>NC_091995.1:51457883-52060536 GCF_044704955.1 Pristiophorus japonicus
TTGCGGCACTGGAGCTGCAGGTGGATTCACTCTGGAGAATGCGCGATGCTGAGGTTGCTGTGCATAGCTCATTTGGTGAGTTCATCTTGCCGCAGGTAAAGGTTACACAGCCAGATAGGTGATGGGTGACCAACAGGAAGAGCAGTGGAAGGAAGGTTGTGCAGGGGACCTCTGTGGTCATCCCCCTGCTAAACAGATACACCGCTTTGGGTACAGTTGAGGGGGATGACTCATCAGGGGAGGGCAGCAGCAGCCAAGTCCATGGCACCGTGGGTGGATCTGCTGCACAGGAGGGCAGGAAAAAGAGTGTGAGAGTTATAGTAATAGGGGATTCTATTGTAAGGAGAATAGATAGATGTTTCTGCGGCTGCAAGCAAGACTCCAGGATGGTATGCTGCCTCTCTGGTGCAAGCGTCAAGGATGACTCGGAGCGAGTGCAGGGCATTTTGAAAGGGGACGGTAAATAGCCAATTGCCGTGGTGCATATAGGTACCAACGATATAGGTAAAAAATGGGATGAGGTCCTACAAGACGAATTTAGGGAGCTAGAAGCTAAATTAAAATGTAGGACCTCAAAAGTAGCAATCTCAGGATTGCTACCAATGCCATGTGCTTGTCAGAGTAGGAATCACAGGATAGTTCAGATGAATATGTGGCTTGAGGAGTGGTGCAGAAGGGAAGGATTCAATTTCCTGGGGCATTGCAATCAGTTCTGAGTGAGGTGGGACCAGTACAAACCGGACGGTCTGCACCTGGGCAGGACTGGAACCAATGTCCTAGGGGCAGATTTTTCTAATGCTGTTGGGGAGGGGTTAAAATAATATGGCAGGGGGATGGGAACCTATGCAGGTAGACAGAGGGAAGTAGAATAGGGGCATAAGCAAAAGATTGAAAGAAGAAAAGTAAAAGTATAGGGCAGAGAAACCAAGGCAAAAAGCAAAAAGGGCCACATTACACCAAAATCCTAAAGGGGCAAAGGGTGTTAAAAAAAACAAGCCTGAAGGCTCTGTGCCTCAATGCGAGGAGTATTTGGAATAAGGTGGACACATTAATTGGCATCACGGAGACATGGCTCCAGGATGACCAAGGTTGGGAACCCAGCATCCATGGGTATTCAAAAGTTAGGAAGGATAGACAGAAAGAAAAGGAGGTGGTGCTGGCTAAAGAGGAAATTAATGCAATAGTAAGGAAGGACATTAGCTTGGATGAAGTGGAATCGGTATGCGTGGAGCTGCGGAATATCAAAGGGCAGAAAATGCGAGTGAGAGTTGTGTACAGAACACCAAACAGCAGTAATGAGGATGGGGACAGCATTAAACAAGAATTTAGGGATGTGTGCATTAAAGGTGCAGCAGTTATCATGGGCGACTTCAATCTACATATTGACTGGGCTAACCAAACTGGCAGCAATGCGGTGGAGGAGGATTTCCTGGAGTGTATTAGGGATGGATTTCTCGACCAATATGTTGAGGAACCAACTAGAGGGCTGGCCATCCTAGACTGGGTGATGTGTAATGAGAAAGGACTAATTAACAATCATGTTGTGCGAGGCCCCTTGGGGAAGAGTGAACATAATATGGTTGAATTCTTTATTAAGATGTAGAGTGACACAGTTAATTCAGAGACTAGGGTCCTGAACTTGGGGAAAGGTAACTTCAATGGTATTGGTTGTGAAGCGGCTCGAATAGACTGGCGAGTGATACTTAAAGGGTTGATGGTGGGTAGACAATGGCAAACCTGTAAAGATCACATGGATGAACTTCAACAATTGTACATCCCTGTCTGGAGTAAAAATAAAACGGGGAAGGTGGCTCAACCGTAGCTAACAAGGGAAATTAAGGATAGTGATAAATCCAAGGAAGAGGCATATAAATCAGCAAGATAAAGCAGCAAACCGGAGGACTGGGAGAATTTTAGAATTCAACAGAAGAGGACCAAGGGTTTAATTAAGAGGGGGAAAATAGAGTATGAGAGGAAGCTTCCCGGAAACATAAAAGCTGACTGCAAAAGCTTCTATAGATATGTGAAGAGAAAAAGATTAGTGAAGGCAAACATAGGTCCCTTGCAGTCGGATTCGGTTGAATTTATAATGGGGAACAAAGAAATGGCAGACCAATTGAACACGTACTTTGATTCTGTCTTCACAAAGGAAGACACAAATAACCTTCCGGATGTACTAGGGGACTGAAGGTCTAGTGAGAAGGAGGAACTGAAGGATATCCTTATTCGGCGGGAAATTGTGTTAGGGAAATTGACATGATTGAAGGCCGATAAATCCCCAGGGCCTGATAGTCTATATCCCAGAGTACTTAAGGAATGGCCCTAGAAATAGTGGATGCATTGGTGATAATTTTCCAACAGTCGATCGACTCTGGATCAGTTCCCATGGACTGGAGGGTTGCTAATGTAACACCACTTTTTGAAATAGGAGGTAGAGAGAAAACAGGTAATTTTAGATCGGTTAGCCTGACATCGGTGGTGGGAAAAATGTTGGAATCAATCATTAAGGATCAAATAGCAGTGCATTTGGAGAGCAGTGATAGGATTGGTCAAAGTCAGCATGGATTTATGAAAGGGAAATCATGCTTGACAAATCTTTTGAAATTTTTTGAAGAAGTAGCAAGTAGAGTGGACAAGGGAGAACCAGTGGATGATGTGTATTTGGACTTTCAAATGGCTTTTGACAAGGTCCCACACAGGAGATTGGTGTGCAAAATCAAAGCACATGGTATTGGGCGTAATGTACTGACGTGGATAGAGAACTGGTTGGCAGACAGGAAGCAGAGAGTCGGGATTAATGGGTCCTTTTCAGAATGGCAGGCAGTGACTAGTGGAGTGCCGCAGGGCTCAGTGCTGGGACCCCAGCTCTTTACCATATACATTAATGATTTGGATGAAGGAATTAAGTGTAATATCTCCAAGTTTGCAGATGACACTAAACTGAGTGGTGGTGTGAGCTGTGAGGACGAAGCTAAGACTTGGTGACTTGGACAGTTTAGGTGAGAGGGCAAATACGTGGCAGCTGCAGTATAATGTAGATAAATGAGAGGTTTTCCACTTTGGGGGCAAAAACACATAGGCAGAATATTATCTGAATGGCGGAAGATTATGAAAAGGGGAGGTGCAGCGAGACCTGGGTGTCATGGTTCATCAGTCATTGAAAGTTGGCATGCAGGTGCAGCAGGCGGTGAAGAAGGCAAATGGTATGTTGGCCTTCATAGCAAGGGGATTTGAGTATAGGAGCAGAAAAGTCTTGCTGCAGTTGCACAGGGACTTGCTGAGGCCCCACCTGGAATATTGTGTTGTTTTGGTCTCCTAATCAGAGGAAGGACGTTCTTGCTATTGAGGGAGTGCAGCGAAGGTTAACCAGACTGATTCCAGGGATGGTTGGGCTGGCATATGAGGAGAGATTGGATCAACTGGGCCTTTATACACTGGAGTTTAGAAGGATGAGAGGGAATCTCATAAAAACATAAAAGATTCTGACTGGACTGGACAGGTTAGATGCGTGAAGAATGTTCCCAATGTTGGGGAAGTCCAGAACCAGGGGACACAAACTTAGGATAAGGGGCAGGCCGTTTAGGACTGGGGTGAGGAGAAACTTGTTCACTCAGAGAGTTGTTAAGGTGTGGAATTCCCTGCTGCAGAGAGTTGTTGATGCCAGTTCATTCGATATATTCAAGAGGCAGTTACATATGGCCCATGCAGCTAAAGGGATGAAGGGGTATGGAGAGAAAGCATGAAAGGGATACTGAAGGAATGATCAGTCATGATCTTATTGAATTGTGGTGCAGGCTCGAAGGGCCGAATGGCCTACTCCTGCACCTATTTTCTATGTTTCTATGTTATAGATATGTGAAGATAAAAAGATGAGTGAAAGCAAATGTAGGTCCCTTTCAGTCAGATTCAGGTGAATTTATAATGGGAAACAAAGAAATGACGGACCAGTTAAACAAATACTTTGGTTCTGTTTTCACAATGAAGACACAAATAACCTTCCGGAAATACTAGGGGACTGAGGGTCTAGTGAGTAGGAGGAACTGAAGGATATCCTTATTAGGCGGGAAATTGTGTTAGGGAAATTGATGGGATTGAAGGCCAATTAAATCCCTGGGGCCTGATAGTCTGCATCCCAGACTACTTAAGGAAGTGGCCATAGAAATAGTGGACGCATTGGTGATAATTTTCCAACAATCTATCGACTCTGGATCAATTCCTATGGACTGGAGGCTAGCAAATGTAACACTACTGTTTAAAAAATGAGGGAGAGAGAAAACGGGTAATTATAGACCGGTTAGCCTGACATCAGTAGTGGGGAAAATGTTGGAATCAATTCTTAAAGATGAAATAACAGCGCATTTGGAAAGCAGTGATGGGATCGGTCCAAGTCAGTGTGGATCTATAAAAGGAAAATCATGCTTCAGAAATCTGCTGGAATTTTTTGAGGATGTAACGAGTAGAGTGTACACGGGAGAATCAGTGGATGTGGTGTATTTGGACTTTCAAAAGAGTTTTGACAAAGTCCCACACAAGAGATTGGCATGCAAAATCAAAGCACTTGATATTGGGGGTAATGTACTGATGTGGATAGAGAACTGGTTGGCAGACAAGAAGCAGAGAGCCTGGATAAACAGGTCCTTTTCAGAATGGCAGGCAGTGACTATTGTGGTGCAAGGCTCAATGTTGTGACCCCAGCTATTTACAATATGCATTAATGATTTCGATGAAGGAATTGAGTATAACATCTCCAAGTTTGCAGCTGACATTAAACAGGGTGGCGGTGTGAGCTGTGAGGAGGACGCTAAAAGGTGGACAGGTTAGGTGTGTGGGCAAATGCATGGCAGATGCAGTATAATGTGGAAAAATGTGAGGTTATCCACTTTGGTGGCAAAAACACGAAGGCAGAATATTATCTGAATGGTGGCAGATTATGAAAGGAGGAGGTGCAACGAGACCTGGGTGTCATGGTTCATCAGTCATTGAAAGTTAGTATGCAGGTACAGCAGGCGGCGAAGAAGGCAAATGGTATGTTGGCCTTCATAGCTAGGGGATTTGAGTATAGGAGCTGGGAGGTCTTACTGCAGTTGTACATGGCCTTTATGAGGTCTCACCTGGAATATGGTGTT
Organism: Pristiophorus japonicus; assembly: GCF_044704955.1. Classification (NCBI taxonomy): domain Eukaryota; kingdom Metazoa; phylum Chordata; class Chondrichthyes; family Pristiophoridae; genus Pristiophorus; species Pristiophorus japonicus. The sequence goes on from NC_091995.1 coordinate 51,463,010, forward strand.
CAGTTTTGGTCTCCTAATCTGAGGAAGGATGTTTTTGCTATTGATGGAGTGCAGCAAAGCATCACTAGACTGATTCCCGGGATGGCGGGACTGACATACGAGGAGACACTGGATCAACTGGGCCTTGATGCCCTGGAGTTTAGAAGGATGAGAGGGGATTTCATAGAAACTTATAAGATTCTGATGGGACTGGACAGGTTATATGTGGGAAGAATGTTCCCGATGTTTGGGAAGTCCAGAAGCAGGGGACACAGTCGTTGGATAAGGGGTCGGCCATTTAGGACTTTGATGAGGAGAAACCTCTTCACTCAGACAGTTGTTAACCTGTGGAATTCCCTAACGCAGAGAGTTGTTGATGCCAGTTCACTGGATATATTCCAGAGGGAGTTAGATATAGCCCTTATGGCTAACGGGATCAAGGGGTATGGAGAAAAAGCAGGAAAGGTGTACTGAGGAAATGATCAGCCATGATCTTATTGAATGGTGGTGCAGGCTCGTAGGGCCGAATGGCCTACTCCTGCATCTATTTTCTATGTTTCTATGAAACAAGATCAATACCCATTACCGAAGGCTGATGACCTGTTTGCAAAACTAGCCGTAGGGAAGTTGTTCACAAACTGGATCTGACATCAACCAACATGACACAGGAGCTGGTCGACATGTCAAAGAAACTTTCATGCATCAACACTTGTAAAGGACTGTTTATCTACAACCGGTGTCATTTTGGAATTCGCTGGGCTGCAGCCATATTTCAGAGCAATGTGGAGAGTCTACTGAAATCCGTCCCCAGAACCTTCGTGTTCCAAGATGACATACTGGTCACAGGTCATGACTCCGCTGAACATCTGAGCAACCTTGAAGAGGTTTTACATTGTCTGGAGAAAGTGGGACTCAGACTGAAACGCTCGAAGTGCATCTTCATGGCACCGGAAGTCAAATTCCTCGGGAGGAAAATTGCTGCTGACAGTATCAAACCTATGGATTCGAAAACTAAGGCCATCAAAAATGCACCCAAGCCTCAGAATGTCATGGAGCTGCATTCGTTCCTTGGTCTACTCAATTACTTTGGTAATTTCTTACCTAGATTGAGCACCTTATTCGAACCACTGCTCATGCTGCCAAGAAAAGGTGACAATTGGGTTTGGGGTGCATCTCAAGATAAAGCTTTTGAGAAAACTACTCATCTACTTTGCTCAAACAAATTGAAGTTACACTGTGACCCGTGTAAGCATCTAGTATTGGCCTGTGATGCTTTGTCATATGGAGTTGGTTGCGTGCTCCAACAAACTAATGAGTCGGGAAAATTACAACCTGTTGCATATGCTTCAAAACGTTTGCCATAGGTGAAAAGAGCCTACGGCATGGTCGAGAAAGAAGCACTGGCCTGTGTGTATGGGGTTAAAAAGATGCATCAATATCTGTTTGGTCTTCCTTTTGAACAGGAAACAGATCACAAGCCATTCATTTCATTGTTTTTGGAAAACAAAGATATCAATACCAATGCATCATCCCGCATCCAGAGGTGGGCGCTGACATTATCTGCCTATGATTAGGTCATTCGCCATAGACCTGGCACTGAGAATTGTGCTGATGCATTGAGCCATCTCCCGTTGTCCACACCGGAGGTTGAAACACCACAACCGGCAGACTTACTGTTCATCATGGATGATTTTGAAAGTGAAGGAACCCTTGTAATGGCCCAACAAGTTAAGACCTGGATCAGCCAGGATCCAATATTATCGGTTGTGAAACGTTGTATCCTTCGTGGTGATTGGTCTGCCATACCCAAGCAAATGTGTGAGGAGACCAGACCTTACATCTGTCGCAAAGACAAACTATCCATTCAATCAGATTGTATACTGTGGGGTAATCTTGTTGTTATGTTCAAGAAAGGCAGAGATAAATTTGTGCATGATCTACATAGCAAGCATCCCGGTAATGTCATGATGAAAGCCATTGCCAGGTCTCATCTATGGTGGCCTGGAATTGACTCTGATCTGGAATCATGTGTGCATCAGTGCAACACTTGCATGCAGCTTAGTAAAGCACCAGCAGAATCGCCGCTGAGTCTGTGGTCATGGCCATCCAAACCATGGTCCAGGATCCACATCGATTTTGCAGGTCCCTTCCTGGGAAATATGTTTTTCGTTGTGGTGGATGCTTATTCCAAGTGGATAGAGTGTACAATCATGTCATCCAGCACATCCACAGCTACCATTAAGAGCCTTCATGTCATGTTTGCTATGCATGGTCTGCCTGACACCATTGTCAGTGAAAACGGATCTTACTTCACCAGTATGGAGTTTCAAGAGCTCATGAAACTCAATGATATCAAACGGGGATCGGCGGCAGCGTCGGAGAGGCCGAGCAGTCATTCCTAAGGCCTATAAAGGCCCAGCGGGAGTCCGGGGGTCGGCAACAACGTCGGAGAGGCCGAACAGTCATTCCTAAGGCCTATAAAGGCCCAGCGGGAGTCCGGGGATCGACGGCAGCGTCAGAGAGGCCGAGCAGGAGTTCGTGAGGCCTATGAAGGCCGACTGGTTCAGCTGCAGCAATGAAGCAAAAAAGAAATAGAAAGAAATCAAAAGGTGACGTCACAGCCAAGGGGGTAAGTGATTGGTGGTAGTTTTTCTTTCTTTTTTCTTTTCTATGTCAGTAAGTAACATTCAGCATTATTGTTGCTAAATTAAGTTTATCTAAGGGTTAAGTCATGGCAGGACAGCTCGGCCATGTGTTATGCTCCTCCTGTACTAATGTGGGAAGTCAGGGACGCTTCCGGTGTCCCTGATGACTCCGTGTGTGGGAAGTGTATCCGCCTCCAGCTCCTGATGGACCGCATTGCAGCACTGGAGCTGCAGGTGGATTCACTCTGGAGCATCCACGATGCTGAGAATGATGTGAATAGCATGTTTAGTGAGTTGGTCTCACGGCAGGCAAAGGGTACTCGGCCAGAAAGTAAATGGGTGACCAGCAGGAATAGCAGTTCAGGGAAGGTAGGACAGGGGCCCTCTGCGGTCATCCCCCTGCAAAACAGATACACCACTTTGGGTACTGTTGAAGGGGATGACTCATCAGGGGGGAGCAGCAGCAGCCAGGTTCATGGCACCATGGACGGCTCTGCTGCACAGGAGGGCAGGAAAAGAGTGGGAGAGCGATAGTGATCGGGGATTCAATTGTAAGGGGAATAGATAGGCGTTTCTGTGGCCGCAACTGAGACTCCAGGATGGTATGTTGCCTCCCTGGTGCAAGAGTCAAGGATGTCTCGGAGCGGGTGCACGACATTCTGAAAAGGGAGGGTGAACAGCGAGTTGTCGTGGTGCACATAGGTACCAATGATATAGGTAAAAAATGGGATGAGGTCCTATGAGACGAAATTAGGGAGCTGCGAGCTAAATTAAAAAGTAGGACCTCAAAAGTAGCAATCTCAGGATTGCTACCAGTGCCATGTGCTAGTCAGAGTAGGAATCGCAGGATAGCTCAGATGAATACGTGGCTTGAGAACTGATGCAGAAGGAAGGGATTCAAATTCCTGGGACATTGGAACCGGTTCTGGGGGAGGTGGGACCAGTACAAACCGGAGGGTCAACACCTAGGCAGGACCAGAAACAATGTCCTAGGGGGAGTGTCTGCTAGTGCTGTTGGGGAGGAGTTAAACTAACATGGCAGGGGGATGGGAGCCGATGTAGGGAGACAGAGAGAAATAAAATGGAGGCAGGAGCAAAAGTTAGAAAGGAGAATAGTAAAAGTGGAGGCAGAGAAACCCAAGGCAAAAAACAAAAAGGGCCACATTACAACAAAATTCTAAAGTGGCAAAGTGTGTTAAAAAGACAAGCCTGAAGGCTCTGTGCCTCAATGCGAGGAGTATTTGGAATATGGTGGAAGAATTAACTGCGCAGACAGCAGTTAATGGATATGATGTAATTGGCATCACGGAGACATGGCTCCAGGGTGACCAAGGATGGAAACTCAACATCCAGGGGTATTCAACATTTAGGATGGATAGGCAGAGAGGAAAGGGAGGTGGGGTGGCATTGCTGGTTAAAGAGGAAATTAATGCAATAGTCAGGTGGGACATTAGCCTGGATAATGTGGAATCAGTATGCGTGGAGCTGCGGAATACTAAAAGGGCAGAAAACGCTCGTGAGAGTTGTGTACAGACCACCAAACAGTAGTAGTGAGGTTGGGGACAGCATCAAATAAGAAATAAGGGATGTGTGCAATAAGGGTGCAGCAGTTATCATGGGCGACTTTAATCTACATATCGATTGGGCTAACCAAACTGGTAGCAATGTGGTGGAAGAGGAATTCCTAAAGTGTATTACGGATGGTTTTCTAGACCAATATGTCGAGGAACCAATTGGAGAGCTGGCCATCCTAGACTGGGTGATGTGTAACGAGAAGGGACTAATTAATAATCATGTTGTGCGAGGCCCCTTGGCGAAGAGTGACCATAATATGGTTGAATTATTTATTAAGATGGAGAGTGACACAGATAATTCAGAAACTAGAGTTCTGAACTTAAGGAAAGGTAACATCAACGGTATGAGGTGTGAATTGGCTAGAATGGACTGTCAAAGGACACTTAAAGGGTTGACGGTGGATAAGCAATGGAAGCATTTAAAGATCACATGGATGAACTTCAGCAATTGTACATCCCTGTCTGGAGTAAAAAATAAAACGGAAAAGGTGGGTCAACCGTGGCTAACAAGGGAATTAAGGATAGTTTTAAAACCAAGGAAGAGGCATAAAAATTGGTGAACAAAAACAACAAACCTGAGCACTGGATGAAATTTAGAATTCAACAGAGGAGGTCTAAGGGTTTAATTAAGAGGGGAAAAATAGAGTACGAGAGGAAGCTTGCAGAGAACATAAAAACTGACTGCAAAAGATTCTATAAATATGTGAAGAGAAAAAGTTTAGTGAAGAGAAATGTAGGTCCGTTGCAGTAGGATTCAGGTGAATTTATAATGAGGAACAAAGAAATAGCAGACCAATTGAACAAATACTTCGGTTCTGTCTCCACGAAGGAAGACACAAATAAACTTCCGAACGTAGTAGGGGTCAATGGGTCTAGTGAGAAGGAGGAAGTGAAGGATATCATTATTATGCGGGAAATTGTGTTAGGGAAATTGATGGGATTGAAGGCTGATAAATCCCTGCGGCCTGATAGTCTGCATCCCAGAGTACATAAGGATGTGGCCCTAGAAATAGTGGATGCATTGGTGGTCATTTTCCACAGTCTATCGATTCTGAATCAGTTCCTATGGACTGGAGGGTAGCTAATGTAAAACCACTTTTTAAAAAGGGAGGGAGATAGAAAACGAGTAATTATACCTAACAACAGTAGTGGGGAAAATGCTGGAATCAATCATTAAGGACGAAATAGCAGCGCATTTAGAAAGCAGTGACAGGATCGGTCCAAATCAGCATGGATTTATGAAAGGGAAATCATGCTTGACGAATCTTCTGGAATTTTTTGAGCATGTAACTAGCAGAGTGGACAAGGGACAACCAGTGGATGTGGTGCATTTAGACTTTCAAAAGGCCTTTGACAAGGTCCCGCACAAGAGATTGGTTGCAAAATCAAAGCGCATGGTATTGGGGCTAATGTACTGATGTGGATAAGGAACTAGTTGGCAGACAGGAAGCAGAGAGTCAGGATAAATGGGTCCTTTTCAGAATGGCAGGCAATGACTAGTGGAGTGCCGCAGGGTTCAGTGCTGGGACCCAGCTCTTTACAATATAGATTAACGATTTAGATGAAGGAATTGAGTGTAATCTCTCCAAGTTTGCAGATGACACTAAACTGGGTGGCAGTGTGAGCTGTGAGGAGGATGCCAAGAGGCTGCAGGGTTACTTGGACAGGTGAGGTGAGTGGGCAAATGCATGGCAGATGCAGTATGTGGATAAATGTGAGGTTATCCATTTTGGGGATAAACACACGAAGGCAGAATATTATCTGAATGGCGGCAGATTAGGAAAAGGGGAGGTGCAACGAGACCTGGGGGTCATGGTTCATCAGTCATTGAAAGTTGGCATGCAGGTACAGCAGGCGGTGAAGAAGGCAAATGTTGGTCTTCATAGCTGGGGGATTTGAGTATAGGAGCAGGCAGGTCTCACTGCATTTGTACAGGGCCTTAGTGAGGTCTCACCTGGAATATTGTGCTCAGTTTTGGTCTCCTAATCTGAGGAAAGACGTTCTTGCTATTGAGGGAGTGCAGCGAAGGTTCACCAGACTGATTCCAGGGACGGCTGGACTGTCATATGAGGTGAGACTGGATCGACTGGGCCTTTATTCACTGGAGTTTAGAAGAATTAGAGGGGATCTCATAGAAACATCTAAAATTCTGACGGGACTGGACCGGTTAGATGCTGGAAGAATGTTCCTGATGTTGGGGAAGTCCAGAACCAGAGGACATAGTCTTCGGATAAGGGGTAGGCCATTTAGGACTGAGATGAGGAGAAACCTCTTCACTCAGAGAGTTGTTAACCTGTGGAATTCCCTGCCACAGAGTGTTGTTGATGCCAGTTCATTGGATATATTCAAGAGGGAGTTAGGTATGTCTCTTACGGCTGAAGTGATCAAGGGGTATGGAGAGAAAGCAAGAAAGGCGTACTGAGGGAATGATCAGCCATGATCTTATTGAATGGCGGTGCAGGCTCAAAGGCCCAATGGCCTATTCCTGCATCTATTTTCTATGTTTCTATGTTTCTATGTGAGGTCAGCAGCATTCAAACCCGCATCCAATGGATAAGCAGAGCATGCGGTCCAAACCATCAAACGTGTAACTCAAGGTTCACTGCAAATTCGCTTGTCACGCTTATTACTTAGTTGCAGGACAAGACCCCATTTCCTTACCGGGTTCTCCACTGCTGAACTTTTGATGAATAGAGGTCTCAAGACCAGGCTCTCTCTTGTCCACCCTGACTTGAATAATCATGTTGAATATAGACGTCAAGTAAGCAAGGGTATCATGATCGCACTGCTGTGTCATGCGAATTTCTATCAATGATCCTGTGTGTGTACTGAATTATGATCAAGATCCCAAATGGATTACCGGTACTGTTATGGCCAAGCAGGGTAACAGAGTGTTTATCATTAAGCTCAAGAATGGGCAGACATGCAGAAAACATGTCGATCAGATAAAGCTGTGGCACACGGATAAAGCCGAACAGTCTGAGGAAGACATGAACAGTGACCTACCAACCTACCCTCAGTCATCAGAGGACTCCACTGTTATCAATGAATCTGAACTTTCAATCACTGACACGGGCAATGAATCTGGACTTCCAATCCCTGACTTGGTCATTGCTATTCCCATCAGGTCGGCTTGCCAACCCCCGGTCATAACAGACTCAAAACGCTCACCTAAGGCTGGAGTTGAACTGAGACATTCAACTCAGGATTAGAAAGCCCCGGACTCTCTCAATTTGTAAAAAGACCGTTAGTAATATCTTAAAAGGGGATATTGTCTTGTATATATGCTTGGGTTTGCTCGCCACCAGGTGGCGCCACTGTAGGAGGTCATTGGGCTGTGCGCACGTGTGTGCGGCCCAGGTACAAAAGGCCAGCCATCTTGTAATGTAATCACTTTGGGCCCTAATAAAGTAGAACCAGGTTTGTACCTGTTTGGAGTTTACAATATTCAGTCTATTGAATTGTTGCATACACAACAGTTACTGTGCAGGGTGCAGAGGTCCCAATGTGAGCTCCTGGCCACTCACATCAGCTCTTCAATCTGGAACTCTTCACTCGTGGTCATTCCCCGGAAGAGGCTCTGCTGCTCTTTGTGAATCCAGGGTCCAGGTTACACATTCCAGCAGTGCTGGTCACCATCAGCAAACCGGAGTAGCGGGATCCCGGAGTCACACTGCACTGTTCACACACACCCAGGGTTTAGCAGTACAAAAATAAGTAAAATATACAACAGTTTTATATCAATGGGTGAAACTGGCTCCAGAAGGGCTGACGTAACAAGGGGTCGTTGAGTTACACCTCGTGGTTGTAACAAGAACAGATCAGCACAGGAACTTGCACAACCTGGCGCCAGACTAGCTGAAGATCTCCATAACCTGGCCCCAGACTAGCTGAAGATCTCCATAACCTGGCTCCAGACCAGCTGAAGGTCTCCATAACCTGGCCCCAGACCAGCTGAAGGTCTCCATAACCTGGCTCCAGCCCAGCTGAAGATCTCCATAACCTGCCTCCAGACCAGCTGAAGATCTCCATAACCTGGCTCCAGACTAGGTGTGACTCCACAACCCGGGGGCATTGAGATATTTTGAAGATCTCAGCAAGTCTGAGCCTCCCATGAGTAACACTTTTAGTCAGCGGTTAATCTGGGATACAACTTTTATTGCAGGTAGGGGATTGTATTTTGGGAATCTGAATCTTTTCTTAATATTGTTAAAGGAATTATAAATCGTGCAGCAATTGTAGATATTGTTTAATGCTAATGCGGTACTTCTGTGCTATATAATACATGATTATCTCCTTTATAAAGCCAAGGTTTATACCTGCAATTTCCTAGTGCAAAAGGGTAAATATATCATTTCAATCGTGTGGTGATCAAGAGGTATTTCCCCAAATTGAAAAATAACATCACATTGCACCTTTTGGCCTGCATACTCGTCGATGCAGGACTCTTGACCACCTCCCTCCTAAACCAGTGGGAGATCACTACTACATAGTGCACAGTGATTGGAGCAGGACCCCTGCCATCCCCCTCTCTAAACCGGGCATAGTCAACCCCCACACATTGCACAGTGATCAGAGCAGGACCCTGGTCATTCCCCCTTTCTAACCCAGGGGTAGTGCTACCACTCGGTGCAGTAAAGCTGCTGACCCAGTCTTCGCGGTCCTTCTTGTTTCCCCGACTTCTGTAGGCACCTCCATTGCTGCCTCCCTTCCTCCACCATTCGGTCCTCTGGCTCTGGGCCTTATTGCACTCCTTCCCTCCCTTCATCCAACTATTAATGGCAAAAACATCTGTCTGCTCAGCTACTCTCCCTGGAACTCCCTCCCTAAACCCCTCCAGCTCTCTGCATCTCAGCTCCATTATGAAAAACTCCTCATCAATCATGCTTCCGACCTTCAGTCACCTCTCCTGACCTCTCTGCCATTGTTTGCCACCCATTCCTCTTCTGTGTAAAGTGCCTTGGGCTTGTAACAATTTAAAGGTGAAACCTGTTAGACACTGTAATATCTTGGGCAGAGTTTGAAAATACCGAAATAAACCGGAGGAAAATGAGTTCATGATTTAGAATACCATTGTCATTTCCGACTTTTACTTACGGTCACTGTGTGTACACAATAGATGTACTGAGAGCTAGGCACGGGATGATCCCTGTACATCACTCACTGTGTGTACACAATGGATGTACTGAGAGCTGGGCCCAGGAATACCCATGTACATCAGTCACTGTATGTCCACAATGGATTCACTGAGGGTTGGGGAATGGTAGCGTAGTTGTAACATCACTGGACTAGTAATCCAGATGCCTGGACAAATTATCCAAAGAACCGAGTTCATAATCCCACCACAGCGTGTCCGTAGCTGGTGTCGAGTGCTCCGTTCGGTTTTATTTTTATTATTGCTGTTCGTAGCGGTTGTGTACAACTGAGTGGCTTGTTCGGACATTTCAGAGGGCAGTTAAGAGTCAACCACACTGTGGGTTTGGAGTCATGTAGAGGCCAGACCGGGTAAGGACATCACTGAACTAGATGGGGCATTGAAAATAATTTAATTAAATAAATCTGGAATAAAATGCTAATCTAGATATTTGGTGAATATGAAACTACCGGATTGTCGTAAAAACTCATCTGGTTAACCGATGCCCTTACCCAGTCTGGCCTCTACGTAACCCCAAACCCACAGCGTGGTTGACTCTTAACTGCCCTCTGAAATGGCCGAACAAGCCACTCAGTTGCACACAACCGCTACGAACAACAATAATAAGAATAAAACCGGACGGAGCACTCGGCACCAGCTACAGACACAGCACCAGCACACCCAGGCCAATCGACCCGCTCCACATGATATCAAGAAACGGCTGAATGCACTGGATACAGCCAAGTCGATGGATCACAACAACATACCGGCTGTTGTGCTGAAGACTTGTGCTCCAGAACTAGCTGCGTCTCCAGCCAAGCTGTTCCAAGCCAGCTACAACATTGGCAATGTAGAAAACTGTCGAGGAATATCCTGTCCACAAAAAGCAAGACAAATGCAATCCGGCCAATTACTGCTGCATTATGTGAGGTTATCCACTTGGGTGGTAAAAACAGAGAGACAGACTATTATCTGAATGGTGACAGATTAAGAAAAGGGGAGATGCGACGAGACCTGGGTGTCATGGTACATCAGTCATTGAAGGTTGGCATGCACGTACAGCAGGCGGTTAAGAAAGCAAATGGCATGTTGGCCTTCAGAGCGAGGGGATTTGAGTACAGGGGCAGGGAGGTGTTACTACAGTTGTACAGGGCCTTGGTGAGGCCACACCTGGAGTATTGTGTACAGTTTTGGTCTCCTAACTTGAGGAAGGACATTCTTGCTATTGAGGGAGTGCAGCGAAGGTTCACCAGAGGGATTCCCGGGATGACGGGACTGGCATATCAAGAAAGACTGGATCAACTGGGCTTGTATTCATTGGAGTTCAGAAGAATGAGAGGGGACCTCATAGAAACGTTTAAAATTCTGATGGATTTAGACAGGTTAGATGCAGGAAGAATGTTCCCAATGTTGGGGAAGTCCAGAACCAGGGGTCACAGTCTAAGGATAAGGGGTAAGCCATTTAGGACCGAGATGAGGAAAAACATCTTCACCCAGAGAGTGGTGAACCTGTGGAATTCTCTACCACAGAAAGTTGTTGAGGCCAATTCACTAAATATATTCAAAAAGCAGTTAAATGTAGTCCTTAATACTAGGGGGATCAAGGGGTATGGCGAGAAAGCAGGAATGGGGTACTGAAGTTGCATGTTCAGCCATGAACTCATTGAATGGCGGTGCAGGCTCGAAGGGCCGAATGGCCTACTCCTGTACCTATTTTCTATGTTTCTATGTTTCTATGTTTAATCTACCCTCAATCATCAGCAAAGTGATGGAGGGTGTCGTCAACAGTACTCTCAAGCATTACTTACTCACCAATGACCTGCTCACTGATGCTCAGTTTGTGTTCCGCCAGGACCACTCGGCTCCAGACCTCATACACCCTTGGTCCAAACATAGAAAAAAGAGCTGAATTCCAGAGGTGAGGTGAGAGTGACAGCCCTTGACATCAAGGCAGCATTTGATCGAGTGTGGGATCAAGGAGCCCTAGTACAACTGAAGTCAATGAGAATCAGGGGGAAAACTCTACACTGGCGAGAGTCACACCTAGCACAAAGGGAGATGGTTGTGGTGGTTGACGGTCAATAATCACAGCCCCAGGACATCGCTGCAGGACAGTGTCCGAGGCCAAACAATTTTCAGTTGCTGCATCAATGACCTTCCTTTCAGCATGAGGTCAGAAGTAGGGATGTTCGCTGATGACTTCACAGTATTCAGTTCCATCCGCAAACTCCTCAGATAATGGAGCAGTCCATGCCTGCATAGAGCAAGACCTGGACAACATTCAGGCTTGGGTTGGTAAGTGGCAAGTAACATTTGCGTCACACAAGTGGCAAGCAATGACGATCGGCAACAAGCAAGAGTCTAACCACCGTCCTTTAATATTCAATGGCATTACCATCGCCAAATCCCCTACCATCAACATCTTGGAGTTCACCATTGACCAGAAACGTAACTCGACCAGCAACATAAATACTGTGTCAACAACAGCAGGTCAGAGGCTGAGTATTCTGCGGCGAGTGTCTCACCTCATGACTCCCCAAAGACTTTCCACCATCTACAAGGCACAAGTCAGGAGTGTGATGGAATACCTGCCATTGCCTGGATGAATGCAGCACCCACATCACTCAAGAAGCACCATCCAGGACAAAGCACCCACTTGATTGGCACCACATCCACCACCTTAAACATCGACTCGCTCCACCACCAGCGGACCGTGGCTGCAGTGTGTACCATCTACAAGATGCACTACAGCAACTCGCCAAAGCTTCTTCGACAGCACCTTCCAAACCCGCGACCTCTACCACCTAGAAGGACAAGGGCAGCAAGCAGATGGAAACACCATCCTGATTTGGAAATATATCACCGTTTCTTCATCGTCACTTGGTCAAAATCCTGGAGCTCCCTCCCTAACAGCACTGTGGTAATACCATCACCATACATACAGCAGCGGTTCAAGAAGGGGGCTCACCACCATCTTCTCAAGGGCAATTAGGGATGGGTAATAACTGCTGGCCTTGCTAGCAACGCCCACATCCCGTGAATGAAACATTTAAAAAAGCTGGGCCGGAGATGGTGCATGTAGTTAAAGTCACTGTGTGTACACAATTGATGTACTGAGAAATGGGCCGGAGATGGTGCATATAGTTAAAGTCACTGTGTGTACACAATGGATGCACTGAGAGCTGGGCCCGGGATGGTCCATGTACCTCAGTCACTGTGTGTACACAATGGATGTGCTGAGAAATGGGCCAGAGATGGTGCATGTAGTTAAAGTCACTGTGCGTACACAATGGATGTGCTAAGAAATGGGCCGGAGATGATGCATGTAGTTAAAGTCACTGTGTGTACACAATGGATGTACTGAGAAATGGGCCAGAGATGGTGCATGTAGTTAAGGTCACTGTGTGAGCACAGTGGATGTACTGAGGATTGGCCCGAGATGGTCCATGTATATCAGTCACTGTGTGTCCACAATGGATGTACTGAGAGCTGGGCCCAGGATAGTCGTGGCTGTGATCCGACTGTGTAACATGTTGAGGAAGTTTTAATCAACGTGCTCTTTGCTCCATTTGCTGCGGTTTGTGTGCAGAGACTTTCTGCTAGCACTGTTAGTCTCTTAGTGACATAAAATGAAACTTTGTGGCTTTAGTGTCTGCTGAACTGGACAGACACCCAAATCCCTTCAACAAGCTGTTTCCTTTACATGATGCACAGTTCCACACGTTCAATCATCCACCCGTGAGAGGACAGCTGGAAATCATTGAAATCTTTGCAATTTGCTCCATAACAGTAAACCAAGTCATGAACAAACTGCAGCGAATATGTAATGTCCAATAGTCCATGCACAGGACTTGAGCTGTTAAGAAGGCATATTTCCCGTTTGCCTTCATTCCAGAGATCCCTTATCATCATAGGCAGTCCCTCGGAATCAGGGAAAACTTGCTTCCACCCCTGAAGTGAGATCTTTGGTGGCTGAACAGTCCAATAAAAGAGCCACAGACTCTGTCACAGGTGGGACAGATAGTCGCTGAGGGAAGGGTTGGGTGGGACTGGTTTGCCGCATGCTCTTTCTGCCGCCTGCGCTTGATTTCTGCATGTTCTTGGCATTGAGACTCGAGATGCTTAGTACCCTCTCAGATGCACTTCCTCCACTTAGCGCGGCCTTGGGCCAGGGATTCCCAGGTGTCAGTGGGGATGTTTCACTTTATCAGGGAGGCTTTGAGTGTGTCCTTGTAACATTTCTGCTGCCCACCTTTGGCTCATTTGCCGTGGAGGAGCTCCAAGTAGAGCACTTGATTTTGGAGTCTCGTGTCCAGCATGTGAACGATGTGGCGTGCCCAGCGGAGCTGATCGAGTGTCGTCAGTGCTTCAATGCTGGGGATGTTAGCCTGGACGAGGACGCTGATGTTGGTGCGCCTGTCCTCCCAGGGGATTTGGAGGATCTTGCGGAGACATCATTGGTGATATTTCCGCCATGACCAGACCCCGCCAGTGTAGTTAACTGCAATGGCAGCACCTCTGCTCCACATGTTACAGTGCACAGTTCCATGTACCAGTATTATTTCTGTTACAGTAGTGGTATTTAATACTCAGTCCCGTAACCTTACCGGGTGCATAATCTCTGGGGTCAGTACACTTGCCCCATCACTATTCAGCACAATAACCTTACCTGGTTCAGAGACTCTAGGGCCAATACACGTGCCCCATCAATATTTAGCAGCATAATCTTAACGGTTACAGAAACTCTAGGGCCAGTACACGTGCACCATCAATATTCAGCACCATAACCTTACCGGGTACAGAAACTCTAGGGCCAGTACACGTGCTCCATCAATATTCAGCAGCATAATCTTACATGGTACAGAGACTCTAGGGCCAACACACGTGCCCCATCAATATTCAGCAGCATAACCTGACCGGGTACAGACACTCTAGGGCCCGTACACATGTCCCATCAATGTTCAGCACCGTAACCTTACCGGGTGCAGAAATTCTAGGGCCAGTACAAGTGAGTCATATTTACCAGTGCAGAGACTACTGAGCTACTTTTGGCAGTGGACATTGAAGTCCCCACTCAGCGGACATTCTGTGTCCGTGCTTCTCTGAGTGGTCCCAAACTGCCTTCAATACGGAGCAGTACTAAATTTGCAGTTAATGGAGATTGGGCTGATTCATATCTGGTTTCCAGCCGGACCTTTCCTTGGTCTCTCTTGTCCCAAACTTATGAGATATTTGTGATAGAGTATTTTTAAATGAGGAATGGGGTAGTGTGGAAGACAAAGATTGGGCACTCTCACTGGGGAACCCAGGTTCAATACAAAACTCGATGAAAGCTAGATTGCCCCACAGGGTGATTTCATACCAGTGTGCTAAAGGTTCACACTGTCCCACTCGGTGATTTACTATCAATGTGCTAAAGGTCCACACTGTCCCGCTCGGTGATTTACTATCAATGTGCTAAAGGTTCACACTGTCCCACTCGGTGATTTACTGTCAATGTGCTAAAGGTTCACACTGTCCCACTCGGTGATTTACTATCAATGTGCTAAAGGTTCACACTGTCCCACTCGGTGATATAATATCAGTGTGTTAATGGTTCATGCGATCCCTCAAGCTTTTTCCATATCAATGTGTTACGGGTCCTACTATCCTACAGGGAGATTTAATCTCAGTCTGTTAAGGCTACTTTCAAGCGCGCAGAATAAAGTTTGAAGTAAGTTAGAAGATATAGATGTAAGTTGGTGGCTTGCGAGTTGAAAACAAATAATAAGAGCAACTTTCCTCAAGGATGATGAAAGCTACGATATATTCCTCAGTAGGAAATCAAACATTTTCATAATTAGTGGTATTTTAAATGCAGCTCGAATCTGCTGGGACAGTCCTGGCCCCGGAGGGACAGGTTGCAATGTGCTCAATGGCTTTATTCGCCGATACAAAATGTCAACCTATGTTTGACCACAATACAGATTTGGCACTGGTCCTCCAGGTTGTTTCGATATTAGTTCAGGAAACATTGTTCAGAAAACCTGGTAAAATGTAAAGAAAACCATTCTCCGCTGACTGAACCCGACTGGTGCAAACTGGGAAATTAAGTCGAATGCACAATCCCAGATTAAATCGTCACAATTCAGCTCAAAGACCGAGCTGCTAAAAGAGAATGGGACCGTCAGGTAGGCTTTGTGAGGAAGGCATTGAAAGATGCAAAAGACAATTTTGTGGATACAATTAATGTTTGTATTTAAAATATAATTTTGAGGTTTTAAAATGTAATATTTTATTGTGGACATTAGAATGTTCAGTTACTAAGAGACAACATTGATTGAAAAAAACGCAGAAATATGTTTGAATGATTTGTGGGAACCCTGTAGCCACACTGCATAATTTCAGTGTGATTAGTTTAGAAAGATAAACCCTGGATGGATTGCTGGCTAAGTAGACCCGTAGATCGACCGGTGGAGAGATAGATAGATAGACTGACTGACATACAGACAGACGGACAAACAGACGCTCATCTCTTACGTTTCATCTTCTCAGGAAATCTGCATTTAGTTTTACTAATTAAATAATTCCTGATGTCAGAATATACGTTTAGACTCTTGTATAAATTGCTCAGTGATCTGGTGTTCTAGAGTCCCACTCTTTGATGTATCACTACACACTGAGCCATGGGATTTCTGATCTTCCGGACTATAGTATAATGGAGGTTCGGTTTGGCTCTGAGATAGACTAATGTGACAGCAATATGTACATAACGGTTCCGAGGAAGCATTGGATGGTGAAGTCATATGGCAACAGTTACTGGGAGGGACTCATAATTACTGTAACCAGTTTCCACGGAATCAGAAATTGCAAGATTCCAGAGCGGTAAAGCAGATGAACCCAAGTTCAAGTAAGCTGGTTTGTAATAAAATGAAACAAAACCATGTAAAGTTCCTTGGATCCACCTGGCAAAATGCACAGCAAACAATCGCAGGTTATTTATGTAATTTACTGTTGCCTTTTCAGTCAGCTGTACTAGAGCACTATGAAAGCAGTATTCTGTAAATACATTAGCAATGTTCCTAGATGAGTGAAGGGGATAATACAGTAACCTTATTAGGATAGTACTGCACGGGGAGCCCAGAGGTGTTCAGTCTAAATTCCAATATGGGGTGTTGAAAATTGAAAACAATGAACCTGAAAATTTGTGGACTATCACCAAGAAAAATTATCATGGATGCTAGCGATTTATCATAAAATCCGAACTGTTTCACTAATATCTTACAGAGAAGGAAACCAGATGCTCTCTCCCCGGGCTGGCCTACAAGTGATTCTCTCCCACCCAACATATCTATCCCTTAATGCAGTCAAGGCATGAAGGGATGACATGAAATGCTGGTTTTCCATTGTCACTCACATAGGAAGAACAACATATAATAAGCTTGCAATTCTATATATTGCTGATTTACTGATTTAATATCAGTTTATTTGCACAGTCGATAAATAATTGCAGTTTAGGGAAAATTAACAATCATTTAATGGATGATACTTGTGCCTTGATAATTGTTCATGCCTCTCTCAAGCCTAACCAAAAGCAATTGGTCTAATCTTCAGTTTCTTCACACTTATTTGTTTTCCATCTGTAGACATTGTTAGTTATAATATCTACTGAAATCCGAAATCACATCTCAGTTCAAGTTTGATCAGAAATGGTGGTATGCCACTTTGGTCCAAAATAATTTTTACTCAGCCACTCTTAACTTTCAACTTACTTTTATATTTCAATACATCCCTCATGTCTTGGGCCGCGTATCTGATTTTAAATTAAATTCGCTCTTCCTCTCCGGAAAGTACAATTTCTTGCCTGACTATGATCCAAGAGACACCCTCCTCGATCTGATACAAGCAGCACTCCTCCACTGAGGTTCTGGACAGTGAGTGTTTGTGGACTATTTAGCTGTGGAGGTGGGAGGGGGAGGCAGCACAGCTGAGACCGTGCTGTTTTTACATCAGTCCGAGCTCATAGAGTCACTATATTATGGTTAGGAGCGAGAATTCTGGCTAATTTTCCCCGCCTTAGCCCAGTGAGGATGAAGCCAAATGCAGGTCCCTGTAACCAGCTGTCCGTATCCTTGTATAATGGTACATGGGCATTCAGTCTGGTCCGGATCAGCTGCGAACTACCATTACCAAATGAGCCTTCCAGGCGAGGTGGCAGGTTCTTCTGCCATCTCTCTATCGCCAGGCTGAGCATGGGACATGAAACAATGTTTCATCTGATGGCATTTCTCTCTCGCTGACTGTCATCTATTCAACCAGCATTGTAACCCATGTATAAACTGACCTAAGTTGTACACCGTGAGAACACTGACCACTAGGTGGGAGACACTCCTAACCTGGACCTTCAGATATAAAAGGGGAAGCTCCACCCACCTTCATCACTTGAGTGCTAAGGAATAAAGGACAGGTCACAGACTGACCTTCTCTCAAGCATGGGCCTCGTGTGCATTTATACTGTGTAGTAAGGACGTATCACCGACAACCTCCAATTCCATTTCCTTTGTGATACTCATGTTACTGGGGTCAATGTGGCCAACAATGTATTCTCCTGATTCTTCCAAGCGCCAGGTAGGCATTCTGAAGGCTCTTCCACCTTATTACTTTCTAACTGTGCTTAAAACAATGCTATCGATATTCTGCCCTCCTCTAACTCATTCCCCCTTCAACCCGCGCCCCCTTCAATATTCCCATACCACAATCATCAGTTTGAAAACCCGGAATTGGTCTTACTGAAAAACAGCTTCCTCATTGAACATCTCTTTCCATTTTCCTTGTTCAGCTCGGCGCTCTCCTGCCCTTCTTTAACTTCGGTTCTTCGTTGCATTTTGAAAATGGAAGCCTGCTGTGAAAATATTTAACTATTTGAATCAATGATGTTGCTTTAGAATGTTGAAGTTCTGTTAGGTTCTAGTTTTATGCAGTTTATCAAATGGACATTTACCCAGGAAGCCAATGAATTGCTGTGCACATTGTTTGATTACACAATGCTCTCTTACTCCCAGTTTCTATGAGGACCGACACTCAACTATCGCTATTGGTCTTTCATCTGGGCATCCAGAAAAGCCTTTGCTCTCTTTGTCCTCAATCAGCTTCTCCCCTTTTATATCACATGACTTTTGACTTTCGCTGTTTGTATGACTGAATAAAATTGGAGAATTGGAATGGTTTTTAATCAGTCATAAATTCCTGGATGAAAAGAAACACCGTCCAAATGAAAAACGCTGAACAAGAAGCAACAAATTAAAACTGCAACATCCTTATATCAACTGTCTCTATTTCAGAGAGTAACACATTCTGTACAATGTCAGTCAGATTGCTTAGACCAGTAACAATAATTTGCCGCAGTGGCAGTTCAGGATTTGATTCCCGAGGTCACAATGTGTTGCAGTGTCCAAATGTCATGATGACTATTTCCTCTTTTCCATATTTCAATCTGAATCTTAAATACGTTAATTTGGAAACTACTTACGATTTCTCTAAAAATGCCAGAAACAATAAAAGGTCATGAACACATTTACAATCTCCTGAGACATAACCTCAGAATAAGTCTAACCAACCTAAATACAGCTATGCAGTGTCTTCATAGACACTCGATCACTGACACAGAATTTCTAATTTAAATACAAAAACTACATGCAAATTGATTTGCCTCACACACACACACAAACACAGATAAAAATGTGATATTGAATGATGATCCTCTTAACGATTTGTGTAAAGAGACTGTGGGAGTATGCCTGAAGACACTCTTTGGAGCATGGAAATGCTGTCTCTCCAAACTAACCAGATACAACAGAATATCGACAATGGACGATGAATAGATATTGTGGAGTTTTGGCCGCTTATGTTTGAGTGTCAGCTAGAAATTAAATGGGACCTTGCTGCGGGAAATGAAATTGTTTTTTATGGCTCATTATACAGTTAAGCGATGTAGTCTTTGGGAGAGTGAGTTAAATGGGACAGACAGTTTGCTTTTGCTCCATGGTTTTCACATATTCTGAACAGTACATTCATAAAGCAACAACTGCATTCCAGTTGTCTTCTAATATTTATTGTCTTCCATTCCTATCACTAAAACACGGGGGAGAATTTGTTGTGTTGCCTGGTTTACGATTTAATTCCTCATAAGGCAGAGAACACTCCCATATCCTCAAAAGGAAACATACATCAATAGAACACTTCCATTGGAACCCCTTTCCAAACGCGCTGATCTCCCGACTGCCGCATCTCTTTCAATCCCCATCTTTCTCCCTCAGCCTTTAACCACATTTGCTTATCTCTCTCCCATGGGTTGGGACCGTTACTCCCGTTCCCTCTCTATAAAGTGCCTGGAAACTTCTTGTACACCAGGGTACTCTATAAATGTAAATTTTTAATGGCTGTGGAAGTGATTTGGAAATACCAATGTGACCAACCAATCAGGAGCTGGATCTGTTCGATTACTAACGTTGTTCGTTGTAGTGTTTAGCGGATTGTTCAAGTTAGGCTTGTTTCCTTTAGAAAGAACATTGGAAGGTACCTTAACTGAAGTTTTCTTGGCTCTGTGGGAAATTGGCACAATCTATCCAGAAGAAAGATTCACTCCGGCGCAATCCTGGCCACACTGAAGCCAACAATTGTTTCTAATGCTGATTTCACAAGTCTTTTGTGGGAACAATCGGCTTCCATTCTGAAAAGCGCAAGTTTGCGCAGTTGAAATTCTTAGCTGCTGGCCATCTTTGTCTGGTAAAGCCACCGGAGAAACAACACTACCTCATCCGTGTAAAATAAATTATCCTCCTCTCACCTTTGGTTCTTTTCCCGACTACCTTAAATCTGGGTCATTTGCTTACATGATCCTTCTTCCAGTGGATCCTTCATGAGTTTGAACATGTTTATTATATCTCCCCTTGAATACCTCTGCTCTAAGGAGAACAATCCCAGCTTCTCTCGTTTACCCACAGAATCACTGCTGTTTCATTCAGGGTCACTATTGCTGTAAATAAGGGCAAATACATTAAACATCATGAAGTTATAAGCAAAGTGGAATATCAGACGAAGCCTCCATGTCCAAATTTGTGTTCATAATTCTCTACGTCTTTCTGACGTACATTTTCCCATTGATGAATCACAGGAAGGAGAACATGTGGGGGAAATCTTAACCTAACCCGCCCTGCGGGCATGGAATGAGTTCGGGTCGGACACCTGTTCCCCAGGGGCCAAATTTGAAGAACCACAATACAACACATTTGACATAATTATCAAATGCTTGAAGTGTACGGGTAGAATATATAACTGAACAATTTTTGGATTTCTCACTGACCACCACTTAAAATTAAATGGTTTCCTGTCATTTCACCATAGCCTGTTTTGCGCTGTGTCTGAGTCCAACTTGCCCCCTGGTCAATATAATATAAACTAGTCAGCATGGATCTGTAAAGGGAAGGAAATGTTTAACCAACCCCATTGAATAATTTGAAGAGGTAATGGAAACACATGCCTCCAGGAAGTTTTGTCCAGGAGGGATCTGTGCTGAGAACTTTCACCATTGTTCACCATATACAGCACCGATTTGGACTCAGAAATTCGAGGTATGGGGAATAATTTTGAAGTTGCTGATCAGCCATCTATTATCCATTTCTCGGGAGATATATTACTCATGGTGTCGAAATTTGCACATGGTACCAATTGGAATGTTGGTTAGTAAAAGAAGGACTGCACTATAATACAAGAAGACACATCAGGCTTGCAGAGTGGGCAGATACATGAAAAATTACATTCAATGTAGCGAAGAGTGAGGTAATACAAAAGCAAAATGCTGCGGACGCTGGAAGTTGAAATAAGAACAGAAAACGCTGGAAATCTCAGCGGGCCAGGCAATATCTGTGGAGAGAGAAACCGAGTTAACGTTTCGGGTCGATGATCCTTCATCAGAATTGGTGAATGTTCGAACTGACAGAGTCTCATAGAGCACTGAAAGGAGGAGGGGAGAAAAGAACAAAGGGGACGATATGTGATAGGGTGGAAGACAGGAGAGATTAGAGAGACAAAAGTGATGATGAGCCGAATTGAGATGGTAATAGAAGTTAGAAAGACATCAGTTTAGATAGGGTGTGAATAGAAGGATAATTATCAGCTGCCATGGGAAACAGACAGAAACATTTTACATAAGATCGGGAGGGGTATTAAAAAAGGAGGAAAGAGAGCAAAATTGTTTCAAATTGTTGAACTCGATGTTGAGTTCAGAAGGCTGTAAAATGCCTAAATGAAGGATGGGATGCTGTTCCTAGAGCTTGTATTGAGCTTCATTTGAACAGCACAGGAGGCCGAGGACAGAGATGTTGGAGGGTGAGTGGAGCAGGGAATTAAAGTGACAGGAGGCCGGAAGCTCAGAGTCACACTTGCAGACTAAATGGAGGTGTTCCACAAAGCAGTCACCCAATCTGTGTTTGTCTCCCCAGTGTAAAATAGACCACATCATGAGTTGCGAATACAGTCGACTAAATTGAAAGAAGTACAAGTAAATCGCTGTTTCACCTGGATGAGTATTTGGTGCCCTGGACAGTAGGAATGGAGGAGGTAAAAGGGCAGGTGTTGCATCTCCTGCGCTTTCATGAGAAGGTGCCATGGGAAGGCGAGGGGGTGCTAGGGATGACTGTGGAATGGACCAGAGTGTCGCAGAGGGAGTGGTCCCTTCGGCATGCTGAGAGGGGAGGAGAGGGGAAGACGTGATTGCTGTGAGATCACGCTGGAGGTGGCGGAAATGGTGCAGGATGATCTGTTGAATGTGGATGCTAGTGAGGAGAAAGGTGTGGACAAGGGGAACCCTGTCGTGATTCTGAGAGGGAGGGGAAGGGGTGAGAACAGAGGTCCTGGATATAGAACAGACATGGTCGAGGGCCATGTTTACCAGGGTGGACGGGAATCCTTGGTTGAGGAAAAGGGAAGAAATGTCAGAGCACTAATGTGGAAGTTGGCATTGTCAGAGCAGATGCGATGGAGATGGAGAAACTGGCAGAATGGAATGGAGTCCTTACAGGAAGCAGGGTGTGAGGAAGTGTAGCTGTGGGAGACAGTGAGCTTACAGTGAAGATTTGTCAATAGCCTATCCCCAGAAATGTAGAGAGAGAAGTCGAGGAAGGGAAAGGAAGATTCGAAGATTGAGGTAGTTCATTTTGGTAGCAGGAATAAGGAGGTGAATTATTAATTGGAAGGTAGAAACTAAATAGGGTAGAGGAGCAAAGTGATCTGGAAATGCACAAACCACTAAAAGTAGCAACGCAAGCGGATAAGATGACAACAAATGCAAACAAAGTACTGGGTTAATTTCTAGCAGAATGAATAGAACATAAAACAACGAGGCAATGTTAAATTTGTATAGCGTCTTGGTTAGACCAGACGTGGAGTACTGTGGGCAGTTCTGATCTCCATGCTACAAAAAGCATATTGAAGCACTGGGGAAAGTACAGCAAATATTTGCAAGAATGTTATCAGAATTGGGAGGATGCATCTATCAGGAAGGATTGGACTAGGCTGGGGCTGCTTTCTTCGACACACAAGGGATTAAGCAAAACATTTCGGAGGCATTTCCATACATGCAGACTGATGAGAATGTGGAACTCACTGCCACGTGGAATGGTTGAAGCAGAGAGCATTACTTTATTTAAGAATGGACTTGATGCATACCTGAGGGAGAAGGGAATAAATGGATATATCGGGGCAGGGTGGACAGAAGTAATTAGATTAGGATAACACCCCTATGGAGTATAACCACCAGATAGACCAGTTAGGTGAATGGCCTATTCCTCTGTTGAAGATTCTATTTAACATGTAATTTTATATAAACGGTTCAGACAAATGGATGCAGAAAATTGGTGGAGCCAACTCAGGGCACTGGCTAATGGAGGAGTAATTGGATTTGATTTGATATCAAATTTATTTCTGTACGAATGTACAATAACTGACACATAAGGAACAAGTTTAGAGTTAAATGGATCATGAAATAATTGTTCTGTCCCAGAAAACGGGGAAGTTCCGTAAAAACTTTTATTGAGGATGTTCTACAAATGGAATACTAATTCTTTCGGAGGAAGTGAAACTACAAGAGGAAGAGCCTCCAGGTGTGAATCATCCTCAGGGCCCACAGTCACATCTGTGTCACAAAACCTAGGGCTCGCATTGGGAAAAATAATATTATAAAATGTTGATTTCTTGATACACAGACTAGCACATGCATAAAATGTCATTTTCACCCAAGGGACCTTGGGAGTCGATAGGAAAGTGGAAACATGGGAAAGTTAGAAAAGTTTGTGGTACAATTTTGTTTTTAAAGAGTTATAAAGTTGCTGGGAGAAATGTTAACAGGCCTCGTCCCCTGTTTTGGTGTTTACTCTTTCTCTTTGAATTTCCCTTCACATTTTGTGACCTCACCCTCCTCTAGGGGATGAGATACCTGATGAGGAGATCGAGTTCCGCGGGTGCCTGCGACCTTTCCCATTTCTGTGATGAGACTGAATACTGGTGAGGGTGATGGTTCCGCTGGGGATTACAGCCAGAGCCAAGTACATGACATCACGGGTGGCTCAGCTGGTGGAGGGGAGGAGAACGATTGTGAAAGCAATTGTAATTCGAGATTGGATAGTTAGGGGAACAGACAGCTGTTTCTGTGGCCGCAGACCTGATTCCAAGAGGGTATGTTCCCTCCCTGGTGCCAGATCCAAGGATGTCCCTGAGCGGCTGCAGAACATATCTGAGGGGGGAGGTCATGGTCAGTGTTGGTATCAACGACATAGTTAGAAAGTGCGATGAGGTCCTTCAGGCAGATTTTAGGGAGGTAGGAGAGAGATTATAAAGTAGGACCTCAAAGGTAGTAATCTCTGGATTACTCCCAGTGCCACCAGCTAGTGAGTATAGAAATAGAAGGATAGGACAGATGAATGAGTGGCTGTAGAGATGGTGCAGGAGGGAAGGCATTAGATTTCTAGGACATTGGGACTGGTTCTGGGGGACGTCGGACCTGTATAGGCTGGACGAGTTGCACCTCAACAGAGCTGGGACCAATGCCCTCGCAGGGGAGAGGGCGGAGGCGGGGAGGGCTGCTAATGCTGTTGGGGAGGGTGTAAACTAATTTGGCAGGAGGATGGGTGCCATGATATAGCACGAGAAATGAGAAACAAGGTCCACAAAGGATTGGGAGAGACAGGTAACACTAGAGTAAGAACTAGGACAGTATTAGGTGGGGTCACAATAAGGGAGAATACAAGAATGTCTAAAATAGGTTCACAGTGCATGTGTGTAAATGAACAAAGAGTGGTAAATAAGGCTGGTGAGCTGCAGGCACAAATAGACATATGGGGATATGATGTCGTGGCAATAATGATGACGTGGCTCAAAAGAGGATATGATTGGGTACTAAATATATCTAGATATAACGTGTTCAGGAAAGAACGGGAAGAAAAGAATGGAGGGGGCTGGCAGTATTGATTAATTGAATATTACAGTGCTGGAGAAATAAGATGTCCTGGTGAGCTCCAGGACAGAATCTATTTGCTTAAAGTTGAAAAACAATTGAGATGCCATTACGCTACTAAGTATATTATGTAGGCCACCAACGAGTGAGAAGGAGATAGGAGCACATTTTCAGGGAAATTAAGGAGATATGCAAGAACTATAGAATAGAGATAATTGTGGATTTCAACTAATCTAACATAGACTATGATATCAATAGTGTAAAGGGCAAAAATGGAAGAATTTCTGAAGTGTGTTCAGGAGAACTTTTTTGATCAATACATTTCCAGCTCAATAAGGAAGAAGGCATTGCTTGATCTTGGTCTGGTGAGGGAGTTGGGTCATGTAGAGCAAGTGTCAGTAGGGTAATATTTAGGGCACAGTGGTTGCCATGTCACAAGGTTTAGAATAGCTATGGAAAAGGACAGGGAACAATCTGGTGTAAATATACTTAATTGGAGGAAGGTCAATTTCCGTGAGTTGAGAATGGATCTGGCCTGGGTAAATTGGAATCAAAGATTGACAGGCAAAACTGTAGTCAAACAAAGGGCTGCCTTTAAAGATGAGATGGTTCAGATACAGTTGAGATACATTTTAACGAGGAGAATAGTTAGGGCAACCAAAGCCAGAGCTCCCTGGATGACGAAAGAGATAGAGTAAGATGAAGCAGAAAAAGGGGGCGTATGACAGATATCAGGTTGAGAATACAAGTGAAAACCAGGCTGAATACAGATAGTTCAGTGGGGAGATGAAAAAGTAAATCAGGGGGGCAACGAGAGAATAAGGGAAGAGATTGGCAGTTAACATAAAAGGGAATCAAAAAGTCTTCAATAGTCGTATAACTAGTAAACAGGTAGTAAGAGAAGGAGTGGGGCCTATTAGGGACCACAATGGAGACCTAGCATGGAGGCAGAGGGCATGGCCGAGTTGCTAAATTAGCACTTTGCATCTGACTTTTCCAATGAAGAAGATGCTACCAAAGTCATAGAGCAAGAGGAGGTAGTTGAGATACTGGATGGGATAAAAATTGATCAAGAGGAGGTTCTAGAATGGCTGGCTGTACTTAAAGTAGGTAACCACTAGGACCAGATGGGAAGCATTCTAGGATGCTGATACTGGTAAAGTTGGAAATTGTGGAGGTACTGGACATAATCCTTCAATCCTCGTTAGATATGGGAGTGTTGCTAGAGATCTGGAGCATTGCAAACGTTCAAAAAAGGGTACAAGGAGAAACCCAGCAACTACAGGCCAGTCAGTTTAACCTCGGTAGTGGGGAAGCTTTTAGAAATGATAGTCCGGGACAAAATTAACAGTCACTTGGACAAATGTGGATACATTAAGGAAATTCAGCACGGATTTGTAAAAGGCAAATAGTGTTTAACTAACCTGATTGAGTTTGTTGATGAGGTAACAGAGGTGGTTGATGATGGCACTGCGGTTGATGTGGTGTACATGGACTTCCAAAAGGCATTTGACGAAATGCCAAGTAACAGAATTGCCAGCAAGTTGAAGCCCAAAGGGACACTGGCAGCATGGATACAAAATTGCCTAAATGACAGGAGACAGAGAGTAGTGGTGAACGGTTGTTTATTGGACTGGACATGGTATAAAGTGATGTTCCCCAAGGGTCTGTACTAGGACCACTGCTTTTTTGATATATATTAATGACTTAGACTTGGGTGTACAAGGCACAATCTCAACATTTTATAGATGACACAAAACTTGTAAATATAGTGAACAGTGAGGAGGATAGTGATAGACTTCAAGAGGACATATGTAGTCTGGTGGAATCACGGGGCAGCTGAAATTTAACGCAGTAAAGTGTGAAATGATATATTTTGGATGAACGAATGAGGGGAGGACATATAAACTAAATGGTGCGATCCTAAAGGGAGTACATTGACGGAGTGACCAGTGGTATATGTGCACAAATCATTGAAGGTGACAGGGCAGGGTGAGAAAGACGTTAAAAAGCTTACGGGATCATGGGCTTGATAAATGAAGGCATAGAGTACAAAAGTTATGATAAACTTTTATAAAACACTGGTTCGGCCTCAACTGGAGCACTGTGTCCAATTGTGGTACAGCACTTTATGAAGGACGTGAAGGCCTCCGAGAGGGTGGGGATTGGGACTAGCTGAAGTGCTCTTGCAGAGAGCCGGCACGGGCTCAATGGACTGAATGGCTTCCGTCTGTGCTGTAACCATTCTATGATTGTATCTTCACGGTTTAGGGACAGTCCTTGACAACCAGTGACGGATCCACATGTTTTAGTACGATTGGACGGTGAGCTCCTGCAGCGACCACATATGAGTGAAGCTGGACTCGGGTCCATTCAAAGCGCTCAGTCTCGGCCTGTAACTGGGAGAGGTGGCGAGCGGACGGGACGGCATGTTTCTGTCACTTGTACTGAACGTCCACCACCTACAAGCGGCCCTGTCTGGTGAGTAGCTGGTTCCCGCTGCACTATTCAATGTCTACAGACTCACCCTCTGATCTTAGACTGGGACGGGCTGGCCTGTGGGTTACATCAGGTGTTTCACAAAGGGAGACGGGTTAGTGTGTGCGGCAGTGAAGCGATGGAGCCGGATTGCAATCTACATCCTGTTTCTCAGCCTCGCCTCTCTCTTTGGTTGGATTAGATGGTGTCCATCACTGTCCAGACAGCCTGACATTGCCGCCCAGTTATTGGGGCAGCTTCTGTGTTGACCCTGACCAGCCGGAGGGGGACTGACAGTGTGTGCCCGCACAGCGGGCTTGCGGGTAGGGAAGTGTCAGTATAACTGCGATCCCAGTCCCGGCCTGACCCCCCGAGTGACCAGGAGCCCAGCGGCGAGACTCCTGCAGGAACGTGGCTCGGTCACTTCGAGTTCACACTCCAGCCGGCGGGAAGCTGCACTTTAAAAGCTTCATTGTACCACTTGGGAACTTGAAAACCTTTTAAACCTCCCGATCAATGAGACAAATCATTAAACATACAGGGGGAGGGATTGATTTTAATCCCAGGGGAACCGGTGACAGCGACCCGGGAACCTCTTTTACACCTTCCGATTCGCGTCAGGATGAAGCTTTGAGGCGACTCGTACAGGTTCTGGTGAAGTTTGATCTCTCAGGTTTACCCATCTGTTTCTCTCAGACTGACCCGCTGCATATTTGCAACATTTGCTGCTTTGATCAGATTCCCATCATGTGCAGTTCCACTCGGGGAATGTTGACTCTGTGGATGGGGTAAAGTGGGCGACAGCGAGACCCGCCCATTTCCCATCTTTCTCCCCGTTTCCCCCTTCTGTTGAATCCAATGGTAGTAACACCCTGAAGCAATATAAAAGGGGCTCACACTTCCTGCGCCTGAATGGCCACATTGAACAATCCATCTCCTGTGTCTGCACAGATAACACCAGTTCCAAAATGCTGCACGTTTGAATGGAAACAACATTTGATCTCAGGTATAAAAACAGAAAATGTTGGAAATCTAAGCGGGTCAGGCAGCATCTGTGGGGAGTGAAACAGATTTAACGATTCAGGTCGATGAGACTTCGTCAGAACCACAGATGCTGCCTGACCCGCTGAGATTTTCAGCATTTTCTGTTTTTATTTCAGGTTCCAGATCCACACTGTTTTGCTTTTTTATTTAATCTCAGGTCCCAGCACACCGTTAAAAGCTAAAATCTTTCACGTTGAGAAATTAGATTTACCTGACAGATGTCCAACTCTTAACTGAATGTTTAATATATAATAACGTGATTCGATATTTGTCATTTTCAAATATCTCAGAGTATTTTCATTCGAGAATAAACCAGGGAAGAAGAGAGAGGGAGATAGAGAAGGAGAGCGGGAGAAAAATACAGGAAAAAAAAGAGATCGTGAGAAAGAATGAGAGGCACAAATATAAGGATGAAATAAAAAGGAGCGATTCATTGAGGGAAAGAAATAGATAGAAATGAAGAGAGACACAATGAAAGTCAGAGAGATAGAGACAGGGAAAGAGAAAATGATAGAGACACAGATAAAAAGATATGGACAGCAGAGAGAGAGAAAGAGAAAGGGACAGTAATGTGTGTGAGAGAGACATGAGGAAAGAGGGAGAGAGAGAGTGATAACGAGAATGAGACATGGATAAAGACAGGGACTGAGAGAGAACGTGAAATAGAAACAGAGTGAGAGAGAGGGAAGGAGAGACAGAGAAAGAGAGGTAAAGAGAGAGAGAGGGAGACGGAGAGAGAGAGAGAGAAGGACAGACATATAGAGAGACAGGGAGAGTGAGGGAAACAAAGACAGAGACAGGTACAGAGAGGGAAAGATGAAGGAACAGAGTGAAAGAGACAGGGAGAAAAAGAGAGAGAGAGAGACAGAGAGACGAAAGAGGGAGAGAGAGAAAGAGAGAGAGAAGAGACAGAGAGACGAGAGAGAGAGAGAAGAGACAAGAGAGAGAAAGAAGAGACAGAGACGAGAGAGGGAGAGAGAGAGAGAGAGAGAGAGAAGAGACAGAGAGACGAAAGAGTAGAGACGGGAGAGAGAGAGAGAGAAAGAAGAGGGAGAGAGACGAGAGAGAGAGAGAAGAGACGAGAGAGAGAAAGAGAGAGAGAGAGGGTGAAGAGACAGAGAGACGAGAGAGAGAGAGAGAAGAGACATCGAGAGACCCTGTGACATTCTACAAACCAGGGATCTATTTCCGGCCCCGGTGAGAGGGAGTCTGTAACAGTTACAGGACTCCGTAAACCAGGGATACATTCCCGGCCCCGGTCTGAGCGAGTCTGTAACAGTTACAGGACTCCGTAAACCAGCGATACATTCCAGGCCCGGTCTGAGGGAGTCTGTAACAGTTACAGGACTCAATAAACCAGCGACACATTCCAGGCCTGGTCTGAGCGAGTCTGTAACAGTTACAGGACTCAGTAAACCAGCGATACATTCCAGGCCATAGCAATGCGGAAACTGGAAATATGAGCACCAACTGAAAATTCTAAAGATACTCAGCACTCCTGCACCATGAGTGGAGAGATAAGGATAGTCTAGAAACTCAGCAATCAACTATGATATAAACTGCAGTAAAATTATTGTAAAGTCCTGACCCTGCAGTACAGACTTACACGAGGCACATGCTGAAGTCAAGGTCACTCTGGACCTGCACCTTTATTTCCCAGCTCTCGAGTGCCACACTTGCCTGAGACCTGCCTTTATATACCTGTGTGGAACAGGTATGCAGTGTCTCCTGCAAGTGCACCCCTGGTGATAAAGTATGCTTGTGGTTACAGGTCATATCTAGTTACAGTCATGTATAGCATGGTAAGATACAGTTATATACAGTACTGTGAGATACATGACATCACCCTCCCCCAAGGTCTTATTTTCTTTATAGATTCAGTCTCTCAGGTGGTCTATGCTCTCGCGTGGAGTGTCTTAGTTGTGGTTCAGTTGTTTGCCTTGGTGCCTGTTTTTCTTTCGGTGTGATTGCTGGTATCTCGCCTGGGCTGCCTGTTTCATTCAGCATGATTGCTGGTATCTCGCCTGGGCTGTCTGTTGAGACTGCCCTTTCCTCAGGTTATTCCCTCTGTCTGTCCATCAGGTGTGGTGTGAGTTCCACATTGTAGTCTGCCTCTGGTTCTGCAGTGTTGTTGGTGAATCTACTTTTTACTTGGTCTACATGCCTCTGGCAGGTTTGGCCATTGTCCATTTGTACAACAAGCAGCCTGTTTCCTTCCTTGCCTGTTACTGTCCCTGCAAGCCATTTGGGACCCCTGCCATAGCTTAGCACAGACACTTTGTCCCCTATCTCATTCCACCTCCTCCTTGAATTTCGGTCATGGTACTCAGTTAGCTTCCGGCGTTTTGCCTCAACAATATCATGCATGTCTGGGAGGATTAACGAGAGCCTAGTCTTTAAGGTCCGTTTCATCAATAGTTGCACAGGGGTAATCCCAGTCAACGAATGCGGACAAGATCTGTATGCCAGCAGCAGTCGCGACTGGTGGCTCTGCAGCGTAGGACCTTGGATTTTTAGCATGCCTTGTTAAACGAATTGCACTGCTCGCTCCACCTGGCCATTGGAGGCTGGCTTGAATGGTGCCGTCTTAACGTGATTTATGCCGTGGTCAACTATAAAATCTTGAAATTCTGCATTGGTGAAGCAGGGACCATTATCACTGAACAATATGTCAGGAATTACGTGCATTTGCAAACATGGTTCTAAGGCTCTCCACAGTGGTGAAGGTGGTGCTTGAGTTTAAAATGGTGCACTAGATCCACTTTGAAAATGCATCGACGACTACGAGGAACATTTTGCCTATGAATGAGCCCACATAGTCTACATGTACCTGCGACCACGGTTTGGTGGGCCAGGGCCAGGGGCTTAGGGCGGCCTCCCTGGGGGCATTACTGAGTTGGGCACAAATGGTGCACCGCCTGACGCAGAGCTCCAAATCCACGTCAATGCCAGGCCACCAGATGTGGGATTTGGCTAAGGCCTTCATAAGGATGATCCCCGGGTGCTCGCGGTGGAGCTCCCTGACAAACGCCGTTCAGCCTCGCAAGGGCATAACTACTCGGCTGCCCCACATCAGGCAGTCTGCCTGTAATGATAGTTCAAGCATGCACCTATGGAAAGGTTTGATCTCCTCGGGGCAGGCATCGTGAGCCTCTTCCTAGTCACCAGTTAAAACACATTTTTTGACTAAGGATAACGTGGTGTCGGTGGTCGTCCAGGCTCTGATTTGGCGAGCCGTCATGGGCGAACCTGTGGATTCAAAGGCATTGATTGCCATGACCATCTCACAGTCCTGTTCGTCGGACTCTTCCATAGTCGCCAGGGGTAGCCTGCTAAGCACGTCGGCACAGTTGTCTGTGCCTGGTCTGTGTCTTATTGTGTAGTCGTAAGATGCCAGCATGAGTGCCCACCGCTGAATACGCGCCGAGGTTTTGGCATTTATTGCCTTGCTCTCGGATAGCAGGGATGTGAGGGGTTTGTGGTCGGTTTCTAACGCAAACTTGGCTCTGAAAAGGTATTGGTGCATCTTTTTGACACCGTACATGCATGCGAGCGCCTCCTTCTCAACCATACCGTACCCGTGCTCCGCCCGCGAAAGTGACCTGGAGGCATAAGCAATGGGTTGTAATTTACCCGCATCATTGACATGCTGTAAAACGCACCCGACTCCGTATGCTAACACATCACATGTAAGAACTAGCTTTTTACCTGAGTCAAAAAAGGCTAAAACACTGTTGGAACATAGAAAGTTGCGTGCATTATTGAAGGCGCGTACTTGGGTGTCCCCCCAAAACCAATCGCACCCCTTTCTGAGTAGCACGTGGAGAGGCTCCAGCAGCATGCTCAAGTTCTGCATAAAGTTCTCAAAGTAATTGAGTAGCCCGAGAAAGGCGCGCAGTTCCGAGACATTCCGGGGCCTGGGTGCCAGACAAATTGCTTCGGTTTTGGATTCTGTTGGGCGGATTCCATCAACGGCAATCCTTCTGCCCAAAAATTCAACCTCGGGCGCGAGAAACAGACACTTGGATTTCTTAACTCTTAGGCCTACCCGATCCAATCGACTTTGTACTTCCTCCAAATTGCGGAGATTGGAGTTGGTGTCCCTGCCCGTGATGAGTATGTCATCTTCAAACACAACTGTCCCCGGGATGGACTTGAGCAGACTCTCCATGTTGTGCTGGAATATTGCAGCTGGCGACCTGATGCCGACTGGGCATCGATTGTACATAAAAAGACCTCGATATGTGTTGATGGTGGTGAGTAGCTTAGACTCTTTGGTCAGTTCTTGCGTCATATATGCAGATGTGAGGTCTAGTTTCGAGAAAAGTTTTCATCCAGCCAATGTGGCAAACAGGTCCTCCGCTCTGGGCAGCGGGTATTGGTCCTGTAGGGAGACTCTGTTTATGGTAGACTTGTAATCCCCACAGATTCGTACAGGTCCATCAGGCTTCATGACGGGAATGATAGGACTTGCCCAGTCGCTAAATTCCACGGGTGAGATAATGCCTTTCCGCAGAAGCCGGTCCAGTTCATGTTCAATCTTTTCCTTCATCAGATAAGGCACAGCTCTAGCCTTGTGATGGACCCATCTGGCATCCTGTGTGATGTAGATTTTAACTTTAGCCCCTTTGAAGGTGCCCACCCCTGGCTGAAAGAGATGTTCAAAACGACTTAGAACTGTTGAGCAGGAGGTCCGTTCCTCTGACGACATAGCGTGAACATCATCCCATTTCCAATTTAGTTTTGCCAGCCAGCTTCTCATCAACAGTGCTGGGAGATCTCCGGGGACAATCCACAGGGGAAGTCGGTTCACCGTCCCTTTGTGTGTGACTGAGAGCATGGCGCTGCAAAGGACTGGGACAATTTCTTTGGTATAGGTCCTTAGTTTGGTGTCGATCCTTGTGAGTTTTAGTCTGTTGCTTTTGTGTGGCCACAGCTGTTCAAATTGTTGGACGCTCATGAGAGATTGACTAGCACCCGTGTCCAGTTCCATGTTGACGGGTATCCCGTTGAGTAGGACCCTCATCATTATTGGAGGCGTCTTGTTGTAAGAACAGTGGACATTGATCGTGTTGACCCGCTGTACCTTGGCGTCCCGGGCACTGTCCCCACCGTCTTCTGGTCTGCTTTCCGACCCTTCTGATTCGTATACCTGCCGAGCTGCTGTTTTTGTGCACATGCGAGCCAGATAGCCTGTATAGTTGCAGTTTCTGCAAACAGCATGATGAAATCGACACCAACTTGTTGAGTGCCTTCCCCCACATCTCCAGCACAGACCACTTCCATTGTTTCCGAAGGATGAGCTGCGTCTGGCTGGTCTATCTTGAGCTTCTCTCAGTCTGTAGTTGATTGCTCGCATTGTGGGTTGATGAGGTGTGAACGGCCGTTCATGTGGCCCTTGATGGCTTCTGGCGCCACTGCCTGCTGTTGAAGGACTGCTCTCCTGCCTTTGTCTGTTTGTGGGGGTAGCGGCTGTTTCACGCTGTGAACCACTTGTTCCGGGAATGTTTCGTTAGTTGTTGTACCCGCAGTACTGATCAACCTCGTTTCTTCTTCTCCTGCTAAGAATGTCTGTGTGACCAGTACTGCTGTCTCTAGGGTCAAGTTCTTGGTCTCTATAAGCTTTCGGAATATGCCTGTGTGGCCTATTCCTTCAATAAAAAAGTCTCTCAGTACTTCTCTCCTTAGTTCATCGGAGAACTCACATAAACTAGCCAGCCTCCGAAGTTCTGCCACGAAGTCAGATATACTCTGGCCCACACAGCGTCTGTAGTTGTAGAACCTGTGTCTGGCCATGTGTCGACTGCTCGCTGGCTTCAAGTGGTCTCTCACCAGTGTGCTCAACTCCTCAAACGACTTGCTTGCTGGTTTCTCATGTGCCAGCAGGTCCTTCATTAAGGCGTATGTTTTCGAGCCACAGCTGGTCAGGAGATGGGCTCTTCTCTTGTCTGCCTTATCGTCGCCCAACCAGTCTTTGGTTACAAAGCTTTGCTGGAGCCTTTCTATAAAGGCCTCCCAATTGTCTCCGGCATTGTATTTCTAATCTGAGCCGTTGGTAGCCATTCTGTGGATTCTGTGATCCCGTAACTCGTCGCCACTGTAAAGTCCTGACCCTGCAGTACAGACTTACACGAGGCACATGCTGAAGTCAAGGTCACTCTGGACCTGCACCTTTATTTCCCAGCTCTCGAGTGCCACACTTGCCTGAGACCTGCCTTTATATACCTGTGTGGAACAGGTATGCAGTGTCTCCTGCAAGTGCACCCCTGGTGGTAAAGTATGCTTGTAGTTACAGGTCATATCTAGTTACAGTCATGTATAGCATGGTAAGATACAGTTATATAGAGTAGTGTGAGATACATGACAATTATTTTTTCTGCTGTGTTAATGATTTGTGGATTCTAACTCTGGGAACCTGTGTGGAGACTGATACATCTTGATATTTATTGGAACCGTTAAACATTTTAAAATAACCGGTTCACTGCCTCCTGTAAAATACCACATGAACTAATTTTTCTTCGCATCCACAGCATACCTGCGACCTCCCCATTCACTCTCCCCCTGTCCTCTCCCTCCCCTCTACGCTCTCCCCTCCCCATCCACTCTCCCCCTGTCCCCTCCTTCCCCTCCACTCCGTCCCCTCCCCATCCACTCTATCCAGTCCCCTCCCAATCCAATCTCTTCCTGTCCCTTCCCTCCCCTCCACTCTCTCCCCTCCCCATCCACTCTCCCTGTCCCTTCCCTCCCCTCCACTCTGTCCCCTCCCCTTCCAGCTCTCCCTGTCCTCTCCCTCCCCACCACTCTGTACCTGCCCCATCCTCCTCTCCCTGTCCCCTCCCTCCCCTCCACACCGTCCTCTCCCCATCCATCTCTCCCTGTCCCATCCCTCCCTCCCCTCCACTCTGTCACCTCCCCATCCATCTCTCCTTGTCCCCTCCCTCCCTTCCCTTCACTCTGACCCCTCCCCATCCATTCTCTCCCTGTACCCTCCCTCCCCTACACTCCATTCTCTCCCTCATCTCTGTCCCCTCTCCTTGATCCCCACGCTCCATCCCCTGCACTCTGTCCCATCCACTCTCTCCCTTTTCGCTCCAATTCCACACCACTACTTTACCCCACTCCGCTCCATTCCCTCCCTACCCCTCTACCAGCTCCCCATCCACTCTCTCCCATCCCCCTCCTCTTCCTCTCCACTCCTATCTCTTCCTCTCCTTTGTCCCCTCCCCTCAACTTTGTCCCATCCACTCTCTCCCTGTTCACTCCCATTCCACACCACTACATTATCCCCACCTGTTCCCTCCCTTTGATCCTCCCCCTCCTCTCCACTCCATCTCCTCTACTTTCTCCCCTCCCATCCGTCCCCTCCACTTTATACACTCCCCATCCAATCTCGCCCTCCCCCAAATTCTCTTTGTCTCCTTCCACTCTCTCCCCTTCTCTCTGTCCCTCATATCCGCTCTACCACTCCAGCTCTCCACTCTCCCCTCACATCCACACTCTCTTTGTCCATCTCCTTTATCTCCCTGCTCTTCATACTACCTATATCCTCCACTCTCTCACTCCCCCTCTCTCCTTTCCCTTCACTCCTCCTATCCCCTCCACTCGCCCACTCCAGCTCCCCAATCTCTCCCTAACATCCACTATACCTCTCCCCCTGTCCCCTCTTCCTCCCCTTCACTCCTCCTATCCCCTCCATGCTCCCACTTCAGCTCTACAATCTCTTCCTCACATCCACTCTCCCTCTCCCCCTGTTCCATCTCTCACTCCCCTTCACTCTATCCATCCCCACCACTCTCCCACTCCACGTCTCCCGTTTCCTCCTCTTCAGTCTCTCCTCGGCTCCACTCTCCCCTCACCTCTCTACTCTCCCCCCCTCCTCTTTCTCCCACCGCTTCACTCTCTCCTTTCCCTCCACTCTACACAATCTACTCTCTCCCATCCCTCCACTCTCCACCTCGCCCTCTCCAATTTCCCCAACCCCTCTCCACACTCTCATGCCTCTTCACTCTCCTCCCTCCCCTTGAATCTCTTCCCTCCGTTCTGGTATCTCCCCTCCTTCCACTGTAACCCTCCCCCACATTTTGCTCTCTCCCTACATTCTCTCCCTCTCCCTCCACACACTCCCTCCCCCTCCTGTGAGTCTCAAATATTTCAGGATACTTTTCAATTAATACTGAATCAGAGACAACAGAGAGAGAGAGAGACATGGGCACAAAGAGAGAGAGAAAGGGGGGGCTGCGGGGTGGGGGGCGGGAGTGAGAGAGAGAGAGACAGAGAGAGAGAGAGATAATAATACAAGGACAGGGAGAGAAACAAAGAGTGAGATATAGAGTAGAAGGAGAGCAAGCTGGCTACAAAGCAGCACACAGTGAAGAGTGGGTGAGGGTAGTTAATCAGACTGATGGAAGGTGGGGAGTGGGGTTCTACTGGGATCGGTGCCGGGACCACTGCTGTGCACCATTTACATAAACAATTTGTACAATTTCGACATTTGCGGATGGCACCAAATTGGGGAGTACAGTTAGCACTGAGGAAGACTGTTATACAATTAGATTTTAATAACCTTGCAGAATGTGAGCGTAAATGACTATTGAATTTCTATATAAATAAGTGTGAGGCGGTGTATTTTGGTAGGAGGGATAGGGATGTCACACACATCTTGGAAATTAAGCATCTAAATGGTAGAGGACAAAGGGGCATAATGGTAAACATTCAGAAATCATTAAAAGTAGCAACGTAAATTAATAAGGCCATGAAATGCAAAGTAAGCACTGTGGCAGGGTAGCCTTGAGGAACAGTTCATAGAGTGTATCCGGGATCATTTCCTTGTGGAACCAACCAGGGAGCAGGCGATCTTAGATCTGGTACTGTGTAATGAGACAGGATTAATAAATGATCTGCTAGTAAAGGATCCTCTGGGAATGACTGACCATAACACGGTTAAATTTCAAATTTAGTTGAAGAATGAGAAAGTTGGATCTCAAACCAGTGTCCTAAACTTAAATAAAGGAGACGACAAAGGTATGAGGGCAGAGTTGGCTAAAGTGGACTTGGAAAATAGACTAAAGAAGTTGATGAGCAATGGCAGACATTTAAGGAGATATTTGATAACTCACAACAAAAAATGTATCCGAATGAGAAGGAAAGGCTGTAAGAGAAGGGATAGCCATCTGCGCCGAACTTAGGAAATAAGGGATGGTATCAAATTGAAAACAAGGGCATACAATGTGGCCAAGACTAGTAGGAGGCCAGAGGATTGGGAAACTTTTAAAAGCCAGCAAAGAATGACTAAAAAAATGATAAAGAGAGGAAAGATAGATTATGAAACTAAACTAGCACGAAATATAAAATCAAATAGTAAGAGTTTCTACAGGTACATAAAAAGGAAATGACTGGCTAAAGTAAATGTTGGTCCCCTAGAGGATGGGCTTGGGGAATTAATAATGGAGAATGGGGAAATGGCAGAGACATTGAACAATTTTTTCTTATCGGTCTTCACAGTAGAAGACACTAAAAACATCGCAATAATGGATAATCAAGAGGCTTTGGGGAGGAGGAACTTAATACATTCACTAACACTACAGAAGTAGAATTCGGTAAAATATTGGGACTAAAGGCAAACAAGTCCCCTGGACCTGATGGCTTACATCCTCGGGTCTTAAAAGAAGCAGGTGTGGAGATAGTGGATGCATTGGTTGTGACCTACCAAAATTTACTGGATTCTGGGGCGGTCCCAGCGGATTGGAAAACTGCAAATGTAATGCTCCTATTTAAAAAAGCAGGCAGACGAAAAGCAGGAAACTATAGGCCAGTTAGCTGAACATCTGTCATTGGGAAAATGCTGGAGTCCATTATGAAGGAAGCAGTAGCGGGACATTTGGAAAAGCATAATTCAATCAAGCAGAGTTAGCATGGTTTTATGAAAGGAAAATCATGTTTCACACATTTGCTTGAGTTTTTTGAGGATGTAACGAGCAGGGCGGAAAAAGAGGAACCAGTGGATGTGGTGCATTTGGATTTCCCAAAGGCAATCAATAAGGCGCCGTATTAAAGGTTACTGCACAAGATAAAAGTTCACGGACTTGGGAGAAATATATTAACATAGATGAAGGATTGGTTAACTAACAGAAAACAGAGAGTGACGATAAATGGGTAATTTTCCGGTTGGCAAACTGTAACTAGTGTGGTGCCGCAGGGAGCGGTGCTGGGGCCTCAGCTATTTACAATCTATAGTAATGACTTGGATGAATGGACCAAGTGTAATGTTGCCAAGTTTGCTGATGATACAAAGCTGGGTGGAAAAACAAATTGTGAGGAGGACACAACAAATATGCAAAGGCATATAGACCGGTTAAGTGAGTGGGAAAAAATGGCAGATAGAGTACAATGTGAGGTTATCCACTTGGCAGAAATAATAGAAAAGCAAATTATAATTTAAGTGGAGAAAAATTTCAAAGTGCTGCAGTAAAGAGAGACCTGCGGGTCATTGTGCATGAAACGCAAAAAGTGAGTATGCGGGTACACCAATATTCAGGAGGGCAAATGGAATGTTGGCCGTTATTGCAAGGGGAATAGAGTATAAAAGCAGAGACGTCCTCCTACAACGGCACAGGATATTGGTGAGGCCATACCTGGAGCACTGCGTACAGTTTTGGTGTCCGTATTTAAAGAAGGATATACAGTACTTGCATTGGAGGCTGTGCAGAGACGGTTCACTAGACTGATTCCGGAGATGATAGGGTTGAATTATGAAGATAGGTTGAGTAGTTTGAGCCGATACTCATTGGATTTCAGAAGAATGAGAGGTGATCTTTTCGAAACATATAAGATAATGAGGGGGCCAGACAAGTTGGATGCAGACAGGATATTTTCACTCACAGTGAAATTAAAACTAGGGGACATAGTCTTAGAATAAGAGGCTGCCTGTTTAAAATTGAGATGAGGAGGAATTTCTCCTCAGAGTGTTGTAAATCTATGGAAGTCTCTGTCACAGAGAGCTGTGGAGGGTGGGTCATTGAATATATTTAATGCTGAGATAGACAGATTTTTGAGTGATAAGGGAATATGGGGTGCGGCCAGGAAAGTGGAGATGAGTCCATGATCAGATCAGCCATGATCTTATTAAATGATGGAGCAGGCTCGAGGGGCGAGGTGGCCTACTCCTGCCCCTATTTCTTATGTTCTTATGATCATTTCTAGAGGAATAGAAACAAAAAAAAGGAAGTTATGTTAAACGTACTGAACCTTGGTTAGGCTACACACAGAGTACTGCGTACACTTCTGGTCTCCATATTACAGAAAGGATATAGAGGCACTGGAGAAGCTGCAAAAAATATTTAAAAGGATGATACCAGAACTGAGAGGTTATTACTATGAGGAAAGACTGAACAGGCTGGGGCTTTTTTCTCTAGAAAAGTGAAGACTGAGAGGTGAGATGATAGAGGGTTTTAAGGTTTGATGGGGTAGATGTAGAGAAGACATTTCCACTTGTGGGGAACCAAAACTAGCGCGCATAAAAGTAAGATAGTCAATTGTAAATCCAATAAAGCATTCAGGAAAAACATTTTTACCCAAAGGATGGTTAGAATGTGCAACTTGCTGCCACATGGAGTAGATCAGGTAAATAGCATTGAAGCCTTAAAGGGGAAGCGAGAGGAGTCCATGAAGGAGGAAGGAAGAGAAGGCTATGCTCTTTGGGTTAGATGAAGTAGCTATCTATTTTTTTCAAAGCACCTCACATAATTCTGGGCACAGCGTTCCACATTGTCACAATACATTGTGTGAAAATGCTGTTCCTGGATTCAACTGGAACTGGTTTTATTCATACCAGTATGTGAATTTAAATTTACAAGTTAACTTATTTGGGTAAGAAAATGCAAAAATTCCAGTTTCCTGTCAAGGACATATCACAGGCAGATAAAAATTTCTAGGTACATCATCCAACAGCCAGCACTGGTTAATTATGTCAACAAAACCATTACATTGACTGATAGCACTACACCTTAAAAACATTTAACTGATTCGTGATTGTCCAATCTGCTGTTTCCAATTAGATTTTATTGGGTTGTTTTGTAGTTTTCTGATACCGCCCCATAAAATCTTGTGCAGAAAATGGGCATAACTTGGAATTAAAAGATACACATCTATGCATGCAGGAATAATGAGTGTTTCAATGGATAAGGGGAAACAGTGGATAAGGGGGAACTAGTGGATGTGGCGCATTTGGATTTCCAGAAAGCATTCGATAAGTTGCCACATAAAAGGTTAATGCACAAGATAAAAGTTCATGGGGTTGGAGGTAATATATTAACATGGACAGAGGATTGGCTAACGAACAGAAAACGGAGAGTCACGATAAATGGGTGATTTTCCGGTTGGCAAACTGCAACTAGTGTGGTGCCGCAGGGATTGGTGCTGGGGTCTCAACTATTTACAATCTATTTTATTGACTTGGATGAAGGAACCGAGTGTAATGCCGCCAAGATTGCTGATGATACAAAGATGGGTGGGAGAGCAAATTGTGGGGACACAAAAAATCTGCAACGGGATATAGACAGGCTAAGTGAGTGGGCAAAAATTTGGTAGATAGACTTTAATGTGGGAAAGCATGAGCTTTTCCATTTTGGACGAAAAAATAGAAGAGCAAACTATAATTTAAATGGTGAACAATTTCAAAGTGCGACAGTACAGAGGGATCTGGGGGTCCTTATGCATGAAACACAACAAGTTAGTATGCAGGTAAAGCAAATAATCGGGAAGGCAGAGTAATTTAACATTGGGAAGCCTTCAAAGGGAGGATGTTTCGGGTATATATTAAACACATTCGTTCGAGGGGAAAAGGAAGGGCACCCAAAGCTAGAGCTTCCTGGGTGACTGATCATATAGAGATTACAATGGGACCGAAAGAAGAGACTTATGACAAATGTCAAGTTCATAATACAGTAGGGAATGAAGCTGAATACAGATAGTACAGAGGAGATCGAAGTAAAGAATAAGAAGGGCAAATGGAGAGTATGAGAGTAGATTAGAAACTTACATAAAAGGTAAAATAAAAGCACTTTGTAAATATAAAGAGTAACAGGCTTGTCACAGGAAGGGACCAAAAAGGAGATATTCTTATGTAGGGAGAACATAATTGAGTTAATAAATAAATACTTTGCACCTGTATGTCATAATATTTGAAGGTGGCAGGACAAGTTGAGAAGGCTGATAAAACGATGGGATCCTGGGCTTTATTAATACCAGAATAGAGCACAAAAGCAAGGAAAATATGCTAAACCTTTATAAACACTGATTAGGTCTCAGTTGAAATAATATGTTCAATTCTGGGCACCAAACTTCAGGAAGTATGGGTCACGACGTTGGAGAGAGTGCAGAAGAGATTTACTAGTATGGTACCAGGGATGTGGAACTTCAGTTATGTGGAGAGACTGGAGAAGCTGTGGTTGTTGTCCTTAAAACAGAAAAGATTCAGAGGAGATTTTATAGAGGTGTTCAAAATAATGAACGGTTTTAATAGAGCAAGTCAGGAGAAACTATTTCCAGTGGCACAAATATCGATAACCAGTGGTCACAGATTTAAGATGATTGACAAAAGAACCAGAGGAGACTTGCAGGAACAATTTTTCACAGTGAGTTGTTATCTGTAATTCACTGAATGAAAGGGTGGTGGAAGCAGATTTAACAGTAAATTTGAATTTTGATATTGACAAATATTAAAGGGACAACAAGAAAACAGGGTTACGGCGAAAGAACAGGTGAGTGGGACTAAATGGTTAGCTCTAGAACAGAGCAGACATAGGCACAATGGCTCGAATGGCCTCCATATATGCTGTATAATTCTCTGATTAGATGGAGTTAAATACAGATCAGCCATGGTCTATTCGAGTGGTAGAAAAAGGCTCGAGGGATTGAATGGGCTCCTCCTATTCCTAAATTAATCTTGGTGATAGTGGAGGTAAATTGCTTAACATATTGGTATAACATTACTTTGCCTGTTATTTTAATGGTGCAGCCTATTTACAAGTGGGATATGACCTGTGTTAAAGCAATGG
This sequence comes from Pristiophorus japonicus, assembly GCF_044704955.1. NCBI lineage: Eukaryota > Metazoa > Chordata > Chondrichthyes > Pristiophoridae > Pristiophorus > Pristiophorus japonicus. Next base: position 51,505,405 of record NC_091995.1, read on the forward strand.
ACAATAACATGTCACACTAATATTGTCAACGGTAATTTCAGGCAGAAAACGTACAGCGGTGCAACAAGTAATGAGAGGCAACGAACAAGTGTTTTTATAGTTTGGTCTGAAAATCCTCTTTTCATTCTTTTCAACCTGTACATAGCAGATAGATTTACAGCTTCACTTAAAATGAGGACGGTTACATTTTCAGATTGTGCAGCTTGTAAACTTTAGATCAACCAGCAAAAATAGTGAAAGTCAAACTGCCGATGAGCAGCCTTTCATTGACCTTAACAAGGTGAGTTGTGTTGGCCAGTGAGCTTTGCATCTGTTCTGTTGAGGTACAAACACGGGATAGGAGATTGTTGATGATTTTAACAGCCAGCTCTATTATCGCTACCCATAAGGTTCAGTGGGAAATATTCTCGCTGGTGTTTTCAATTTGTTTCACAGATTTACTCCAGGCTCAAGTCTTTGCCGTTGACCAGTGTGTTCTTTTCTAATCCAGTTCTGCCCACAGTTCGTAAAGCTGGGAAGAGGACCGTAGATTTCTTCCCGAGTGCCGCTAGGTGATTTGTTTCCCATTGGATTGACTGAGTTTCACGGAACGAGATAAACAGAATAATGTGGGAGGGGATCGGAAATCTACAAAACCTTCCGGTCTCGCTGCGCAGGGTTTTACCTGAGCGACTCTCTGAAACATGTTCCACTTTGCTTTCCTGAGCCTTTGCTATTTTCAAAGGGCGGTTCCTGGTAAGTCAAACCACGGGACTTGTGCGGCTGTATTCTTTATTGCATGACATGACTGCCAGCATGAACAATATATTCGACACGTGTATAATCTGAGTTAGTTACACTGACTTACTCCGTGTTTAGTCCGGTTTTCACTGACTGTTTCCATGTTTAGTCCGGGTTACACTGACTGTCCCATATTTCGTCCGGGATACACTGACTTACAGCGTGTTCAGTCCGGGTTACATCGACTGTCCCGTGTTTAGTCTGGGTTACAGTGACTGCCCTGTGTTTCGTCCCAGTTACACCGACTGTCCCGTGTTTAGTCCGGGTTACACTGACTGCCACGGGTTTAGTCCGGGATACACTGACTGCCCTGTGTTTAGTCCGGGTTCCACTGAATTTCCCGTGTTTAATCCTGGTTACACTGATGGCCCTCGTATTTACTCCGGGTTACACCAACTGTCCGGTGTTTAGTACGGGTAAACTGACTGCACCTTGTTTAGTGTGGGATACACTGAGTGCCCCGTGTTTAGTCCGGGATATACCGACTGCCCCATGTTTAGTCCAGAATAAACTGAGTGCCCCTTGTTTAGTCCGGGATATACTGACTGCCCCATGTTTCGTCTGGGATACACCGAGTTCCCCTTGTTTAGTCCGAGATATACCGACTGCCCCATGTTAATCCGGGATGCACCAAGTGCCCCGTGTTTAGTCCAGAATAAACCGAGTGCCCCGTGTTTAGTCCGGGATACAGCGACTGTCCTGTGTTTAATCCGGGATACAGCGACTGTCCTGTGTTTAGTCCGGGATACACCAACTGCCCCGTGCTTAGTCCAGGATACAGTGACTGTCCTGTGTTTAATCCTGTTACACCGACTGCCCCGTGTTTAATCCTGTTACACTGACTGCCCTGTGTTTAGTCCAGGATATACCGACTGCTCCGTGTTTAGTCCGGGATACACCGACTGCCCCATGTTTAGTCCAGGTTACGCCGACTGCCTCGGACCTTGCGGATGCCCTATGGGAGCTCCTGTGCTGATTGAATCTCTGAGGAGATGATATGGGCTTGTGTGGTGCTGGACGCTGAAGAAAGTTGCCGGCCGACTGACTGCAGGAATGGAGTGATGTCCATCAATTGTAGATGGGGATTTGTGCTTGAATCAGGCTGACGCATTGCCAAGTTTGGTTGGCCTCATTTCTGGATGTTTCAGCACATGACCTCCAGTCGAATCACACCGCCTTTATTCCCCATCTCCAATACTTTTATAATTGCGACTTTTCCCAATGTTATATTTCTCCCAAGTTTCTTGCAGCGGTATCCAGGCGATTAATCTTTAATTCCTGGACATTGCAGGATAGTTGGAAAATCTAAACTCCACCAGTCCGAGAGATAAAGTTGAAGGGGTCTTGATAATGTCGTGTGACTCACACTTTGCCTCTATTCATTTTGACACCGTCTATTTCTGGCAGCAGACCTGGCCACCTAAATGATGGACTGTCTGAAAATCAGAATGTGTGGAAAATGACCCAGTGGTCAGTAGTTCGGTGTCCTTGTTACTGCTCCATTGTTGGTCACCAACACGGCAGCAGCAACTAGCAAGGATTTGTATTGGGTTTAGAGAGAGGGCCGTCATAATTGGGCAGCAGAAGAGAAACATTCCCTGACTGTATTCGGGGCAAGGAGCCTCATTCGCTGGGAGTGATGTTCTGTTGTGAGTGAGGATCTGAGCTGCCAGGACATACTCTTGACAATGGCCTGGAAGTGCACCGACGTTTTGTCTCCCTGGTCTGAACACGCTTGTTGGGAGCATGCTGTCCCACATGGAAAGTTAAGGCCATATTCATTGAAGGATACATTTATGTCCAGATTTTCATTCCAACAGATCCAGTTGTTCTAATTTAGGGTTTGTGCACCAATCGGGTAATGGAGCTAAGGACCGTCCTCGCTCAAAAAATCCAAACTAGACCAACAAAGAAATAAATGTAGAGTTAAATGAGTCTCCTGGTGTCACATGCCAGATTGGCAGGATCTGTAGGCCCATGTGGATCACATTTTGCAACACTTGAATTTTCTGGTGGCAGAAAGCGTGTCTTTAAACCTTGTAATCCTAACAGAACTAGATCATCATCTCATACATTCTCTCGTGGTTCTACACACACGGAAAGAGGATATTGACATGACAAATGAGTTACCAGCTGCCACTCGAGCATTCTCCCAGCTGTAGGGACAGATGCCGGGCAGTATGCCAGGAAGCGTTTCCCGGATCACGCCCTTTGGCTCCCTATTTAAACCTATTTTCTTTTCTACATCCACCCATGTCTGATCGGGTATTTCATGCCCCAGCAATCCTCGACTGTATAATGAATCTATGGGGAGAAATGAACGTTGGTGAGCTGCGAAACGCGTGCAAGTGGTTCAGTTCGTCGTCAAACAACCCATTTGATTTTCCTCCTCATTGACTTCAGTGGAAAGAAAATCATGCGGTGCATTTACCGCCCAATTCACACTCTGGCTTCAATTGAATTCCACTCCAACCTCTGACCTCTGCGCTCAACTGATCAATCACATGGGGCTGATTTACACTCTCAGCGTCGGGTTGAAAACTGCGGTAATGGGTCTACATTTCTAATATTTGATCTTCCAATGACGGGGATTTTTTTATTCTGTTCCAGTGTCTCATTCTCTGCTATATTACTACACCCTGAGCCATGGGAGTGCTGATCTGCCGGAGTATAGTTTCCTGGGACGTTTGGACGGCTCTGAGACAACCTATTACGACGATAATATGAACATAACTGTTCCAAGACAGCACTGGATGGCGAAAGCATTTAACAAGCGATACTGGGAAGAATGCACAATCACTCAAGCGGGTTTCCACGGTATCATCAAGGGACAGTTTGATAGATGGCTACAGCAGGGCAACCAAACATCAAGTGAGTGGATTCATTTGAATGAATGCAGTAAACTGTGGGGTCATTTAAACTTTGGGGATTCCTACCATCAGCAATATCGAATGGATAGCCCATTGTCCACCCCGCCTGATTTTCCATTCCATTATACCTTCAATAGAAAGGAACATCAAGCGAGGTGTACAATGGGGAACTAATTGGATATGGCCTACTTTGTACAATGTCTGGAAGGTGCCATTATCTCCAATTAATGATATTTTTAATACTGAGGGTGAAATTCAATGTCGGTGGGTATAAAATGGGCAGTAACAGCGAGTCCGCCCTTTAAACATGCTGTCTGATTGTCCTTTCCATTCAGTTGAAAGTAAAATGGGCCGAGCTATATAACAGGCGGCTTTCCGCTACCACCCGTTTCGCAACCCTGCTGAAATAAAATTTCATTCCCGGGTGAAATTTTAAATATTATCACAGGCGAAATATCGGCGCCTGTGAATCAGCTGCCGTTTTACATCTGGATCGATTTTCTGAAATTCGGGCATGGTATAAAGTGGGCGGCAGATTCACTATTGGCCATATTCACCTGTTGATAAAAGATTTTAAAAATCCACCGCCCACCAGTGATTATTGAATGATATTGGTATTATTACATTCAATTAATTGTATTGATAATATTCGATTTATTGAATGGTTTTGCTGGTAATTTTACACGTAACACATCATATGCTTGTTGCGGCAATTTTTAACTTTTCAGGCAAAAATGTAAAGTTATCAATATTAGACCTGCCTCCCGTTCTACACCTTGCTCAGATTCCATTTCCATTGGGTGAGGTACATAACAGGCCTGCTTTAAATTTTGACCAAAATTTAAAATCTCCCCACTGATTCATGGTAATATTACCTTTAATGAAATATATCAGTAATAGATTTACTGAATGACGTTGGAAATATCACATTTTTGAATCATATCGGCAAAATTGTGTTTATTGATTTATAGCGTCAATATTCATATTATTGCACTTGTTGAATGGAATTGGTGAGCACCTATATAATATGTATGTATATATTTTGTGCTTCTAATGCCGTCTTATATCCAGCAGGCGGTTTATCAGAAAGGCGTACTGCACTGCCCGCAGTATTCCATCCATGCACTATTTTGTTTTATCTTTGCACAATAGTGTAAAATGAGTGATATCAAACTGACTGCCCAGTTTTCTCCCTGCCTGATTTTCCCTTCCATTGACCTCAGTGGACATGAAAATCTGGCTGGTGCAAAATGGGCAGCCGATCCAATATTGCCCATTTTACACATTCACCCAAAGTCAAAATTACCCCTATGGTGTCAATTCCACTGTAACAAGGTTGGAGGACAGGGAATGTTACCTATGCTGTTAAAACAGAATTCAGTCCCCAATTTAATGTCATACATTCTGGCCTGTATCCTGGGCTAATATTCTTGCATGTTATCTGCAGTTCAGTAGAAAAATTAATAGAAAATTGTGATGGTGAGAAGTTGAGTTGGTTTATATTGGGGATTTTCCAGAAGTATAGGTTGAAAAGTTGGACAATATAACACCGAGGCGTTACAGTGCCACCACCGGAAGGTGTGTAAAATTACAGCCTGCTCATTTTACAGCAGCAACTCCCATATTAAATGGTGGCATATGGAATCATAGAATGAGACCGTATGGAAAGAGGCCATTCGGTCCATCGTAGAACGGTCACCCATTACACCCTTTCCCAATTCTCCCTTCCTTTGGGGCCATAGTGAATTGGCTGCCAATGTTACATCTTTGAAGTTAACAGAGAAATAAATGGGTCAAGTGCAGACTGGGCTACTGATCCACTCTGAGACCATTTCCAACTTCTGGCAAAGACAATTTTTACCCCATCAGGGCATTGAATATAGCATCAGGGACTTGATGCTGACTTAAACAAAACACTGTTAAGACATTGTTAGCGTGTTAATGCAGTTCTGAGCACCTATATTAACACCAGGAAAAGTGTTTCACTAGAATGAGTGACTGTAGTTATGAAAAATAAATTGAAAAGTGGGGCATTTTCACAGAAATAGACAAGGTTCGCGGAGGATGTGAGAGGTTTTCAAAGTTTTGTTGCTTTTTCAGAGAGTAAACAATGAATAATTGTTCCCCTGCCTGAGCTAACAGAGAAGGTTGATGAGGGTAATGAGGTACTATACATGAATTTACAAAAAGTCTTCGACAAAATTGAAGCCCATGGAATGAAAGGGATAGTGGCAGCATGGACACGAAATTGGCTAGCGATCGGAACTAGGACCACTGCTTTTCTTTAGATATATTCATGGCTTGGACGTGGGTATAAAAGGCACAAATTCAATTTTTTCAGATGACACAAATGTTGGAAGTATAGAGAGCAATGAGGAGGCAAGTGATGACTTCAGCAAGACATAGACAGGCGGATGAAAAGGGCAGACACGTGGCAGATCAAGTTTAACGCAGTAAATTGTGAAGTGATGCATTTTGATAGAAATAATGAGGAGAGGACATATAAAGTAAATGGTACAATCATAAAGGGGGTCCCTGATCAGAGAGACATGGGTGTATATGTGCAAAAATCGTTTAAGGTGGCAGGGCAGGTTGAGACAGCAGTTAAACAGGCTTACGTGATCCTGGGCTTCATAAATTGAGGTATAGAGTACAAAAGTGTGAACATTATGACGATGCTGTCTAAAACACTGGTTCGGCCTCAACTGGAGTACTGTGTCCAATTCTGGGCACCACACTTTAGGAAGGATCTGAAGGCCTTAGAGAAGGTATAGAAAAGATTTACGAGAATGATACCAGTAATGAAGGACTTTAGTTACGTTGATAGATGGGAGAAGCTGGGGTTGTTCTTCTTGGAGAAGAGAAGATTGAGAGGAGATTTGATAGAGGTGTTCAAAATCATGATGGGTTTGGACAGCGTAGATAGAGAGAAACTGTTTCCATTGGCAGACAGGTCGAGAATCAGAGGACACAGATTTAAGGTGATTGGCAAAAGAACCTGAGGAAACGTAACTAAATACTGTTTTACACAGCGAGTGTTTAAGGTCTGGAATACACTGCCTGAAGGGGTGGTGGAGGCAAGCTCTAAAAGGGAATTGGATAAGTATCCGAAAGAAAAAAAAATCAGGGCTACGGGAAAGGCCAGGGTAGTGGGACTAGCTGAGATCCGGCACAGCTCGACAGACCGAATGACCTTTATCCGTATTCTAACCATTGTATGATTCAATGATTCCATAGGAATTGTTAATTAGAGGCACACAGTCACTAGAACAACGGATGGTAGAAATTAGGATTTTTCCCGTTAGAATATGCAATGCTACTGAGGCAGTTACCACAACATAACTTAAAAGGGAACTCGATAAATATATGAAAATGAAGATGCTAGAAAGAAATGAACATCGGCAGGGAAATAGAACTAAAGCAGAAAGCCCCTGTCTAAATTTGGCGCCAAATGTTCTCTTTCTGTGCTGTAGATTCTATATCTCTGTGTAACGATGCTTGTTTCAAATACTAAATTCCATTTCTACCCGAAGTAATGGAGAGACTGACTGGATGTGCAGTGACTAGAAAATAGCTGACATTCTCAGACGGTGTGAAAAAAGCGATAATTATGTAGCTATTGATCGGTTGAATAACTGTTCTAGGTACTCACTACATTCAAGGACTGTTTGGCTGTGAGCTGCATGATGCCAGTCCTATTGGAGGGGTTCTGAAATTGGCTTATGATGGAAGATATGCATTTAGTTTTGATAAAGACACATTGGTTTGGACTGTACATGATCCAATAGCTCAGACGTCCAAAGTGAAATGGGATAAGGAAACAAAGTTGAACCGTTACTTCAAGAGCTTGATAGAAAAGGACTGCGTGAATTTATGGAGGACATACTATTCAATTGGAAATGTATCACTAACCAGAAAAGGTAAGTTCAGAACAACCTGGGGATAGTGTACAATGGGCGATATTGGACCATCTTCCAGTACGCACCTCGCCCCATTCTCCTTTAACAGGCAGCCGATCCAATATCGCCCATTTTAGACTAGCGGCATAAGTTCAAGTGATCCCCCTGATTTTATTTTGAAATGTGCACCTTATATTGAAGTTGAAAATAATTGTCATTCTATCATGTAGTTTCCCCTGAGGTCTCAGTTATTGCCAGGGCTGGTGATCGTTGGTTTCTCCACTGCATTGTGATTGGATTTTACCCGCAGTCCATTAGTGTGACCTGGTTGAAGAATGGAGAACATGTCCATGAGACCAAATCTACTGGAGTATTACCCAATGAAGATGGACGTATCAGCGAATGACAAGTCTTGAATTTGATCCGTATGATGGGAAACAATACTCCTGTCATATTGAACACAGCAGCTTGTCAGGTGGGAAGACTGTCCCCTGGGGTAAGGACATGAGCAGCAACACTGAACAATCCATCAATAATCCCAAACATCCCATACAGGGAGAGAGCAGAAAGGGATCAATGAAATGAATAACTGAATCAAATTGGCCATTGTCTCCTTGCTTTTCTACTCTACTCTACAAATGAACAGGATATTCTGCTTCCCAGTGATTTGTATGTGTTATTATTTGGTCTGCTGTGCTGTTGCTTATGGACATGATCAGGAACATTAAAATCTGTCACTCCCTATAACTGTCATTTCTTGCCCATCACTTTTCTCTGTCTTGCACTTACTGTCAGTTTATTTACACGTAAAACCACACTTTTGTTATCTATGTTCTTCAGGCTGCCTGTGAGTGTTTCTCATTCTTTCTGTCGCTTTTCGTAACTTTATTTTATCTTCTGACTCTTCCATAATCTTTACCCACCCCTCCTTATGTACGCCCCGCACACTTGCTTTCTCTATATATATTTCTCATTGATTCTTACTGTCTATCTCCTCTTTATACACCTCCTCACCACCCCCGCCCCCGCACCCCGCCGGCTCCCCCAACCACACACACACATGATCTCAGAGTTCAATAGGAAACAATTCCTTATTCACAGTCTATCTGGGTTCGAGAATGGATTAATCTGCATTCACCATCCACGCTCAGACAGCAGACTCCTCATTTGCCTGAGTTGTTGTTGTTTCATTGTTTGTTTCTGCTTTCTCATTGTTGTTCCCTTGCACTGTGTTTCTGGAGCTGCTCGATTTCTGAGCTTGAACGTTTGCTCTGTGCTAAACTATTTCACTCTCAGCGCCAGTGTTTTTTTGATTACGTTGTCTCTTTGCTCTGGTGGGGAATAAGGGGACGGGTCACCTTGAGGAGGATTGTGGAAGTGTTGTGAGGAAAGAGTATTGAAATGTAGTGCACTGAGGAAGCGATGATAAGATTATGCGGCCGGATGGCAAGGGTGAGGCTGAACTGGCTCCTGAGGCGGGAATGGGTCTGATGTTCACAGGGAGCTGCAGGCAAGGAAGTTGGCGGATGAGGACTTTGCCCAGAGAGCAAAAATCTGTAGCAAGAGTGAAGGTTGGGGCAACACAAAGTACAGATGGGTGGAAACCCCCACAAAATAACCTAGAAAATGAAACAGCAGCCGTGATGCTATCAATTTAAAAAAAAAGATCAGCATTTTACTATTTAATGAAAAGTGAAACCTTCTGAAGATAGTTTGGTTAATTACAATTATCATGAGCTGCAACTTTGCACCTTGAGCCCCCTCCCATCACACGGACCTGTGGGAACGGTAGGAAGCTCGATCCCCCAGCCCTGGGAGCTGGTATAGTGGGTATCATTGATGCAACTGCCATTACTTACCCCTCATGTTGCTCCTATCACCAGACCCGCAGACACAGGCCTCGGCCATTTGTTTATCTGGCTCCTCTCACCCAGCGATCCAGGCGCGGTTGTGGGGGAGAGGACAGCTCGCTTTCCTCCTGCCTCGCTGGGCACAATGACCACAACCCCTTTCCTTGGTCTCCCAGCAGCACATTCATATCTCTGGCCCAGCCCCGATCAATCAGGAAACCGCGCTTCACTCTTCACAGCCTTTGGTTCTCCACGCCTCCCCCCACCCCCCAGTCACATTTACAGCATTCTCTCCTCGTGGACCAGAACCTGTGGTTACTCACAAAAACTAATGTTGATTGAGGGGCATCGGGGAAAACTAACCTTGCACTTCTATAAATAGTGCTATTGGACCTTTTACATCCACCAGAGAGGACTGATGGTTTAACGTCTTATCCGAAAGACCGCACCTCTGTCAAATTAACGTGCATGTTGAATTCTCTAATACGGGCTTATTCTGTCCACCTTTTTCTCCTGACAACTATTGGTTCCCAGGCATGGGCAGCCCTTGTGTACCTGGTCTGAGGAGCCGCACTTCATGTGTGTTGCCCTAGACACGGAGGTCCTGTGTTCATAGAGCCGCCCTTTCCTGCTGGGGTCATTGGATGGACATCAGGAGCAGAACGCCAGCTATTTCTCTCCTTTCAAGCCCAGGAATCCTGGAGCCAATGTGAACTCTGCGACAGCAGCGACCAGTGCACTGAGCAGGAGCCTGGCTGACAGGGCCTAGTACCAGTTAGGACGGTGCATTTTCAGGCCGAGATTTGGCATCGAGATCCATTTCTCTGTAATACTTCCAATAAACTGGATGTCCTTGTTGGACTGTGAGCATCTAGCCAGTAGAAGGAGGCCAGTTGCAGTTAGGTATTTGTGAACTGCGGGTCCTTCTAGTGAACCAGTATTAAACAGAGGCTGTGAGTTCCTGATTTCAGCCTCCCATCAGGAATGGCAACCAGCAGGTGTTTCCCACTGGAACTGAGGGGGAATGGGAACTGAAGCGTCCGACTTCTTGCAGTGTAGAATTTACAGAGGATTGGATAACGGACACCTTAAGGGAGCTAACGGAGAGCGCCTTGTAAGGGGAAGAACCATGAAAAGCGTGTGAACAAGTCACTTCATTCTCTGTACTGTGTTCTGCTCCATCATCTCGGGATTGTGTAACATTTGTATTTCACTCCCTAGATTACAATGTTGTTTAACCAGAACAGAGAGGGTCAAACACCAGACTTGTCTTGGATCCAGGAACAAGCTGAAAGAGTAATCGTGCATTAATTGTATTATTATTGAAACAACACGATTTGTATAAACATTTCCCCCATGCTTTATGCTTCAGTCACTGTATTAAAATATTTTAACTTGCTTAGCATTGAAGCAACATTGTCAAATCTCATCTACAATTGCACAAATTGGCGCTTTAGGTATTACAGAACCGCCCCGCAGAATGAAGGCACACCAGGGATTTTAAAATAAATCTTGTTAATATTCTTACATTATTATCACAAACGTCATTTCATTTTCCTTCTACTCTTATCTCCCGAAGGCTTGACTCTGACATTGGCCTCAGGGAAACAGTCTCCTCTTGTGAACAGAAACAGTTACTATGGGAACACGATTCATTGTCTGGAAACACAGCTGAACCCGCTCCTGATCACACACTCACATTTCACCTGCAGTAACGCCAATACAGTGGTCCGGAGCAAATCCAGTGTAACTGAAGGGAGCGAGGCCAGTGTAATCCATCTGTTGCTAATCCGGGATTAAAATGCGAATGAGAATAAGACGGATTTATCACTGCTGGCCAATCTGCAAAGAGCCTTCCAGGCTCCAGCGGCAAGATGAAAATCTTCTGCAGAGAGTCAAGTTGAAATATTCCGACAGGGGCTATGGCGGGGGGGGGGGGCGGAACTTAACACAATCATAATCACTAAAGAGGTGGTACTCAGTAAAATGACGGGCCTAAAGGAAGATAAATCCCCTGGAACTGATGGCTTGCATCCTTGGGTCTTAAGAGAAGTAGCGGCAGTAGTGGATGTATTGGTTGTAATTTACCAAAATTGCCTGGATTCTGGGGAGGTCCCGGCAGATTGGAAAACTGCAAATGTAACGCCCCTTTTGAAAAAAGGAGGTAGACAAAAAGCAGGAAACTATAGACCAGTTAGCCTAACATCTGTAATTGGGAAAATGTTGGAGTCCATTATTAAAGAAGCAGTAGCAAGACGTTTGGATGAGCAAAATTGGGTCAGGCAGAGTCAGCATGGACTTTTGAAGGGGAAGTCATGTTTGACAAATTTGCTGGAGTTCTTTGAGGATGTACGAACAGGGTGGATAAAGGGCAACCAGTGGATGTGGTGTATTTCGAATTCCAGAATGCATTTGAGAAGGTACCGCAGAAAAGGTTACTGTACAAGATAAAAGTTCACGGGGTTTGGGATAATATTTTAGCATGGATAGAGGATTGGCTAAATAACAGAGACAGAGAGTCAGGATAAATGATTCATTCTCTGGTTGGCAACCAGTAACTAGTGGGGTGCCACAGGGATCAATGCTGGGATCCCAATATTTACAATCTATATTAATGTCTTGGAAGAAAGGACCGAGTGTAATGTAGCCAAGTTTGCTGATGATACAAAGATGGGAGGACACAAGGGGAAATCTGCAAAAGGACCGAGGCAGGCTAAGTGAGTGGGCAAAAAATTGGCACATGGAATATAATGTTGGAAAGTGTGAGGTCATGCACTTTGGCAGAAAAAAAATCGAAGAGCATGTCATTGTTTAAATGGAGAAGGATTGCATAGTGCCGCAGTGTAGCGGGACTTGGGGGTACTTGTGCATGAAACACAAAAGAATAGTATGCAGGTACAGCAAGTGATCAGGAAGCCAAATGGTATCTTGGCCTTTATTGCAAAGCAGACGGAGTATAAAAGCAGGAACGTCTTGCTACAGCTATATAAGGTATTGGTGAGGCCACACCTGGAATACTGCATGCAGTTTTGGTTTCCAAATTTACAGAAATATATACTTGCTTTGGAGGCAGTTCAGAGAAGGTTCAATATGTTAATTCCGGGGATGAGGGCATTAACTTATGAGGAAAGTTGAATCGGTTGGGCCTTTACTCATTGGAATTTAGAAGAATGAGAGGTGATCTTATCGAAACATATACGATTATGAGGGGGCTTGAGAAGATGGATGCAGAGAAGATGTTTCCACTGGTGGACCAGGCTAGAACCAGAGGTCATGATCTTAGAATAAGGGGCTGCCCATTTAAAACAGCGATGAGGAGAAATTTCTTCTTTCAGGGAATTGTAAATCTGTGGAATTCGCTGCCTCAGAGAGCTGTGGAAGCTGGGACATTGAATAAATTTAAGTCAGAAATAGACAGTTTCTTAAACGATAAGAGGATAAGGGGTTATGGGGAGTAGGTGGGGAAATGGAGCTGAGTCCATGATCAGATCAGCCACGATCTTATTGAATGGTGGAGCAGGCTCAAGGGGCCGGATGGCATACTCCTGTTCCTATTTCTTCTGTTCTTATGAAATTTGAAATGTCACACAACTACGAATAGATTCAGGGAATATTTGAGAGAGAGCGGCGTGGGCATAAAACTGGCTTTATTGTTTCGGCTGGCGTTTTATAACCGCCACCCGATTGTCCTTTCATTGAACTAGATCCCGCCAGAGATGAAAGTTCCAGCAGCCCAGGGGGAAATTCACCTTCAGGTGCGGCACTATACAGCCGGTGGCAGGTTGGCCGCTCATTACACACCCGCCCGACATTCCTCTCCATAAAACTCTACCGAAAATAGCCTCCATCTTATTGAGCGAATAACAGGCGGTGCATCAACTGCTGCCCGTGTTGCATAATTAAGATGGAAGCGAGTCTCAATACTTTTAATAAAAACAGAAAATGCTGGAAATTATCAGCGGGTTAGGCAGCTGATATGGAGAGAGAAACAATATTTACATTTCAGGTCGATGACGAAAGGGTTCTCTCTCCAAAGATGCCGTCTGACCCGCTGCATATTTTCAGTATTTTCTGGGGTTTTTTCAGACGCCCTGCATCCGCAGTGTTTTGCTATTTTGTTAATTATCTGTAGTCAGTTCTGGTTAGACTCAGACACTTCAATTATTTCCCTACATTAATAATAAGAGCCAAGGGATATTTAATCAAATTCTTCAACTCCTTTCTGAATTTAGTCTGGGACACTGCATAAATAATGGTGTTTGCGCAAGAACTCAAATCATGCAACATATATCCAGTTCGTCCCATGATGGTGGAAGGATTACTGTAGTCTGTGCGCAAATATTGAACATCAATAATTTGCACACATACATAATGAATAAAGGTTACCATACATAACAATATAAAACTACCAGATATGACCAGCAGTAAAACAATGGATTTTCAGCGTTTTTTCATTTCTGGGTCACTGTCGTTGCTCTAGAGATTCTCCTCAGTCTACTTGTCAGCAGAATATGCTTGATGATCAGACCATTGAATATCGGAATCAAAAGAAACGGAATCAAAGGCATTAAAGCTGCATCAAGCCATAAGGATGTGACCCATATAGGTACAGTGTAGAGGCTGGATTTCACATCGCAGAACCATGGTATATTGTTATTGATTACTTGAGGTTCTAAAGTAAAATAAATGGGGTTCTAAAGTAAATTAGATGCTCAGCCCCATTTCATTGTGACAACCACCGCTGCAGTTTTTTTGTGCAATATTGGATCTTATTGTGTGGCGATAAATGGTGACAAATCGACCAAAGATGAAATCGACAGTTAACCAAACAGAACATTCAGCAGAAGCAAAAATCAGGAACACATTCAGACTGCAATGCGGAGGGCAGTCCAGGAATTAATCCAGGACATAAATTTAATTCATCTGATACAGCATCACATCAAAGATCAGGACCAGTAGATTAGCCACCAGTTAAATAGAGATTTATTTGGAGAGACCGTATGTACTTCCCCCAGGAAATAATCATAATTGTCACAAAGTTGGTTTCAAGTGCGAGAGTGAAGAAATAATGCTTATGGTCATCAAAAGTAATTCGAACAAAAGAACGGGCAATAATTTATGCTCATTTTCCCATCACTTAAATTATTCACTGAATGTGCCACGCAAAAGTGGAAATCCTGAGGACACATTACTATTTATCGATTCGCGTCACATCATTTATTGCTTGAATTACATCAAAGGAAAGTAATAACTTGTGAAATTGGGTAACTTCTAGGGGGAAAATACGTCCCATTATTGCCTCCGATTAGCGACAGCAGGTGGCGCTAATGAGGCGCTATGGCAGTGTCGCTGGGGGGAGGTGAATCCAATGACACATGCCAAATCCCCACCACCCATCTACGATGGCAGTCGTCAGAGCTCACGTGGCATCAAGCTGAGATTGAATGAGAGCAGCCTGAAATCTGATGTTACCAAGCACAGACTGCACTACAGCATTCGGAGATTGTGTCGCTTCCATCTGTGCTGCATTGGAAACATAAAAACACAGAAAATAGGTGTAGGATTAGCCCATTCGGCCCTTCGAGCCTGCACCAACAATCAATATGATCATGATTGGTCATGCAACTTCAGTACCCCATTCCTGATTTCTCTCCATACCCCTTGATCCCTTTAGTCGTAAGGGCCACATAGAAACATAGCAACATAGAAAATAGGTGCAGGAGTAGGCCATTCGGCCCTTCTAGCCTGCACCGCCATTCAATGAGTTCATGGCTGAACATGCAAATTTAGTACCCCATTCCTGCTTTCTCGCCATACCCCTTGATCCCCCTCGTAGTAAGGACTATAGAATGTCTTTGGTGATTGAAAGCTCATAGTATGAATTCGGGAAGCACTGTCGCAAGTACATTATGACAGATTGATGACATGTAGACTTTGCATTGCAAGCATTCGTACATGACCCTTTGAAAACAGGTTGCTCAACAAAATCCTTGAAATGCTGCTGTAAGAACTGCTTGCAACCAGAGTCATCAGAGGATCATTTCAGCCTCAAGTAGAAATTGACAAATGTGATGGCTTGGAAAGCAACCATGCTAACCACTGCAACACCAACACACAACTAACACACACATCTAACTCCCTTTTGAATATATCTAACGAACTGGCCTCAACAACTTTCTGTGGTCGAGAGCTCCACAGGTTCAAAATTCTCTGAGAGAAGAAGTTTCTCCTCATCTCGGTCCTAAATGGCTTACCCCTTATCCTTCGACTGTGACTCTTGGTTCTGGATTTCCCCAACATCGGGAACATTCTTCTTGCATCTAACCTGCCCAATTTTGTCAGAGTTTTAAATGTTTCTATAAGATCCCCTCTCATTCTTCTAAATTCCAGTGAATATAAGCCCAGTCGATCCAATCTTTCTTCATATGTCAATCCTGCCATCCTGGTAATCAGTCTGGTGAAACTTCGCTGCACTCCCTCAATAGCAAGAATGTCCTTCCTCAGATTAGGAGACCAAAGTTTACACAATATTCAAGGTGTGGCCCCACCAAGGCCCTGTACAACTGCAGTAAGACCTCCCTGCACCCATACGCAAATCTCTCGCTATGAAGGCCAACATGCCATTTGCCTTCTTCACCACCTCCTATACCTGCATGACAACTTTCAATGACTGATGTACCATGACACCCAGCTCTTGTTGTACCTCCGCTTTTCCTAATCTGTCACCATTCAGATAATATTTTGCCTTCCTGTTTTTGCCACCAAAGAGGATAACTTCACATTTATCTACAGTATACTGCATCTGCCATGCATTTGCCCACTCACCTAACCTGTCCAAGTCACCCTGCAGCCTCTTAGCATCCTCCTCACAGCTCACATTGCCAGCCAGCTTAGTGTCATCTGCAAACGTGGAGATATTACATTCAATTCCTTCATCTAAATCATTAATGTATATTGTAAATTGCTAGGTTCCCAGCACTGAACCTTGCGGTACCCCACTAGTCACTGCCTGCCAATCTGAAAATGACCCGTTTATTCCTACCTTTTGCTTCCTGTCTGCCAACCAGTTCTCTATCCACGTCAATACCATATGCTTTAATTTTGCACGCTAATCTCTTGTGTGGGACCTTGTCAAAAGCCTTTTGAAAGTCCAAGATCACCACATCCACTGGTTCTCCCTTGTCCACTCTACTAGTTACATCCTCCCACATCAGCTGCCACATCACCCATCCCATGGAGCATCAGGTCTTGGTTGCCATTGTCCCTCTGGCAGTCTACAATTCTTTTCAGACTTTACATGATGCGCTCCATGGTATGCACAGAGCCTTGTGCAAGTTGGAGGTGGATCCCCCCCGCCCCATGCTCATTATCAATGACGAGAAGCTGTCGTGCACCCTTGCCATTGCACCTATTATCTCTGTGTGCATGCCCATCAACCATCTTCTAAAAGCTTCCCCATCGAGTTCCTCATCTGACCCTTGTGCAGCAGAGTTCATGCGTGAACTCACCTTCCAGAATGCTGACCCCTGAGCTACCCATCCATCCTGCCCTTGTTGCAGCCCATTCTACCTCGGTACCTCACCCTGTGCAGGTGCCGCTACTATACTATCATCTCAAGAATGCGAAGTGACAGTGTCTGAGCTCGTGCCTGCGGGTGACACATGCAGTGACCTGGTGTGTTCTTCCTCCTCCTCCTCTTCTCCTGCCTCACTCTCCACAGTCCCCTCAGCAACAGGCTGCTCAGTGTTTGTTCAGTAGCTGAAAAGGCATCAATAATGGTTTAAGGTGAAGGGACGGGGCCATGAAGGGAGAAAGAGCTTACATAATTAGCTGTTAGTTGTGAACCGTTTGTGGGGTTTGGGGGAACTGCGATGTGAGAAGGAGAAGGGACGAACATACCGTTGTTAACCCCAGATGGGTCAAATTCACCGGTGGCTTGGCATCCACCATCTATTGCCCAATAATTTGTGACACTCCATTTTACAGTGCAGACAGTGGTTGGCTGGCGGCTTGTCCTCCGCCTGTGCACTCCTCCTCCCTCCTGTTGTGGGGAAAATTGTCCTGCAAAAGGAAGGAAGGTATGTAAGTCATTGTGGAGCAATGCATTTGGGTGATATGCCTCCCATTGTTTAATTGCTGTCATTGTGTGCAAGGTGTGAGCTGTGGGTGTGAGTGTTGGTAGTCAGTGATTGTTGGTGGGTAAGTGCTGGGGATGTGGCATTTTGGAGACTGTGTCAAGATTGTCGTTCAGATGGTGGTATGCAGCATTTGTTGAAGCATTCACTCACCCTGACCACCCGAGCGAGGTCCTTAAATTTCTTCCTGAGCTGTGTGTGAGTCCTGGGGACCAGAGTGCTGCCTGAGACGTGCTGCACCTCTGCCGTTCACATGATACGGAAGACTTGTGGTCAGGGCCTCCTGCCACTTGCCGGAGAGAGCACCGTCCTCCGTCTCTCCACACCGAACACCAACGCTTAATCGCTGAATCTTCTGGCTCGCTCCCTGGGGCGTGGATCTGCCATGAGTACAACTGCTTCCATTCTCCGGCTCGTTCTCCTGATCCTGCTGCTGCTTGCTGACGGAACTGCACAGCCAGCAAAGCTGAGAATTAGTTTCTGCAGCATCAATGAACCTTCCCTTTAAGTACTGAAAAAAGTCGGCAGCAAGCATTGCTTGCGATTAGAGAGCACCTGATATTGGTCCATCTTTCGAGTGCAACTGAAATTAGCTTGGGCTTAAAGACTTTAATTAGGACCCCAATCATGTCTTTGTGCAGTGAGCAAGAATTCTGCGGTGCAATCTAAAGCATTAGCTCCTGGTGCTAAATCGGCAAATTGTTTCATGATACCGGAAATTACTGGGATATAATGAATTTCTAGCTGAAAAAATTGTTAAGGGGCATGACACGTTTGATGCTGAGAAAATGATTTCGCTGATGGGGTCATAGTCTCAGAATAAGTGGTCGGCCAGTTAATGCTGAGATGAGGATACATTTCTTCACTCAAATTGTTGTGAATCTTTGGATTGCTTTACCTCACAGAGCTCCTGATACCCAGTTGTTGAGTATATTAAAGATAGAGGTCGATAAAGTTTTGGGAACAAAGTGAATTAAGGGATTTGAGGGTAGGGCGGGGATGGGGAGTTGAGGTAGATCAGCCATGATTTATTGAATGGCGGAGCATGTTCTCAGGGCCAAATTAACTACTCCAGCTGATATTTCTTACGTTAACATGTCCTTCTTTAATCCCGCTTCTCCCTCATCCATCAATCTTTTCTCACTGAGAAGATACAGAGAGGTTAGTAATGCACTTGACAATATCTCCTCGCTTATCACCACAGCCAGACCTTTGTCCATTTTTCACTTTTTATACCCAAGAACTGGATCCTGACAATCTGTGAAGAAAGAGGAAGAAGAAAGTTAAGATGAACAGACACAGTCACAGTCAGCAATTCAGATACTAGCTCTGCACAAATCGTAGAGGCTGATGTAGAGGAGGGGTCTGCAAAAGGTGAGACATCAGAACCGAGTGCGCAGACCTAAGGACAGGTGGGAGGGGTGGTAATATTAGAGCAGGCGCCAATTCACTGGAGGAGAAGCTCACACACTATTTCTGTTGCAGGGGACTGAGATGAGGACTTCAATGGGACAGGGTGCAGAAAAGGCCTGATGGGTGTATGCACCAAAGGCTTGGTATACAGGAAAGCTTGTCAGAAAGCCTGCGGTCAATGTCAAGGAGCATGAAGGAGTCCAAAACCAACTTGGCACTAGGCTTTGCGCAGAGCTCGGTCCCATTCTTTCGAACATAGCAGCAGGCATAAGAACGGGTTGGCACCTCCATGAGCACACCTGTGGAACCCACCAGGAATAGTGCATTGTCTGCTTTTTTTATTTTTGTGTTGCTGGAACGAGAACGACGTGATGGTCAATGATAGAGGAAAGGTAAGGAGCGTGGGACTAATGGTGAATGCAGGGTGTGGTTGAGGTTACTAGTATCACTCATTAATTATTTCTTCACATAGATGCCGAGCAGAGAAGGGCTGCCTGCGTTGTAGCCTCCTTTCTGTTATATATATACTTGCATTTACTCTGTACAGTCACCAGAGGGCTCATCCCCTGGAGTCGCAAGGGATCCCACAATGCCTTGAGAGCACAGGTATTTAAGAAGGCTTCACAGGTTGGAGAGGCATTCTGGAGATCTGCAATAAAAGACTCAGGTCACACTTTACTTTGAGCTCACAGTGTTCAGTCTGACTATTTCTCTATACACAACACTTTTATCTGCCTGTTCTTCCAGTTCCTGTTCCACTTTGTTCTCCTCCATTTCCCCCTCCTCCTCTTTCTCCTACTGCTCCCAAAATTACCCATCCTCCACTTCCTCCTCAATTCCTACTCCTCCACTTTCTCCTCACCCAATTCCTCCTCCACGTTCTCTCCCTCCTCCCATACTTAGTCCTCCACCACTTTATCCCCCTCCTCCCCAATTCCTCCTCCTCCACTTTCTCCCCCTTCTCCCCAATTCCTCCTCCTCCACATTCTCCCCCTCCTCCCCAATTCCTCCTCCTCCACTTTCTCCCCCATCTCCCCAATTCCTCCTCCTCCACTTTATCCCCTCCTCCCCAATTACTCCACCTCTACTTTCTCCCCTTCCTCCCCAATTCCTCCTCCTCCACTTTATCCCCTCCTCCCCAATTCCTCCTCCTTCACTTTCTCCCCCTTCTCCCCTAATTCCTCCTCCTCCACTTTCTCCTCCATCTCCCCCAATTACCCCATCTCCACTTTCTACACCTCTTCCTCGCCCAATTACCCATCCTCCACTTTCTACTCCTCCCCGAATTTCTTCTCCTCCATTTCCTCCTCCTCCACTTACTCCTCCTCACCAATTCCTCCTCCTCCTCTTCCCCCAATTCCTCCTCCTCCACTTTCTCCCACATCTCCCCCAATTACCCCCCTCCACTTTTTCCCCCTCCTCCCCAACTCCTCCTCCACTTTCTCCTCCTCTTCCCCCAATTGCTCCTCCTCCACATTCTCCCCCTCCTCCCCCTATTCTTCCTCCTCCACTTTCTCTTCCTCCTCCCCCAATTCCTCCTCCAATACCTCCTCCTCCACTTTCTCCCACATCTCCCCAATTAGCCATCCTCCACATTCATAAGAACATAAGAACATAAGAATTAGGAACAGGAGTAGGCCATCTAGCCTCTCAAGCCTGCTCCACCATTCAACAAGATCATGGCTGATCTGGCCGTGGACTCAGCTCCACTTACCCGCCCGCTCCCCATAACCCTTAATTCCCTTATTGGTTAAAAATCTATCTATCTGTGATTTGAATACATTCAATGAGCTAGCCTCAACTGTTTCCTTGGGCAGAAAATTCCACAGATTCACAATCCTCTGGAGAAGAAATTCATTCTCAACTCGGTTTTAAATTGGCTCCCAAGTATTTTGATGCTGTGCCCCTAGTTCTAGTCTCCCCGACCAGTGGAAACAACCTCTCTGCCTCCATCTTGTCCATCCCTTTCATTATTTTAAATGTTTCTATAAGATCACCCCTCATCCTTCTGAACTCCAATGCGTAAAGACCCAGTCCGCTCAATCTATCATCATAAGGTAACCCTCTCATTCCGGAATCAGCCTCGTGAATTGTCTCTGTACACCCACCAAAGCTAGTATATCCTTCCTGAAGTAATGTGACCAAAACTGCATGCAGTACTCCAGGTGCGGCCTCACTAATACCCTATACAGTTGCAGCAGACCTCCCTGCTTTTGTACTCCATCCCTCTCGCAATGAAGGCCAACATTCCATTCGCCTTCCTGATTACCTGCTGCACTTGCAAACTAACATTTTGGGATTCATGCACAAGGACCCCCAGGTCCCTCTGCACTGCAGGATGTTGTAATTTCTCCCCATTCAAATGATATTCCCTTTGACTGTTTTTTTTTCCCCAAGGTGGATGACCTCACATTTTCCGACATTTTATTCCATCTGCCAAACCTTAGCCCATTTGCTTAACCTATCTAAATCTCTTTGCAGCCTCTGTGTCCTCTACACAACCCGCTTTCCCACTAATCTTTGTGTCATCTTCAAATTTTGTTACACTACACTCTGTCCCCTCTTCCAGGTCATCTATGTATATTGTAAACAGTTGTGGTCCCAGCACCGATCCCTGTGGCACACCACTAACCACCGATTTCCAACCTGAAAAGGACCCATTTATCCCGACTCTCTGCTTTCTGTTAGCCAGCCAATTCTTGATCCATGCTAATACATTTTCTCTGACTCCGCGACCTTTATCTTCTGCAGTAACCTTTTGTGTGGCACCTTATCGAATGCCTTTTGGAAATCTAAATACACCACATCCATCGGTACACCTCTATCCACCATGCTCATTATATCAAAGAATTCCAGTAAATTAGTTAAACATGATTTCCCTTTCATGAATCCATGCTGCATCTGCTTGATTGCACTATTGCTATCTAGATGTCCCGCTAGTTCTTCCTTAATGATAGTTTCAAGCATTTTCCCCACTACAGATGTTAAACTAACCAGCCTATAGTTACCTCCCTTTTGTCTGCCCCCTTTTTTAAACAGAGGCGTTACATTAGCTGCTTTCCAATCCACTGGTACCTCCACAGAATCCAGAGAATTTTGGTAGATTATAACGAATGCATCTGCTATAACTTCTGCCATCTCTTTTAATACCCTGGGATGCATTTCATCTGGACCAGGGGACTTGTCTACCTTGAGTCCCTTTAGCCTATCCAGCACTACCCCCCTAGTGATAGTGATTATCTCAAGGTCCTCCCTTCCCACATTCCCGTGACCAGCAATTTTTGGCATGGCTTTTGTGTCTTCCACTGTGAAGACCGAAGCAAAATAATTGTTTAAGGTCTCAGCCAATTCCACATTTCCCGTTATTAAATCCCCCTTCTCATCTTCTAAGGGACCAACATTTACTTTAGTCACTCTTTTCTGTTTTATATATCGGTAAAAGCTTTTACTATCTGTTTTTATGTTTTGCGCAAGTTTACTTTCGTAATCTATCTTTCCTTTCTTTATTGCTTTCTTATTCATTCTTTGCTGTCCTTTAAAATGTTCCCAATCTTCTAGTTTCCCACGAACCTTGGCCACCTTATAAGCATTGGTTTTTAATTTGATACTCTCCCTTATTTCCTTGGTTATCCACGGCTGGTTATCCCTTCTGTTACCACCCTTCTTTTTCACTGGAATATATTTTTGTTGAGCACTCTGATAGAGCTCCTTAAAAGTCCTCCACTGTTCCTCAATTGTGCCACCGTTTAGTCTGTGTTTCCAGTCTACATTTGCCAACTCTGCCCTAATCCCACTCTAGTCCCCTTTGTTTAAGCATAGTATGCTCGTTTGAGACACTACTTCCTCACCCTCAATCTGTATTACAAATTCAACCATACTGTGATCACTCATTCCGAGAGGATCTTTTACTCGGAGATCGTTTATTATTCCTGTCTCATTACACAGGACCAGATCTAAGATAGCTTGCTCCCTTGTAGGTTCTGTAACATACTGTTCTAAGAAACAATCCTGTATGCATTCTATGAATTCCTCCTCAAGGCTACCCCGTGCGATTTGATTTGACCAATCGATATGTCGGTTAAAATCCCCCATGATTACTGCTGTTCCTTTTTCACACGCCTCCATTATTCCCTTCATTATTGTACGACCCACCATGAAGTTATTGTTTGGGGGCCTAAAAACTACACCCACCAGTGACTTTTTCCCTTACTATCTCTAATCTCCACCCACAATGATTCAACATTTTGTTCATTAGAGCCAATATCGTCTCTCACAACTGCCCTGATATCATCCTTTATTAACAGAGCTACCCCACCTCCTTTCCCTTCTTGTCTATCTTTCAGAATTGTCAGATACCCCTGTATGTTTAATTCCCAGTCTTGGCCCCCCTGCAACCACGTTTCTGTAATGGCCACCAAATCAAACCCATTTGTAATGATTTGTGCCGTCAACTCATTTACTTTATTTTGAATGCTGCGTGCGTTTAGGTAGAGTGTTTTACTACTCGTTTTTAAACCGTGATTTTTAGTTTTGACCCCTCCTGCAGCCCCTTTATATTCATACATATTGTCCCTTCCTGTCACCTTGTGGTTTACAGATCTCCTCCTCCCCATTTCCTCCTGCTCCACTTTCTCCTCCTCCTCTCACAATTACCCATCCTCCACTTTCTACACCTCCTCCTCCCCAATTATCCATCCTCCACTTTCTATTCCTCCCTCAATTCCTCCTCCTCCACTTCCTCCTCCTCCACTTCCTCCTCCTCCTTCCCCATTTCTTCCTCGTCCACTTTCTCCTCCTCCTCCACAATTCCTCCTCCTCCACTTTCTCCTCCTCCTCCTGTCCAATTCTTCACTCACTTCATTCTCCTCCTTGTGCACAAGCTCCTCAGCTTCTCACCGAATAGCTGTTGGCAGGGCTGTTCCCTCATAATGGCCAGTGTGTGCAGCATGCAGCAAACTGCCACAGATCTTGATACCCGCTCAGCTGAGTACAGTAGAGCTCCTCCAGAATGGTCCAGACAGCTCAAACCTTGCTCGAGGAAGCAGATGCTGTGGTCTGTAATATTTTTGTGCCAGCATGGTTCTCATGGCTAGCCATGCTGTGTATATGGGCATGGGTGCCGGACCGGCGTCATGAACCATATCATCAGTGGAATTGCCGTGGTTGGTCGAAAACTGCTGTCACAGAGGAGCCGGAGAATGGAGGAATCATGACTACTGCCAGGATAATGACCATTCACTTGCATGAAGCCTGGCTTCTGGTCACACAACAGATGCACATTAAGGGAGTGGAATCTGTTCTGGTTCATGAAAATTGTCGAGTTGACATGAGGCACACACAAGGTATGATGTGTGGATTCAATGGCACCCTGCGCCAGTGGGAAACCTGCAATCAGTGCAAACCCTTGTGCTCTATCGGCCTGCTGTCAGTGGGAAGAGGGAATGAGCTGAAGCTGCCTGTCTTTTTATTGAGAGCCTCACTGAACTCCCTTATGCAGCATTGTACTGCAAACTGAGAGAGATTGCTTATATCGACAGGAGCATCCCGGAAGGAGCCAGAATCACAGTCACCTTGCCAGCCACATGCAATGCGGCCCTTGCCCTGCAAACCACTTTACCAAAATGACGGCTGGAGCATTTCTTGTTGGATGTATGTGTGCGCATCTTGGAAATCATTTTAGAGAGAAAGGAGGCCGGAAAGCCCCTATCCATTAGTGCCGAATTGCCCAGCTTCTGAGAGCTCGGCAATATTGATCAGTCTAAAGTCTGCAGATGATTAGCTTTCCTGATGGAGAACAGCACGAACATCCGAAGATTATTTTCTTATTGGCAGGTGTTAATGCCGTCTAGTGTGTTGTTGCACGCAGAAAGTGTGTCCCACATGCTCCTCCCAAAAGATTAGGTTTTGCACAAGCTACAAAGTTACCGATCTGTTAACTTCGCTGTAAGTATCTGAGTTGAATAATTTAGGTTTGCCGACAGTTAGGCAACAATAACCTGCTCATTGATGTCCAATTGGGGTTCCGCCACGGCCGCTTACCTCCAGACCCCTTTACAGCCTTGGTACAAATATGGACAAAGAGCTGAATCCCAGAAGCGAATTAAGAGTGACTGTCCTTGACATCAAGGCAGAATTTAAACGTGTGTGGGACCAAGGAACCCTAGTAAAATGTGAAATTAATGCGAATCAGGGGAAAACAGTCCACCAGTTGTATCTGTTCCTAGGACAAAGGAAGATCGTTGTGTTTGTTAGAGGCCAATTATCTTAGCCCCAGGACATCCCTGCAGGAGTTCCTGAAGTCAGTGTCATAGGCCCAACTATCTTCAGCTGCTTCATCAATGGCATTCCCTTCATTACAAGATCGTGAGTGGGATTGTCTGCTGCTGATTGCAAAGTGTGCAGAACCATTGCAATTCCTCAGAAAATGATGCAGTCCGTGCCTGAATGCAGCAAGAGCTGGACAACGTCCATACTTCGGCTGATAATTGGCAAGTAACATACACGCTGCACAAAGCGAATAAATGACCAACTCCAACAAAAGAGAGACAAACAACCTTCACTAGGCATTCAACTGCATTGCCATCATCTAATCTCACAGCATCAACTTGCTGAGGTTGAGCACTGACCAGAAACGTAACTGGGCCAGCCTCATAAATATTGTGGCTATAATAGTGGGTCAGAGAGTGGGTATTCTGTGGCAAATGCAAAATACTGCAGATGCTGGAATCTGAAATAAAAACAGAAACATAGAAACATAGAAACATAGAGAATAGGTGCAGGAGCAGGCCATTCAGCCCTTCGAGCCTGCACTGCCATTCAATAAGATCATGGCTGATCATTCAACCTCACTACCCCTTTCCTGCTTTCTCTCCATAACCCTTGATCCCTTTGGCCGCAAGGGCCATCTCTAACTCCCTTTTGAATATATCTAACGAACTGGGGGTGCTGGAAATCTCAGCGGGTCAGGCAGCATCTGTGGAAAGAGAAACAGAGTTAACGTTTTAGGTCGATGACCCTTCGTCAGAACTGGCAAATGTTCAAAATGAAGAGATTCTGATGGAGCACTTGGAGTGAGAGGGGAGGACAGAACACAGGGAAGGTCTGTGAATGGGCAGAAGACAGGAGAGATTAGAGGGACAAAAGGGGTGATGGGCTGACTTAAGATGGTAATGGCAGAAGTTAGAAAATGATTATTCGAGATAGTGAGTGAATGGCAGAATAATTATCAGCTGCCCTGGGAAATGGAGAGAAAAAATACATAATTTTTGGGGAGAGGGTTAAAAAAGGGAGAAAAGGCAGAAAAATGTGGGCAGAGGTTATGTCTGAAATTGTTGAACTCAATGTTGATTACAGCAGGCTATAAAGTGTCTAAATGAAAGATAAGGTGTTGTTCCCGAGGTTGCATTGAACTTCATTGGAACACTGTCGGAGGCTGAGGGCAAAGAAGTCAGAGTGGAAGTGGAGCAGGGAAGCAAAGTGACAGGCGACCAGAAGCTCGGGGTCACATGTACGAACATTTCCTAGTTCAAGGTGAGAGCAGGAAACGACACTGATACAATCATCAATGTACCGGAAAAAGAGGTGAGAGGGGGACAAGAGTAGGACTGGAAGGAAGATTGTTCCACATATCCCACGAAAAGGCAGGCATAGCTTGGACCCATGTGCGTTCCCATGGCAACACCTTTAATTTCGCTGAAGTGAGTGGAGTCAAAGAAGAAGTTGTTCAACGTGAGAACAAGTTCACCAAACGGGAGGTTGTCGATGGATGGGGATTGGTTGCGCCTCTACTCGAGGAAGAAGTGGAGCGCCCTCAGGCCATCCTGGTGGGGGATGGAAGAGTAGATGGATTGGAGGTCCGTAACAAAAAGGAGAGAGTTGGAGCCGGGAAATGGAAACTGTTAAAGTGATGGAGGGCGTCGGAGGAACCATAGATGTAAGTGGCAAGAGTGTGGACAAGGGGAGAGAAAATAGAGTCGAGATAGGAATAAATAATTTCCGTGGGGGAAGAACAGGCTGAATGGGTCTCTCGGGATAGTCCTGCATGTGCACCTTGGGAAGGTGGTAGCAGTGGGATGTGCAGGGTTGGGCGCCTATGAGGTTGGTGGCTGTGGAGGGAAGTTTTCCAGAGGAGTTGAGGTCAGTGATGGTCTGAGAAATTATGAATTGATGTTCGGTAGTGGGGTCATGGTCCAGGGCGAGGTAGGAGGAGGTGACAGAGAGTTGGTGATCAGCATCTGCAAGGTAGAGGTTGGTTTGCCAAACAACAACAACGCCACCCTTGTCAGCAGGTTCAATGACAATGTTGGGGTTGGATCTGAGAGAGCGGAGTGCTGCAAGTTCAGTGAGAGATAGGTTTTGTAAGTGAGGGGAGCAGCATAATTGAGACGGCCAATGTCCCATCGGCAGTTTATAATGATGAAGTCTAGAGTGTGTAAGAGACCAGTGGGAGGAGTCCATGTAGAGCGAGATTTCTGAAAACTGGAGAAAGGTTCAGCTGTGCGGTGGGGAAAAGTCCTGCCTGAAGAAGTGGGAATGGAGGCGAAGGCGGCGGAAATATAGCTCACCATCATGGCGAGATTGAAATTAATTGAGGTGCAGGCATAAGTGGATGAAGCTCAGATCGTTGCTGAGGACTGATCGTTCGGGGTCAGAGAAGATAGGGAAAACACGGCAGGGGTGAGATTGGAAGAAAGGATAGGATCAGAGGGAAGTGCGCGGAAGAAGGTTCCAGAGGGGTGTTGGTGTCCAAGAGTTGTTGAAGTTTACGATCCTTCACAGAAGGAAATGAAGGAAAAAAGTTTTTTGTTAAAGTGCTGAATGAGGCGAATGTTGAAATGGAACTGCAGACCAGGACAGCTTAGAGAAAGCGGGAGTTGGTGCTGCTGAAGAGAGAGGTCGAGAGTGTGCATGTGTCGGGACATAGCATTGAATGTGGATCCCAGGATGCGGCGGAAGCAATGGTTGAAGGAACGCTGAATATCTCAGAGTTTTCTGTAATCCTGGTTGGATCCAAAACATGAAGGGTGGAATTTCAGTTGGAATCCACATGAATTAAGTCGGAGGCGAAGACAGTTGCTGAGGAACGAGATATGGCTGTGAAAGCGGGCTTTGGTAGATACTTGATCAAACACGAGAAGGGAAACAGAAAGCAGCGATTAAAAAGGTAAAAGAGATCAACGAAAATCCCATCAGAGGGAAGATCAGACATTTTTCAGGTGGGCATTCCGAGAAGAGAAGTGGCAGTGAATAAAACACTAATACAAAAGCAGAATAATGTGGAGGCTGGAATCTGAAATAAAAACAGATAATGCTGAAAATCTCAGCGGGTCAGGCAACATCTGTGCAGAGAGAAACAGGGTTAATGTTTCAAGTCGATGACCCTTCGTCAGAACTGGTGATTATTCTAAATGAACAGATTCTTAAGGAGCACTAAAAGGGAGAGGGATGAAATGAACAAAAGGGAAGGTCTGTGATAGGGTGGAAGACAGGAAAATTTTGATAGACAAAAGGGATGTTGGCCGACTTGAAATGTTAATGGCATAAGTTAGAAAAATATTAGTCCAGATAGGGTGGGAATGAAGGAATAATTACCAGCAGCCATGAGAAACAGAGGGAAAAAATACATCAGATCTGTGGGGACGGGGGGATGGGGATTAAAAAAAAAAGGGACAAATGGTTTTCAGTGGCGATTGACTCACCTCCTGACTCGCCAGAGTCTTTATAACAACTACAAGACACAAGTCAGGAGTGTGATGGAATAATCTCCACTTGCCTGGATGCATGCAGCTCCAGCACTCAAGAAGCTCTAAACTATCCACAAAAAAAACTTTGCTTGATCAGCACACCATTCACCACCTTAAAGCGCATTGCCTCCACCAATGGCACAAAGTGGCTTCACTGTGTACCATCTACAAGACACTCCACAGAAACTACTAAAGCCTTCTTCGGCAGTACCTCGCAAACACATGACCCCTATCAACTAGAAGGACAAGGGCAGCAGGCGCAAGGGAACACCACCATTTCCAAGTTCCCTTTCAAGTCACACAGTATCCCGACTTGGAAATATTTTGCCGTCACTTCATTGTCGCTGGTTCAAATTCCTGGAACTCCCTACCTAATAGCACTGTGGGAGTATCTTTACCACATAGATTGCAGCCAGCCACCGTCTCAAGGGTAATTGTGATCGGCAATAAAAGTTTGCCTTCGCTGCGATGCTCACATCCCCTGAAAGGTCACAATTATGTGCTCGGTGATATTCAATAATTAAACATTTTAAAACTGATTACCACATGTGACTTGCTTCAACAAGTTTAGGATCATCACTGCTATCGACGTCATGACATTCCCTTGGAGATACAGCCATGTGAATTCATCCCTGGCCGCGAGATGTATCTCTGGAATATTAAACATCACAACGCATAAAAAGTGCCTATTAAATCATAGAATCTTGGAATATGACCATCTGAATATACACCAATATGTCCATCTGAATCCACACCAACATGCATCAAAATATCTTTCTAAACCTTCTTGTTCATAGACGATCAGCTCACTGAGGCATATGACTCAAGAGTTGATATTCTCTGCTTCTGTTTTGGCCCCATTACTTCTGCTAATTTGCGTGAAGCAGGATCAGTAATTACCACCAATTTTGGAAACGAACACTAAAGATCAGGTGTGATGCCCACCAACTTTATATGATTATATGTAAAACGTAAAGTAACGGCCGGCAGTTGAATTCACAGGCTAAATCTAATGGTCAGAGTTTAATCACTGTGGATATATATCACAATATATCGACAGGGTAACTCACAACAGGATGCTGTATAATGTACTTTAATTCCAGCAGATATTTACTCGACTGGGGCAATCTACCCTGCAATGGGAGAATTTATTGTACAGTTTTATAAGCCACAGCGATTTTGGAATGAAAAAAAAATCTTCCACAGCCTTTACCCAGGCTAGATAATGAACATTTCTACTCAACCCATGGGGGTAGAAATTCCGATGTCCCAGGCCCATACAAAGTTTCTACGGACCCGGGAAGGCATCAGGAAACCCGTTTTCAGCGCGCAATGCGCATCAGATGAAAACGGGCTTTTCTGATCTGTCAAGCTGGAACTTGACAGATCATAGACATCTCAGGAGCGAGGACATTTCTTGTGCAAGATTGCAGGATTTACCCAGAAAATGTCCTCAAAAATCTTGCGCTTGATAAAAGCAGGCGCATAGCCAGCTTTTACAGGCGCATGTGATTTAAATCATACAAAAACACGATAAAATTGAATTATAAACACAAATTTTATTGTTGAAAACCCTCTCCATTAAGGTAAGTTTATTCTTAACCATAATTTTAAAAACTTTTTTTAAATATCGGGAAAATATTTTATTTTTATAAGACATAATATGGTAGAAATTCCAACGTCCCCAGGCCCGTACGAAGTTTCTACAGACCCAGGAAGGCATCATAAAAGCCGGTTATCAGTGCACAATGCGCATGTGCTGAAAACCGGCTTTTCTGATCTGTCAAAGTGGAGCTTGACATATCATAGCCAGATCGGGAGCGAAGACATTTGTACGTGCAAGTTTGCAATATTTACAAATATCTTGCCCAGCAAATGTCCTCAAAAATCTAGCGCCTGAAAAAGCAGGCACTTCACCTACTTTTACGGGAACAAGTATTTTAAAACACACAAACATAATAAAAATAACGTTATGAAAACATATTTTGTTGTTAAGAAACCCTCCACACAACGGTAAGTTTATTTTAAGGCATAATTAAAAAAACTTTTTTAAAAATCGGGGAACATTTGTTTTATAAGACTTTAATAACTTTAATTTAAATGAATCTTAAATATATAGTGTATATTTTCTATTTTTTATTCGTGCTTTGGGTATTTGGGAGGGTTTCTCATTTATAGTAATAGGAGTTTCGGAATTACGAAACTCTTATTAATATGTATGCGAAAATACTATATCTGATTGGCTGCCCAGAGCCATGTGAC
Source organism: Pristiophorus japonicus (assembly GCF_044704955.1). NCBI lineage: Eukaryota > Metazoa > Chordata > Chondrichthyes > Pristiophoridae > Pristiophorus > Pristiophorus japonicus. Next base: position 51,536,357 of record NC_091995.1, read on the forward strand.
TCCAGCACCAGGCCTGCGCACGTCCTGAAGTGCACGCACTGCGATGCGCAGGGAGAGGAGGCCTGTGGATTGGAAAGTCCAGCGGCCACAGCAGCTTCAGGTAGGTGTGCATTTTTCTCTAAAATCTAGTTGAACACCTGAGGGAAGGAGAAAATGAAATTTCTATGCCATTAACTTAAATTTCAATTAATTTTAAATATGTGTGGTCTGTTTTTTATTTTGTATTATTTTGTGTGTTTGGTTTTGTTCCCATTAATAGCACTGAGAACTCGTAGATACGCGAGTCTCAGTGCTATTAATTGGAACCTGTGAAATACTTACCTGATTGGTTGAGCAGTCACACGTGACTGCATCTTCTGCATGGGAACCCTCCAGATGGGAGCACGCTGCACAACGCGGGAAGAGAAGGCCTCCCCACCAGAATCCATGGCGCCTCCTAGATCACCAGGTAGATTCATAAAAATTCTCTGGCGAGGAGGCAATTGCCCACGGGAAGATGTCAAAGGGAATTTCTGAGCCCATATTTCCAGTCAGGTTTAAATGCAAGTCAAACCTGAGTTGTGATGAGGGACTGGAAATGTATCCAGCTACAGATATTAACTTGAAGTTAAATAAATGGGAGGCGGACAAACCTTATAGCTTGAGAGAGAATGTTTTAATGTCTATATATAATTGCACCTTCCACTAAAAGTTGCCTTAATCATTCCACAATCAGAAAGATTGAATAATTACCCACAATCACTTGTCAATCCATACACACTGGCTTTTCAACTGGGCTGTTCACTTCACTAATCATCTGTGTTTTGTTCTTGGTTTATTTTCAAACAAACGCCCAGAGAAAAGCCAATAAACTCCCTGCAAATTCGATATTTCCTTTTGTACAGCCTGACAGCTCTGCACATTTAAGGTCACCTCTGCCACGGGAACAATAGACTTCCCATCATGGTACAATTTAGTTAATCTAATTTTAAATCAAATTTGCCCTTATTATTTGAAATTAAGCATCATTAAACGAAAAACAAATCTTACTTTGTTATAGATTTACGGCAATGAAGTCTGGTCCAACTGTCTCAACATAGTCAGTTTATGAGGGGTCGCTAATATCAATTCGGTGTTAGAATCTGAGGTCATTTTGCGGTCCCATTGACATGGGTAGGAAATCTGTTGGGAAGAGTAGGCATAGAGCAGTGATAATGGGTGTGTACTCAGAATGGGAGGATGTGACTAGTGGTGTGTTCAGGGAACTGTACTGGAGCTTCAGCTTTTCGCTAAATTTATAATGACATCGATGAAGGAATATAGAGCCAAATAGCCACATATTCATGTTTGCTGCCGACACCAAGGTGGGACACTAAATAGTGTAAATGGGAGAAGATGGTTGCAATGGGTATTTAATACATTAAATGAGTGAGAAATTCTGTGGCAGATGATGTTCAACCAAGGTAAGTGTGAGGGCATCCACTTTGGACATAAAATATATATCAGAATATGTTCTAAATTGTAAGCAGATGAAAGCTGTGGAGGAGCAGAGAGATTTCGGGTTACAAGTACAGAAATTACTTAAAGCTAGTGGGCAGGTAAAATAAACATAATCAAAAAGGATCTTGGTTCAGTAGATCAGCAACTAGAATCAGTACGGGTGGAGAGAGAGAGACAGAGCGAGAGAGAGAGAGAAAAAGAAAAAGAGAAAGAGAAAGAGAAAGAGAGACAGACAGACTTGTATTCATATGCGCCTTTCACGACCACTGAACATCTCAACGCGCTTTACAGCCAATGAAGTAATTCTGGTGTGTAGTCACGGTTGTAATGTGGGAAATGTGGCAGTCAATTGGTGCAATAAGAAATAACAAGGGGCAGAAAACAGCAGCAGGTGTAGCTTATAGACCCCTTAACAGCAGCTGCACCTTTGAACAGAGTATTAACAAAGAAATAATAGGAGCTTGCAACAAAGGTAATACAATAACCGTGGGGGAATTTAATCTGCATATAGATTGGTCAAATCAAATTATCAATGGTAGTCTGGAGGAGGAGTTCATGGAATGTATTCCAGACAGATTTCTAGAACAGTACTTCATAGAACTAACCAAGGAACAGACTATTATAGATCTTGTTTTGTTTAATGATGTGCTTAAATAGTAAAGGACCCTCCAGGAAAGAGTGATGATAATATGATATAATTTAACATTGAGTTTGAAAGTGACATTCTTAAGTTCGACACTAGAGTCTTAAACTTAAACAAAACCAATCATGTCGGTATGAAAGGTGAGTTGGCTAAGGTAGCTTGGAATATTAGATTGAAAGTTATGACAATAGATAAGCAGTGGCTATTATTTAAAGAAATATTCCAAAATTCTCAACGAATATACTTTCCATTGAAAAATAAAAAATCTTCACTGGAATAGTGATCCATTAGCGGCAAAGTAAAGAAGTTCAAGATAATATTAGATTTTTAAAAAGAAGCATATAATTTTGCAAAGAGCAATAATAAGCGTAAAGATTAGAAAAATGCAAAGAATGATCAAAAAATGAAAAGGGATAAAATATAATGAGAGCAAATCAGCAAGAAATAATTAAACAGACTATAAGAACTTCTACACGTATGTAAAACGGAAGAGAGTAGAAAATAATGGTTGGTCCCTTAGAGGCTGAGGCAGGAGAAATTATATTGGGCAACAAGGAAATGGGAAAGACTTTAAATAAATATTTTGTAACTGTCTTCAGAGTAGAAGGCACAAAATGTATACCAAAATTAGTGGGTAACCAAGGGGCTACTAAGAGTGATAAATTTAAAGTAATTAATATCATGATGTACACTTAAAGTGCCGTAATCTACAGGGATCAAGAGCTGGAAAGTGGGATTAGGCTAGATATCTCTTAGTAGGCCGGGCGGACACAATGGTCCAAAATGACCTCCTTCTGTGCAGTAGATTTCTATGATTCTATGATTCTATGATCAGTAGATATAAAGTACGTGAGAAACTAATGGAACTAAAAGCCTACAAATCCCCTGGACCTGATGGCCTACATTCTAGGGTTTGAAGAGGTGGCTGCAGAGATAGGAGGTGTATTGGTTGTGATTTTTCAAAATTTCCTAGATTCAGGAAAGGTTGTTGCAGATTGTGATGTAGCAAATATAACTTTGCTGTTCAAGAATGGAGCGAAGGAGAAAACCTGGAACTACAGGTCAGCTAGCCTGACATCATCGTCAGGAAAATTCTAGAATCCATTATTAAGAGTCAACATGGTATATGAAAGGAATATCATGTTTAATAAATTTGTTAGAGTTTTTTGAGGATGTAACTGGCATGTTGATAAAAGGGAACCAGTGGATACAGTATATAAGTTGGCAGATGAAGTATTATTTGAGGAAATTTGAGGTTATTCAATTTGGTAACTAATAGAAAAACAGAATCTTTTTTAAATGGTGAGAAACTATTACATGTTGGTATTCAGAGAGATTTTGGTTTCCTAGTGCAAGAAATAGAGAGTTAACATGCATGTGCAGCAAGCAAATAGGAAGGCAAATGGCATGCTATGCATAATTGCTGGAGGGTTGGAGTACCAGAGGAAAGAAGTCTTGCTACAGTTGGACATGGCTCTGGTGAGTCCATACCTGGAATACTGTGCCTAGTTTTGGTCTCCTTATTTAAGGAAGGATATACTTGTCTTAGAGGCAGTGCAATAAATATGTATTAAATTGATCCCTGGGACGACAGGATTGTACAATGAGGAGAGATTGAATAGATTTTGCCTATACTCTATCGAGTTTCGAAGAATGAGTGGTGACCTAATTGAAACATTTAACATTCTTAGGGGGATTGATAGGGTGGGTGCTGAGAGAATGATTCCTTTGGCTGGAGAGTCTCGAACTATGGGCCATAGAGTCAGGATAAGGGGCTGGCCTTTTAAGACTAAGATGAGGAATAATTTTTCACTCAGAGGGTTGTGAATCTTTCAAATTCTCTGCCCCAAAGTGTTGTGGATGCTCATTCATTGAATGCATTCAACGCTGAGATAGATAGTTTTTAGAACTCCAGAGGAACTAAGGGATATGGGGATAGGGCAGGAAATTGGAGTTGAGGTAGAAGATCAGACATGATCTTATTGAATGGTGGAGTACACTCGAGGGGTCGTATGGCCTACTCCAGCTTCCGATTTTTATGCTCTTCTGTTTTTAAAACGCCTAATGGAATATTGGCTTTATCTTTGGGGGCCGGAATACACAGGGAGCAAGTGGTGTTACAGTTAGATAAAAGTTTGGTCAGCCCCCATTTAGAGTACTGCGATCAGTTCTGGGCACCTAATCTGAGGAAGAATTTTGTGGCCTTGGAGTAGGGTACAGCACAGATTCACAAGAATAATGCCGGGGCTAATTATGAGGGTAGATTGCAGATACTAGGTTTGTATTCCCTTGAGTGTAGAAGATTACAGGTGACCTATCTGAGGTGTTTAAGATAAATAAAGGAGTTGAAAGGATAGATAGAGAGAAACTATTTCCTCTGGTGGGGGGCATAACCTTAAAATGAGAGTTCCATGGTTCAGGGATGATTTGCAGAAACAGCTCTTCACACAAATGGTGGAAGAAATTGGAAACTCTCTACTCCAAAAAGCTGTTGAATTTAGATCAATTGAAATTTAAAATCTGAGATATATATACATATATATATATATATAAACCATGTCCTGCTCCAAATTCTGGCTCGACAGCCAGCATGATGTCTCCATTTCACCATCAAATTCCTTAAATTTGATTGCCACTAACACCCACATCCCTTACAAATGGAAATTGAGATCCGCATCTACATTCATCTTGTTCACACGTTAAATATCAGTCCAGACCTTGTCTCTTTCTTCTCCTCCCAATGCCTATTGATGCTGAAGTCCAACATCTCAGCATAACTGCGGGGCTGTGAGCTGTATACAACTGACTATATCACTTTCTGTGTTTCTCTGTGAATGCTCTTCAAACTCACGTGCACAGCACAGCCTCCTTATATTGATATTATGCAGAGTATACATGAAAACAGAAAGAAATATGATATATCGAACATTTACATGGCATTAATCCACTACAATTTGTACATTTATTTCATCAAATGACTAATGTACACCTATAAATGAGTACCGTCAGCTTCAGGAGTACGTACCATTAATTTACCAGTGCAGACCTCAAAATCTTTCTTTTTAAAAATTTCCAACGTGAAATGTTATTGCAAAATATCTTACTCTCTAATCAGTAGCAGTAAATACGGCTCAGCTGAACCTATTTGTTCAAATGACTGAAACTAATGCCAATCATTTTGTAATGTTCATATGTCACTTGAGGTTTCTCTCAGGTATAAAGAAGAGCTTATTTCGAAAGCAAAAGATCAGCCTGTTCATAACAGCTCCTGGCAACATCACTTCTCTACGAATATGGGGCAGCCAGTAATCATACAGATAGAAAACATTTACTATCCTATCCTTGCAATAGTTGGTGTTCCTGGTAAGCTGCTTTTAATCTGTTAATATTCACCTTAAACAGTGCTTCACTGTGTCACTGTTCCTGCTATTGATGTATTAATAATATTTGTTTGTTTTGATGTGATTGATGTGCAGACTCTGATTACCACTATCAAACAAATAATAATTAGAATACTCTAACTTTCTGACATATTCTTAATGTAATAACGTGACGGACTGCACAATTTCTTCTGAAATATTAATGGAAACAATTTTGGTTAGATTATGCATCCTTTGTAAAGATTCTTGTAATTTTCAGAAGTTAAATACTGCGGAGTATCGAAACCTCAGCAGGCTAGGTAGCTTATATGGAGGGGGAAACAGAATTAAAGTTTAAGGTCAATGACCAGTTCTGATAAAATATCATCGATCTAAAACGTTAACAATGTTTCTCTCGCTATATATGCTGTCTGTCCTGTTGAAGATTTACAGTATTTTCCACTATTTTATGTTGTTTTCAGTCTGAGCCAAACACTAGTATCACACCTGGGTTCTGGTTAGTTAATATCATTGAACATTTTTAAATACACATCAAGGTATGTTTCCCACTAACTTTCAACGATTGCTATCACTATTACTAGAAATCCATAAACAATGGGCGCAGTTACTGTTATGTTTTGGTCAAAGGTGAGGTCTCGAAAAGTAGGCAACTGCCCGGAAAGTTTACACTCACAGGGCAACACTTGCAAGTATGATACTGAACGGTATTGGATGCTGCATTATATTGAGGCCAGCTAATGGTGTGAGCCAGCACAGTACAGGTCAAAATGCTGCTTGACTCCCAAAGTCAAGGTCAGGCAAAGTTTGTAATCATCACACCGGTAGCTATGGGGGAGGTTTTATTATTTATGGCTGCATTGGATGGATAGAACAAACTGCTGGAAAGGAACCACCAGCTTTGCATAATCCGATGGATTTTGCTGCCAATTAATATCAAAGAAAGGGAAATTCGGCGGGTTCTGTTAGCAAGTGATACTTGGCCAAAATCTCCTTTCAGCTCACCAGTCAATCAATCTCCCACTGTGGGGCAATGTTAACCTAACCTGCCTTTCGGTAACCTGAGAGGATTAGCTACAACGCTGGTTTAACACTATGCCGATTCTACTCTCCACTGAAGATAATGGAAAATAATATTGCAAGTAAAACGAGCATGGCACTCAATGCATTGATTTTCACCCTGGAGTGACAATTGGGTGCCAAGAGTAGAAATTCATGAAATTACATTCCAATAAATTGGTAAGTGATCATCCTCTCAATATAAGGAGAGACAGTAACTTCATCTTCCTCCTCTTTACAGCTAATTTAGCGACAATTCTCGTTCTCTCCCGTGGAAGCTGTGGTCTCTCCAAATGCATCACCAGTTACCTGGTTGCCATGGCAATGGCGGATCTACTGGTCCTGATCTTTACTGTAATTCTGTATGAAATTAATGATGCTTATTTTCCATATTCATTTCTGAACTACACTCCCATTTGCAGTCTCAATCTCTCCTTGGGTTTTGCATCAATTGATTGTTCTGTCTGGTTAACTGTTGCTTTCACCTTTGATCGATTTGTGGCCATTTGTTGCCAACGGTTTCGATCAAAGTATTGCACCAAAGAAACTGCAGCTGTGGTTATAGCAGTAGTGAGTGGGCTGAGCATCTTAGAAAGTGTTCCAATCTATTTTATATATGAACCTCGGCAAATAATTGACAATGTACCATGGTCCTGCTGTGTAATATCACGTTTTTATACCTCATCGATATGGGTAACATATTCGTGGTTGGAAACAGTTTTAACTCCACTTGCTCCATTTGTGTTCATTTTACTGCTCAATGCTCTGACCATCAGACACATTGTACTGGCCAATAGGGTGAGAAGGGAACTCCGAGCAAACAACAATGCTGAAAATCACAGTGATCCAGAGATCGAGAACCGAAGGAAATCCATATTTTTATTGCTCGCTATATCTGCCAGTTTTATACTGTTATGGATGGTAACATTCGTATCTTATATATTTCTACTATTTGATGATATTCAGTTTCTACAAGCGAATTACAATGACCCTTTCACTCTTATGGAACAATCCGGGTATATGCTTAGCATGTTGAGTACCTGCACAAACACCTTTATATATGCAGTGTCCCAGAGTAAATTCAGAGCTGAGCTGATACTTATCACTAAGCGTCCACTTGGCCTAATAACATATTTATTTAAGAAAGTTAAATGGCTTCACTGAATTAGAACACAACAGGAATCATTTTTACTGTGGGAAATAATGCAAATAATGTGATATTGAACTGCCTGCATGCCAGGCAGCGTTGTCTTAACTGCAAAGGAGAAAGGAAATGATGTATAATGGGCGGCAAATGTTATACAATCCATTTGATACTATCATCCAAAACTAAAATTACCTCCAAATGTACCCAAATTGGTTCAACAGAAATGCGCACAGAGTAATTTCCCGTAGAACTGCTCACACTCAGTGAAAGCAGATGGGCCGTGCTTCCTCTTTCTGGGCTCGCCAGCCTGTGTTTATTTTCAGTTAAAGTGACAAAATGTGGGACAGGACTTGCTAGTTCAAAAGCACAGAGTCTGAATACCGCGGCCGTGATAATTTAGAATTACAGAGGCGATAAGCTCGATAAAACTTTCATGGCTACTAATTAAATTACATTATATCCTTGTTTTTTACTTGTATTCAGGCAAATGATTCACTGATTCTGTCCATTGGTAGTTGAACATGGAATCCGTGGTCTTATTCTACATTTAAAAAAATTGTGAGCTAAGATCAGAATTCATGTCTTACCTGTTTGCAAACTCCAGCACACAATAAAGTGTTTGAGATGAGATAACACGATGAAGCACCATCTCCATCACTAAACAATAATGGTGGGGGTGGGGGTGGGGGTTAGTTTTGATCTTCGGTAGGATTCGGAGGGTGGGATAGATGTTGGTAACATTGGTGGTGTTCTGGAATATCAGAGAGCTGGTGTGGGAGTCCTGTGGCTCACCTGCAGGGCAGTGGGTGAGCTTTGATTTTGTCCAAAGGAGGCAGAGGTCAGACATTTAGTAATGCTGGGACACGATATTTAGATTTTGAAAAATCAGATTATGGATCCAGGATTAAATGGCAGCAGCTATGGAGTGAGTGTTCTGAGGTGTGACATGACAATATGATAGACTCGGGTTCTACAGCGCTGCAGTCACGGGTCTGAGGTTAATGGACACCAGGGGCAGGGTACTTGGCTTTAAGCTGAACTGGGAGAATTGGTCGTTGGCAGTACTGTAGTGGTAGAACCGGAGCCTTGCAGAAGTAGTGAGTGGATTCTGTCTTCTGGTGGGGTAGTACGAGGTCTATGACACCATTGGTGGGAGTCGAAGGATCCCAGGATTTAAAAACATTTCGGTGTATGGCCATGATTGTGAAATTAGCTTTGTCGGAAATCTTTCTGTAGATACTGAAGTGAGCAACTACCCATCGGTTCTTTGAAAATTAATAAAGTATAACAGACTTTAACAACAACTGACTGCTTTAACGGACAAATGGTGAATAAATTCATAACCGCTCATGGCATCATTTTATTTCAAAGGTGCAATTAAAACTGTAAAATATTTTATGCGGCTGGCTTGTGAATATTGCAATGCAGAAGGGGCTAAACCGCAACGTAAATGAATGAATGTTTGTTTTAAAAAGTACAGATGTATAGACAATCATTGACCTCTCTCCCGCTTTCCCTCCACTATCTCTCACATGCCCTCTCTCCCTCTCGATCTCTCTCATCCTCCCACTCGCTCCTTCCCTCTCTCTACATCCCTCGCTTTCCCTCTGACTCTCTCTCTCACTCTCCCTCCACCTCACATTCTAAATCTCCTTCCCCTCCCACTCTCCCTGTCCCTCCCTCAAACACTGTCTCTCTTTCACCCCTTCCTACCCTCTCTCTCACTTGCACTGCCTCTCCTTCCCCACCCTCTCTATCCCTTTCCTTCCATCAGTTCTTCCTCCCACCCTCTAAAATTCTCCCTCGCTCTCTCCCCTCCCTTTCACTCCCTCCCTCTCACTCCCTCTATTCCCTCCCTTTATTCCCTTCCGCCTCTCTCCGTGCATTTCTCTTTCTCTCACTCTCAAGCCACAAGCTCCTTTCGGTTCTGCAGCAAAGCCGGGGAGGCGCTACCCCCGTGCCCGCGCCCATTGACCCTGCGGTCTCCTCATTGGAGCAGACCCATCGCTCCCCACCCTGATTGGCTGCGAGGCCTGTCGGGCCCTGATCGCCCATTGGTCGGTGCAACTGTCTCTCAGTCCGGACCACGTGCTTCCAGCCTCTCCTCCGTCCCGGCTCCAGGGCAGACAATTATAGATATAATGGAGCAAGTTGCAATTATCTTTCTGGAAAATTAACTTAAAATACGTTTTTACATTGATTTTGCTTCAACCTAATTTGTAAAATTGGATTCAATATATGGAAAGGAATATACAATTCAACCAATATTAAACTAATTTGCAGACTGGGCAGTTAGTAAAAATTAGCTTTAACACAAATAAATGGAGTTTGGTGGGGAAAATATAAACAACCCCTAAACTAAAAAAAGAAACTGAAAGGGGGAGAAGATCAAAGGGATACAGAGGTACTACTACAACAATTTGTATTTATATAGCACCTTTAAAGTAGTGAAACACCCCATTCACAGGAGTACCATGCGATGAAAATTTGACACCGAGCCGCAGAAGTAGAAATTAGTGTAGGTGACCAAAATGTTGGTCAAAAACGTATGTTTTTCAGGAGTGTCTTGAAGGAGGAAAGAGAGGCAGGGAGGTGGAGCGTTTTAGGCAGGGTGTTCCAGAGCTTGGGGCCTAGGCAACTCAAGGCAGAGCCACCAATGTTTGAGTGATTATAATCAGGTATGCTCATGACAGCATAATTAGAGAGGTGCAGACATCTCGTGGGTTGTGGGGCTGGAGGAGATTATAGAGATAGGGAGGGACAAGACCATGGAGGGATTTGAAAATAAGATTGAGAATTTTTTAAAATGAGGCATTGCTTAACCAGAAGGCAATATAGGTCAGCAAACACAGGGTTGATGGGTGAACAGGACTTGGTGCGAGTTAGGACACTTCCAGCCGAGGTTTGTATCACCTTCAGTTTAGGTAGGGTAGAATGTAGGAGGCCACCCAAGAGTGCATTGGAATAGACAAGTCTAGAGGTAATAAAGACAGGATGATGGTTTCAGCCAGAAACGCGGATGAGCTGAGGCAAGGGTGGAAGCGGCCAAGGTTACGGAGGTGGAAATCGATGCTCTTGGTTATGCTGCGGATACGTGGTTGAGAGCTCAATTCAGGGTCAAATATGAACAGTCTGGTTCAGCCTCAGACAGAAGTTGGGGCGAGGGATGGAGTCAGTGGCTCGGGAATGGAGTTTGTGGCGGCAACTGAGAACAATGGCTTCAGTCTTCCCAATATTAATTTGGAGAAAATTTCTGCTCATCCAGAATTGGATGTCGGATAAACAGTCCGAAAATTTAGAGTCTGTGCAGGGCTCAAGAAATGTGGTAGTGAGATAGAGCTGGGTGTCATCAGCATACATGTGGAAATTTATGCTGTGTTTTTGGATGATGTCACCAAGGTGCAACCTGTCGATGAGAAACAGGACGGGGTTGTTGGATAGATTATTGGGGATACCAGAGGTAACCATGTGGGAGTGGGAAGAGGAGCTGCTGCAGGTGATTCTTTGGGAAATATTAGATAGATAAGAATGGAACCAGGCGCGTGCAGTTCCATCCACCTACTCGAGAGTGGAGAGGCGTTGGAGATGGATGGAGTGGTCAACCATGTCAAAAGCTGCAGACAGGTAAAGAAGGACGAGGAATGATAATTTGCCTTTGTCATAGTCAGAAAGGATGGCATTTGTGTCTTTGATGAGAGCCGTTTGAATACTGTGGTTGGCGCAGAAACTGGATTGGAGGGATTCAAACATGGAATTCTAGGAAAGATGGGTGCGGATTTGGGAGCTGACAACACGTTGAAGGACTTTGGAAAGGAAAGGAAGGTTGGAGATGAGGCAGTAGTTTTAATGACGGAGTGGTCGACAGCTGTTTTTTGAGGAGAGGCATGATGACGGCAGATTTGGGGGAGAGCGTGACTGTAATTGATGAACGACAACCGTGAACAATGTCAGCTAAAATGGGAGCCAGAAAAGTCAGCTGAGTGATCAGCAGTTTGGTGGGAACAAGGTCAAGGCACCAGGAAGTGGGTCTCATGGACAGGATGAATTCGGAAAGGTCATGAGGGGAGACTGGAGAGAAACTGGAGAAGGATGTGAGGTCACGGCTAGAGCAGGGGGGATCCTTCGAGGAAGTTTGGCCCAGTGTGAAAGGGGAAGACAGGGAATATGCAGAGGCAGCTGGACAAATGATCTCAATCTTAGAGACAAAGAAGTCCATGAGCTTCTCACACTTATTTTCAGAGATAAGGGTGAAGACTGGGGAGGTTTAAAATGATGGTTAGCAGTGGAGAATAGAAGCTGAAATTTATCTTTACATTCCAGACTGATTCTGGAATATTGAGCGATTTTGGTCAGCGAGAGCACAATCGGCACAAATATCGACTGATGTGGGTTTGGAAGCAAGTTCGGCTGAGAATAGACCAAACAATACAGTCCGGAACGTGTGTACTGTGAGGAACATTTACCTCAGGTTATTAAAAGCAACCCACCAGCAGCAGTAATGTAACAATGGATCAATGTCTTACCGGCAGGGGACAGCACAAAGATTAGTTGGAATTGCCTGCTGAAACACTGATCTACAGGGCAGGGAACAGGAATTCGTATCCAAACAATAAAAATGATCATAGAGATATGAAGTCAGTGGAAAGAAAATCAGGCCACGTGGGAAACGGTTGACCATTCTATATTCTAAAGCTAAAGTAAACATTGGTCCCTTAGAGGATGAGACTGGGGAATTAATAATGGGAAACAGTGAATTGGCAGAGACTTGGAACAAACATTTTCTATTGGTCTTCATGGTAGAAGACACTAAAATCATACAAAAAATTGATAATCAAGGGGCTATTGTGTCTGGGGGGGGACTTAAAAGAGCCACTATCACTAGAGAAAATGTACCAGGCAAACTAATGGGATTAAAGGTGGACAAGTGCCCTGGACCTGATGGCCTGCATTGTAGGGTCTTAAAATAAATGGCTACAGAGATAGTGGATTGATTGGTTGTAATCTACCAAAATTCCCTGATTCTGGAGAGGTCTCAGCGGATTGGAAAACAGGAAATGTAACGCCCCTATTGAAGAAAGGAAGCAGAGAGGAAGCAGGACACTAAAGATCAGTTAGTCTAACATCTGTCATTGGGAAGATGCTGGATTCCAGTATTAAGGAAGTAGTAGCAGGACATTTAGAAAATAATAATGCAATGAAGAAGAGTCAGCATGGTATTATGAAAGGGAAATCATGTTTGACAAATTTGCTGGTGTTCTTTGAGGATGTAAAGAGCATGGTGGATGAAGGAGAACTGCTAAATGTCGTATATTTGGATTTCCAAAAGCATTCAATAAAGTACTATAAGGTTACTGCTCAAGATAAGAGCTCATGGGATAGAGGGTAATATATTAGCATAGATAGAGGATTGGCTTACTGACAGAAAACAGAGAGTCAGGATAACGTGGTCCTTTTCCAGTTGCCCAACTATAACTAGTGGGAAACCACAGGGATCAGTGCTGGGGTCTCAACTATTTACAATCAATATTAATGATTTGGATGAAGAGCACGAGTATAATGTAGCCAAATTTGCTGATGATACAAAGATAGATGGGAAAACACATTGTGAGGAGGATGGAAATATTCTGCAAAGGGATAGGCTAAGTGTGTGGGCAAAAATTTGGCAGATGGAGTACGATGTGGGAAAATGTGAGGTTATCCACTTTGGTAGGAAGAATAAAAAAGCAAATTATTATTTAAATGGGGAGTGTAGGATTTGGCCGGTGCCAACATCAGTGTGTGAATGGGCCGGCAGGGTTTTTGGATTTTTAAAATGGATCTGTAGCCTTTTAAAATGGAGATGCACATGGGCTGCATTTCAAAATGTAGTTTGGGCTTTTGGACTTTAAAAGGACTGATTTTTGGTTTCTGTGAAGTATAGCAGGAGCTGTCTGTCTTTTGGGTTGCCATGGAACCAGTTTCAAAGCTGACGTCATGAACTTTGTGTGATTTGTGGAAAAACTCCTGTCCATGGAGCCGGCATGTCTGGGTAGACAATGAGGTTTCAGGCTAAATGTAACACCTCTCGGTTCTTTCAATAAAGGAGCAGTCAGGAACTCAACAAACAGTTAGGACTTTGAGAACTGCTCATCTACAAAAATGGCCTACCATTGTTTTCATCAAGTTGACCAATCCAGGACAGAGACGTCACCAAGAAAACCAACTAGCATCTCTGTGACCATGGTAACCAGGAATCGCCCAGCTAGTTTTGTGTATAATATGGGGGAAAATATGTTGAACTTTGAGGATTCAGTAGCTTACTTTTATCTACCATCTGGAATGGGGTTTCCCGCATGGCTACGCATTCGTTAACTCTCTAGGAATGCCCAAAGTGGGAGCCTGGCTGTACTGCCTGAACGTAACTCTCTAGGCCTCATTGCATGCCTCTGTTAGGCATTGTTTTGTCTTTAGAGTTGAACGGACACGGGGCCACATGAAGAAAAGATAAGGGCTGGTAAAAAGCATATACCTCTGGAAATCCCCAAAACCACCAGCGTGTTTGGCTGCTAAGGAACTGCTGGTTTCCAAGACGCAGGCTAACACATGCATGTGTGAGGAGGCTCCCAAGTGTGGGTTCTGGCCAAACTGGGAGAGCGATTTATTTAGAAGGGTTTCCATTATCTAGGCTTAGATTCTAGGGAAGGACGTTGGTTCGGCGGAACTGACAGGGTGGGTATTTAGTCTAAGCTTTTAAGCTGGTGTTCACAGTCACCTCGTCTTTAAGCCATAAGCGAGAGGAGTAGGGGTTGTCGTTTTGTGAGTGTAATGAAAGGAATTGATCTTTGAAAAACCTGAACCGTTTTGTTTTGTCTGAGTGAATTATAATCTATCCATAGCAACTCCTTGGGTTTGAACTTGGGGGTTGTGGGGCTTGTGGTTCCCGGAAGACCAACCGGGTGCCATCCACTCATGGCCGGGGTTACACAGTAATCCCCTGCTGACGCTGCATATCGGGCATAGGAGAAGATCTATCTGACCTTGGTCTCTCTCTCTCTCTCTCTCTGTGATTACCCACTAATCAACGGGCTAAGCAGGAACTATTGGCAAAAGCTCCTGCCATCCAAAGGGAAACAACCAAAACCGGGGAGTTTTAAAGCATGGTTCTACTGAAGGGAGAGTCATAGAGACACAGAGCACACAAAACACCCTACAGAAATGGCTACTGCAGCAGGACGTGAGGGTGTGGATAGTTCAATTCACTTTAAGTTTGAAGTGGCTCGTTCAGGTTTGGAAGATAGCATCGCATCCTACGTGTTCACCAAAATTAATGTGTTCCAGCAGTGGGGCTGGTCATGTTACACTCAGACAGTCCTCAGATTAGGGAAGCTGAGTGGACAGGGGGAAAGGAGCATAAGAAGTCCAAGAAAAAGGCAGTTTGGCTCATATGCTTGCTCGGAGTAAAGGTTTTGAGGATTGTATTCATGATCAGTACGAGGAAAAGATTCAGCTGTTAAAGAAGCAGGTAAAGAGGTTTCAGGGGAAGCTGAAGGAGTTTGAAAGGGAATCAGACACATGGGGTATAGTGGGTCGGCAGTTGGTGGAGGAATTAGCTATAGAAAGCAGGAAAGGAAGGCTGTAGAAAAGCCCTCCTAGACGGCTGGGGAATATTTGCATGCCAGGTTACCGAGGTTAAGTTCCATGAGCAAGTCCTCAGCGAATAACATTTCCGACTAGCAGTGAAAGCGAAAGGGCTGGAAAGCAAGTTTAATGACATGAAGACCGCCTACAGGATAACTAGGAGTAAGGGCTTTGAGGATTGTAATCACGATCAGTGCGAGGAAAAGATCAGGAAGGTACAAAAGGCTTTGGCTGGGGCTAGATGCATGGTGTGCTTAATGGCACCAGGTGGAGCCCAGTTAGACCGGGAAGAGGATAGGCCCCAAGCAGAAGTTCCGGTAGCCGTACAGGAAGAAGTAGCTCCACCAGTGAGCGGGGAGCAACCGGGACCCATGATTCCATTGCGGCAGCGGAGATATGGTCTGCCGGCACCCAAAGCTGATGAGGTCCTGCTCCAAAATGACAACGTGGTCCCATTCACGACTCCACAGCTCCAAACGATGATGGAGGGACTGGCAAAACTTAGCATCAAAGGGGACCCCACAATCATTTCACTAAGGTAGAACAGATAGGGGGCTTAAACGAGTGTAATGATGCAGAATCGCATGTTATTTTATTCTTCCTAGAAGGGACACTTTACCAAAGCCTGTCCGCTGCCTCTAAGGTGGGACGAGGCACTATAGTGCGGTTCATGAAGAAAATCCTACGAGCCATGGGCCATACACAGGGGAGCCCATTTTCCCTAGTTGAGAATACCTGCAGATGCCTGGAGAAGTGCCAATTGCTTTTGCCGATAGGCTCTGGCCCATCTACGCTTAGGCAATAGTGGGCAGACAGGACCGAGCGCAACTGCTGGGGGAGGTCCATAATTACGGACTAAGTAAATAATTACTTTTCGCAGCCAGTAATTATTAACCACAACATAATTACTTGTTTCAAAAAGCCTCCCAGTTTTTCGAGCCAAGGCCGATGCCTGGTTCAATGCCAAGGACCTCGCTAACACCGAGGCTGGAGTGCTTAGAAAGCTCACCATGGCTTTCAGGCCCCTGGGTGAGGATGAGGCGAAGCAACGGTGTTGTGTCAGTGAGATGAAGGCTGGTAAGTGGAAAAGAAAGGAATGACGTCAGGAAGGGCCTCACACTAGTGTGTCAAAAGCTTGTTTTCAGTGTGTACAGATGGGGCATTGGAGGCGGGAGTGTCCAACCCAGAAAGGGGTACCCGGCCGAGGAGGGGCTCCTGGGAAGAAGTTTGCAAACACCGACACGAGGGAGAGCAGCCAGCAGTCAGGATATGAGGTCCTGGTGGCTGCCCTCCATACAGTGATGGATAAGGACACCGGTGGACTTGATGCTGCAAACAGCAAGGTCATACTGAGCACTCCGATGAGTGGAGCAGGCCCTGTGTGTGGATGGGGGTGGAATCTGTCACGCGCAAGTACCGAGTGGACACCGGGGCCTCGCGCATGGTGATCCTTTCCAAGAACCCGGCCCATTCAGCTTGGTCCAATAAAGTCCCCTTCAATTTGATGGGGTTCACCGGGGATGAGCAGGTGGGAGTAAGGTCTACTCCACTTGCCATTAAGCTAGATTCCCTGACCACTAAATGCGAGTGCATTCTCCTGAAATGGGATCAGCCCGAGTGGATACTCCTTGGGTCTGCCTTCATGTTGGCCTATATGATCATTGTACATTTTAGGAACCACTGCTTGTGGGGAGCGGTGCATTCCGTTAAGAGGGATGAGATAGTGTTAAAACCATAGTGTGCAGCATGAAGTCCCGGGGTAGTTACGACCTAGAGGTTTTGGTCAGTAACACCCTGCTCCAGTACCAGACAGAGGTACGGAACACGTTAGATGCTTTCGCCATCCACAAGCATGACTGTGGACGGGTGACTGGGGTAGAGGTTAGAGTAGACGGGGATCCCAAGTCTAGGCCCCAAAAACAGTATCGTTTTCCCAGGGAAGCGGAGGCAGATATGGAGATGGCATTGTGGCATTGGGTTTCCTGGTAATGTAGGATGTGTTGAGGCCGATTGCCACCCATGTGAACTGTCCCCTTTGGCCGGTCAAGAATCCCGATGGGTCATGGAGAGCCACTGTGGACTATCGGGTCCTCAACGATAATATCCCAGCCTGCGCCCTCAGTTGCGGCTGTACCTGGCCTAATTGGAAATATTCCAGCCACCGAAACCACGTTTTCAGTGCTGGATATTTCAAACGGGTTCAGGTAGATTACCCTTCGACTGGAAGAGCAGTATAAGTTTGCTTATACATTAAGGGCCAACTATATACTTGGACGTGTCGTCCCCAGGGGTTTCATAACAGCCCCGGTATCTTCCACTAGAGCATGGCTAATGCTCTGAAGAATGTTACTCGGCCCCAGCAGATCGTCAGTATGTGGATGACATTCTCTTGTTCTCTAGTGATAGAGAGGAGAACGGGCCACTGCTGAGCGACCTGCTGAAGTTACTCAGGGATGCACATTTCAAATTCAACCAAAAGAATCCTCAGGTCGGTCAGAAGGAAGTAAAATTTCTCGGGCTGACCATCTGACCAGGTGAAAGGGCGATCGATGATGCCCGACAAAAGGCAGTACAGGAACTCCCAGCCCCCAAGATGGTGTCAGGGGTGAGGTCTTTTCTGCGGCTCACAGGGCATCGCTGGGATTTCATCGAGGGATATGCAGCCACAACAGCCCCTTCACATCGGCTTCTCTGCAAGGGAGTTGAGTGGGAGTGGGATTCGAACTGCCAGGCCGCATTCACTGAGCTCAAAAGGACCTCCAAACGGCACCAGCATTGGGTGTGATTAACCAGTGGGAAGAGTTCTCTCTCGAGGTAGCAGCCAGTGGGCACATCTTGAGCTCGGTGTTGATTCAGGAGCGACACGGCAAGCTGAGACCCGTGGTGCACTCGCCAGGGTGCTCACAGATGTGGAGAGAGGATACTCCAATTGTGAAAGACACCTTTTAGCCACACATTGGGCTGTCAAGCGCTCACAGCACTTCACGGCATCCTCCCCGCTAGTGCTCCTAACGAATCACACTCCAACCCAGATGTTTTTGGATGGGCGGATTAAGGACGGGACAGTGAGCAGACTCTACTGCTCTCACAGGTAAATCTTAGAGTGCAGGGGTTGACTGAGCCGAAACTTGCAGGAAACATGTTGTATCCTGGGAAGGTGCACACATGCACAGGTGAAGGGGTATGGGATGTGGAGGAGGGATTCAGAGCTCGGATACAGCCGACGGGCCGGGACATCTACATGGATCGTTTCAGTATCTTGTCCAATGGGGAGCGGCTCACAGGTTGCGGGATTTATGACCCGACTGCTCAGGTAAAGAAGGTCATAAAACTTGCCAGCACCATGAGCATTCAGCTGAACTGGCGGCCATGGACTATGTGCTAACTCACTCCGAAGAGTTCCCCCCTCCATATACCATTTGCTCTGATTCAATGTTTACGTGCAAACCTTGCACTGAATATTTGGCGATCTGGACAAGGCGAGCGTTTAAATAAGCCAACGGGAGAGCCCTGGTCACAATATGATTGCTCCACTAAATCTTAGAGGCAACGAAGGGGGTTATTACATCCACAAGGTAAAGGCCCATTCAAAGATAGAACCCCGTGGAGAGGGGAAGCAGAGGGCAGACGAATTGGAGCTATAGAGGAAATGCTGTGGAATCTGGGGAAAGCGGCCCCAGTAGCAGTGATCAGGGACAGGGGAGGCATACCAGGGATCGCTCTAGCTGCAGACCTTAAACAGGCACAGGACGCCATTCTCAAGGCCGTCCTCCTAGGTAGGGAGAAGGGGTAGGTAATAGAAGGTCCCTTTGACTCTGCGGACATCAGCGTTAAGGACAGGATGTTGTTTAAGGGGGACCGGTGGATGGTCCCAGTGGATGTGGTGTATTTGGATTTCCAGAAGGCATTCAGTAAGGTTCCACATAAGAGCTTACTGCACAAGATAAAAGCTCACGAGGTTGGGGTAATATATTAGCATGGATAGAGGATTGGCTATCTATAGAAAACAGAGAATCGGGATAAATGGGTCAATTTCCGGTTGGCAAACAGTGATTTGTGGGGTGCCGCAGGGATTGGTGCTGGATCCTCAATTATTTACAATCTATATTAATGACATGGATGAAGGGACTGAGTGTACTGTAGCCAAGTTTGCTGATGATACAAAGATGGGTTGGAAAGCAAATTGTGAGGAGGGCACAAAAAATCTGCAAAGTGATATAGACAAGCTAACTGAGTGGGCAAAAATTTGGCCGATGGAATATAAAGTGGGAAAATGTGTGGTTATCCACTTTGGCAGAAAAAATAGAAAAGCAAATTATAATTTAAATGGAGAAAAATTGCAAAGTACTGCAGTACAGAGCGATCTGGGGTCCTGTGTATGAAACACAAAAAATTAGCATGCAGGTACAGCAAGTAACCAGGAAGGCAAATGAAATATTGGCCTTTATTGCAAAGGGGATAGAGTATAAAAGCAGAGAAATCCTGCTACAACTGTACAGCATATTGGTGAGGCCACACCTGGAGTACTGCATGCAGTTTTGATCTCCGTATTTAAGGAAGGATACACTTGCATTGGAGGCTGTTCAGAGAAGGTTCACTAGGTTAATTCCAGAGATGAGGGGATTGACGTATGAAGATAGTTTGAGTAGTTTGGGCCTATACTCATTGGAGTTTAGAAGAATGAGAGGTGATCTTCTCGAAATATATAAGATAATTAGCGGGCTCGACAAGATGGATGCAGAGAGGATATTTCTACTCATAGGAGAAACTAAAACTAGAGGACATAATCTCAGAATAAGGGGTCGCCCATTTAAAACTGAGATGCGGAGGAATTACGTCTTTCAGTGGGTTGTACATCTGTGGGATTCTCTGCCCCAGAGAGCTGTCGAGGCTGGGTCATTGAATATATTTCAGGCGGAGATAAACAGATTTTTGAATGGTAAGGGAATAAAGGGTTATGGGGAGTGGGCAGGGAACTGGAGCTGTGTCCATGATCAAATCAGCCATGAACTTATTAAATGGTGGAGCAGGCTCGAGAGGCCAAATGGCCTACTCCTGCTCTTATTTCTTATGATCTTATGTTCTTGGAGTGGCAGTTTCTAAAGCAATCTCCAAAACAGTTTGCTTTGATTTGTTTAAATGTGAAAACTGATTTTTCTCCATTTTTATTCGGTATTTTTTTAGTCATTTGAAAAAGCTAATGAAGAAAGAACAAAGAGAACTATGTTGTAATTTACTGGGATTTTGTTTTCCAAAAATGCTGTCCTCCCTGATAATGGTGTGGAAATTCCGACGTCTCAGGCCCATACAAAGTTTCTACGGATCCGAGAAGGCATCAGAAAAGGCGTTTTCAGCACGCAATACATATGCGCTGAAAAGCCGCTTTACCGATCTGTAGCTTGACAGTTCGTAGCCACATCGGGAGCGAAGATGACAGATCGGGAGCAAGGACATTTGTATGGGCAGGATTGGGCTATTTAGCCTTATCTTGTCCAGCAAATGTCCTCAAAAATCTTGTGTCTCAAAAAGCAGGCGCATAGCCTACTTTTACAGGCACAAGTGTTTTAAAACACACAGAAACAATTGTAAAATAAAATTATAAACACATTGTTTATTGTTAAAAACACTTCCCACTACGGTAAGTTTATTTTTAACCATAATTTTAAAAACTTTTTTAAAAATTGGAAAATATTTTATTTTTATAAAACATATAATTTTAATTTCAATTAATTTTAAATATGTGTGGTCTGTTTTTTATTTTTTATTATTTTGTGTGATTGGTTTTGTTCCAATTAATAGCACTGAGAACTCGTCGATACGCGAGTCTCAGTTCGATTAATGGGAACCTGTGAAATACTTACCTGATTGGCTGAGCAGTCACATGTGACTGCATAACCTGCATGGGAACCCTCTGCAGCGCGGGAGAAGGCCTCCTCAATGAAAATCGTGGCGCCTCCTAGACCACCAGGTAAATTCGTAAAAAATCTCCAATGAGGAGGCAATTGCCCGCGGGAACACCCTCGGAGGAATTTCTGCCCCATGATGTTTTATTTCAAGTTAATAATGATGGCGTAGCAAGAGATTCTGCAGTTTTAAGAATTTAAGAAGTTATCTGCAGACATTGGCTGAAATAACTTGACCAAATGGCAAAATTTAATCTATGTTTTCTATCTTTAATATTGTATTGGACAGTAAATTTCCTCCAGGACTTATGACTGAGATAGAAAGGTAATTAATGGGACGCCCCACTTACAGTGCAGGTAGAAACAGGAAAATTACATTGCCAAATTGAATTGTCCTAGCTTTCAATTGAAAGTCATGAAAGTGTACGTACGGATAGTAAATGTATTGCTTTCACTTTTGTGTCCTTGCCTATGTACCTTTCAAGAAAACTGCTCACTACCCCAAAAATTGGGACGATGCCGTGGGAGATTAGAAACAGATCTCCAGATGACTACAATATTTTGATAAGATAAACTGAAAGCCGAAGAATGGCTTGTATTGGATGGCACGTGTGTCAAGATATTGAGATATCCGTGAGCAAAGGTGATTTGTTACGTATGAAGCAAGTACCATCTGGAAATAAATGGCGCATTTGCCCAGAAGAATGATTTTTTTATTAGTTCATGGGATTTGATCATTGCTGTGAAGACCAGCAATTATTACCCATCCCTAATTGCCCTTGAGAAGATGGTGGTGAGCCGCCTTCTTGTATCACTGCAGTCTGTGTGATGAAGGTACTCCCATAGTGCTGTCAGGGAGGGAGTTCCAGGATTTTGAGCCAGCAACGATCAAGGAATGATGATATCTTTTCCAAGTCAGGATGGTGTGTGACTGGAGAGAATTAGATGATGCCAAACCTTCACCTGCCCTGTTACTCTCTCTGTCACCCTGTCTGTTTCCCCTGGTGCAGTCCTCATCCCCACTCACTTAAGTCCAAGGGACGCAAGTCTGAAAGGATATGGCGGACAAGTAGTTTAGCCATTCACCACCAGATCTGGCTGATAACGTATTATCGGGTCCTGCTCTCGACTCCCAAAACTGCTCACTATTCCAACATCATTCTGAAATGCTAAGAACCCCCGCCCCCCCCCCCCACCACCCCCCGCGGCTTCTATGCTCCACTGTGAACCATCCCTCATGATCTCTCTGGACTTATCTTGTCCATGAGAGCCTTTTCCTGCTTTCTCGATCCTATCCCCACCAAACTGCTGACCACCCAACATCCCTTTCTGGCTCCCATGTTAACTGACATTGTTAACAGTTCTCTCTCCTCAGGTACTGTCCTCCTCTCCCTCAAATCTTCCGTTATCACCTCTCTCCTCAAAAAATCAAACCTTCCATCCTTGCAAACTACTGCCCCATATCCAACATCCCTTTGCTCTCCAAAGTCGTTGAAGGTGTTGTCACCGAAAAATCTGTATCCATCTTTCCTGGAACTCAATGTTTGAATCGCTCCAATCATTTTTTCCCCAGCTCACCCTCCGTCACGATACCAAATCAACAATAATCAAAGTCACAAATGACATATTTATCCCTCCTCGTCCTTCAGGACTTGTCTACAGCCTTTGACACCATTGATCACTCCATCCTCCTCCAACGCCTCTGCACTGTTGTGCAGCTGGTTGGGACTGTACTCGCCTGGTTCCATTCTTATCTCTCTAGTCATTGCCAACAAATTTATTGCAAAGGCTTCCCTTCCCGCTCCTGCACTGGAGTCCCCCCAGGGATCTATCCTTGGCCTCTCCTATTTTTCTCATCTACATGCTGCCCCTTAGTGACATCATCTGAAAACACAGCTTCAGTTTTCACATGTATGCTGCCGATGTCCAGCTCCACCTCACCACCACCGCACTCTCACTAAATTGTCAGACTGCTTGTACGAGATCCCGTACTGGTTGAGCAGGAACTACCTCCAGCTAAATACTGGGAAGAGCAAAGCCATTGTTTTCGGCCCCTGCCGCAAACTCCGTTCTCGAATCACTGACTCTATTCCTCTCCCTGCCAACTATCTGAGGTTAAACCACACTGTTCTTTAGAAAAGGAAATCGAGCCAGAGGACATGCAACACCGAATATTTGACCTATATTTAAATAGAACATGTCCAAGGATCAATAGACCAGATCAGACGCATAATTCAAATTTTTGCTGAAATATGTAATAGAAAACAGCCTTATATGAATTAATTGAAGAAGTCACAGTATTATTAGCCAAGGGTATTGTTGTAGCTGTAATATATTTGGATTTTAAAAAAGCCTTCAATAAGGTACTGCATACTGGACTCACTATGAAGATCAGAGCATGTGTCGTCAAGGGACAATGAAGAGAATGGATATCAAACTTGCTACTGTCCAGAATACAAAGAATAAGTGTTCAGAGTAGCGACTCACACTGGCAAAAGGCGGGATGTGGTGTTCCACAAGGATTGGTTCTGGGACAACATTTGCTCACAATTTATAGAAACTATTTCAGACTCAGGAATCAGAAGTACAATTTCAAAATTTGCGGACGACACCAAATCGGTGTTATCGTTAATAATATGTAATTCTGCGATGAACTACACGAGGACATCAATAACCTTGCAGAATGGACATAAAATGGAAAAAGAAATTCAATATAGGTAAGTGTGAGGTGTTACATTTTGGTAAGAGGGATAAGGAGGCCACATACTGCTTGGAACTTAAGAATCTAAATGTGGTAAGCGTGCACAGGTACCTAGGGCTACAGATACACAAATCATTATAAAAAGTGACAAGAGTTGGTAAGGCCATAAAAATATAAATACAGCACTGGGTTTATTTTGTAGATGGACAGAATGCAAAAGGTCGAATTTTTCTGGTTTGGCCACAGTGGTTAGTTTGTGTATGACAGCACGGCAAGGCAGTGAATGGCAGCGTGGGTCAGGTCCAGAATGTCAACCAGTTAAGGTCAGGGAATGCACCTGCAAACTGCAGTGTGAGCCATGTGGAGCATGGTGATGGTCCAGCTCGGGAATACCAGCCAGGCCTTGATGAAGAATATCACCTACAGTCAGATCAGATATATCGACGGGGATATTGACGAATCTGACAGCGAGGACATGTCAATATTACAGCATGTAAGTTTTGCATCGCAGTTCACACACAGATTACCTAAAGGGTCTTAGAAGATGTAAGGCGTTTTATTAGGGAGCGGCAGTTATAAGCATAATTAGATACAATACGCGATTAAGATCGATATAGTAGACATACAACCCATGACAGATGAGAATGCTATTTGGCCCAGAATATATTGGACGGAAGTTAAGGCAGAACGGTGGTCTTGGAACGGATCCCGAGCTGTTGGAGTTGTTAGGCCGAAGCCAACAAGAGGTCCGCCTTAAGACAACTCTCTCCTCAGTCTGCCTGTTTTTATACGTTGTTTCGGTGGGCCGGTGGATACCTTGCATCAGTCATTTTTACCCATTCCTTGGTTCAATTACAGGGGAGTGAGTACCTCCGACAGCCCTCTCCGAGCCTCATGAAGTTAACTTTGTCCTGATATCTATTCTACATGTCTTGTTGTTCTTCTATAGACAGTTTGCTTATCCTACAGCTTCCTGCTACCTCCGTTATCAGTTTTTTTATGTCTGCTGGAAGGCATGTTCTTTGGGTCCTGACTTCATAACGACCTTGGCTCTCTGTGTCTGCTGAGTTGTCATACGTACTTCTTCAATAAAATCATTATTTATTTTATAAATCGCAATTTCTCCGGATTCATGATTTCATACAAGCATTATATTGTTCTCTTCTGACTGAATGCTACCTGATGAATGTATTTATAATGCAAACCCTCTTCAGTTGCAGGCCATTTCTTACTCGCACTGACATAAATTGATGTTGTTAATCTAGACTTATGTTGGTCATTTCATCTAAAGGTAAACACAACCAGATTTACTCGAGGGAGTTGCCCCACCCTGATAGGGTTAGATATTCTACCAAGTGTAAAACCAAAAAGGTATTTGCAAGCTCCAGTAGCGATCACTTGCATCCTTTGAACTTACCAAACCACAATCCTAACTACAGCTATGCATTCAGGCTACACTCACTACTGTGCAATATTCTAAAAGCTACTTGCAAGGATTTGGATTAAAAATTGGTTATTACATGTTTTTGGGCACAGAGAGCACAGAGTCGCGCGACCTTAAACGGGCGGGCTGCCAGCACCTATCACGTGTTCAGAGGCTCGCGAGCAACTGCCCTAATGTTAGTCCTGGGAGAGCGGGTCAGAAAGCAACTGCAATGATTTGGCCGATATCCTAAGCTCTGGAATGCCTCCCTAACCTCTCCACCTCTCCAAATCTCTCCTCCTTTAAGATGCTCCTTAAAACCTACCTCTTTCAGCATGCTTGTGTTCAACTGTATTAATATTTCGTTACATGCCTTGAAGTCAAATTTTGTCTGATAATTGCTCCTGTTTAGCGGCTTGGGAAGTTTTATAATGTTAAAGTGAAACAGCAATGCAAATTGTGTTTCATGGTATCTGCTTAGGCCGCAGTGGCCTAGGAAGAATCACCAGTAGTGAAAGTGCAGAGACTGATCTACACATTACGTCCAATTTGGTGCATGGATCCTTAAACTGACATTAGGCCTGCAATTATTTATGTATCGGCCTGCACGCCTGTTTTAGGCCGGCGGACCAGGCGCCTGGTGAGTCGACTATGCAAACACCGCAGTGCCTCTACCTCTGGTCCGGATTTGATGCAGGACGTGCCTCTCTGAAATTGTACCTCTTTCTGCTTGTAAAACAGGCACGAGGTCCAATTTCTACCTCTTGTTATTTTCTCCGTAATTTGTGAAATGTTTAACTGTTGGTAATAATATTAAACAGATGCCATTGGATTGGCTGCATATCATTCACCCTCCCGATTTTCCATTCCACGGAAGTCAATCGACCACAAACTCGGGCGATGTGCATACGGGGTGTCTGATATCACCAGTTTTCAATTATTGTCAACAGTGAAAATGATCCCCCTTGCTTTTCTATCCTGTTGTTAACCAGGGCAGGACACATACTGCTCCGAAAGGCTTGAGCAAATGTAACATTGAGACCAGGATTACTTTTTCCTGAATCAAAATTGCTTTTAGTAGCAACACATCTTGGAATAAGTGGTTATATCCCAGTGAAGGTGTTCTCAGTGCGCCCATTAAACTTTCACTGCTGGTTCAATAATTAACAATTTACTGAATAAATGTTCATCTGATAGAAAAGAAAAAGAAGAATGCGGTGAAATGCATTTGTTTTTCAGGGTCTATGGCTAAGGGAATTTCTAAAGCTACATTTACATTGGAACTTTCACGTCGATGCCAATCACTGAGGCGAACCTGGCATTGCCCCTCCGAATCTGGGCTCAACTGCAATTTTAATATTACCTGTCCGTCAATAAACTGATCGAATCGGGCTCAATGCTGGTTTTATGCACAGCTATTTAAGCTACACTAAAATCAACAGAGAGTACTATCAAGTGAGTTGTAAACACGGTGATACACCGATTCCGCGAACTACCCACCAGGTGAGACAGGTTAACATTGAGCCGACTGCAAAAGCCTTCGTCCCAACTCAGTTCCATTGGATATGTACAGAGTGCGCATCCCATACTGTGTCACTCCTGTTCTCCAAGAGCTTCTGACGTCTTGAATGAGAGGAAAGAGATACTATGCAGAGATTTACACCGCTGATAAAAGTCAGTGTACAGGAATATTTTGTGAACACAAACTTGGGCGAAGAGATTCAACTTTGCCAGTAAACGGAAACGGGTGATCGTGACTGGCAGGTGATACAGGCGCCAAATTTATGTGGAAATGAAAATCTGGTACGGTGTAAATGAGGTGCAGATTATCTATCCTTCCTTCTGGGCAGAGCAACATTCTGAGTCTACAATGTGAGTCCTCGGGGTAGATTTACACTTTCACGCGTGGGTGATGAGTGATGGAGCTGATCACCCGCCCAGTATCGAATGGGATTTCTGTCATTTAAAAAGCTGCCCTTTATTTTGCAATGTGCTCTGTCTTGTGAAGGTAAGATTGTGAACAAATGTGTGTTCTAGTCAGCCATGAAACAAACTTCTTCACATCAATGTTTCATTAAGTTAATAATTAGAGTGAAGGGACTTTTAACCGTGTTCATATACTCCTCTCTGTATTTAGTCTGGACCACTGCATCAATAAAGGTGTTGGTGCAGGAAATGAGCCGTTGAAGCATATATCCTGCTTTTTCCATGATGGTGAACGGGTCGGTGAAATTTGTCTGTAAAAACTGCGAATCTGCAATTTGTACACAAATGTTGTATATAAGAGTTAACATCCACAGCAATACAAAATTACCGATGTGGCAAGCAGTAAGATGATCGACTTCCTTCGATTCCTCATCTCGGGATCATTGTGATTCTCACCATTGATGCCTTGCATTCTCCTGCGGATAATATTAGCTGCTAAAATATATCTGATGGTCAAAGCATTGAGGAGAAAAATCAAAACAAATGGAGCAAATGGAGTTAAAATGCTGTCTAACCAGAGATCGGCCATCCAGGCGGGAGAGGTATAGAAACTGGACTGAACAGTACAGAACCACCAGGTATTGTCAATTATTTCCCGGGGTTCATATATAAAATAAATTGGAACATTTTCTAAAAAGCTCAGTCCACAAACTGTCAGTTTAACGATAGCTGCGGTTCTTTTGGTACAATATTTAGTTCTCAAATTATGGCAACAATGGCTACAAAGCCAGACTTAACAGTCAATGACACAATAAATCAGAGAGAGATTGATTCTGCAGATGGAAGTATAGTTCAGGAATGAATATGGGAAATAAATATCGTTGATCGCATACAGTATCACATCAAATATATGACCAAAAGGTCTGCGATTGCCATGGCGATCAGATATCGAGTGATGCATTTGGAGAGACCGCACTTTCCCCGGGTGAGAATCACAATCATCAATATATTAGCTGCAAGAATGAAACATAAGGGAAAGTGAATGATTATAGGTCTAAGACAGGATGATCAGCGTATGTAAAAGCACACCGATTTGTGTATTTCTGTAATAGTCGCTCAATCCTTGCTTTTTTCAGTGTGTAAAAAAGTGCAAATCCTGGCAGCATGGTCACAGGATGGTCATACACTGTCCAATTTATTCTGCGAATGATTTCAGGAAGCAATAAACTGTTGTAGCATGAAGTATTTGTCTCCAGATTGCATCAGTTTATATCCACTTAGATGTAAAGATCATCACCACCGATTCAGAGAAAACTGCGATAATTTTAACTGGGGCGATAGTGCGAAACAAGCGAAAGTGGATCCGTGGTCTGATATGCAGCTCTCCCAATATTTCATTTCACTGACTTCACCAGTGTTTACTCTCTCGCATTGTACTGGACCAGCTTCCTTTATTACAAATAATCTGATTGATAATGCTCTGTAAACTAACGACGTGAGGATTCACAGTGTAATAATCCATCTGCTCGAATTAAAAAACACATTGGGTTCATAATAATGTTGGATCATGGACCCTATCAAATTATCCACCCATTATACACCGGAGTCAATGGAAGTGCAATCTGGCGAGCACATAATTGGAAGTCAATTCGACTTTGCAACTTTTTCATTGATGTTGAAAAAACCTTCATTGAAATCACTGCCAAGATGTTGCCCAATAGCTGATTTTCGGGGAAACTAGGACTGGGTAATAAATGTGGTCTTGCCAGCGTCATCAACTTCCTAGCATTAAAGTAAACACGCTTTTTCTCATCAGATGCTGATAGAGTTCCTGACACACGTTTCTCAACACACAGCATTAAACCCTGGTTGGTCTCCTGAGTGAATGGTGAAGGAGGTATGAGGGATATGCCATACCATAAGGTTAGCGACTGTGGTGGCAAACAATTTCACTGGCACTGTGACCACAATTCATCATGGACATCCAGTGTAGGAGTGTTACTGTTGTACAGAGCCGGCCCCGTACAGGGTTAGTGCCACAGGTCATGATGCGGCATCTGGTCATTTTGCAGATGTCACTTTCGGTAAATGTTAACATAATTTGCGGAGTTGGAATTGAAACGACCAGTTTTGCACTGATTGTACTTCCGATAGACTTCTCCAGGAGTGAATTTTCACTTTTACTGCCGGGCAGAAACAACTTTTAGTGATCAGCGATATGTTTTACACAGCCCTGGACATTAATTTCCTTTGACTGCAATGTAACCGAAAATCGAGCGAATTGTAAAATGAGCGGCCAATATGCTACAGTTTGTTTTCGTAACAAAAAGCAGAAATCCACCCAATGGAAACTGAAATCAGACAGGGTGTGATATTAACTTTGAGCAATGGTGTAAACTGGGTGATATCCAATTCACCTTCCATTATACACCTCGTCTAATTCCCCCTTCCATTGACTTTAATAGAACGAGAGCTATAATTACTGACTGTGTATATATATGGTAACATAAATAGATATTGGGGCAGATTTTATGTGGTGCGATAGTGTAAAACGGGTGATAGCGAATCAGCAGCCGGATTTCCATCTCCCAATTTTTAATTCAACTGAAGTCAATGAAAATAAAAACCAGGAGAGATGTAAAGCAGATGGCACATTCCCTATCACCCGCTTTACTCCATCACTCAAAGTCAAGACCAACCTCAATGTTGCTAGACTGCAAGAGCAATAATACAATTAACCATCAGTAAGGGGAACTCGCACTTGATCAGAATGACTTACCAGGAACACCAATCACTGCAAGAATGGGGTAGAAAATTGCTTCTATCTGCACAATTTTTGGCCATCCCATTTTCAAGGAACAGTGATCTTGCTGGTTGGTCTGAATGAGAAGTCGATACAATGGCTTCACAGCAATCACTGTTTTATATCTTGTACGTTATATGCCTGGTCTCCATTTACTGAGTGCTTCCAGGTGATTGTTTGTAGGCCACAACAAGCAGAGGGCTGACATGCCTAATGTTTTCTTTAGTGAGGTGCAGGCCACTCTCTAGACGTTCCATACGATGGGCAAGATTGAGAGCCACTGCTTGATATGGGCGGTGTGAGCGGTAGATTAGACCAAGGGCTATTATAGTTGCCTCAATGTGCAACCGAAACATTACAGAGAACTCTTGTTCCAGGAGTTCATCTTCAACACCAGTGCAGTCCAAACTTCCCAAATATTACCGTGCTTTGGAAGTTCAACCATCTTCGATACAAATTGGTCTCATCAATGTCTCCAGTAACTTAACGACATGAATCAAAATCTTCAAACTGCGTTGAGAGATAGTGGAAGCAGGGGACAGTGCCATGACTTCCACTTTCGTTCAGATAATATGAAAAAATGAACAATGAGGAACAAGTGAAAACCCTCTGGTCCATTTAGACTGCCTCATATGATTGTGATACCTCGTGTATCACAATATATACACTATGTACCCATTTCAAACCATGTGATCTCCTGGGACATGCGGAAAGAAAACAATTTGCGAGAAATAACCTGGGAAGTTCCTCTCTGACCCATGTAGGCGGTACAAACTAGTTCAGTTCATCGCTCTGACCCTGAATTTGCTGAAGTACCTACCTGTTGTGAAAGGTTATATTGGCCCGAACCAGAAATATGTCCAGTACATTTTAGTCCACATTCTCATTCACAACTGAACAAAGTTAGTTCATATAATATTATTATCAAGCTGTAACATAAAGAGCAGCTGACTTGTTGCTTTCAGTGTTACTTGGCTAAAGTTGAGAATTATATTCCAGTATATAATCCATAACCACAATAAATGAAAATTAAAGCTCCCGTGCAATATGGAGGTAATTGAATCGGTCGATGATTCTAAATTTAACCTACCCCCAGTGTGACAGAAATCGGATGGGCCGCCCATTTAGGACCCCAGCTGATTTTACTTTCCATTGCTTCAGCCCACACTCTGAAATGGCCTCCCTCAATCCCTTCATTCTCTCCACTTCCACCTTCTCCTTTAAAACCCTCCTTAAAACCTACCACGTCGATGAAGCTTTTAGATCATGCTCTGAATTTCTCCTTCTGTGGCTCCTGATTACTGCATTTCTTTAAGCCTCTGTCAAGGGTCTTGTTTTATAGGCGCTATGTAAAGGCAAGTTGTTGGTGCCCTGAGATATATGGGCCAACAATTCCGGCCTCTACTGGTCCGTACGAAGTTCCTACGGAGCCAGGAAAGCACTGGAAATGATGGTTTCCAGTGCGCAATGCGCATGCACTGGAAACCGACATTTCCGATCTGTCAAGTTTCTGGCTTGACAGATGTCCGCATCTCGGGAGCGAGGACATTTGTAAGTGGAAATTTCCGATATTTCTGCTTAAAAATGTGGTCAAAAACCTTGTGCCTGAAAAAGCAGGTGCATAGCCTTTTTACAGATGCAAGCGTTTCAAAAAAACACAAACATGAAAAAAATAAAGTTATTAAAACATATTTGATCATTATAAACCCTCCCCACAATGGTACGTTTATTTTACAAAACTTTTTTAAAAATCGGGAAAAAATTTTTAAGACATGAATAACTTTAATTTAAATGAATGTATTGTAATTATTTTCTATTTTTTATTATGTTTTGGGTGTTGAGGCTGTGTTCTGGCTCCATCTTAATCACAGCAATAGGATTTTAGGACCTTGCAGAACTCCTATTACTATGATACTTCACCCGATTGGCTGCCCAGAGCCATGTGACTCCAGCTGTAGGTCTGTGCACGTCGACGTGCACGCGCTGTAACTGGCAGTCAGGAGAGGTCTCAGCATTGGAAAGTGGACAGCAGCTTAACGTCGGTGTGTATTTCTTCTCTAAAATGCCCGTGGGAAGGCCAAAACCGAATTTCAGGGCCATTCTCTTTTCTTAAATAATAATGCAGTGTGTCACACAAACAAGCAAAGAATAACGTGTATTACTCTTTGCGAATGAGCATAAGGACTCAAATGGACTGGTGCTGTTTTGGTTGGGGCGGATATCATCTCTTACAAAGGGTAGGCACGTCAGTAAATTCAGTGTCAGAGCAATCAAAGGAACCCGGTTGGAGTGGAAGATCCCAGAATATTTCTCCCAAATAGGCTTAGGATTTTTATCTGTTATTTCGCATGTACCTGTGCTGGCACTCCAGTGCAGTGCAGATGGAGCGCTGCAATGTAAGAGGCGTCGTCTTTCAGATTAGACTTTAACCGTGGCCGAGCTACATAAAATATCCCATGGAACTACCTTGGAGAGGAACAGCTGAGTTCTCCCGGTGTCCTGGGGCCAATATTAATCGCTGAATCAACATAACCAAAACAGATTATCTGTTCATTATCATATTGCTGTTTGTGGGAGTTTGCTGTGCACAAATTCGCTACCGCGTTTCCCACATTACAACAGTGACTATATTTCAAAAGTGCTTTGTTGGCTGCAAAGCTGTTTGAGATGCCCGGTGGTCGTGAGAGGTGCTATATAAATCCTGCACATTCCTTTTTTATTATCCAATAGTCCTGCAGCTGAAGGCAGTTCTCCTTTATCTGTGCGGTGTGATGAATACAAATACCAATGTATGCATTAAAATGCAGGCCGTAATTTAACTTTGGCCAATGGTGGAAAATGGATGATATCGAATTGTTTGCCCTTCATAGTCCCGCCCACTTTACCCTTCCATTGACTTCAATGGAAAGGAAAATTGAGTGTGGTCTATGATCGATGAATAACAACATATCATCATTTTCGCACCAACACATTGCTGAATGTCAAGATGTTCAACTCCTCCTTAATGTTCAGCATGTGTTTTCCTTATTAGCTAAAAGTAAAGCATGTTAATAGTATTTACATTCTTTAAAATGCTTTCTGCACTCTTACATCCATTTTAAAAGTGAGGTGATCAACTGAGCAGCTTAAAATACATTCGTTGAGAAGAATGTGACACTGGGGATTTCGTCACAAAATGTTATGAAATGCAACGCACGGGGGAGGAAGCTGTAGGAAGGAAATGTGTGGGCCAAGCCACGTAGTATTGTCACTTGAGGTACCAATGGTAGAGATTGGGAAACGTCCATACTTTCACAAATAATATTGGAGAATTGTTCTTTTCCATTTCCAAGAAAAATGGTTTAGTCTAGACTTACTTCGGCTCACATGTATTTGACAACAAATATATGTTTCATTGGATAAATCATAACTATGACTTTTCCTGCATCTTTGTTCGAGTTTTATTTTATATCAAATTTATTACAGCAGGTTTTATAAACCCACAGGATACGTGATACAACCAATAAATACATAGGAGTTACATAAAACAATAATGGGGAGTCCTGGAGATTTACAAATTTGCTGTTACAGGATGATGTCTTGTTTTAAACTTACTCGAAAACTTTAAAATCACTGCTTCTTAACATTTCTTCCAGCAAGTCTGAAGCTGCTGTTGTATTAACTGATTCCAAACTGAAGGTTTCCTCTCAAAGTTTGCCCAGGCTAGAAGCAAGTCATTAAGCTTGAATATTTACAATCAACATTTTGCTTAGTTCCAATGTTGAATATAAAGACAATAGACTTTATTGGAGTTTTTGTAATTTCAGGACACAAGTTGACTGGCTCAGGTTTTTTATGCTAATGATTTACTTGTTTTAGGCAAATATCAGCGAAATAGCATCAAAGCTCACATTATTGTGAGAAGGTGGAGCAAGTATTAGCCTCTCAAACTCGCGGGAGTAAACAATGACGTTCCTCTCTCGGCTTCCAAGACAGAGTGCTCAAGTGGGAGACATGAGAGTTACTTCTAATAGTAATTGCGAGCACTCCTGTCTCTGCTGTAAAACCACCAAACCTGGGCGTCATTTATTTACAAATGCAAAATCTATTTTATTTCAAGCACCGGAAAAGGATATAATTATACATATTATTAAGGATGGGATAATCAAATTTCGGTATGAAAAAGAGTCCACTTTAGGGAATTCGTGGACAACGTTAAGCATGAAGTAAGCTTGGACCAGAGGAACCATTATTCCCCATGCCACGTGAGCTTTGAACGCGTGCACACTATTTCTGCTGCAGGACCGATGTTCAGCTTGGATGGATATAATGTATTTAATTCTCTGAAGTCATTACCTATTTAAGTGGCTTAATAATTGCAACCAGGGACGATTACTCATATTCTTCAATGCATCTCTGAATTCCCACTGGTACACTGATAAATAAATCTGTTTGTGCAGGAACTCAAAGATCAAATCTTATTATACAGTTTCTTCAATGATGGTGGGAGGATCAGAATAATCTCTCTCTTAATATTGAGCAGCTGTAACTTGCACACTTGTGTAATATAGGAAAATTATCCTCCATAAACGTACAAAACTACAAGGAATTGGACAGAAGTAAAAGGATAGATTTTCTTCGGTTATCCATCTCTTAATCACTATGATTCTCATCATTGTTGTTTCCTTGGAGACTATCCCTCAGTTGTTGGGTCGGGCAGATTTGTGTTAAGGTGTTCGGGGAGGGTGTTTGTGTTAATGTTAAGAGTTTGGGGAATGTTCGTGTTAATTTTAAGAATATAAGAACAGAACATAAGAATATAAGTAATACGAGCAGGAGTAGGCCATTTGGCCTCCTGAGCCTGCTCCGCCATTCAGTAAGATCATCATGGCTGATGTGATCCTGGCCTCTACTACACTTCTCCACCCACTACCTATAATGCTTGACACCCTTATCTTTCAAAAATCTGTCTATCTCCACCTTCAATACATTCAATCAGCCAGCCTGCACAGCTCTCTGAGGTAGAGAATTCCAAAGATTCACGACCCTCTGAGAGACGAAATTCCTCCTCATTTACGTTTTAAATGCACCACCCCTTTTTCTGAAACTATGGTCCCTAGTTCTACATTACGCCACGATGGGAACCATCCTCTCTGCATCTACCCTGTCAAGCCTCCGCAGAATCTTATATTTTTAATAAGAGTCTTCCAAATTCAAACCCAAGCTGCTCAACCTTTCTTCATATGACAACCCCTTCATCTCCGAAATCAACTCAGTGAACATTCTCTGAACAGCCTCCAATGCAACGATAGCCTTCTTAAAATAAGGAGACCAAAACTGCAAGCAGGATTTCAGGTGCGGTCTTACCAACGCCCTGTACAGTTGTAGCTTGACTTCTCTGCTTTTATAATCGATTCTCCTGGCAATAAAAGCCAAGATTCCATTTCCCTTCCTAATTACTTGCTGTTCCTGCATGCTAACCTTTTGTGTTGCATGTACCAGGACCCCCAGATCCTTCTGTACCAATGCATTTTCTAATCTCTCCCCATTTAATAATCATTTGCTTTTTCTATTTTTCCTACCAAAGTGGATAACCTCACATTTTACCACATTGTACTCCATCTGCCAATTTTTTGCCCACTCACTTGGGCTATCTATATCCCTTTGTAGATTTTGTGTGTCCTCTTTACAACTTGCTTCCCACCTATCTTTTTATCATCAGCAATTTCGGCTATATTGCACTCGGTTCCTTCATCCAAGTCATTAATATAAATTGTAAATAGTTGAGGCCCCAGCACTGATCCGTGTGGCAGCCCACTAGTTACAGTTTACCAACCTGAAAATTGCCCATTTATCCGACTCTCTGCTTTCTGTTTGTTAGCCAATCCTCTTTCAATGCTAATCTATTACGCCCAACCCCATGAACTCTTATCTTGTGCAGTAACATTTTATGTGGCACCTTATCCAATGTTTTCTGAAAATCCAAATACAAGACATGTACTAGTTTCTCTTTATCCACCCTGCTCATTACATTCTCAAAGAACTTGAGCAAATTTGTCAAACCTGATTTCCCTTTCATAAAACCACGCTGACTCTGCTTGACTGCATTATGATTTTCTAAATGTCCTGCTGCTACTTCCTTAATGATGGACTCCAGCATTTTTCCATTGGCAGATGTTAGGCAAACTGGTCTATAATTTGGTGCTTTCTGTCCCCCTCATTTCTTGACTAATGGCATTACTTTTGTGATTTTCCAGTTCTCTGGTACCTCTCCATATTCCCGGGAATTTTGGTAGATTACAACCAATGCATTCACTATCTCTGCAGCCACCTGTTTTAAGACCCTAAGATGCAGGTCATCAGGTCCAGGGGAATTGAACACCTTTAGTCCCATTAGTTAGCCTAGTACTTTTTCGCGAGTGATATTAATTGTTTCAAGCCCCGTACCCCCACCCCTACTCCCCAATAGCCCCTTGATTATCAATTATAGGGATGCTTTTAGTGGCTTCACTAAGCCCAATACAAAATACTTTTTCAAAGTCTCCGCCATTCCTCTAATTCCCATTATTATTTCCTCAGTCTCATCCTCTAACGTTTATATTAGCTGCTCACTTCCTTTTTATATACCTGTAGAAGCTCTAATGGTCTGTTTTTATATGTCTTGCTAGTTTACTCTCATAAGCTATCTTTTCTCTCTCTATCATTTTTTTACTCGTCCTTTGCTGGTTTCAAAAAAATTCCCAATCCTCTGGCCTTCCACTGTTCTTTGCTATATTGTATGCCTTTGTTTTCAATTTGGTAGCATCCTTTACTTCCT
The DNA here is from genome assembly GCF_044704955.1 of Pristiophorus japonicus. Taxonomy (NCBI): domain Eukaryota; kingdom Metazoa; phylum Chordata; class Chondrichthyes; family Pristiophoridae; genus Pristiophorus; species Pristiophorus japonicus. Next base: position 51,573,231 of record NC_091995.1, read on the forward strand.
TAGTTAGCCACGGATGGTTCATCCTTCCCTTAGAATCTTGATTTTCACTGGAATATATCTTTGCTGAGAGTTAGGAAATATATTCTAAAATGTTTGCGACTGCTTTTCTATATTCTGACCCTTTATTATATTTTCCCAGTCCACTTTAACCAGTTCTGATTTCATACCTTTTTAATGAACTTTATATAAGTTCAGAACATTAGTTTGAGAACTAGCTTTCGCACCATCAAACTGAATTTTAAATTCTACCATGTTATGCTTATACTTCCCAAGAGGATCCTTCGTTATGAGATCATTAATTAATCCAGACTCATTACACAATCCCAGATCTAAAATAATCTGCTGTCTGGTTGATTCCACAACATTTTGTTCCAAGAAACCATCCCGTATACACTCTTTGAACTCTTCCTTCAGCCTACCTTTGCCAATTTTATTTGTCCCATCAATATGAAGATTAAAATTGCCCATGGTTATTGCCGTACCTTTCTTAGACGCCTCTATTATTTCTTGATTTATAATCTGTCCGACAGTGTGTCTAAGATTTCGGTGCATGCAGACCATTCCTGCCAGTGACTTCCTATTCTTATTATTTCTTATCTTCACACAAACTGATTCTACATCTTGATCTTCTGAGCCAAAATCATTTCTCACTACTGATCTCATCCCTTATTAACAGAGTTATTCCACCTCCTTTTCCTTTATGCCTATCCTTACGAAATGGAAAATGCCCCTGAATTTTCAGTACGCATCCTTGGTTACCTTGCAAACATGTCTCTGTAATCGCAATCAGATCACACCCATTTATTTCTACTTGTGCCTTCAACTGATCTATTTTGTTATGAATGCTGCGTGGTTTCAGATATAGAGCTTTTAATTTTGTCTTATGTGTATACGCTCTGTCCCTTCCTGCCACACTCTGGTTATCATGACCCCTATTGTTACCTGGCACTTTTGCTTCTCCTTTCTTTTCTTACATTTCCGCTCATCGGATCCCCTTCCACCACCCTCCCCCTCCCAACCCCCAGCCCCCCGCCGACTATTTAGTTTAAAGCCCTATCTACAGCCCATTTATTCAATTCACAAGGACTCTGGCCCCAGCCTGGTTCAAGTGAAGACCATCCCAATGGAACAGCTCCCTCAGCCCAGTATAGGCGCCAGTGCCCTATGAATTGATACCCATGTCTCCCACAGCAATCTTCGAGCGATGCGTTCATCTCTCGGATCTTAATTACCCTTTGCAAATCTGCTCGTGGCTCAGGTAGTAATCCAGAGATTATTTGTACTTCTGCTTTTTAATTTAGCCCCTAGCTGTTCATATTCCTTCACCAGAACCTCTTTCTTTGTCATTTCTATGTCATTGGTACATACGTGGAGTACGACAAATACATCTTTCCCCTCTCACTCCAAGTTGCTCCCCAGCCCAGAGGAGATGTCCTTAACCTTCGCATCAGAAAAGCAACACAGCCTTCGGGACTCACGCTCTTGGCTGCAGAGAACAGTGTCTATCTCCCTAATGATACGTTTCCCTACCACATTTGGTAGATTACACCAATGCACCCACTATCTCTGCCGTCACTTCTTTTAAGGCCCTCGGATGCAAGCCATCAAGTCCAGCAGAGATGTGTGCCTTTAGTCCATTATTTTACCGAGCAATTCTTCTTTAGTGATAGTATAGCCCCTTGAGTATCCTCTACAGCAACTTGATTATCCAATATAGCCCCTTGATTATCCACTATAGCACCTTGATTATCCATTTAAGGGGTATGACTGCTTCCTGGAGCACGCCGTCCAGAAAACTCTCACCCTCCCTGCTGTATCGAAGTGTTTGAAGCTGCTCATCAACCCGCAGCTGAAGTTCCTCACGAACTTCACGACGACTTGTGGATTTTAATGTATGCGGTTATTAAATCAGAGAAATTTGCTCTGATGGTTTCCATAGAGGACAGTGGGCAGACTGTTTGCATAACCTGGGCACCATGAATACAGGAAACAGGATAAAGGGTGGAACATGCCCAGAAAGGATCCTGCCCAATTGTCTGACCATTTACAGGTAACGTATCGCTGCATAAGGAAATTTAATTACAGCGCAATTTTAACACAACAATTTAAACAAATATCTACTTTTTACAACATGAGGCAACTACTCTTAAAATCTTTGTTTAGTGCTGCTGTTTGCTTGTTCTATTAATGTTTCATAAATCTGAGTTAGAATTAAACTGAAAACAATGTCCTGTGGTGTGTTTCACTGCTGTTTTTCTAGACAAAGAGGATACCACTGATTTAGAAGATGGAAATAACATCTTTAAACCATTCCCTTCATTCTTTTCATGATGAAAATATATTTTTCCCCTTTTGTAAACTGCTGGGTAAAAAGTGGAAATAATTTCCCTGGCGTATCTCATCATAACACTTCAGTATTTTGAACTTTTACAATAATCATTCCCCAACCAGTTGTCTTAACTCCTCGTGTGAAAAGTGCAGGAATATCGGTGGATAAAATCTGAAATGCAGAATAGTCCATCTCCAATAACATTACTCATGGGGATCAAATTTCAGAGGGGTGGTCCGCAAATCAGGTGGTTGCACATCGGTCACCTGATATCCAGTTCCTTGGGAATGTCACACACCGGGCTACAAAAGTGATAAATTTCAACCCCAGATAGATAAATCTATTGGTTAACATTCGGACTAGTTTGTTACCGCTAAATGAGTGGTGTTGCATAGTGGGCCTCCTTATACTTTCTGGACAACTTCATTTCCATTGAAGTCTCTGGAACTGAATATCGGTTGCGGTGTATAAATAGTGGCATGTAGGACACAATCCTCTTGACACGAAGCAAAAGAAGAATTTTTACCCGCCAGTTTGTTCTTCGGATGTAGCCTGGTTAGAGCTGAGGGATTAATTGGTCAGGGGATGCAGACATCATTGAATCCCGATTGTAAAGACCTACGTTGTGTACATCTTTCTATATTTCTGATAAGTTTTGATATCTACATTTGTATGGAAACTCTCTGTGCAAGCTTGTCATGTCATAATTAAATCTTTCCTCATCTCCCATTTTATCCTTTGGAGTGCAGGTCCACAAATCCCTGAAGGTAGCAGGCCAGGTAGATAACTTGGCTAAGAAGGCATAGGGAATTTTTGCCCTTTGTAGTTGAGGCATGGAATAAAAGAACAATGACGTTATGCTTAAACTGTGTAGAACACTGGTTAGGCCGCAGCTGCAGATTGTGTGCAGTTCTGGTCGCCTCATTATAGGAAAGATGTCATTGCACTGGAAAGGGTGCAGCAGGGATTTACAATAATGTTGCCTGGACTGGAAAATTTTGCCGATGAGGAAAGATTGGAGATGCTGAGTCTGTTTTCTTTGGAACAGAGGAGGCTGAGGGGAGACCTGATTGAGATGTATACAGTTATGAGTGGCTTGGATAGAGTGGATTGGAAGGACCTGTTTCCCTTGGCAGAGGAGTCAACAAGCAGAGAGCATAACTTTAAAGTAATTGGGGGGAGGTTTAGATGGGATTTGAGGGGAAATTTCTTGATGTGGGTCTGGAACTCACTGCCTGAAAGGGTGGTAGAGGCAGAAACCCTCAAAGCATTTAAAAAGTACTCGGATGTACACTTGAAGTGCCGTAACCTACAGGGCTATGGACCAAAAGCTGGAAAGTGACATGAGGCTGTATAGTTCTTGGTCGGCCGGCGGGGACACAGTGGGCCAAAATGGCTTCTTTCTGTGCTGTAAATTTCTATGATTCTATGATAACCCTTTGAGTGAAGTCATTTCTACTGCTCTCAGTCACAAATAGCCGCCTCCTTATTCTGAGACTGTGACCCTTAGTTCTAGATTCCCCAGCAAAGGGAAGCTTCCCTCCAGCATTTACTGCATCAATCCACTTAAGACTTTTGTACATTTCAATTGGATCATCTCTCATTCTTCTAAACTCTAGGGAATATAGACTTAGTCTACTCAATTTCACAATTTCAGGCTGTTGCTCGTAACACAGGTCCCCCAACTTTAGCAGCAGGCCACAGATGCGTATTAGCAGCAGTAGGTATGGTATCATAGTGGTTACATTAATGGAGTAGTAATCCAGAGGTCTGAAAGTGATTATCCTGAGAATGCAAGTTCAAGTCGCACTATGGTAGTTTGTGAGTTTAATCTTAATTTATTATATTAAAAAAACCGCTGGAGTTAAAATGCTGGTAACATTAAAACTGACCGAAAGCAGCGTTGACCTATTGGAATGATAGCTTCTTTCCTTACCAGGTCTGCTCTATATGTACAGCAATGTGTTTGGTAATTTTCTCCCTCCTGTGCTTATCCAGTTTCCCCTTTAACCCATCTATGCTCTCTGATTCAATTGTTTCTGGTGGTGGCGCACTCAACTTTCTTACTAACCTTTGCATAATTAAGTTTCTCCTGCATTCCCTATTGGAATTTTAATGACTACCTTATATTTATGAGCTATCGTTTTGGATCAGCCCCAACCCAACCACAAGTGGACACAGTATCTCTACGCTTTCACAATCAAAACCTTTCATTATCTTGAAGACCTCTATCAGGGAGACAACAAGGGAGCAAGTGCTTTAAACAGGGAAATGTCTCCGAGCGAGATTATCTTTCTTGCCCTCGAATGATTAATTGACTTCAACAATGTTTTTACATTGATTTCGTTTCAAAATAATTGTATACAATTATTAGATGTACACAGGGGAAACTATGATTCAACAGATTGTAAATTAACCAGCCAGCCAGGGGGAGATACATGGTTTGGATCGACCGCCTGTTTACATTGCACCCAATTTTACTTCCTGTGGGACGTAAAGAGGCGGGCAATTCGATATTATCAGTTCCCCGCTGGCCGTTTGAATTTAAATTTAATGGAGTTTATTTTTAACCAATTTTGACACGGAGCAGATACTCAGATGGTGCAATCATTCCATTGGAACTTATTAATTATTTTACCATTCTCACTATGATGTAATAATGTGAGAATAACGAGCTATAATTGCTGACATGCAGGCTTTTCATGATGTAAGTGCTAAGTTAGCATTGGCGTTAGTGTAAATCGGGCAGCATGGAATTGACTTCTCATTATGAGTGCCAGCGTTTATCGTTACCAGCTTCAATATACTGGGCGGTTACTTTGTTTTCCTCCATTTTCATTATTGCCCAAAGTGGTGAAATAATCTTGGGCAGTAGTGGAAAACAGATAATAGCCAATTGGCTGCAATTTTTTCTCTCTTTCCCCTTTTCTGTTCATGGACATCAATGCAAACGAAAGTCAGCGGGTATAAAAGATTCGGTTTCAGTCCGAAATGAAAAGTAACTTAACTGGCCGTATCTTAAGTTTATTTAAAGCTCCGTTTCATTTAATGCTTACATCTTGAAATGACCAGAGCATTTGTTTGAAAGGGAAGCCAGGGTAATGAGGATATTGACTTTGTTTTATCGTATTCGTGACGATTGCCTGAAAGACATTTGAAAACACAAATATTTGACCTGCCTCCTTGGTCAAGACAGGAAGTAAGTCCTTTTCATCAGTTACTTCCTGTGAACAGAATATCAGGCCTTCAGACAAGGACAGCCTCTGACAATCTTGTCTAAATTGCCAATTGGGAATTGCAGACCGTGAAAAGCTGGTCCAACTATGTAAAATAAGGTTACTGGACCATACCCATATGGGCAGCATTTTTCTGGTTGGAAACCATGTAAACCCTATTTGTTCCATTTGTGTTGATTTCACTGCTCAATGATCTGAACAACAGATACATTGTACTGGCCAATAGAATCAGGAGGGTTCTCTGGGAAAACAAGAAGTGTGAGAATCATAGTGATTTAGAGCTGGAGTACTGAAGAAAATCTATCATTTTATTTCTTGTCTTGTAATTTAATACTTTTATGGAAGATAATTGTCCTATATTACAGAAGTATGCAATTTACAGACGCTCAATATTAAAAGAAAGATAATTCTTATCCTCTCACCAGCATGGACAAAGCTGGATATTAAGATTAGAAATTTGAGTTCCTGCACGTACAGGTTTATTTATCAATGTCCCAGTGGGAATTAGAGATGCATTGAAGAATATGATTAATAGGCTCCTGTTGCAATTATTAAGCCAATTAAATAGGTAATGACTTCAGAGAATTAAATAAATGATATCCATCCAAGCTGACATAGGTTCAGCAGTAGAAATTGTGTACATGTGCTCAAAGCTCAGGTTGTACGGAAAATAATGTTTCCTATGTTCCAATCTTACTTCATGCCCAATGTTGTGCAGGAACCACCTAGACTGGACAGCTTTTTATACTAAAATTTGATTATCCCGTACTTAATTGGGCACCCTATATGTATAATTTTATCCTTTTGTGAAGCTTGACAAAAAATATTGCTTTTGTAAACAAATGATGTCCAGGTTTAGTGTTTCTACAGCAGAGACAGGAGTGCTATGAGTTATATTTGGAAGTAACTCTCATGCCTCCCGCCTCAAGCACTCTGTTTTGGAAGCTGAGACAGGGAACTGAATTGATTAATACCGCGCCTTTTAGAGGCTAATACGTGCGCCACCTTCACTCAGTACTGTCAGCTTTGATGCTATTCAGCTGATATCTTCCAAAAACAAGTAAATCATTCACATAAAATTACGTGAGGCAGTCAACAGGAGTCCTGAAATTACAAAAACTCCAAGGAAGTATGTTGTCTTTATATTCTGCATTGCAACTAAGACAACATTGATTAGTAAATAAGAACATAAGAACATAAGAAATAGGAGCAGGAGTCGGCCATTTGGTCTCTCGACCCTGCTCTGACATTCAATAAGATCATGGCTGATCTGATCTTGGCCTCAACTCCAATTCCCTGCCCGCTCCCCATAATACTTGAATCCCTTATCATTCAAAAATCTGTCTATGTCCTCCTTAACTATATTCAATAACCCAGCCTCCACAGCTCTCTGGGGTAGAGAAGTCCAAAGATTCACGACTCTCAGAGAAGAAATTTCTCCTCATTTCCATTTTAAATGGGCGATCCCTTATTCTGAAATTATGCCCCCAGTTCTAGATTCCTCCACGAGGTGAAACATCCTCTCTGCATCTACCCTGTCAAGCCCCCTCAGAATCGTCAACGTTTCAAAAGGTTCACCTCTCATTCTTCTAAATTCCAATGAGTATTGGCCCAACCTGCTCAACATTTCTTCATAAGGCAACCCCTTGATCTCAGGAATCAACCTCATGACCTTTCTCTGAACTGCCTCCAATGTATGTATATCCTTTCTTAAATAAGGAGAACAAAACTGTACGCAGTACTCCAGGTATAATCTAACCAATGCCCTGTATAGTTGTAGAGGAACTTCCATACTTAGCATTCCATCCCCCTTGCAATAAAGGCCAACAGTCCATTTGCCTTCCTAATTACTTGCTGAACCTGCATGCAAACATTTTAGGTTTCATGGACAAGGACTCCCAGATCCCTCTGTACCTCAGCATTTTGTAATCTTTCTCCATTTAAATAATAATTTGCTTTTCTCTTTTTCCTACCAAAGTGGATAAGCTCATATTTTCCTACATTATACTCCATCTGCCAATTGTTCACCCACACACTTAGCCTATTTATATCCATTTTTTGCATCCTCCTAACAACTTGCTTTCACCTATCTTTGTATCATCAGCAAATTTGGCTACAATACACTCAGACCCTTCATCCAATTCATTAATATAGAATGTTAATAGTTGAGTCCCCAGCACCGATCGCTGTGGCACCCCACTAGTTGCAGTTTGCCAAATGGAAAATTACACATTTCTCCCAATTCTCTGTTTTCTGTTAGTTAGCCAATCCTCTATCCATGCTAATGTATTACCCACAACCCCGTGAGCTCTTATCTTGTACAGTAATCTTTTATGTGTCATCTTATTCAAATTCCTTCTGGAAATCCAAATCTATTAGTTTTCCTTTATCCACCCTGCTCATTGCACCCTCAAAGACCTCCAGAAAAATTTTAAAACATGAGTTCCCTTTCATAAAACCATGCTAATTCTGCTTGACTGTATTATGATTTTCTCAATGTCCAACTACTACTTCCTTAGTAATGGATTCAAGTATTTTCCCAACTGCAGATTTAAGGCTACCTGTTCTATAATCTCCTGCTTTCTGTGTCGCTCCTTTCTTAAATAGGGGCGTTATGTTGTGATTTTCCAATCAGTTTGGACATCTTCATATTCCAGGAATTGTTGCTAGATTACAACCAATGCATCCACTATCTCTGCAGCCAATTCTTTTAAGACCCTATGATGCAGGCCATCAGGTCCAGTGAACTTGTCCACCTCTAGTCCCATTAGTTTGCCTGGTACTTTTCTCTAGTGAAAGTGATTGTTTTACGTTCCCCCCTCTCAGTCGCCCCTTGCTTATCAATTTTTGTTATTTTCGTGTCTCCTACTGTGAAGACCGAAACAAAATATGTGTTCAAAGTCTGCCATTTAACTGTTTCCCCATTATTACTTCCCCAGTCTCATCCTCTAAGGGACCAAAGTTTATTTTTGAAACTCTCTTCATTTGTTTATACAAGTAGAAACTCTTACTGTCTGTTTTTATATTTCTTGCTAATTTACTCTCAGAAACTATCCTCTCTCTATTCTTTGTTTAGTTGCCCTTGCTGGTTTCTAATAATTTCCCAATCCTGTGGCAATGCATTATTCTTGTCAAACATTGTATGCCTTTGTTTTCAATTGAAACCAGCGTTAATTTCTTAGTTAGTTACGGATGGTTTATCTTTCTTTGTCAATGGAATATATATTTGCTGAGAGTTTTGAAATAACTTCTTAAATGTTTGCCACTGCTCTTCTACCATCTTAACGCTTTAATCTATTTTCCCAGTCCACTTTATCCACCTCTGCCTTCATACCATTGTAATTGCCTTTATTTAAGTTTTGTACACTTGTTTGAGACTCAGCTTTCTCACCCTCAAAACGAGAATATAATTCTACCATGGTATGATCACTCGTCCCAAGAGGATCATTTAATTTGATATCATTAATTAATCCAGACTCATTAACATTACCAGATCTAAAATAGTCTGCTCCCTGGTTGGGTTCTCAACGTATTGCGATAAGAAACCATCCCGAATACACTCGATGAAATCTTCCTCAAGGCTACATTTGCCAATTTGATTTACCTAATCATTATGAAGATTAAAATCACCCATGATTATTGCCATACCTTTCTTAGAAGCGCCGATTATTTCTTGATTTATACTCTATGATACAGCTTAGATACTGTTAGGGGGCCTATCGATTAATCTCACCAATGACTTCTTTCCTTTATTATTTCTTGTCTCCACCCAAACTGATTCTACATCTTGATCTTCTGAGCCAAAATCATTTCTCATGACTGCATTGATCTAATCCATTATTTATAGAGCTACCTCACCTCCTTTTCCTTTCTGCCTATTCTTCCAAATGGAGAAATACACCTAAATATTCAGTACCCAGCATTGGTCACGTTGCAACTACATCTCTGCAATGGCTACAATATGTCTCAAGACAGCAACAACTTGCCTTTAAAGTAGATAAAACATCCAAGTCACTTGACAGACGCTTAAAGTAAAATAACAACCAGGACCTCCGAAGAAGATATTCAGGGGATAGTCTAAACGCTTCATCGATGTGGTGGGTTGTAAGGAGGGTTTTAAAGGAGGAGGGTGAAGTAGAGAGAATGAGGGGATTGAAGGAGGCCATTACAGAGCATGGGCTGTAGGCGGCCGGAGCCATTGGAAAGTAAAATCGGGGTGCAAATCGGGCGGCCCATTCGATTTCTGCCGCGGCTGGTAGGCTAAAGTCAGGGCTACCGCCGGCCGGACTGTAATGAGACAATCGAAAACAATTCAGTTACCTCCATATTACACGGGAGCTTTAATTATTATTCGTTGTGGTTATGGATTAAATACTGGAATATAATTCACGACATTAGCACATTAGCACTGAAACCAACAAGTCAGCTGCTGTATATTTTACAACTTAATAATATTATCTAAACTCAAGTTATCCAGTTGCTTAATAGAATAAGGTCTCAAAGGAAGTGGCTCTGGTTCTGCTGGGGTGGATATCACCTCTTATAAAAGATAGGTACTTCAGGAAATGCAGTGTCAGTGTGACCAACGGAACTGGTTTTGATCACCAGAGTGGGGCGGAGAGGATTTTCCCAGATTATTTCTACCAAGTTGGCCCGTGTTTTTTTTTCGCGTGTCCCAGGAGATCATATTGTTTGGGATGGGTGGAGAATCTATTTTTGTGAGACACAATGATGTGGGAAAGTTTAAATGGACCCAATGGTCTTTACCTATCCAGCATTGTTCGTTTGTTCATATTATCTGAAGGAAATTGGAAGTGAACCAGCATTGTTCATTTGTTCATATTAGCTGAAGGAAAGTTGAAGTGACAGCACTGTCCCCACCTTCCAATATTTCTCAATGCAACAAGAAAGTTTGGATTCTTATCTTCAGTTACCAGAGACACTGATGAGACCAAGATATAGAAGATGGTTGAATTTCCAAAGCAAGGTAATATTTGGGAAGTTTGGACTGCACTGCTGTTGAAGATGAACCCCTGTAACAAGAGCTCGCAGTAAGGTTTCGGTTGGCCATTGAGGCAAGTATAATATCCCTTGGTCTAACCGACCTTTCACAGTGCCTATATATACCAGTGTTGCTCATTCTTGACCATGGTATTGATAATCCGGAGAGTGGCCAACACCTCACTAAAGAGAACATTGGGCATGTCAGCCCTCTGCATGTTGAAGCCTACAAACAATTATCTAGAGGCGCTCAATAAATGAAGACAAGGCACAAAATGTACAAGTCACGCTAAAATCGTGAAATCACACGGCACCAGCCTTAATAAATTCGAAATCATAAAAATGGACTTGGTCCACTGCAATTAGGTCAGTTACCTTTTGCTACTCTTCCGCATAAGTCTCTAATTCCGCAGCTATCAGTGAAGGCTGTCGTGTCTGGGGGAGATGTGCGCCCAAAGGTAACAAAAGAGGATTAGTTAAACTAAAACATGCAGATTTACGGAACAGCATCTGCAAAGACAACACTAAATGGGCGAGGTGAAATTCAACTTTGACGGGGACTCAAAATCAACGGCAGCGAATCGGCCGTTAGTTATTCACGTCGCCCGGTTTTCCTTTCCATTGATGTGAATCAAATAACAACGTCAAGCGTGTGTAGAATTGGCAGGAATTCCTTTGCTCCCATTTTGGGCCCAACCACAGTGGATGTTTACCACATGAATTTATGAACTAATGTAGCAGCTTCCACCAGACTACAGTGAGGCCTGGAGGCGAAATCATCCAGAAACATAGCGAGAGTTACCACATGTATGTTGCTGACACCCAGCTGTAACTGACTACCATTTCTCTCGACCCACCCACCTTCTCGAAATTGTCAGAATGCATGTCCAGCATGCAGATCTGGATGAGCAGGAATATTTTGCAAGACCGAAGCCACTGACTCCATCCCTCTCCCCAACTTCTGTCCGAGGCTGAACCAGTCTGTTCACAACCTTGGTGTCTACTTGACGACAGAAATTAGCTTTTGACCACATATCTGCACCATAACTAACTTCACCTATTTCCACCTCTGTAACTTCACCCGTCTCCTCCCTCGTCTGAGTTCATCCACTCCTGAAACCCTCATCCATGCTCGAGACTTGACTGTTCCTACACACTCCTGGCTGGCCTCCCACAATCTACCCTACATAAACTTCAGCTCACCCAGAACTTTGCTTCCCATATGCTAACATGCAATAAGTCCTCATCACCCAACACCCATGTGTGTGTGGACCTATATCAGCTCATGGTCTATCAATGCCTAGATTTTAAATTTCTCATCAAGGTTTTCCAATCCATCTATGGTCTCGCACCTCCCTATCTCTGTAACTTCAGCCAGTGCTACAAACCTCTAAGATCTCTGCGCTCCCCCAATTCTGGCCTTTAGTGTTTCCCCTGATTTTAATTGCTCCATCATTGGCAGCCATGCCTTCAGCTGCCAAGACCCTCAGCTCTGGCATCCCCTCTCTGCCTCTCTTCCTCTCTCTACTCCTTTTTAATGCTCCTTAAAACATGCCTCTTTGACCAAGCTTTGGTCAACTTTCCTAAAATCTCCTTATGTCGCTTGGTGCCAAATTTACTTTGCTAACACTCCTATGAAGTACCTGCCTTTGCGATATTTATCACTGCAAGTTGTAGTTACTGTTGCAGTTGCCTGGATGGGTTCACCTGTAATAACGCTAGCATATCTATACCATGCAACAGATCTGTTCCATTTATGACTGACGTTGGACTCAATAGCCACCAGCAGCGCCCAGATGCTGCAGTACAGACAATCTATTGTAACAACATAACAATGTTATTATGATAGCAACTTTGTCCCATTCAAGCTCAGCCTCCAATTGTTTTAAAGTAAAAGGGGCGTGGTCAGGTGAGGGCAAATTTAGAAGTCTAGAAACATAGAAACATAGAAAATAGGTGCAGGAGCAGGCCATTCAGCCCTTCTAGCCTGCACCACCATTCAATGAGTTCATGGCTGAACATGAAACTTCAGTACCCCCTTCCTGCTTTCTCGCCATAAACCTTGATCCCCCGAGTAGTAAGGACTTCATCTAACTCCCTTTTGAATATATTTAGTGAATTGGCCTCAACTACTTTCTGTGGTAGAGAATTCCACAGGTTCACCACTCTCTGGGTGAAGAAGTTTCTCCTCATCTCGGTCCTAAATGGCTTACCCCTTATCCTCAGACTGTGACCCCTGGTTCTGGACTTCCCCAACATTGGGAACATTCTTCCTGCATCTAACCTGTCTAAACCCGTCAGAATTTTAAACGTTTCTATGAGGTCCCCTCTCATTCTTCTGAACTCCAGTGGATACAAGCCCAGTTGATCCAGTCTTTCTTGATAGGTCAGTCCCACCATCCCGGGAATCAGTCTGGTGAATCTTCGCTGCACTCCCTCAATAGCAAGAATGTCCTTCCTCAAGTTAGGAGACCAAAACTGTTCACAATACTCCATGTGTGGCCTCACCAAGGCCCTGTACAACTGTAGCAACACCTCACTGCCCCTGTATTCAAATCCCCTCGATATGAAGGCCAACATGCCATTTGATTTCTTAACCGCCTGCTGTATCTGCATGCTAACCTTCAATGACTGATGTACCATGACACCCAGGTCTCGTTGCACCTTCCCTTTTCCTAATCTGTCACCATTCAGATAATAGTCTGTCTCTCTGTTTTTACCACCAAAGTGGATAACCTCACATTTATCCACATTATACTTCATCTGCCATGCATTTGCCCACTCACCTAACCTATCCAAGTCACTCTGCAGCCTAATAGCATCCTCCTCGCAGCTCACACTGCCATCCAACTTAGTGTCATCCGCAAATTTGGAGATACTGCATTTAATCCCCTCGTCTAAATCATTAATGTATAATGTAAACTGCTGGGGCCCCAGCACAGAACCTTGCGGCACCCCACTAGTCACTGCCTGCCATTCTGAAAAGTACCCGTTTACTCCTACTCTTTGCTTCCTGTCTGACAACCACTTCTCAATCCATGTCAGCACACTACCCCCAATCCCATGTGCTTTAACTTTGCACATTAATCTCTTGTGTGGGACCTTGTCGAAAGCCTTCTGAAAGTCCAAATATACCACATCAACTGGTTCTCCTTTGTCCACTTTACTGGAAACATCGTCAAAAAATTCCAGAAGATTTGTCAAGCATGATTTCCCTTTCACAAATCCATGCTGACTTGGACCTATCATGTCACCATTTTCCAGATGCACTGCTATGACATCCTTAATAATTGATTCCATCATTTTACCCACTACTGAGGTCAGGCTGACCGGTCTATAATTCCCTGTTTTCTCTCTCCCTCCTTTTTTAAAAAGTGGGGTTACATTGTCTACCCTCCACTCCATAGGAACTGATCCAGAGTCAATGGAATGTTGGAAAATGACTGTCAATGCATCCGCTATTTCCAAGGCCACCTCCTTAAGTACTCTGGGATGCAGTCCATCAGGCCCTGGGGATTTATCGGCCTTCAATCCCATCAATTTCCCCAACACAATTTCCAAACTAATAAAGATTTCCCTCAGTTCCCCCTCCTTACTAGACCCTCTGACCCCTTTTATATCCGGAAGGTTGTTTGTATCCTCCTAAGTGAATACCGAACCAAAGTACTTGTTCAATTGGTCTGCCATTTCTTTGTTCCCCGTTATGACTTCCCCTGATTCTGACTGCAGGGGACCTACATTTGTCTTTACTAACCTTTTTCTCTTTACATACCGATAGAAACTTTTGCAATCCGCCTTAATGTTCCCTGCAAGCTTCTTCTCGTACTCCATTTTCCCTGCCCTAATCAAACCCTTTGTCCTCCTCTGCTGAGTTCTAAATTTCTCCCAGTCCCCAGGTTCGCTGCTATTTCTGCAATTTGTATGCCACTTCCTTGGCTTTAATACTATCCCTGATTTCCCTAGATAGCCACGGTTGAGCCAACTTCCCTTTTTTATTTTTACACCAGACAGGAATGTACAATTGTTGTAATTCATCCATGCGGTCTCTAAATGTCTGCCATTGCCCATCCACAGTCAACCCCCTAAGTATCATTCGCCAATCTATCCTAGCCAATTCACGCCTCATACCTTCAAAGTTACCCTTCTTTAAGTTCTGGACCATGGTCTCTGAATTTACTGTTTCATTCTCCATCCTAATGCAGAATTCCACCATATTATGGTCACTCTTCCCCAAGGGGCCTCGCACAATGAGATTGCTAATTAATCCTCTCTCATTACACAACACCCAGTCTAAGATGGCCTCCCCCCTAGTTGGTTCCTCAACATATTGGTCTAGAAAACCATCCCTTATGCACTCCAGGAAATCCTCCTCCACCGTATTGCTTCCAGTTTGGCTAGCCCAATCTATGTGCATATTAAAGTCACCCATTATAACTGCTACACCTTTATTGCATGCACCCCTAATTTCCTGTTTGATGCCCTCCCCAACATCCCTATTACTGTTTGGAGGTCTGTACACAACTCCTACTAACGTTTTTTGCCCTTTGGTGTTCTGCAGCTCTGCCCATATAGATTTCACATCATCCAAGCTAATGTCTTTCCTAACTATTGCATTAATCTCCTCTTTAACCAACAATGCTACCCCACCTCCTTTTCCTTTTATTCTATCCTTCCTGAATGTTGAATACCCCTGAATGTTGAGTTCCCAGCCCTGATCATCCTGGAGCCACATCTCCATAATCCCAATCACATCATATTTGTTAACATCTATTTGCACAATTAATTCATCCACCTTATTGCGGATACTCCTTGCATTAAGACACAAAGCCTTCAGGCTTGTTTTTTTAACACCCTTTGTCCTTTTAGAATTTGCTGTACAGTGGCCCATTTTGTTCTTTGCCTTGGGTTTCTCTGCCCTCCACTTTTCCTCATCTCCTTTCTGTCTTTTGCTTTTGCCTCCTTTTTGTTTCCCTCTGTCTCCCTGCATTGGTTCCCATCCCGCTGCCATATTAGTTTAAATCCTCCCCAACAGCACTAGCAAACATAGAAACATAGAAAATAGGTGCAGGAGTAGGCCATTCGGCCCTTCGAGCCTGCACCACCATTCAATAAGATCATGGCTGATCGTTCCCACAGGAGCCCTTTCCTGCTTTCTCTCCATACACCTTGATCCCTTTAGCCGTAAGGGCTATATCTAACTGCCTCTTGAATATATCCAATGAACTGGCATCAACAACTCTCTGCGGCAGGGAATTCCACAGGTTGACAACTCTCTGAGTGAAGACGTTTCTCCTCATCTCAGTCTTAAATGGCCAACCCCTTATACTAAGGCTGTGTCCACTGGTTCTGGACTTCCCCAACATCGGGAACATTCTTCCTGCATCTAACCTCTCCAGTCCCGTCAGAATTTTATATGTTTCCATGAGATACCCTGATCCTTCTAAACTCCAGTGTATAAAGGCCCAGTTGATCCAGTCTCTCCTCATATGTCAGTCCAGCCATCCCTGGAAGCAAACTGGTGAACCTTCGTTGCCTCCCTCAATAGCAAGAACGCCCTTCCTCAGATAAGGAGACCAAAACTGAACACAATATTTCAGGTGAGGCCTCACCAAGGCCCTGTACATCTGCAGTAAGACCTCCCTGCTCCTATACTCAAATCCCCTAGCTATGAAGGCCAACATGCCATTTGCCTTCTTCACCGCCTGCAGTACCTGCATGCCAACTTTCAATGACTGATGAACCATGACACCCAGGTCTCGTTGCAACTCTCCTTTTCCTAATCTGCCACCATTCAGATAATATTCTGTCTTTGTGTTTTTGCCACCAAAGTGGATAACCTCACATTTATCCACATTATACTGCATCTGCCATGCATTTGCCCACTCACCTAACCTGTCCAAGTCATCCTGCAGCCTTTTAGCGTCCTCTCCACAGCTCACACCGCCACCCAGTTTGGTGTCATCTGCAAACTTGGAGATATTACACTCAATTCCTTAATCCAAATCATTAATGTATATTGTAAAGAGCTGGGGTCCCAGCACTGAGCCCTGCGGTACTCGACTAGTCACTGCCTCCCATTCTGAAATGGACCCATTTATCCCGACTCTCTGCTTCCTGTCTGCCAACCAATTTTCTATCCACACCAGTACATTACCTCCAATGCCATGTGCTTTGATTTTGCATACCAATCTCTTGTGGGACCTTGTCAAAGCCCTTTTGAAAGTCCAAATACATCACATCCACTGGTTCTCCCTTGACCACTCTACTAGTTACATCCTCAAAAAATTCCAGAAGATTTGTCAAGCATGGTTTCCCTTTCATATATCCATGCTGACTTGGACCAATACTGTCACTGCTTTCCAAATGCGCTGCTATTTCATCCTTAGTAATTGATTCCAACATTTTCCTCACCACTGATGTCCAGCTAACAAATCTATAATTACCTGTTTTCTCTCCCTCCTTTTTTAAAAAGTGATGTTACATTAGCTACCCTCCAGTCCATAGGAACTGATCCAGAGTCGATAGACTGTTGGAAAATGATCACCAATGCATCCACTATTTCTCGTGTCACTTCCTTAAGTACACTGGGATGCACACAATCCGGCCCCAGGGATTTATCGGCCTTCAATCCCATCAATTTCCCCAACACAATTTCCCGCCTAATAAGGATATCCCAAAGAGAAAGGTCAAGGCATACAGCAGTGTAGCGATTTGGGTAAGATAAGTATACTGTTATAGGAAGAGACAGTGAGTTTAACTATAATAGTGCATCAGCTATTAAGGTGGAAATGGGGAATAATGGCAACAAAAAAAATTGAAGGGCTAGAAATTCATTACAGCCCAGTAATGGGTTGTATCAATGTTTGAGAATTAGCGCCAGGTGTTAATTCTTTAGATTGCACACAAAATTAATTCTCTCTGCTCCAAATAAATAATTGGAGCACTAATTCAAATCTTAGAGTAGCAGCTAATTGGTGTTACATACAACGGAGAACCAATATTGTGTGCAATCTGAACTGAACTCATCATGTACACAGGCTTTTCCCAGTACTTTAACTGGAGTTTAATTTAAACTGCAGTATCTCATTCTCCACATTCTCCACATTGTTGGCTGTGCAGCTGCCTCGGCAAGGTGAAAAAAAAGGAGAAGGAGCCTGAGGACTGAAGCAGGACGATGCTGTGATATGGCATGACACAGGGATGGTATGATGGGGATGTGGTAAGTAAAAGGTTTCTGGGTCATCCTTGTGCGAGGCGGAGATCTGTTTGGAGGAGGTAGCAGAGTTCTGTGACCAACAACTTGGTGATGCAGTGCCTTCTAATATACTGATCCTGGCTGACTTGAAGATAGGAGCAGCTCTCCCAAATTACCTCAGAGGGTAAGGCTACCTTGTGAGAGCCCTGATGTCCTTCCTCATCCCTGTGTGCATATGTTCCTATATTTCTGACTGCCTAGAAGGAAGGATTAAAATTCCTGGGAGATTGGAACCGGTTCTGGGGGAGGTGGGACCGGTACAAACTGGACGGTCTGCACCTGGGAAGGACCAGAACCGATGTACTTGGGGGTGTGTTTGCTTGTGCTGTTGGGGAGGATGTAAACTAATAGGGCAGGGGGATGGGAACCTCTGCAGGGAGACAGAGGGAAGTAAAATGTGGTCAGAAGCAAAAGGTACAAAGGAGAAAAGTAGAAGTGGAAGGCAGAAAAATCAAAGGCAAAAATTAAAAAGGGCCAAATTGCAACATAATTCTAAAAGGACAAAAATTGATAGAAAAACAAGCCTTAAGGCTCTGAGTCTCAATGCGAGGAGCACTCCTAATAAGGTGGATGAATTAACTGTGCAGATAGCTGTTAACTGATATGATATATAATTGGGATTATGAAGATATGGCTCCAGGGTGACCAACGCTGGAAACTCAACATCCAAGGGTATTCAATATGCAGGAAAGATAGACTGAAAGGAAAAGGAGGTGGAGTAGCGTTGCTGGTTAAAGAGGAGATTAACGCAATAGTAAGGAATGACATTAGTGTGGATGAGGTGGAATCTGTATGGGTAGAGCTGCAGAACACCATGGGGCAGAAAATGCTAGTGACAGTTGTGTACAGACCACCAAACAGTCATAGTGAGGTTGGGAAAGACACTAAACAGGAAATTAAGGATGTTTGCAACAAACCTACTGCAGTTATCCTGGGTGACATTAGACTACATATAGATTGGGCTAAACAAACTGGCAGCAATACGGTGGAGGAGGATTTCCTGGAGTGTATAAGGGACGGTCTTTGAGACCAATATGTATAGGAACCAACTAGAGAGCCATCCTAGACTGGTGTTCTGTAATGACAGTGAATTAATTAGCAATCTTGTTGAGCGAGGCCCCTTGGGGAAGAGAGACCATAATATGGTAGAATTCTTCAATAAGATGGAGAGTGACACAGTTAATTCAGAGACTAGAGTCCTGAACTTAAAGAAAGGTAACATCGAAGGTATGAGACGTGAATTAGCTAGGATAGACTGACGAATTATACTTAAAGGGTTGATGGTGGATAGGTACTGGCAGATATTTAAAGATCACATGGATGAACTTCAACGATTGTACATCCCTGCCTGGCGTAAAAATAAAATGGTGAAGGTGGCTCAACCGTGGCTTCCAAGGGAAATTAGGGATAGTGTTAAATCCAAGGAAGAGGCATAAGAAATGGGCAAAAAAAGCAGCAATCCTGAGGATTGGGAGAAATTTAGGATTCAGCAGAGGAGGACAAATGGTTTAATTAGGCGGAGGAAAATAGAACATGAGAGTAAGCTTGCAGGGAACACAAAAACTGACTGCAAAAGATTCTACAGATACGTGAAGAGAAAAATATTAGTGAAGACAAATGTGGGTCCCTTACATTCAGAATCAGGTGCTTTTATTATGGGGAACAAAGAAATGACAGACGAATTGAACAAATACTTTGGTTCCATCTTCACTAATGAAGACACAAATAACCTTCCGGAAATACTAGGGGACCAAGGGTCTAGTGAGAAGGAGGAACTAAAGGAAATCCTTATTAGTCAGCAAATTGTGTTTGGAAAATTGATAGAATTGAAGGCCGATAAATCTCCAGGGCCTGATAGTCTGCATGTCAGAGTACTTAAGGAAGGAAGAATTATTGTATGCATTGGTGGTCACTTTCCAACATTCTATAGATTCTGGATCAATTCCTATGGACTGGAGGGTAGCTAATGTAACCGCACTTTTTAAAAAAGGCAGAAGAGAGAAAACAGGGAATTATAGACCGGTCAGCCTGACATCAGTGGTGGATAAAATGTTGGAATCAATTATTAAAGATGTAATAGCAGGGCATTTGGAAAGCAATGACAGGATCGGTCCAAGTCAGCATGGATTTATGAAAGGAAATCATGTTTGACAAATCTTCTAGAATTTTTTAAGGATGTAACTCGCAGAGTGGACAAAGGGGAGCCAGTAAATGTGGTGTGTTTGGACTTTCAGAAAGCTTTTGACAAGGCCCCACACAAAAGATTATTGTGGAAAATTAAAGCACATTGTATGGGGGATAGTGTCCTCACATGGATAGAGAACTGATTGGCAGACAGGAAGCCAAGAGTAGGAATAACGAGTCCTTTACAGAATAGCAGGCAGTGACTAGTTGGGTACCGCAAGGTTCAGTGCTGGGACCCCAGCTATTTACAATATACATTAATTATTTAGACGAAGGAATTGAATGTAATATCTCCAAGTTTGCAGATGACACCAAGCTGGGTGGCAGTGTGAGCTGTTACGAGAATGCTCAGAGGCTGCAGGGTGACTTGGACAGGTTAGGTGAGTGGGCAAATACATGGCCGATGCGATATAATGTAGATAAATGTGATGTTATCCATTTTGGTGGTAAAAACAGGAAGGCAGATAATTATCTGAATGGTGATAGATTAGTAAAATTGGAGGTGCAACGAGAGCTGGGTGTCATGGTACATCAGTCATTGAAAGTTGGCATACAGGTACAGCTGGCGGTGAAGAAGGCAAATGGCATATTGGCCTTCATAGCGAGGGGATTTGAGTACAGGGTCAGGGAGGTGTTGCTACAGTTCTACAGGGCCTTGGTGAGGCCACACCTGTATTATTGTGTACAGTTTGGTCTCCTAATCTGAGGAAGGACATTCTTGCTATTGAGCGAGTGCAGCGAAGGTTCACCAGTCTGATTCCCGGGATGACAGGACTGACATATGAAGAAAGATTGGATTGACTAGGCTTATATTCAATGGAATTTAGAAGAATGAGAGGGGATCTCATCGAAACATGTTACATTCTGACAGAATTGGACAGGTTAGATGCAGGAAGAATGTTCTCGATGTTGGGGAAGTCCAGAACCAGGGGTCACAGTCTAAGGATAAGGGGTAAGCCATTTAGGACCGAGATGAGGAGAAACGTCTTCACTCAGAAAGTTGTGAGCATGTGAAATTCTCTACCACAGAAAGTTGTTGAAGCCAGTTCGTTAGATTATTCAAAATGGACTTAGATGTGGTCCTTATGGCTAAAGGAATCAAGGGGTATGGAGAGAAAGCAAGAATGGGGTACTGAAGTGCATGATTGCCATGAACACATTGAATAGTGGTGTAGGTGCTCCTTAGCTCCACCCAGACTGATTCTACATCTTGATTTTCTTAGCCAATAGACTTTCGCACTATTGTTCTGATTTCAACAACGCCACACCACCCATAGATGAAGTTAAATGAAGTCCTTACTATTAGGGGTGTCAAGGGGTATGGCGAGAAAGCAGGAAGGGGGTACTGAAGTTGCATGTTCAGCCATGAACTCATTGAATGGCGGTGCAGGCTAGAAGGGCCGAATGGCCTATTCCTGCACCTATTTTCTATGTTTCTATGTTTCTATGTTTCTTCCTTTTTGCCTGACCTTCCTAAATATCGAATATCCTTGGATATTCAGTTCCCAAACCTGGTCACCCTGCAACCATGTCCCCTTAATTACAACTATATTGCATCCGTTTATATCTATTTGCGCTGTTAATTCGGCAACCTCATTACAAATGCTTTATGCATTCAGATGCAATGCTTTTAAATTTGTCTTTTTAACATTACTAGACATCTTAACATTATTTTGTACTATGGCCCTATTTGTCTTATCACTATTTTTCTTACCTTGACCATATTTGTTATTGCACTCTTTTCTTTGTATGCCCTGGCCCTTCCTGACATAATCTGGTTATCCATAACTTAATCACTTTCCTGCATTGCTTATTGCTTCCTTTTCTTTTCTCTTTAGGATTCCAGATTTTTCTCCACTGCAACCTCTCCTCACCCCCACCCCCCCGCTTTATTTCGTTTAAAGCCCTGTCTACCTTTCTAGTTATTCGGTTCGCTAGAACTCTGGTTCCAGCATAGTTCAGGTGTGGTCTGTCCCCACGGAACAGTTCTGTATTTCCCAAGTATTGGTGCCAGTGCCCCACGAATCGAAACCCACTTCTCCCACACCAACCTCTGAGCCACGCATTTATCTCCCTCATTCTATTGACCCTATTTGCTCATGGCTCAGGTAATAATGCAGAGATTATTATCTTTGTGGTGCTGCTTTTCAATTTAGTCCCTAGTTTTTCAAACTTTCTCAGCAGAGCCTCTTGTTTAGACTTACCTATGTCATTGGGACCTACATGTACCACGACAACTGGAGTCTCCCTCTTGCACTCCAAGTTCTTCTGTACCGCAGAGGAGATGTCCTCTACCCTGGCACCAGGTAGGCAACACAGCCTTCAGGACGCAGGCTCTCAGCTGCAGAACACCCTAGCCATCCTCCTAACTATACTGTCCCCTGCTACAACCACCTGCCTCTTTACTCCCCCCACTTGAATGGCTTTCTGCACTGCGGTGACTTGGTCAGTCTGCTCATCCATCCTGCAGTCTGCACACTTGTCCACAAGGGTTCCAAGTGCAGGGACTGAGGCTCCAGGCAACTTTCTCTCTCCCTGATGTCTCGCAATGTCTGCAGCTCGGACTCCAACTCCTCCACGCGGAGCTGAAGTTCGTCAAGCCGCAGACACTTACCGCAGATGTAATCGCCTTGGAACAAAACGTCCAGAAGCTCCCACATATTGCAGCAGCAACACGTCTCCTGTTTTCCCATTATAGTATTTATTTAATTAGCTTAGCATTAATCAAGTATTTACCCTACATAGTTTATTAAATTAGTTAAACATAGGTTAGTTTTTAGTATTTAGTTATATGCTACATGTTAATTTAAAAGTAAAACTTACCCCACAATCACTACCAATCACTTGCCTGCCTTCCCTGTGATGTCACACAGCAGAGTTCTCCTCACTCGGAGCCGGGTGATCTCGTGGGAGAGGCAAAAAAACAGATAAAATCCCAGGCCAATTGGGAAAAAAAATCTGGAAAAATTCCTCTCCGACCCAACCAGACGATCGAAACTAGTCCACGGGATCACACTGGCCGTATGCTGTGGTCTGCTGTGGCTGTTACTTTTAGAAATTTGGATGCGGGCCTGTCTCGGATACAAACATTTAAAGCCCATTTGAAATGTTGTTGATTCGTAATGTGCAATATCTGTTATTATCAAGAGGGGCTCTGAAAAGAATGACTGTGCTTTTCAAACAGAACCAGGATTGACTTGGGTGGTAATGCGCGGGCCTCCCGTTCTGTGTCCGCTCGATGTCCACTTCCTTCGACGAATGGAGCTGAATATCGGGAGGAACTTGCCCCCAGATATCTGCTGCGACATATTTAGATCTCCTAAAATAATTTCTCAACACTGATCGTAAATTTATTTTAAGCCCAACATTTGCATCCAGGTATAATTATTGTTGTAAGCAAAACACTCGGGATGCCAGAATTCTGAAATAAGACCAGATAATGCTAAAAATACTCAACAGCTTTTCTGGAGAGGTAAACAGAGTTATCGTTTCCTGTTGACAACCTTTCCACAAAATAATTACTGTCCCCCATTTGACGGCATAAAAAGTTTTTTTGGCGTCCAAGCTGAGAAGAATAATGTAAAAAGCAATAGGTTTTGTCTGGGACCCAAATCTCTCAAGAGTGGAAATGTAAGCTTTGGGTCCTGTAATTAGTACAGACATAGCATTGGAAACCCTTGTGACTGAACGGACATCCCATATAATCATATCCCACTTTATCGACCGACCGTCTGCGCTCGATGTGTGACGCGGGATTTCTCTTCCCTCCCGTTTTTGTAAATAATAAACGTTAAAAAAAACTCCTAAGAGATGGATTAAAGACTATTATTGATTTGAACTATATATCTCTTGGTTTAACGAACGAGCAAATAGGACGAGCAAAGAGGAAAATGTTCACCGTCACCACATGGATGAGATTATGAAGAACCGGCGATTTGCACATTGTAAACCCCGCCTGACTTTCATCCCGTTATTGAACATGGAAATGACCCCTGCATCAGCGGTGTTGTGTCTGCCCCAACATTATTGAATACAATTACTGGGGAGGGATCGGCCGATCTCCTGAGGGAACTTCAACCATTTATGCTGTTTCTCCCGGATTGCAAATATGTTTTATCGCAGCTGTGTTGAGATATCGGGAGAAGACCAGTGGAAATTCTATTGGAGTCACTCTACTTCTACCGTGCATACGAAAAGTGGGATAGATTGTAGTCTTAATCACCTGGGTATTAAACATCGGATGAAACTGCAGGGTAGAAACTGGTTTTGGGAAGTAGCGCTAAACAGGAAGTAATGCACCGGCCGTCTGTTATACGCCTGGCTTGAAATTCTATTAAAGTAAATGGAACGGAACATCAGTTGGAGTGAGAAGCAGACACGACAGCGCCGTTCTACCTCTGTGTGTAGAAAGGGGAATCTGGCAGCTGTGACCGCAGGTGTTAACAGAACCTGCCCGAATTTCTTCCATAGATAGTAGCTGAGAACAATCTGCTATTTTTTAAGAAAGCCTATACTCTGCGGATTTGGCTTTTTGTGCTTGGTCCAAGGCAGTGCAGGACACCCCGGATGTAAAGACTAAAATCCATCACATGATTACAGGAGAAATAGACAATAGACAATAGACAATAGAAAATAGGTGCAGGAGTAGGCCATTCGGCCCTTCTAGCCTGCACCACCATTCAATGAGTTCATGGCTGAACATGCAACTTCAGTACCCCATTCCTGCTTTCTCACCATACCCCTTGATTCCCCTAGTAGTAAGGACTTCATCTAACTCCTTTTTGAATAAAGTTAGTGAATTGGCCTCAACAACTTTCTGTGGTAGAGAATTCCACAGGTTCACCACTCTCTGGGTGAAGAAATTCCTCCTCATCTCGGTCCTAAATGGCTTACCCCTTATCCTTAGACTGTGACCCCTGGTTCTGGACTTCCCCAACATTGGGAACATTCTTCCTGCATCTAACCTGTCTAACCCCGTCAGAATTTTAAACATTTCTATGAGGTCCCCTCTCATTCTTCTGAACTCCAGTGAATACAAGCCCAGTTGATCCAGTCTTTCTTGATAGGTCAGTCCCGCCATCCCGGGAATCAGTCTGGTGAACATTCACTGCACTCCATCAATAGCAAGAATGTCCTTCCTCAGGTAAGGAGACCAAAACTGTACACAATAATACAGGTGTGGCCTCACCAAGGCCCTGTAGAACTGTAGCAACACCTCCCTGACCCTGTACTCAAATCCCCTCGCTATGAAGGCCAACATGCCATTTGCTTTCTTAACCACCTGCTGTACCTGCATGCCAACCTTCAATGACTGATGTACCATGACACCCAGGTCTCTTTGCACCTCTCCTTTTCCTAATCTGTCACCATTCAGATAATAGTCTGTCTCTCTGTTTTTACCACCAAAGTGGATAACCTCACATTTATCCACATTATACTTCATCTGCCATGCATTTGCCCACTCACCTAACCTATCCAAGTTGATCTGCAGCCTCATAGCATCCTCCTCGCAGCTCACACTGCCATCCAACTTAGTGTAATCTGCAAATTTGGAGATACTACATTTAATCTCCTCGTCTAAATCATTAATGTACAGTGTAAACAGCTGGGGCCCCAGCACAGAACCTTGCGGTACCCCACTAGTCACTGCCTGCCATTCTGAAAAGTCCCCATTTACTCTAATCTTTGCTTCCTGTCTGACAACCAGTTCTCAATCCATGTCAGCACACTACCCCCAATCCCATGTGCTTTAACTTTGCACATTAATCTCTTGTGTGGGACCTTGTCGAAAGCCTTCTGAAAGTCCAAATATACCACATCAACTGGTTCTCCCTTGTCCACTCTACTGGAAACATCCTCAAAAAATTCCAGAAGATTTGTTAAGCATGATTTCCCTTTCACAAATCCATGCTGACTTGGACCTATCATATCACCTCTTTCCAAGTGCACTGCTATGACATCCTTAATAATTGATTCCATCATTTTACCAACTACCGATGTCAGGCTGACCGGTCAATAATTCCCTGTTTTCTCTCTCCCTCCTTTTTAAAAAAGTGGGGTTACATTGGCTACCCTCCACTCCATAGGAACTGATCCAGAGTCAATGGAATGTTGGAAAATGACTGTCAATGCATCCACTATTTCCAAGGCCACTTCCTTAAGTACTCTGGGATGCAGTCCATCAGGTCCTGGGGATTTATCGGCCTTCAATCCCATCAATTTCCCCAACACAATTTCCCAACTAATAAGGATTTCCCTCAGTTCCTCCTCCTTACTAGACCCTCCGACCCCTTTTATATCCGGAAGTGTGTTTGTATCCTCCTCAGTGAATACCGAACCAAAGTACTTGTTCAATTGGTCCGCCATTTCTTTGTTCCCCGTTATGACTTCCCCTGATTCTGAATGCAGGGGACCTACGTTTGTCTTTACTAACCTTTTACTCTTTACATATCTATAGAAACTTTTGCAATCCGTCTTAATGTTCCCTGCAAGCTTCTTCTCGTACTCCATTTTCCCTGCCCTAATCAAACCCTTTGTCCTCCTCTGCTGAGTTCTAAATTTCTCCCAGTCCCCGGGTTCGCTGCTATTTCTGGCCAATTTGTATGCCACTTCCTTGGCTTTAATATTATCCCTGATTTCCCTTGATAGCCACGGTTGAGCCACCTTCCCTTTTTTATTTTTACGCTAGACAGGAATGTACAATTGTTGTAGTTCATCCATGCGGTCTCTAAATGTCTGTCATTGCCCATCCACAGTCAACCCCTTCAGTATCATTCGCCAATCTATCCTTGCCAATTCACGCCTCATACCTTCAAAGTTACCCTTCTTTAAGTTCTGGACCATGGTCTCTGAATTAACTGTTTCATTCTCCATCCTAATGCAAAATTCCACCATATTATGGTCACTCTTCCCCAAGGGGCCTCGCACAATGAGATTGCTAATTAATCCTCTCTCATTACACAACACCAGTCTAAGATGGCCTCCCCCCTAGTTGGTTCCTCGACATATTGGTCTAAAAAAACATCCCTTATGCACTCCAGGAAATCCTCCTCCACCGTATTGCTTCCAGTTTGGTTAACCCAATCTATGTGCATATTAAAGTCACCCATTATAACTGCTACACCTTTATTGCACGCACCCCTAATTTCCTGTTTGATGCCCTCCCCAACATCCCTATTACTGTTTGGAGGTCTGCACACAACTCCCACTAACGTTTTTTGCCCTTTGGTATTCTGCAGCTCTACCCATATAGATTCCACATCATCCAAGCTAATGTCCTTCCGAACTATTGCCTTAATTTCCTCCTTAACCAGCAATGCTACCCCACCTCCTTTTCCTTTTATTCTATCTTTCCTGAATGTTGAATACCCCTGGATGTTGAGTTCCCAGCCCTGATCATCCTGGAGCCACGTCTCCGTAATCCCGATCACATCATATTTGTTAACATCAATTTGCACAGTTAATTCATCTACCTTATTGCGGATACTCCTTGCATTAAGACACAAAGCCTTCAGGCTTGTTTTTTTAACACCCTTTGTCCTTTTAGAATTTTGCTGTACAGTGGCCCTTTTTGTTCTTTGCCTTGGGTTTCTCTACCCTCCACTTTTCCTCATCTCCTTTCTGTCTTTTGCTTTTGCCTCCTTTTTGTTTCCCTCTGTCTCCCTGCATTGGTTCCCATCCCCCTGCCATATTAGTTTAAATCCTCCCTAACAGCACTAGCAAACACTCCCCCTAGGACATTGGTTCCGGTCCTGCCCAGGTGCAGACCGTCCGGTTTGTACTGGTCCCACCTCCCCCAGAACCGGTTCCAATGCCCCAGGAATTTGAATCCCTCCCTGCTGCACCACTGCTCAAGCCACGTATTCATCTGCGCTATCCTGTGATTCCTACTCTGACTATCACGTGGCACTGGTAGCAATCCCAAGATTACTACTTTTGAGGTCCTACTTTTTAATTTAGCTCCTAGCTCCTTAAATTCATTTCGAAGGACCTCATCCATTTTTTTACCTATATCGTTGGTACCTCTATGCACCACGACAACTGGCTGATCTCCCACCCTTTTTAGAATGTCCTGCACCTGCTCCGAGACATCCTTGACCTTTGCACCAGGGAAGCAACATACCATCCTGGAGTCTCGGTTGCGGCCGCAGAAACGCCTATCTATTCCCTTTACAATTGAATCCCCTATCACTATCGCTCTCCCACTCTCTTTTCTGCCCTCCTGTGCAACAGAGCCAGCCACGGTGCCATGAACTTGGCTGCTGCTGCCCTCCCCTGATGAGTCATCCCCCTCAACAGTACCCAAAGCAGTGTATCTGTTTTGCAGGGGGATGACCACAGGGGACTCCTGCACTACCTTCCTTGCACTGCTCTTCCTGTTGGTCTTCCATTCCCTATCTGGCTGTGGACCCTTTCCCTGCGGTACGACCAACTCGCTACACGTGATACTCACGTCATTCTCAGCATCGTGGATGCTCCAGAGTGAATCCACCCTCAGCTCCAACTCCGCAACGCGGACCGTCAGCAGCTGGAGGTGGATACACTTCCTGCACACATAGTCGACAGGGACACTGGAGTCATCCCTGAGTTCCCACATGGTACAGGAGGAGCATAACACCCGACTGAGCTCTCCTGCCATGACTTAACCCTTAGATACACTTAAATTGGCAACAACAATGTTAAAAGTTACTCACTGATACAGAAGAGAAAAAAGAAAAAGTACTCACCAATCACCAGCCAATTACTTACCCTCTTGGCTGTGACGCCACCTTTTTATTTCTTTCTACTTCTTTTTTGCCTTCTCCCTGTAGCTGCACAAGTACGCCTTTTATAGGCCTCACCAACGGACCTCCTTGACGCTGCTCCCGACTGCCGCCGACGCTGGGCCCCTTGGATTTAAAATTACTACAGCTGGACGCACTTTAGCCGCACTTGTCCCATTTTGCTTTGCGGCCTCAGAACACTAACTGACTCCAACTTAAAGCAACATAATTTATCGCACAGTTACAGTATCGAGCACTTCAGTTTGCTCTATTAGTTCTATTGCCGAGTAGTTGCCAGCGATGAATGACCTGGCTTGACACCAACACAAATACCCAGGGATTCCCATGGCCAGTAACAGTGAGAAAACTCATTGCTCCAGTCCCAACTCGGAAAATAAGTGCCCAAATGGACGTGAAATTAGTCTTCAGCAATGGCATAAATCTGGCGATCGCTAATTGGCTACCCATTATAGCCAAATTACATTTCGATTAACTCATCCACACCACTCTGCACTCCACCAATGTGATTACAAATGACCAGGTGGTAAAGACCAAAATCTACACTATAGTCTCGAGTTAAAGTATAAATACAGCGAAAACCTTGAGTTGCAACAAAAGTGCACACAACAAATACCAGATGAGGCCCGGCTTTCAGCCTTGTTTACACGCTGCTGGCCAGCTCACCAGGTGGGAACCAGTCAGCTTCGATGCTAATCTGGCATCTTGTTAAGTCTGCGGGCGGGAAATAATCCCAGGAAGGCTACAATACAACAACAGTGGACCAGAGTGTACATGTGGTTCCAGTACAATCTTTTGTTTCTCCTGGGTTCAAAAAATATAACAAAGTTCATTTGCCTTGTCTTAAGCAGCCTGCGGGAATCCCTTTAAGAATTGTTGGTTTGGCTACTCGATCGATACTCATACTTGCCCCAGACACAGAACTACAAGACTGACGACCAAGGCCGAGACATCCTCAATAAATTACTGAAGTTATTTAGTCAGAATAAGATGTGCTTCCACTCAGGTTGTTACATTAATAAAATCACAGAAACTTGGAGACATTTGAGTTATTTCTTTGATGCCAGTACTCCATCTCTGCAAATCAAACACATCAAAACAAACAGCTAATATCGTAACACCGACAGCAGCAACAGTGACACAGTGAAGCACTGTTAAAGACAAGCATTAACTGATTATAAGCGGCTTAGCAGGAAGATCAACTATTGTAAGAATCAGATAGTAAATGTTTTCTATATGTATGATTACCAGCTGTCCCATATTCGCAGAGAAGCGACGTTACCTGTAAATGTTCTGAACAGGCAAATGTTTGCTTTCAAACTAAGCTCTTATTTATATCTGAGATAAAACTCTCGTGACACAAGAGCATTACACAATAGTTCTCATTAATTACAATCATGTGAACAAACAGATTAGGGACGAGTTATAATTTCTGCTACTGGTCAGTTATTTTGCAATAATTTTGCCCATTAAACGAGTAAGGGCTCCACCATATTATTATCATCATATATTATAAACAAAATATTTTGACATCTCCATTACTGCAGTCATGGTGCAAGACTGCTGAAGCGGAGTATATTTACTGATAGATTCATGCGAGGCACTTGATGAAACAAAGGCGCATATTTTGATGGATTCGCTTTCTCCAGATCATAGTTACATCAAGAATTTTCCCTAGCATTTATAACTTATAACATGGATAATTTATATTAAGATACATCAATGCTATGTGTGAGATCGAAGACAATACAGATACGCAAAGAACATGCAGCTGAGCAGCCCCACAGATGTACAGAAATGTTAGATTGCTGGATGTATTAACAGCCCTTGCTGGAGGTAAAGAAAAAAGGGATTAACAGTTAGATGGGCAGTTTAACCATCCGAATATCATTTGAGTAAACCCTCTAAAACACGTAGCCATACGTGATGGTGAAATTTCATTCAGAAAACCCCATTTTTCTCATGGCAGTGATGACGTTAACTGTGCATACCTGTCAGTGTGTGTAAAAATAAACATAATTTAATTTTTATGGGGTTATAATAGTCTTTATCCAAGCCTTTGCTTGGAAAGTCGTGAAGCATAAATGTAACTAGTTGTATTTTGAAGAGACAATCTATTTGCAATGTTAATATACATGGATTAACAATCGATAGATGTAACGAATCTGATTGGAGAACGATTAAACTAGCTTTTATTGGAAGGAGCTAATATGTAAAAACATTAAAGCACAAAAATCTATGCTGCCACTCCAGCACAGAGCTGAGGGAGCGCTACCGTATCGGAGCTGCCGTCTTTCACATGCGACGTTAAACTGAGGCACCCATTGCCATTCCGGGTGGGCATAAATGATGCCATGGCACAATTTCGAAGAAAAGCACGAAACATCTCTCCGGTGTCCTGGCCAATATTTATCCCCCACTTATCATCACTAAAACTATCTTAAGCTCTGGTCTTTACCACATTGGTGGGAGCTTGCTGTGCGTATATTGGCTGGTGCGTTTTCTAAATTACAACAGTGACTGTACTTTATTGGCTGCAGGGACGTATGGTGGTCGTGGTAGTCGCTATATACATGCAATTCTTTCAGTTTTTATACACTGTACACATCACGTTTCAGAATTTCATGCCTTTAGTTCTGACTGATGTTCTGAC
This sequence comes from Pristiophorus japonicus, assembly GCF_044704955.1. Classification (NCBI taxonomy): domain Eukaryota; kingdom Metazoa; phylum Chordata; class Chondrichthyes; family Pristiophoridae; genus Pristiophorus; species Pristiophorus japonicus. The sequence goes on from NC_091995.1 coordinate 51,604,669, forward strand.
ACAAACGACAGACCAAGGAATGTTGGAGAGTGAGCGGCGCGTGTGTTTGGGAGTAGCAGCGGAACGGCTCTGCCGATTTTGACGTCCGGGAATAACTAGTCAGCTGTCTGCCGGTTATCTCCCCAAAACTGCGGGGAAGTCGGTGCCAAGCTGCTGCCCGGCTGGTAAAACCAGGGTGCAGCTTTGGAACTTCAAGGAACCGCTTCCTAGCACAAGGTAAGTGGATGGATGAAGGACATGATCAGGGAACGGAGCAGCCCAAGCTAGTGGAAATGCGAGCACTCCTGGTGCGACTCAGATGTGAATTCTTGCTCCTACTGATTCACAGGTCAGAGCACATGTCACATGCCTGGTTAGCCTGCGGGACTGGTCATCACAATCTCCTACAGCCTGGAGACCTGGAGCATGTTACACAATGCTGCAAACACTGCAGTGATTCCGAAGAGGTGCAAGATGATGCCACAAGAAATCAGTGTCAGTAGACTGATGTCACAGAGCCAGAGTAGAAGGCAGAGCTTGGGAACAAGTCTGGGATTCTGGTCATGTACAGGTAGGTGACAACATCTGATTCGGAACAACTTCACCTGAATAAATTCCAAATCGTCAGCATTAACAGTCCTAACATTATAGTGACCCCCATGACAACAGTTTGATCTGAATCACATTCTCACTGATGACCCTTTAGCTCCAGCACCATGTCAGAAATCCATGGTATTTCTCCTTGATATTGGACCAATCTCAGTAATCAGTCACAACAACACATTTCAGTGGTAAATGTTAGCATTCCACTTCTGTCCTTGTATGGTTCACAGCAGCACGTCTCAAATAAACAAGAGGCAGTTGATGGTAGATGTATGGAACACATTTTATTGATGTACAGTGATCGGCCTAACTTTATACAGCGGGAGAAGCTTTTCGCTTTCTGCCTCTTTCGAGCTCTCCGAAAAACTGCTGAAAACCTGCTCCTTTCTTTACACACCGCAGTTTGCATACATCACATGTGCGTATCATAGACAAGACCGCATGATGTTTCTATTCTCAAATCCTTTAAAGACAGTGTCTCATTTAAACATTTGTAGTTGCTTATTGCAAAGCTATTTCCCTCAAAAAGGACTTCCTGACCTAACTGTTGTGAATCACTTTCAAGAATAGGCTTTATTAACTGTTATATTTCTGCACGAGCGAATAGATTGCTCTATGTTTATTAACCCTATTCCCGAAAGTTACACTTTAATCACACGTAGTTATTACTGTCACGTATTTCCTTACACAAACAATTTACATATCAGAAAAAAAGCTTTGCATTCTTCGCTGGTGACTTCAAAACCCTTCTGTTCACCTGTTGCTACAAGATACCTAGAATTTCGTCTATTAACCCTTAACTCCCCAAGATGTCGAACATACATCTGTCCAAGATGTGGAACATTAATAACACTTTTTTATGATATTTATATTTTTCTTACTTCCACTGTGCCCGGCTTTGGTGACTTCACTCCTTACTATTTAATGTCCGGCATCTTACTTGTCTGTTCCGTTCCCTCAGTGGCAGTAGGTTCAGAGATGGATGGTTGACGTCTTGCAGAAAGAGTGAAAGCAACCCGGAATGGAAGTGGCCTTTGCCTTATGGCAGAATCATGAGAGATCAGCTGGTATCTGCATCTTCAATGCCAAAGTAAGGTCAACCTACACCTCTCGAATGATTCCCAAATGTAGTGGCCTCCGAAGCGACCGAAGGATGGGTGACTGGCTGTACTAAACTGAAATATAGCATCATCCTGCATGTTTTCACCTGTCAGGCCAAATATTCAGGGCTTTGGATCTGCTTCCACCTGCAGTGAAATTAGTATCATTTAGTCGACTCACTGAGAGTGCAACCACTGTGCTCTGATCTCTAAAGCTATTCAGACGACCACCATAGTTTCTTTTACAAAAGGCGTAAGTGATAATAATGACTCTGATGGCGGAGTTCCATATGCTGCAGAGTTGACTGCATTGCTTTTCAATATTGACCACGATAACGCAAGTGTAGTTGGTGGCCTTCTCCAATGGAGTTCCCCATCTGCCGCCTTCATGCATTTGATCCTCTGATAGAATCCTTCCTTAAAGTCAGTAGGCTTCTCAGATGAGTTCACGGAGCTGCTGCCCTTCCAGATGACAGCGATCAGATACTCACGTGCCATCTCCATCTCCAAAATTCTATTCATGATTGGTGCTTGAAGATTTACCCTCACTATCACAGACTACGCACTGCCGGGTACTGTTTCTGGACTGGTGTTTCTGTGATTGTTAAAAAAAGATGACTGGAGATGGATGAAGAAAGAATAAGGACTGTCTTCTTCAGCCTTATCAGAAGAACCAAAACATTACGAGCAGGTGTGGGCCATACGAACCGTCTAGCCTGCTCAGCCATTCAAGGTGATCACTGCTGATCTTCGACTTGAGCTCCACTTTCCTGCCCGAGCGCCACATCTCTTGAGTTGCCTACAGTCCAAACGCCTATACATCTCAGCCTTGAATTTACTCAATGATTGAGCGTCCACAGCCCTTTGCGGTAGAGAATGCCAAAGATTCACAATCCTATTAGTGATGATATTCCTCCTCATCTCAGTCTTAAATGGCCAACTCCTTATCCTGAGATGATCCTCCCTGGTTGTACACTCTCCAGCCTCTCAGCATCTATGCTTTAAATCCCTCTCAGAATCTTATGTTTTGAGGAGATCACCTTTCATTCTTCTATACTCCAGAGAACATAGGCCCAATCTACTCAATCTCTCCTCGTAGGACAACACTGTCATTCCAGGAATTAATTTAGTGAACATTTGTTGTATCGCCTCTAAGGCAAGGGTAACCTTCTTTAGATAAGGAGACCAAAACTGTGCACTGTACACCAGGTGTGACTCACTCGAGCCATTTACAATTATAGTAAGACTTCTTTACTCTTGTACTCCAAATCCCTTGCAATAACTGCCAGCTTGCCATTTGCCATCGTAATTGCTTGTTGTAGCTTCATGCTAATTGTCTGTGTTTCCTTATGAGGACACCGAATTCGATCCGAGCAAAAACATTTTATAGTTTCTCACCATTTATAAATATTATGTTTTTTCAGTTCTTTCTACTAAAGTTAATAACCTCACATTTACCAACACTTTACTCCATCCACCATCTTATTGACTAGGCACTTAAAATATATATTTACCTTTGCAGCCTAATTGTGTCCTCTTCACAGCTTACTTGTACCCTAGCTTTGTATTATCAGAAAACTTCGATACATTACACTCGTTCCCTTCATCTAAGTCAATAATATAGACAGTAAATAGCTGAGGTGCAAGTACTGATCCTTGCGGTACCCCACTCGTTACAGGCTGGCATATTAAAAATGACCTGTTTATTCCTACTCTCTGTTTTCGGTCCATTAATAAATATTCTATCCATGCTAATCTATTACCAACAATCCCACTAACGTCTTTTGCGTGAATCTAATATTTTCCTGTGATAGAAAAAGAGAAGTTAGCAGGAGTTGCGCAGATGGCCAGTGGCCATTATAGCTTAAGAAGTAAAGATCATAAGAACTGGAGCAAGAGTATGCCATTTGGCCCCTCGAGCCTGCTCTGCCATTTAATAAGATCATGGCTGAGCTGACCTTGGGTACAGCTGCACTTTCCTGCCCACTCCCCATAACCCTTCATTCGTTTATCAATTAAAAATCTGTCTAAATCCACCTTAAATATATTCAATAACCCAGCCACCACAGCTCTTTGGGGCAGAGAATTCCACAGATTTACGACTCTGAGAGAAGAAATTCCTCCTCATCTCAGTTCTAAATGGGCGACTTCTGATTCTGAAACTATGTCGCCAAGTTCTAGATTCCCCCACAAGTGGAAACATCCTCTCTGAATCGACCTTGTCGAGCCCCCTCAGTATCTTACATGTGTCAATAAAATCATCTCTTATTCTTCTAAACTCTAATGAGTATAAGCTCAACCTCCTCAACCTTTCTTCATAAGTCAAACCCTTAATCTCAGGAATCAACCTGGAGTAACTTCTCTGAACTGCCTCAAATGCAAGCATATCCCTTCTTGAATACGGAGACCAAAACTGTACGCAGCACTCTAGGGCCCCAAGTTTCCACATGATTTGCTCCTGATTTTTAGGAGCAACTTGTGTAGAACGGAGTATCTTAGAAATCGGAATTCTCCACATTTAGTTTTCTGCAGTTCTAGTCAGGTAGAACAGTTTCACTTTGGAACAGAATTTTTTTTTCAAAATGGGGTGTGCCCGGCCACTGACGCCTGATTTCAAAGTTTCCACAGTGAAAACGTACTCCAAACTAACTTAGAATGGAGTAAGTGAAGATTTTTATACGCTTGAAAAAACCTTATCTACACTTTAAAAAATCAGGCGCAGGTTATAAATTAGGTGTAGGGAACGAGGTGGGGGGGGAGGTGGGGGGGGAGGGGGGGAAGCGAAGTCATTAAATTCTATAATCAATCCTTAGTTATACTTATACAAATATTATACAAATAATTCCAACCTGAATAAAAATTTATAAGCAAAGAAAAGATTAAATAAACCATGTTCCTACCTGTCTGAAAGTGCTTCAGGCAGGCCTTTCAGGCAGCGGCGTGGCGTCAGTGTTTCGACGGCAGTGGCAGCAAGCAGCCTTAGAGTTGAGCTGCGGTGCTTGAGGCAGGCCTTCATTCCCCGCGAAGATGCAGCACCCGGACAGACTTGAGGCCATTCGGCCATGGGATTGCAGCGGCGTCAGTGGCTGGTCAGCAGCCGAAGAATCAACGCAGGACACACGCAGCTCATTAAGGTTCTTGAGGCCAATCGGCCACGCTTTAGGGGCGGCGTCAGTGGCTGGCCGGCAGCCAAAGATACAGCAGCAGCCTTCGAGCTGTGAGGGGGACTGAGGCCATTTGGACAGGGAGAGGCAGCCACATCGAGAGTTTTATATTTAAATTTGCAGAATGGGTGCTGCATTGTCAACACCATATATTATGCAATGGTTTGCCATCAATTCACTGCATAGGAGAGAATTGATTGGAGCTCACCGCGCCAGGAACGTCATAGCCTGTAGGTTGATGGGCAGGAGACCTTACCCACGTCGACAATATCGAACCAGGTGCTTGTACCTGGACATGAGCGAGGCTGATTGTGTGAAAAGGCTGCGATTTCGCAGAGAAGTTGTCACTGAGATCTGTGATATGGTGAGAGCAGATTTGCAGCCCAGAAGCAGAAGGACAACTGCCTTGTCTGTTGAAGTGAAGGTAAAAGCTGCACTTTCTTTCTATGCCTCGGGATCGTTTCAGGCTACAACTGGAGATGTGTGTGCCATCTCTCAACGTGCAATACATGCCTGCGTTTACCAGGTCACGGCTGCACTTTATGCGCGAAGGAATGACTTCATCAATTTCCCAATGACCGCACAAGCGATCCATCAGAGGGCTGTGGGCTTCTTCAGGATTGCCGGCTTCCCAAAGGTACAGGGCTGCATTGATTGTACCCACATAGCCTTGCGAGCACCCTTGGAGGAATCTGAGCAGTACCGAAATAGGAAAGGTTTCCACTCTATCAATGTGCAGCTCGTGTGTGACGACAAGCAGCGCATCATGTCAGTCGACGCGAGATACCCTGGCAGCACCCAAGATGCGTTCATCCTATGCGACAGCGTTCTATCTGACATGTTTGAGCAGCAGCCAGAAGGGCAGAGCTGGCTACTGGGAGACAAAGGGTACGGCCTGACCACCTGGCTCATGACGCCCCTACGCGTGACACGGACAGAAGCTGACCGTCAATACAACATGGCGCACATTGCGACGCGCAGCATCATTGAGAGGACCATTGGCATATTGAAACAGCGATTCCGATGCCTGGACCATTCCGGAGGACAGTTGCAATACTCTCCTCAGATTGTCGGTCACTTCACTGTTGTGTGCTGCATGCTTCATAACTTAGCCATCATGAGGCAGCAGGAGCTGGTAGTGGAACCCGAAGACCGACGTGAGGGTCCAGTGCATGATGATAGTATTATGGAAGACCAGGATGTGGATGATAACGACAAACAGGAAAGCATGCAAGTGCCTGATGCCGGAGCACGAGGTCGGAGGAGGGCCGTCCATCGTGCCCCTTTAACGATTGCTCGAGACTTGCGCCAGCAGCTCATCCGTGAATGCTTCAACTACTGATGCCTGAAGGCTCTGCGACCACTTTTGCATATGGACATGTTTATTCTTTGCAGTTGTTCCTACGTTGTGTTGTGTTAATGGAACATGAAACAGTTTTAATGAAAAAATATTTTATTGAAAAGTTAACGTCACTCTAATAAAATATTTGTTGTATCAAACTACACTTTTTAATATGACTCTTGAAGATCACTTAAAAACTTTAAGATCACTTATAAACTTGTAAAGTTACAAAAGTTACAAAACACTTTCTATGTGAAAAACTTTACACTCTGAGATCACTTACACTTCAAGATCACTTTTTAGATGCAAAGTTAAATAATTTACAGAATGTGAGAGCATTTACACTATAAGATCACTTGAAAACCCTGAGATCACTTATATGCTGTAAAGTTACAAAACTTACAAAACAGTTTCATTGTGAAAAATCTTACACTCTGAAGAACACTTAAACGTCAGGATCACTTTTTAGGTGCGAAATTAAATAAGATACAAAAAAATGTGAGAGCATTTACACTATAAGATCACTTAAAAACCATAAGATCCCTTATAAGTTGTAAAGTTACAAAACTTACAAAACAATTTCATTGTGAAAAATCTTACACTCTGAAGAACACTTAAACTTCAGGATCACTTTTTAGGTGCAAAATTAAATAAGATACGAAAAAATGTGAGAGCATTTACACTATAAGTTCAATTGAAAACCATAAGATCCCTTATAAGTTGTAAAGTTACAAAACTTACAAAACAATTTCAATTTGAAAAACGCTACTACAGCTACATAAAGAACAAGAACAAAAGCAGCAAAGAAAGGCTGCAACCATGTCTCATCCATATCTCAGTGAATGTTCACTTCCTCATGGGGGTGTCATTTGATTGGCTGGGCTGTGTGACCTTATTGCAGCAGCTACCTCAACCAGGCCCTCCCTGTCGGCCTGTGCCGACACTTGCATGCCCTCCCTGATGGCCTGTGCCGTAATTTGCATGCCTTCCCTGACGGCCTGAGCCATCGATTGCACTCCCTCGGACATTCCCTCCCTAAGTTCCCGTGTCATTACTGCTATTTCTCCTGTCAGGACCGTCAACTCTTCACCTACTGCATTGACACCACCGATGAGTGATCGGGTAAGCTCATTGGTATCCATACCCAATGCCACAACCTGAGTCACATCTGTTGCATGCTGCATCTCAGGAGAGCGTGTCTCCAATCTCCTTCTCCTCTGCCTGGGTCTGCCTTGTGGCACCACTACACTGCGAGGCGCGGGCATGGATGGTGGGATGCTTGGTGTTGCAAGTGGCACCACTACACAGGGAGATGCAGGCTGGGACTGTGGGACGCTCTGTGTTCCAGACGGCTGAACTGGAGGGAGAGGCTCGGGCTGGAATGGTGGGATGCTCTGTGTTGCAGACGGCAGAACTAGAGGGAGAGGCTCAGGCTGGAACGGTAGGACACTCGGTGTTCCAGACGACAGCACTCGAGTGCGAGCCGTGGGCTGGGATGTTGGACGAATGGGTGTAAACTGCTCCATGATATCAGCAGCAACACTAGGACCCGAAGCGTCGGAATCAAAACCATAGTAGGTGGAACCAGAACCTATGCGAGAGGGAGGCGCAGGCTGGGACGGTAGTGCGCTGACTGTAGAATGCTGCATTATACCAGCAGCACCACTGGGACCCACAACATCAGAAGCGAAACCATGGAAGGTGGAACCAAGACCTATGCTAGGGGTTGAAACTCTGATGCCCCTTGATGGGGGCTCATAAACATTAAATTGGAAGCTCTCACCTGCAGACATTTCAGTCATCGCTGCCATCATCCAGTCTGGATCGTCCGCAGCTGGTTGTACTGGTTCTTGTTCTGTACCCTCAGGATCCTCAGGGTTGGCAGCAGCAGCATCATCATCATCATCTTCATGTTCTGCAAAATACATCAGAATAGTCAAATGCTTAACAGCAAGGGAGGGGGCAGGGTGGGTGGCATGAGTACTCTCACACATAGCAGGCCAGGCAGCAGGTTGATTTAAAGGGCCATGATGCATTTTCAGGACTTACCCTCTTCCTCGCGTGCGGGCCCAGCTTGTGCTGTACCGATTGCTTTACTCCATGTCCGACTCATCATAGCAGCTACCCTTTGTTCCAAGGGTGTCAGTGGATGCAGATTGGGCACGCCTCCTCCTGTCCGAGTTGCCTCCCTTTTGTTGTGGGCCAATTTCTTCTGCAAAGAGTAAAATATAACTTTTTACAGATTGTGTCAAGTCTGCAAGGTGGGACATACAGATAGCCAGGTTACAATTACGACTAAATTAAAAATGGGAAATATTACTTACACTAACTACTTGACCAAGGTCGTGCCATTTCTTTTTACACTGACTTCCAGATCTCCTGGTATGCACCACTGCGCAGTAATCTTCTGCAACTTGGTTCCAGCGTTTCTTCATTTCTTTTGGTGGCAATTTTATGCAACCTCTGTTGCTGGTATCTAGCTCCTGCCATCTCTGCTCAATTATGTTGACTAATATCTCCACTTCCTCATGCAAGAAATTCTTTGTTCTTGGTGGACGTTGATCCATTGCAAAGTTGAATTGGCACTCTTATTTCTCCAAACACACAATCCTTAATTTGCAGGCACCGATTCTGCAAGTTTAGCAGTGAAAAGCTGAACTCACTGATTTCAGCAGGTGATTTATTCAGCAGTGCTGCTAAAAGCACTCTCTCACACACAGAAATATCAAGAAAATTAAAATACAAGCCTTTGCAGGGGTCCAAGAAACAAATCTTCACTTTTTCTGCAGCACTTTTAAAAATGGCCGAGTGCCAATGTTGACTTCAGACTGCGCATGCGCGAACGCTCCAACGCGCACACGCAGGGTTGCCGGCACCAAGAAGCCTCATTTCAATTGTACCCACCCCCTCCTTCTTACAAAATTGGCGCAAGTGGTAGGCTCCGCCCCCTGTGCGCCGCGCCAAGCAGACATCAAGCTCCAAGGAGCTGAAGAATACTGCACTTTTTTTCCGGCGCCGTTTTCGGCGTCAAAAACAGGCGCCCAGCTCTGAGGTGCGCCTTTTTCGTCATGTGTGGAAACTTGGGGCCATAGTGTGGCTTCATCAATACCCTGTACAGTTGTAGCATGCTTTTATAATCAATCGCTTTTGCAATAAAAGACAACATTCCATTTGCCTTCCTGATTACTTGCTGTACTTGCATTCTAACATTTTGTGTTTTATGCACAAGAACCCTAGGACCCTCTGCACTGCATCATTATGTAATCTCTCTCAGTTTAAATAAAAATGTGTTTTTTTATTTTTCCTGCCAAGGTGGATATCATCATACTATGCCACATTATATTCCATCTCCCAAATGTTTACCCACTCAGCCTGTGTGCTCCAAGTAACTTGCTGTACCTGGCATCTTTGTATCATCAGAAAACTTGGCTACATTTCATTCGGTCTCTTCATCCAAGTCATTCATGTAGATTATAAGTAGTTGAGGGCCCAGCACCGATCCTTGTGGCAACCCACCAGTTAACGTTTGCCAAGCGGAAATTGACCAAATTATCCCGGCTCTCTGTTTTCTGTTAGTTAGCCAATCCGGTATACATGCTAATATATTATCCCAATCCCGCTGAGCTTTTATCTTGTGCAGTAACCTTTTATGTGGCACCTTGTCGAGTGCCCTCTGGAAATCCAAATACACCATATCTACTGGTCCCCACTGCTCCTTACATTCTCAAAAACTCCAGCAAATTTGTCAAACATGATTTCCCTTTCATACAACCATGCTAACTCCGCTTGACTGTATTATTCTTTTCCAAATGTCCTACTACTGCTTCCTTAATAATGGACTCCAGCATTTTCCTAACGACAGAATTTAGGCTAACTGGTCCATAGTTTCCTGCTTTCTGTCTGCCTTCTTTTTTAAATAGGGGCGTGACATTCGCTGTTTTCCTCTCGGGACCTCTCAAGAATCCAGGGAATTTTGGTAGATTACAACCAATGCATCCACATTCTCTGCAACCACTTCTTTTAAGATCCTAGAATGCAAGCCGTGAGCTCCAGGGGGCTTATCCAACTTTAGTCCCATTATTTTACCAAGTACTTTTTCTTTAGTGATTGTTTTAAGTTCCTCCTTCCCTATAACCACTCGGTAATCCATTATAGGGATGTTTCTGTGTCTTCTATCTTGAAGACCGATACAAAATATTTGTTCAAAGTCTCTGCCATTTCCCTGTCCCCATTCTTAATTCCCCAGTCTCATCATCTCGGGAATAACGTTTATTTTAGCTTATCTCTTCGTTTTTATATACATGCAGAAGCTCTTACTATCTGTTTTTATATTTCTTGCTAGTTCAGTCTTATAATCTATCTCCCCTCTCTTTATTATATTTTTAGTCGTCCTTTGCTGTTTTTTTTTAATTTCCAATCCTGCAGCCTCTCACTAATCTTAGATACTATGTATACCATTTTTTTCAATTTGGTACCACCCGTTACTTCGTTGTTAGCCACGAATGGTTCTCCCTTCTCTTACAGTCTTTTCTTCTCACTGGAATATCTATTTGTTGAGTGTTATGAAATATCTCTTTAAATGTTTGCCACTGCTTATCAACCTTTTTATGCTTGAATCGATTTTTCTGTGCTATTTAGTCAACTCTGCCTCCATACCTTTGTAATCGTCTTTATTTAAGATCAGGACACTGGTTTGAAATCCAACTTTCTCACCCTCTGACTGAATTTGAAATTCAACCATGTTATGATCACTCTTTCTTAGTGGATCCTTTACGATGAGATCATTTATTAATCCAGTCCTATAACAATCAGCTCCAAGATAGCCTGCTCCCTGGTTGGTTCCGCAACATACTGTTCAAGGAAACCACCCCAGATACACTCTGAAATTTTCCTCAAGGCTACCTTGGCCAATTTGATTTTTCCACGCAATATGAAGATTAAAATCGCGCATGATTATTGTCATACCTTTCTTATAAGCCTCCATTATTTCATGATTTCTATTCCGTCCAACAGTGTAGCTAATTTTAAGGGGCCTATAGACTATGCCCACCAGTGACTTCCTCCCCTTATTTTTTATTATCTCCACTGATGCTGATTATGTATCTTGATTTTATGAACCAATATCATTTCTCACGAATGCACTGATCTCATCCTTTATTCACAGATTTACCACACCTCCTTTTCCTTTCTTTCTATTTATCAGAATTATCAAAGACCCCTGAATATTCTGATCCCAGCCTTGGTCACCTTGCAAACACGTCTCTGTAATGTCTGTCAGATCAAATCCACTTATTGCTATTTGTGCCGTCAACACCTCCATCTTGTTACGAATGCTGCGTACATTCAGCTAAAGAGCATTCAAATTTGTCTCTTTGCCATTTTCCATGCTTTGACCATGAATACTGCGTGCATTCAGATAAAAAGCTTTTAAATTTGTCTTTTTACCATTTTTCCCTGCTTCGGATGCACTCTTATTGTTATACATTCAGTCATTTATTGTCACACTCTGGTCATAATTTCCTACAGTGCTACACTGCTATATTGCCTTCTCCTTGCTCTTTGACTTTTTAAATTTCCGCTCACCTGAACTTTTCACCCCACTATTTAGTTTAAAGCATTCTCTACAGCCCGAGTTATTCGATTCGCCAAAACACTAGTCCCAGCATTGCTCAAGTGAAGCCCATCCCAATGAAACAGCTCCGTCTTACCACAGTAGATGTGCCAGTGCCCTTATAAATCGAAAGCCATGTCTCCTACACCAGACTTTGAGGCTTCTCTCTGATGGGTATTCAACATTCAGGAAGGATAGAATAAAAGGAAAAGGAGGTGGTGTAGCATTGCTGGTTAAAGAGGAGATTAATGCGATAGTTAGGAAGGACATTAGCTTGGATGATGTGGAATCTATATGGGTAGAAATGCAGAACACCAAAGGGCAAAAAACGTTAGTGGAAGTTGTGCACAGACCTCCAAACAGTAGTAGTGATGTTGGGGAGGGCATCAAACAGGAAATTAGGGTTGCATGCAATAAAGGTGCAGCAGTTATCATGGGTGACATTAATATGCATATAGATTGGGCTAACCAAACTGGAATCAATACGGTGGAGGAGGATTTCCTGGAGTGCATAAGGGATGGTTTTCTCGACCAATATGTCGAGGAACCAACTAGGGGGAGGCCATCTTAGACTGGGAGTTGTGCAATGAGAGAGGATTAATTAGCAATCTCGTTGTGCGAGGCCCCTTGGTTAAGAGTGACCATAATATGGTGGAATTCTATATTAAGATGGAGAATGAAACAGTTAATTCAGAGACCATGGTCCAGAACTTAAAGAAGGGTAACTTTGAAGATATGAGGCGTGAATTGGCTAGGATAGATTGGCGAATGATCCTTAAGGGGTTGACTGTGGATGGGCAATGGCAGACATTTAGAGACTGCATGGATGAACTACAACAATTGTACATCCCTGTCTGGCATAAAAATATAAAAGGGAAATAGCTCAACCGTGGCTATCAAGGGAAATCAGGGATAGTATTAAAGCCAAGGAAGTGGCATACAAATTGGCCAGAAATAGCAGTGAACCTGGGGACTGGAAGAAATTTAGAACTCAGAAGAGGAAGACAAAGGGTTTGATTAGTGTCTGGAAAATAGAGTACGAGAGGAAGCTTGCAGGGAACATTAAGACGGGCTGCAAAAGTTTCGATAGATATGTAAAGAGAAAAAGGTTAGTAAAGACAAATGTAGGTCCCCTGCAGTCAGAATGAGGGGAAGTCATAACGGGGAACAAAGAAATGGCAGATCAATTAAACAAGTACTTTGGTTCGGTATTCGCTAAGGAGGACACAAACAACCTTCCGGATATAAAAGGGGTCAGAGAGTCGAGCAAGAAGAAGGAACTGAGGGAAATCCTTATTAGTCGGGAAATTGTGTTGGGGAAATTGATGGGATTGAAGGCCGATAAATCCCCAGGGCCTGATGGACTGCATCCCAGAGTACTTAAGGAGGTGGCCTTGGAAATAGCGGATGCATTGACAGTCATTCTCCAACATTCCATTGACTCTGGATCAGTTCCTATCGAGTGGAGGGTAGCCAATGTAACCCCACTTTTTAAAAAAGGAGAGCGAGAGAAAGCAGGGAATTATAGATCGGTCAGCCTGACATCGGTAGTGGGTAAAATGATGGAATCAATTATTAAGGATGTCATAGCAGCGCATTTGGAAAGAGGTGACATGATAGGTCCAAGTCAGCATGGATTTGTGAAAGGGAAATCATGCTTGACAAATCTTCTGGAATTTTTTGAGGATGTTTCCAGTAGAGTGGACAAGGGAGAACCAGTTGATGTGGTGTATTTGGACTTTCAGAAGGCTTTCGACAAGGTTCCACACAAGAGATTAATGTGCAAAGTTAAAGCACATGGGATTGGGGGTAGTGTGCTGACGTGGATTGAGAACTGATTGGCAGACAGGAAGCAAAGAGTAGGAGTAAATGGGTACTTTTCAGAATGGCAGGTCGTGACTAGTGGGGTACCGCAAGTTTCTGTGCTGGGGCCCCACCTGTTTACATTGTACATTAATGATTTAGACGAGGAGATTAAATGTAGTATCTCTAAATTTGCGGATGACACTAAGTTGCGTGGCAGAGTGAGCTGCGAGGAGGATGCTATGAGGCTGCAGAGTGACTTGGACAGGTTAGGTGAGTGGGCAAATGCATGACAGATGAAGTATAATGTGGATAAATGTGAGGTTATCCACTTTGGTGGTAAAAACAGAGAGACAGACTATTATCCGAATGGAGACAGATTAGGAAAAGGGAAGGTGCAACGAGATCTGGGTGTCATGGTACATCAGTCATTGAAGGTTGGCATGCAGGTACAGCAGGCGGTTAAGAAAGCAAATGGCATGCTGGCCTTCATAGCGAGGGGATTTGAGTACAGGGGCAGGGAGGTGTTACTACAGTTGTACAGGGCCTTGGTGAGGCCACACCTGGAGTATTGTGTACAGTTTTGGTCTCCTAACTTGAGGAAGGACATTCTTGCTATTGAGTGAGTGCAACGAAGGTTCACCAGACTGATTCCCGGGATGGCGGGACCGACATATCAAGAAAGTCTGGATCAACTGGGTTTGTATTAATTGGAGTTCAGAAGAATGAGAGGGGATCTCATAGAAACATTTAAAATTATGCTTGGTTCAGACAGGTTAGATGCAGGAAGAATGTTCCCAATGTTGGGGAAGTCCAGAACCAGGGGTCACAGTCTAAGGATAAGGGGTAAGCCATTTAGGACCGAGATAAGGAGAAACCTCTTCACCCAGAAAGTGGTGAACCTGTGGAATTCTCTGCCACAGAAAGTTGTTGAGGCCAATTCACTAAATATATTCAAAAAAGAGTTAGATGTAGTCCTTACTACTAAGAGGATCAAGGGGTATGGCGAGAAAGCAGGAATGGGGTACCGAAGTTGCATGTTCAGCCATGAACTCATTGAATTGTAGTGCAGGCTCGAAGGGCCGAATGGCCTACTCCTGCACTTATTTTCTATGTTTCTATGTTTCTATCTAATTTATCCTTTGCAAATTTGCTCGTGGCTCAGTTGGCAATCCAGAGATCATTAACATTGTGGTTCTGCTTTTTAATTTAGCCCCTAGCTGCTCATACTCCCTCAGCAGAATCTCTTTCTTTGTTTTACCGATGTCATTGACATTGGTAATTTGTGGATCACTGGGTCTTCCCCCTACATCTCCAAGTTTCTCTCCAGCCCATGAGGAGATGTCCTTAACCGTGGCACCGGATAGGCAACACAGCCTTCGGGACTCAAGCTCTCGTCTGCAGAGAATAGTATCTCTCTCCATGATGATACTTTCCCCTACCACGACAAAATTTCTTTTTACTCCCCCCACTTGAATGGCCTCCTGTAGCACTGTGCTCTGCTCAGTTAACTCATGCTCCCTGCAGTGCCTGCTCTCGTCCAAATAGGAAGCGAGAATCTCGTGCCTGTTGGACAAGAGCAAGAGCTGAGGCTCCTCCATCATTTCATCCTGGGTCCCCATACCTGCATCGCCCTTAGTCACATCCTCCTGTGCCTGATCACGGACCAAATTTGATTTAATTAATCTAAAGGGTGTGACTACCTCCTGGTAAACCGTGTCCCGGTAACTCTCCCCATCCCTGATGTGTTGCACTGTTTGCAGCTCGGATTCCAGCTCATCAACATGGAGCCGAAGTCACTCGAGCTGCAGACACCTACTACAAATGTGCTCGCTTTGGACATCAATGGTGTCAACCAGCTCCCACATGCAACAGCAGTAAAACATCGCCTGCCCTGCTGTCTTTAATGCATTTAATTAATTACGTTTTCAATTTCTGAACGTTTAGTTTTTCATCCCAGCTTTTAATTTAAAGCAATGTTCAATAAAGGCGAGAAAAACTGACCAACCAATCACTTAGCTGCTTTCCTGTGACGTCACACTTTGATGCTTTTTAATTCGTATCCTCCCAGGTCATGTGATCCTGGTTGGGCTGGCTGTTTCACGGTGTGCCACTCCTCCGATCTCCCTGTTTCAAGGTGTGCCACTCCTCCCGATCTCGCGCTGTTTCAAGGTGATCTCTGTTACCTCCTCAAACTTCCGAGATCTCTGCATTCCTCCAAATCTGACCCCTTTCAGAGCAGCAATTTTAATCGTGCCACCATTGGCGATCATGCCTTCAGGTGTGTAGAACTAAAGCTCTGGAATTCCCACACTGAACGTCTCCACCTCTCTACATTTCTCTCATCCTGTAAGATGCTCCCTAAAACTGACCTCTTCGACCAAGCTTTTGCTCTTGTCTCCTGATATCTCCTTACATGGTGCGGTGACAAATTCTTTTCATAATTGCTGCTGTGAAGCGCCTTGGGTCATTTTTGAAACATTTGAACAGTTGTAGGCCATTTAGCAGCGAAAGCCTGTTCAGTGAGTCAATGAGATGATGGCTGATCTTTATCCTAGCTCCAGTAATCCACTTGGCTCCAAATCCCTAATACCGTGGCCATCAAAATTTATCAATCTCAGATTTACAATTATTAATTGAGCTCGCATCGAAAGCTTTTTATGGGAGAGAGTTCCATACTTCTACCACCCGTTGGGTAAGATGTGTGTTCTACCGCCCTCCAAAGGGCCTGACTCTGATTTAAAGTTTATCTACTCTGGGGTTCTGGACACCTGCACAAGCAGAAAAGAATCCCCACTGGACTCCTCCAATGTTGCCTCTTGTCCCACACCCTTCATCCTCCGACTCTTGACTTATTGCATTCTTCCTTCACTTTATCCCACTATTTGTGGCAGAAACATCTGTCTCCTCAGCGACACTCCCTGGACCTCCCTCCCTAAACCCTCCAGCTCGCTACATGTCAGCCCCTTTCTGATAACCTCCTTGGCACTGATCTTTTTGACCTTCAGTCACCTCTCCTGCCCTCTCTGTGATTGTTTGCCACCTGTTGCTCTGCGCTGTAAAGGGCTTGTACTTGTAACACTTTAAAGGTGCGATATAATTGTCTGTTGTTGTTGAGGTGGGAGTGACTTACGTACAACTCAAACTCACTTCCCAGCATTTTCCTTTGGTTCAGTGGAAAGGGGCTCTTGGTTGGACCGCAGCAACCAAGTGACACAAATTGGCAGCAATCTCACTGTCGAGGAACATCTTGGCCCAGTCGGTGGTGGTCTTGTCTTTGAAGCCATTTGGGTGCCCCAAATTCTCGGGATGATGCATATCCCAAGCGGATTGCAAGTCTGGGAGGAGACCTGAAATTGGGAGTGCACTCTGGATCCATCCTAAATATCAATACACTGTCGTGAGATTCCCCAAACTAGGATTGTATTCCCTAACATTTCGAAGTTTAAGGGATTTGATCAAAGTATTCACGATATAAAGGTAAACTGATAGGGTAGAGAGACCCTAGTAAAAGATATTAAGAAAGGGCAGTAACTTGGATGATGTGGAATTGGTATGGGTGGAGATACGGAATACCAAGGTGCAGAAAACGCTAGTGGGAGATGTGTACAGACCACCAAACAGTTGTAGTAAGTTTGGGGACAGCATCAAACAAGAAATTAGGGCTGCATGCAATAAAGGTACAGCAGTTATCATGCATGACTTTAATCTACATATTAATGGGCTAACCAAACTGGTAGCAATGCGGTGGAGGAGAATTTCCTGGAGTGTATTAGGAAGGGTTTTCTAGACCAATGTGTCGAGGAACGAACTAGTGAACTGGCCATCCTAGACTGTGCAATGAGAAAGGACAAATTAGCAATCTTGTTGTGTGAGACCCCTTGTCGAAGAGTGACTATAACATGGTAGAATTCTTTATTAGGATGGAGAGTGGCACAGTTAATTCAGAAACCACGTCCTGACCTTAAGGAAAGGTAACGTCGATGGTTTGAGGTGTGAATTGGCTATAATGCACTGGCAACTGATTCTTAAGGGTTGACGGTGGATAGGCAATGGCAAACATTTAAAGATCACATGGATGAACTTCAGCAACTGTACATTTCTGTCTGGAGTAAAAATAAAACGGGGAAGGTGGCTCAACCGTGACTAACAAGGGAAATTAAGGATAGTGTTAAATCTAAGGAAGAGACATATAAATTGGCCAGAAAAAGCAGCAAACCTGAGGACTGGGAGAAATTTAGAATTCAGCAGAGGAGGACAAAGGGTTTCATTAAGAGGGGGAAAATAGAGTATGAGAAGAAGCTTGCCGGGAACATAAAAACTGACTGCAAATGTTTCTATAGATATGTGAAGAGAAAAAGATTATTGAAAACAAACGTAGTCCTTTGCAGTCGGATTCAGATGAATTTATAAAGAAATAGCAGACTAATTGAACAAATACTTTGGTTCTGTCTTCACGAAGGAAGACACAAATAACCTTCTGGAAGTACTAGGGGACCGAGGGTCGAGTGAAAAGGAGGAACTGAAGGATATCCTTATTAGGCAGGAAATTGTGTTAAGGAAATTGATGGGATTGAATGCCGATAAATCCCCTGGGCCTGATAGTCTGCATCCCAGAGTACTTAAGGAAGTGGCCCTAGAAATAGTGGATGCATTGGTGATCATTTTCCAACAGTCTATCGACTCTGGATCAGTTTCTATGAACTGGAGTGTAGCTAATGTAAAACCACTTTTTAAAAAGGGAGGGAGAGAGAAAGCGGTTAGCCTGACATCAGTGGTGGGGAAAATGTTGGAATCAATTATTAAGGATGAAATAGCAGCGCATTTGGAAAGCAGTGACAGGATCGGTCCAAGTCAGCATGGATTTATGACAATGCTTGACAATCTTCTGGAATTTTTTGAGGATGTACCGAGTAGAGTGGACAAGGGAGAACCAGTGAATGTGGTGTATTTGGACTTGCAAAAGGCTTTTCACAAGATCCCACACAAGAGATTGGTGTGCAAAATCAAAGCACATGGTATTGGGGGTAATATACTGGTGTGGATAGAGAACTGGTTGGCAGACAGGAAGCAGAGAGTCGGAATAAACGGGTTCTGTCAGAATGGCAGGCAGTGACTAGTGGAGTGCCGCAGGGCTCAGTGCTGGGACCGTAGTTCTTACAATATACATCAATGATTTGGATGAGGAGTTGAGTGTACATCTCCAAGTTTGCAGATGACACTAAACTGGGTGGCGGTGTGAGCTGTGAGGGGGACGTTAAGAGGCTGCAGGGTGACTTCGACATGTTAGGTGAGTGGGTAAATGCATGGCAGATGCAGTATAATGTGGATAAATGTGATGTTATCCACTTTGGGGGCAAAAACGCGAAGACAAAATATTATCTGAATGATGGCAGATTAGGAAAACGGGAGGTGCAACGAGACCTGGGTGTCATGGTTCATCAGTCATTGAAAGTTGGCATACAGGTACAGCAGGCGGTGAAAAAGGCAAATGGTATGATGGCCTTCATTGCAAGGGGATTTGAGTATAGGAGCAGGGAGGTCTTACTGCAGTTGTACAGGGCCTTGGTGAGGCCTCGCCTGGAATATTGTGTTCAGTTTTGGTCTCCTAATCTGAGGAAGGACGTTCTTGCTATTGAGGGAGTGCAGCGAAGGTTCACCAGACTGATTCCCGGAATGGCTGGACTGACATATAAGGAGAGACTGGATCGACTGGGCCTGTATTCACTGGAGTTTAGAAGAATGAGAGGGATCTCATAGAAACATATAAGATTCTGATGGGACAGGACAGGTTAGATGCAGGTAGATTGTTACTGATGTTGGGGACGTCCAGAACTGGGGGACACAGTCTTTGGATAAGGGGTAGGCCATTTAGGACTGAGATGAGGAGAAACTTCTTCACTCATAGAGTTGTTAATCTGTGGAATTCCCTGCTGCAGAGAGTTGTTGATGCCAGTTCATTGGATGTATTCAAGAGGGAGTTAGATATGGCCCTTACAGCTAAGGGGATTAAGGGGTATGGAGAGAAATCAGGAAAAGGGTACTGAGGGAATGATCAGCAATGGTCTTATTGAATGGTGGTGCAGCCTCGAATGGCCGAATGGTCTACTCCTGCACCTATGTTCTATGTTTCTATGTTTCTAAACATTATACCAACTTGTTGTCCCATCCTCCAGCTCGGACTATTGGCGATTCAGTCTCGTGGTATAGTCCCAACCCAGCCGTTTCCCTGACCGATCCTTCTCCTCAATGACCTCTCACCTCAATTGAACATCCTCAGTGCCCACACCTTAGACTTCCGTTCCTTATGAGGAACAAACATTTTCCCATTTCTGCTACATCTAGTTCATGTTGATGAATCCTTGCCCCTCCCCTAGTCTGTGCCTCAACCATGCACATGCAGCTGACCCATCATCTGCTGGCTCTTTTAAACATCGCTGAATGTGGTTTCCCACTTTAAATCTGTTTTGCTCTTATAAGTGAGGTGCAACCCTCACCTCGGAAGGATGGACCCCACCCTTTGAACTGCTCACCCAGCCAGTAAACCCACCCTGAGCCGCTCACCTGGAAAGTGAATGTTACTTGCCACTTATCAGCACAAACCTGATTGCTGGCCACGTATTTTAGCATGCAGTCACTGATTGCTTCATAGAAACATAGATGCACAGATATTAACAGCGCAGAATAAGGCCATTTCAGCCATTGTGTCTGCCCCGGCAAACAAAAAGCAGCATGGCACTTGGTCAGCAGCCCTGAAGTTTGCATATAAAGCTATGAACAATGACAGAAAGACATAGAGCACTCAGCCCAACCAGCCCGCCAACACAACTACGACACCCCTTGTACTGAAACATTCTACACTCCACCCCCAACCGGAGTCATGTGACTTCCTGGGAGAGGCAAAAACCAGATTAAAAACCCAGGCAAATTTAGGGAGAAAAAATCTGGGAAAATTCCTTTCCAACCCATCCAGGTGATCGAAACTAGTCCAGGAGATCACCCTGGCCGTATTCTATTTCCTGCAGTACTTACCATTATATATGCGCCAACAACAAAGGGTCATCCAGTCTAATCCCAGTTACCAGGTGATTGCACTTTAAGTGCCCATCCAACCATCTCTTAAAAGTGCTGAGTTTTTCTGCATCCACCACTCTTCCAGGCAGCGAATTCCATATCTCCACAACCCTCTGTGTAAAGAAGCCCCTCCCTTCAAATCCCCTCTAAACATTCTACCAACCACCTTAAAACTATGCCCTCTCGTAATAGACCCCTCCACCAATGGAAATAGGCCCTTACTGTCCACTATGTCCAGGCCCCTCAATATTTTGTACACATCAATGAGGTCTCCTCTCCAACTCCTCTGTTCCAATGAGAACAAACCCAGCCTACCCAATCTGTCCTCATAACTAAGATTCTCCATTCCAGGCAGCATCCTGGTAAATCTTCAGTGCAATCACGTCCATCCTATAATACAGCGACCAGAACTGCATGCAGTGCTCCAGCTGTGGTCCAACCAAAGTATTATACAATCTAAGCATAACCTCCCTGCTCTTATATTCCATGCCGCGGCCAATAAATGCAAGCATCCCGCATGCCTTCTTAACCACCTTATCCACCTGGGCTGCTAATTTCCGGGATCTGTGGACCAATGGGCCGGGTGCAGTGGCGCGCACCTGTGATCCCACTGCTGGGAGGCTGAGGCTGCAGGTTTGCTCAAGGTCGGGAGTTCTGGGCTGCTGTCGCCTGTGCCGATCGGGTGTCCACACTAAGACGGGTATCCACATGGTGGTCCTCGGTTAACCTGGGATCACCAGGTCCGATGAAGAGGGGTGAACAGGCCCAGGTCGGCAACGGAGCAGGTCAAAGCCCCCGTGCTGGTCAGTAGTTGGGTCGCACCTGTGAATAGATGCTGCAGTGCAGCCTGGCCAATACAGTGAGACGCATCTTTTCCGGAGTGCATCATCACGCCTGGCAACCAAATTTTAATTTGATTTTATGTTTTAAAGTTTAATTTGTTTTAATTGCCGGTGTTTTTAGTGTCCCCCTCCCCTTTTATAGGGGGCGCTTGAAGGAAAAAAATATGATTTTAGTGCCCAAAAAAAAAAACTTTAAAAAAAAACTAAAAAAAAATACAAAAAAAACACAAACAAAAGGGTCTTGGAAATGTTTGGTGCGCCCCCCAGATCGGAGGGACACGATTTAATGATTTAATGTTTTAATTTTTTTCCCAAATAGAGTTCTGTGGACCAATGGTGGAGCTTTGGAGGCGTGGCCTATTCAGTTGGAGCTGTGTTGCTGTGAGAGAAGGAACTCCCTGTTTTGCTCCTGCCTGGAAGGCCTTGAGTGAGCCCTGAAACCAGCCCAGGAAGAGGAGGAGGGGGCTGGCTTACTACAATTCAACGTCCAGAGGGAGAGGAGGAGAGCAGAAAATTTATCAACTTATTACTACTACAGAGAGCTGGAGAGAGGAGGAAAAGAACAACAACCTGAGAAAACACCATCCAGTGTGGAAGGAGGGAGAGCCATTTCTACATCTTCGACAGGTGGGTGTGTTTTGGTGCATTCCCCGCAAAACTTTGTTGTATCGGTGGGGGGAGGAAAGAAGACTTGCTCGAGGGCCGGAACATCGCGGGGGGTGTGTGTGTATGGAAGTGTGTGTGGGGGTCTTGCTTACAGCTAGGCCCCACACGCCACTGAAGCACCCCTCCCCCATTGCCTAGCCTGGGATAACTGGAGCTACCTGGCTGAAGAATCATTAATTACCCTATTAAACATCATTGGGAGTGAGTGCCTGGGTGGCTCCAGCTACCCCAGGTGAAGACATCTTCTCCCCCCACCCGAAGACCATCTACAAAGACTGTGTTTTTTGCCATCTGGGGAGTGCACCCCAAGAAACACCCACCCATCGCTGTGAGGGGAGACCTGCCCTCGCAGCTTCCCTCTTTCCCACCACCCGCTCACTTTCTCTCTCTCTCTGTCTCTCCCCTCTCTCTCTGAGAGCCCTTTCCTCCGAATTTGGAAATAAGACAATTAAGACAACTGAGCAGAGGGAGCAAGGCCCCTCCCCAATGGTCAACTAGGGGAGAGGTGTGCCTCTGTTAGAGCTCCCTCTGTTCAAACACCAACGAGGTCATTTAAGACCATTAAGGCCTGTGACTTTGGGGTGGGTGTGGCCCGTAAAGGGACCCCGTGATGGCGACCCCATCCACGCCGGTGGCAGGGCCAGCAAGGACATATGCACAGGCAGCGTCCACATGCACGGCGCCTCCTGTGCCTCCTGCCGCCCTGCCACCATTCAGACTAATAACAAAGAAACACGGGGTCAAGAGCTACACTCACCCCAGAATGAGCATTGAGGAGTGCGTGCGGGCGATGGCTGGGGTAGTTGGCCCCTCGGCCATTGTCGCAGCCTCCAAGATGCCTGGGAAGGCTGTATTCTTCCTGGGGTCGGAGTGGGCGGTGTCCCTGGCCCTTGAAAAGGGGCTCACGGTGGGCGGGACGTTCCTGCCGGTGGACCCTCTCGAGGCCACCACGCAGATGGTCATCCTTTCAAATGTCCCATCCTGTGTTCCCACTGAGCACCTCCTCCCTCACCTACACCAACTGGGGGAGGTAATGTCGGGGATCAACCCCATACCGCTCGGCCTCAGAGAGAACAGCCTGCGCCATGTGTTCTCCTTCCACTGCCAGCTCTTTGTCCGGCTGGCGCGGGAGGAGACGACAGAGGGCAATTTTAATGTGGTGCATGAGGGGACTGCCTACCACGTCTTCTGGACGTCGGACGGTGTGTGGTGCCATGCCCGTAGAGAGGTGGGGCACGTTCGCAAGAACTGCCCCGCCTCCAAGGCCGCCAAACCACCGAGGGCGGCCAAGGCTGGCGCCGCCGCCACCCCTCCCCCTAGTTGCGTCCGCGTGCCGGGAGCCGTAGGTGCGCGGGCATCGCCGGGGACCTTTGTTTTCACGGCCTCCGGCGGGGGGGAGGGAGAGCGTCCGACCGGAAGGAAGGCGGAGAAGAAGGCGAAACATCTCGAGGCAGGTCCCCTCAGTGCACCAGACAACCGTCACCGGAGAGCGTGGGGTGCCCTGAGCCCGTGCCCGAGCCCTTGACCAGTACCGCAGAGGGGTTCGGGCGCGGGCAAGATAAGAAAAAGGGGGGAGTGGAGCGGGAGGCCTCGGCAGACATGGAGGTCTCCCTACCTCCGCGCCCCTCCAGGAACAAAAGGAGGCGCCGCTCCAATGAAGCGGAGGGGGAACAACATCCCTCCGCGGAGGAGTCGGTGCCCGCCGCATGTCCCGCGTCCCCAACCAGCGCCCCCAAACTGCGCCGTAGGCAGGAGGAATCTGTCCCCGGGGAGGGTGAGACAGTCGAGGCTGCCCAGTCTCTGCCTCCCGGGGATGGCGTGGAAGATCTGCCTGTCGTGGGGAGCGTGGGGCCAGCGGAGGAATGCGTTGCCGCCGGGTCGAGCGTCATGGGGGCTGAGGCGGGCGGTGCCGAAAAGGCCGAACCTGAGCCGGCCCAGCTGTTAATCAACTTCCCCCGGGTGTCGCTCAGCCCGGAAGAAATGGAAAATATGAACAATTTTAACGATTCTGTACATGCTGGTCTGGGGGGTGGCGGCGGGGAGGGGGAAGAACAACAACCTCGCTCCCTACTTTGGAGCTGGGGTACTTGGAGAACCTGGAACATTACTTTGGCCAGGTCTCTCCGTGTTCCCCGGTTCCTGGGGCGGAGGAGGAACCCCTTCCGCGATCGCTTCCTGACCCAGCACCACTTTTAAAAGAGCCCAGTGGGGACTCATCTGCCGACGATCCAGGGGGTGGGATTGGGGCAGAGCCAGGGCCGGATGGAGCGGCCGGGCCGTTTGCTGTACCTCGTGCGGTCGACGGGCCAGCTGCTGGCGGCGACCTCCTGGAGGGGGACGGGGTCTCGGTGGGGGACGAGGGAGAAGATCTCGAGTCCATCGCCAGTGAGGCCATGGATCACCTCGTGCCCGCCGCTGAGTCCCCCCTCATGCCTGCAAAGGAACTCCGGGACTTTTTGGTCCAGAGCCAGGGTCGCCGCAACCGAGCCCATCTGGCCCTGGAAAGATGGTCCGAGCCGGGGCTGCTCGTCGCGTCCGTCCGCGCTGCCGCTAAAATCATGGCAACGGGCAGGCCCTTATCAAAGGCGCAAGGCCTTGAGCTGCGCCGGCTCAAAAGGTTCCTCGCTGGGCTGCTGAAGAGTGGAGGTCAACAAACGACTCAACTCCCCCCCCCCCCCCCACAATAAGTTAGGTAGAGGTTGCACTATGCTTTTGTTATGAAGATAACCATTGCCAGCCTCAACATCAACGGCGGCAGAGAGGCACACCATAGATTTAACAATTTTTCGCTCCTGCGGGAGGGGAAATATGCGGTGTGCTTCCTGAAAGAAATCCACACTGCTCCGGGAGACGAAGCCACGTGGCTCCTGGAATGGCAAGGAGAGGTCCGCATGAGCCACCTCACTACCACTTCTTGTGGGGTGGCCATCTTGTTGGCCCCGCATTTTCAGCCGGAGGTCTTGGGGGTCGAGGAGCCCATGCCAGGTCGCTTGCTGCACGTCACGGTTCACCTGGGGGACGTGCCGTTCCATCTCGTCAACGTGTACGCCCCTCAGCCCGGACCGCAGCAAACGCGCTTCTTCGAAGAGGTATTCGCTCTTCTTGGCTCCGTCGACGTCGGCGACTGCATTGTCCTGGGGGGAGATTTTAACTGCACCCTCGAGGCGAGGGACCGCTCCAGTGCCCCGCAGAGCATGACGGTGATGGAGCAGTTGAGGGAGCTGTTCGCGTCCTTCGACTTGGTGGACGTCTGGCGAAATCTCCATCCCGACTCCAGCGCCTTTACTTGGGTGAGGCCTGCAGTAGGATGGTCCAGAGTTGACCGCCTTTACGTGCCTCAAGCCTACGTTTCCTGCGTCCCGGCGGCCTCCATGTGACCGGTGCCTTGTTCGGCCCACAACCTGGTGTGGGCGGAGCTCGCTTCACTCCGCGCGAGGACGAGGTCCATGTACTGGCATTTTAACAACCAGCTGCTGGAGGACATGCGGTTCCAGGACTCGTTCCGTCATTTCTGGGCCGACTGGAGAAGGAAGCAGGGGGGCTTCCCCTCCTTGAGGCTATGGTGGGATGTGGGCAAGGCTCACGTCCGCGTCTTCTGTCAGGAGTACGCAAGGGGGTCGTCCAAGAGGCGGGCGGCCAGGGTCGGGCGCCTAGAAAAAGAGGTGCTCGACCTGGAGTCCCGTCTCGGTCAAGTCGTCAGGGACCCGGTCCTGCGGATGATGTACGAAGCGAAGAAGGCCGCGTTGAAGGACCTGCAGCTCATCGGGTCCCGAGGCGCGTTCGTGAGGTCGCGGATCCGGTTCCTGCGGGATCTGGACCGTGGCTCCCCCTTCTTCTACTCGCTGGAAAAAAGACAGAGTGTCCGAAAGCAGCTCTTGACGCTGCTAGCCGACGACGGCTCTCTCCTCTCGGATCCGGAGGGCGTCAACAACAGGGCCCGTGAATATTACGGGGCTCTGTTCTCTCCGGAGCCGTCCAGCGAGGAAGTGCGTAGAGTTTTGTGGGAGGACCTGCCGAAGGTCAGCCCGGAGGGCGCCGAAAATCTAGAAGCTCCGCAAAGCATGGCGGAGCTGACCGGCGCCCTCGCCCGGCTCTCGAGGGGAAAAGCCCCGGGGCTGGATGGGCTGACCGTGGAGTTCCACAGGGCATTCTGGGACGTCCTGGGCGGCGACTACGCGCGGGTCCTGCGGGAAAGTCTTGCGACCGGGGAGATGCCCTTCTCTTGGCGCATGGCAGTCATCGTCCTGCTGCCTAAGAAGGGCGATCTCTGCCTCCTTAAGAACTGGTGCCCGGTCTCCCTCCTCAGCACGGACTACAAAATCTTCACCAGGGCGATGTCTGCTCGCCTTGGCGCCGTGCTGTGCCACATGATCCACCCCGACCAGTCCTACATGGTCCCGAGATAGACAATCCACGATAACATCCATCTGGTCCGGGACCTCATCCATTGTTCCCAGGAGGCTGGTCTGTCGGTCGCCTTCCTCTCTCTCGACCAAGAGAAGGCGTTCGACAGGGTGGATCACGACTATCTGTTCGGAACTCTGCGCGCTTTCGGGTTCGGGACGCATTTCGTCGCCCGGATCCGACTTTTGTACGCCGCCGCGGAGTGTCTGATTAAGGTTAATGGGTCCTTGATGACGCCCCTTCGCTTTGGGAGAGGGGTGCGCCAGGGATGCCCCATGTCCGGCCAGTTGTATGCCATCTGCGTGGAGCCTTTCCTGCGCCTCCTGCGGACGAGGTTGATGGGACTGGCTCTACAAGGGCCGGGCGTGGAGGTTGTCCCCTCGGATTATGCCGATGATGTGCTCCACGCGTTAGAGGATCCCGCTGACCTGCGGCCTGCGGAGGATGCGTGAGTGCCAGGAGATTTACTCGGCCGCATCCTCCGCCAGGATCAACTGGGAGAAATGTTTCGGATCCTGGTGGGTCAGTGGCGGGTGGACTCCCTGCTGGATGAGCTCAGGCATTTTGCCTGGAGCATGACCCATCTCCTCTATCTGGGAGTCTACCTTGGCCCCGATGAGGGAGCCTGGCCGGCGAACTGGCAGGATCTGGAGGCCAAGGTCGCCGCTCGCCGAGGGCTCTGAACAGGACTGCTCCGAGTGCTATCCTACAAGGGTCAAGCGCTAGTCATAAACCAGCTGGTGGCCGCCATGTTGTGGTACCGGCTGGTCACTTTGACCCCTCCCCCTGCGTTTGTCACCAAGATACAGAAGAACCTGGTGGACTTCTTCTGGAACAACAGGAAGCACTGGGTCTCTGCCGCAGTCTTGAGTCACCCGCTTGGGGAGGGCAGTCAGTCTTTGGTGTGCGTCAGCACCCAGCTCGCGACTTTCCGTCTTCAGACCCTGCAGAGATACCTTTACATCGAGCCCACTCCCAGGTGGCGTGCTCTGGCGACGTACTTCTTCTGCCAGCAGCACGGCCTCAACTATGACACGCAGCTCCTGTTTGTGAGCTTGGGGGGCGTCAGGACCGCCTTCCAGGAGCTGCCTGTCTTTTACAAGGAACTCACCAGGGTCTGGAACAAAGTTTCCACCAAGCGCAGCTCTCCACCGGCTGGAGCGGCGGCCATCCTGCAGGAGGCGCTGCTCTGGAATCCGTACCTCCACGACCGAGGTTTTAGGTGGCGGTCGGACGAGAGAGCTGTGGTTGGTGAGGTGACCAGCGTCAGGGACCTGCTCAATGGCGGAGGAGCGGGCTGGGTGGTGCCAGACACGCTGCCGCGGTGCCTAAATTCTGCCAACGTCCGCCGCGCGGGTGATGCCATCGAGTCGCTAAAAACAGCTCTGGGACCCGACTCCGTTGGTGCATCGAGGAGGCTCAAGCACGTGGGGAAATCCCGTCTGAAGTGACCCCCATCCGGACGGAATTCCTCATCGGTGCCAAACCCCGGAACCTCCCTCGCGAGCCGGCACCTCACAACTTGAGCCGCCTCAAGGAAATCCCCTCCGTGCCTTTCAGTTCCGCGCGGAGGGGTTTCCTGTACGGGCTGCTCCTGCACGCTCTCAACTTTGCCATCCTCGCCTGCCATCCAGACGCGCCATGGCGTACCATCTTGCCGTCCGGAGGAGGCGGGGGTCCCCAATGCAGGGCACTCTATGCGGGAGTCCTCCCACTATTTATCGGGGACTTGGCCTGGAGGGTGGTGCACGGAGCAGTGCTGTGCAATAAATTTTTCAGCAGGTTCACGGGCTCCCAGGCCGCCTGCAATTTCTGCGGTCTGGAAGAGTCCGTGTTCCATGTTTTTATTGAATGCACGAGGTTGCAGCCCCTGTTTTATTATTTTAAGGGGCTGCTCCTAAAATTCTGGCTGCACTTCAATCCCACACTCCTGATCTTTGGGCACCCTGTGCGGAGGGGAGCGGGTAGGTCCGAGGGCCTCCTCGTAGGACTGCTCTTGGGCACAGCCAAGGGTGCCATCAGCCAGTCCAGGCAGCGGGTGGTCGAGGTGGTCGTTCTACCTGACTGTCTGCCTCTCTTCCGCGCGTACATCCGCAACAGGGTGTCCTTGGAGATGGAGCACGCGGTGTCCACCGGTACGCTCGCGACGTTCCGCGAGAGGTGGGCACCGAAGGGACTGGAGTGCATCATCATGCCCGGCAACCAAATTTTAATTTGATTTTATGTTTTAAACTTTAATTTGTTTTAATTGACGGTGTTTTTTTAGTGTCCCCTCCCCTTTTATAGGGGGCACTTGGAGAAAAAAAAATTATGGATTTAGTGCCCCAAAAAACTTCAAAAAAAACCAAAAACACACAAAAAAAAGGGCCTTGTATATGTTTGGTGTGCCCCCCAGATCGGGGGGTCACGATTTAAGGATTAATGTTTCAGTTTCCTCCCAAAATAGTTCTGTGGACCAATGGTGGAGCTTTGGAGGCATGGCCTATTCAGTTGGAGCTGTGCTGCAGTGAGAGAAGGAACTCCCTGCTGTTGCTCCTGTCTCGAAAGCCTGGAGTGAGCCCTGAGACCAGCCCAGGAAGAGGAGGAAGGGGCTTTCTACATTCCAATCCATCCAGAGGGAGAGGAGGAGAGCGAAAGCTCAACAACTTTAATACTGCTACAAAGAGTTGGAGAGAGGGGAAAAATAAACAACTATCCAGTGTGGAAGGAGGGAGAAACTTCATCAACTAAAGGTGGGTGTGTTTTGGTTCATTCCCCGAAAGACTTTGTTGTACTGGTGGGGGGAGGAAAGAAGACCATTCGAGGGCCAGAACATCGCGGCGGGTGTGTGTTTTGGAAGTGTGTGTTGGGGTCTTGCTTACAGCTAGGCCCCACACACCACTGAAGCACCCCTCCCCAATTGCCTAGCCTGGGATAGCTGGAGCTACCTGGCTGAAGTATTACCAATCACCCTATTTAACATCGTTGGGAGTGTGTGCAAAGGTGGCTCCAGCTGCCCCAGGAGAAGACATCTTCTCCCCCCACCCGAAGACCATCTACAAGGACTGTGTCTTGTTTTTTTTCCATCATCTGGGGAGTGCACCCCAGAAAAACGCCCACCCATCGCTGTGAGGGGAGACCTGCCCTCGCAGCTTCCCTCTTTCTCACCCCTCGCTCTCTCTCTCTGTCACTCTCTCTGTCTCTCCCCTCTCTCTCTGAGAGCCCCTTTCCTCCTTAAATTAAAGTTAAATTAAGACAACTGAGCAGAGGGAGCAACGCCCCTCCCCATTCGTTAACTAGGGGAGAGGTGTGCCCAATTAAGGGCTCCCTCTGCTCAAAACACCAACGAGGCCAATTAAAGACCATTAAGGCCTGTGACATTGGGGTGGGTGTAGCCCTTAAAGGGACCCCATGATGGCGACCCCATCCACACCGGTGGTAGGGCCAGCTAAGACGTACGCGCAGGTGGCATCCACATTCATGGCGCCTCCTGCGCCTCCTGCTGCCCTGCCACCATTCAGAATTATAACAAAAAAAAAAAACGGGGTCAAGAGCTACACTCACCCCACAATCAGCATTGAGGAGTGCTTGCGGGCGATGGCTGGGGTAGTCGGCCCCTCGGCCATTGTCCCGGCCTCCAAGATGTCTGGGAAGGCTGTATTCTTCCTGGGATCAGAGCAGGCGGTGTCCCTGGCCCTCAAAAAGGGGCTCACAGTGGGCGGGACGTTCCTGCCGGTGGACCATCTCGAGGTCACCGCGCAGAGTGTCATCATTTCTAACGTCCCGCCCTTTGTTCCCGCTGGGCTCCTCCTCCCTCACCTACACCAACTGGGGGAGGTAAGGTCGGGGATCAACCCCATACCGCTCGGCCTCAGGGAGAACAGCATGCGCCATGTCTTCTCCTTCCGCCGCCAGCTCTTTGTCCGGCTAGCGCGGGAGGAGATGACGGAGGGTAGTTTTAATGTGGTGCACGAGGGGACTGCCTACCACATCTTTTGGACGTCGGACGGCGTGCGGTGCCATGCCTGCAGGGAGGTGGGGCACGTTCACAAGAACTGCCCCGCTTCCAAGGCCGCCAAACCACCGAAGACGGCCAAGGCTGGCGCCGCGGCCACCCCTCCCCCATTTGCGTCCGCATGCCGGGAGCTGTAGGTGCGCGGGCATTGTCAGGGGCCTTTGTTTTCACGGCCTCCGGCGGGGGGGATGGAGAACGTCCGATCGGAAAGTAGGCGCGGAGGAAGGCGAAACATCTCGAGGCGGGTCCGCTCAGTGCGCCAGACAGCTTGAACACCGCGCTCAGTCAACCCTGACACCAGCGAGCGCGGGGTGCCCTGAGCCCGTGCCTGAGCCCTTGACCAATATCACAGAGGGGCTCAGGCGTGGGCAAGAAAAGAAAAAGGGGGGAGTGGAGCGGGAGGCCTCGGCAGACATGGAGGTCTCCCTGCCTCTGCGCACCCCCAGGAACAAAAGGAGGCACCGCTCCAATGAGGCGGAGGGGGAACAACATCCCTCCGCAGAGGAGTCGGTGCCCGCCGCGTGTCCCGCGTCACCTTCCAGCGCCCCCAAACTGCGCCGTAGCGAGAGAAGTCTTTCCCCGGGGAGGGAGAGACAGTCGAGGCTGCCCAGCCTCTGCCTCCCGGGGATGGCGTGGAAGATCTGCCTGTCGTGGGGGGCGTGGGGCCAGCGGAGGAATGCGTAGCCGCTGGGTCGAGCGTCCCGGGGTCTGAGGTGGGCGAGGCCGAAAAGACCGAACCTGAGCCCGCCCAGCCTTTATCCAAATTCCCCCGGGATTTGCTCGACTCGGCAGAAACTGAAAATGTTAATAATTTTACAGAACATCCACACGCTGGGCCAGGGGGTGGCGGCGGGGAGGGGGAAAACAACAACCCTCGCCCCCTACTTTGGAGCTGGGGTACTTGGAGAACCTGGAGAATTTATTTAGGCGGGTCTCTCCAGGTGCCCTGGCTCCTGGGGCGGAGGAGGAACCCCTTCCACTGTAGCTTCCTTACCCAGCACCGATTTTAAAAGAGCCCAGTGGGGACTCCGATGCCGACGATCCTGGGGGTGGGATCGGGGCAGAGCCAGGGCCAGGTGCAGCGGCCGGGCCGTTTGCCGTACCTCGTGCGGGCAACGGGCCGGCTGCTGGCGGCGACCTCCCGGAGGGGGACGGGAACTCGGAGGGGGACGATGGAGAAGATCTCGAGTCCATAGCCAGTGAGGCGGTGGATCTCCTGGTGCCCGCTGCTGAGTCCCCCCTCATTCCTGCAAAGGAACTCCGGGACTTTTTGGTCCAGAGCCAGGGTCGCCGCAACTGAGCCCATCTGGCCCTGGAAAGATGGTCCGAGCCGGGGCTGCTCATCGCGTCCGTCCGCGCCGCCGCTAAAACCATGGCCGTGGGCAGGCCCTTATCAAAGGCGCAAGGCCTGGAGCTGCACCGGCTCAAAAAGTTCCTCGCTGGGCTGCTGAAGGAGTGGAGGTCAACAAACGACTCCACTCCCCCCCCCC
Source organism: Pristiophorus japonicus (assembly GCF_044704955.1). NCBI lineage: Eukaryota > Metazoa > Chordata > Chondrichthyes > Pristiophoridae > Pristiophorus > Pristiophorus japonicus. The sequence goes on from NC_091995.1 coordinate 51,636,741, forward strand.
ACAATAGGTTAGGTAGAGGTTGCACTATGCTTTTGTCATGAAGGTAACCATAGCCAGCCTCAACATCAACGGCAGCAGAGAGGCACACCGTAGATTTGACAATTTTTCGCTCCTGCGGGAGGGGAAATATGCGGTGTGCTTCCTGCAAGAAACCCACACCGTTCCGGGAGACGAAGCCACGTGGCTCCTGGAATGGCAAGGAGAGGTCCGCATGAGCCACCTCACTACCACTTCTTGTGGGGTGGCCATCTTGTTAGCCCCGCATTTTCAGCCGGAGATCTTGGGGGTCGAGGAGCCAATGCCAGGCCACTTGCTGCATGTCACAGTTTGCCTGGGGGACGTGCCGCTCCATCTCATGAACATGTACGCCCCTCAGCCCGGCCCGCAGCAAACGCGCTTCTTCGAAGTAGTGTCCGCTCATCTTGGCTCCGTCGACGTCGGTGACTGCATTGTCCTCGACGGGGATTTTAACTGCACCCTTGTGGCGAGGGACCGCACCGGTGCCCCACAGAGCATGACGGCGATGGAGAAGTTGAGGGACCTGGTCGTGTCCTTCAACTTGGTGGGTGTCTGGCGAAATCTCCATCCCGACTCCAGCGCCTTTACTTGGGTGAGGCCTGGAGTAGGATGGTCCAGAGTTGACCGCCTTTACGTGTCTCGGGCATATGTTTCCTGCGTCCCGGCGGCCTCCATGCGGCCGGTGCCGTGTTCGGACCACCACCTGGGGTGGGCGGAGCTCGCTTCACTCCGCGCGAGGACGGGGTCTGCGTACTGGCATTTTAACAACCAGCTGCTGGAGGACGTGCGGTTCCAGGAATCGTTCCGTCGTTTCTGGGCTGACTGGTGAAGGAAGCAGGGGGGCTTCCCCTCATTGAGGCTATGGTGGGACATGGGCAAGGCTCACGTCTGCGTCTTCTGTCAGGAGTAGGCGAGGGGGTCGACCAAGAGGCGGGCGGCCAGGTTCAGGCGCCTAGAAAAAAAGGTGCTCGACCTGGAGTCCCGTCTCGGTCAAGTCATCGAGGACCAGGCCCTGCGGATGGTGTACGAAGCGAAGAAGGCCGCGCTGAAGGACCTGCAGCTCATCGGGTCCCGAGGCGCGTTCGTGAGGTCGAGGATCCGGTTCCTGTAGGATCTCGACCGCGGCTCCCCCTTCTTCTACTCGCTGTAAAAAAGACAGAGTGTCCGTAAGCAGCTCTTGATGCTGCTGGCCGACGACGGCTCTCTCGTCTCGGATCCAGAGGGCATCAACAACAGGGCCCGTGAATATTACGAGGCTCTGTTCTCTCCGGAGCCGTCCAGCGAGGAAGCGCGTAGAGTTTTGTGGGAGGACCTGCCGAAGGTCGGCCCGGACGGCGCCGAAAATCTGGAAGCTCCGCTAAGCCTGGCGGAGCTGACCGGCGCCCTCGACCGGCTCTCGAGGGGAAAAGCCCCAGGGCTGGACGGGCTGACCGTGGAGTTCCACAGGGAATTCTGGGACGTCCTGGGGGCGACTATGCGCGGGTCCTGGGGGAAGGTCTGGCGACCGGGTAGATGCCCCTCTCTTGGCACAGGGCAGTCATCGTCCTGCTGCATAAGAAGGGCGATCTCCACCTCCTTAAGTACTGGCGCCCGGTCTCCCTCCTCAGCACGGACTACAAAATCTTCACCAGGACGATGTCTGCTCGCCTTGGCGCCGTGCTGGACCACATGATCCACCCCAACCAGTCCTACACGGTCCCGGGCCGGACAATCCATGATAACATCCATCTGGTCCGGGACCTCATCCATCATTCCCAGGTTGCTCGTCTGTCGGTCGCCTTCCTATCTCTCGACCAAGAGAAGGCGTTCGACAGGGTGGATCATGACTATCTGTTCAGAACTCTGCGCGCTTTTCGGGTTCGGGACGCATTTCGTCGCCCGGATCCGACTTTTGTACACCGCCGCGGAGTGTCTGATAAAGGTTAACGGGTCCTTGACGGCGCCCCTTCGCTTTGGGAGAGGGGTGCGCCAGGGATGCCCCATGTCTGGCCAGTTATATGCCATCTGCGTGGAGCCTTTCCTGCGCCTCTTGCGGACGAGGTTGACGGCTCTGGCTCTGCAAGGGCCGGGCGTGGAGGTCGTCCTCTTGGCTTACGCCGATGACGTGCTCCTCGCGGTAGAGGATCCCGCTGACCTGCGGAGGATGTGTGAGTGCCAGGAGATTTACTCGGCCGCATCCTCCGCCAGGATCAACTGGGAGGAATGTTCCGGACTCCTGGTGAGTCAGTGGCGGGTGGACTCCCTGCCAGAGGAGCTCAGGCGTTTTGCCTGGAGCACGACCCATCTCCTCTATCTGGGAGTCTACCTTGGCCCCGACGAGGAAGCCTGGCCGGCGAACTGGCAAGAGCTGGAAGCCAAGGTCTCCGCTCGCCTAGGGCGCTGGACAGGACTGCTCTGAGTGCTGTCCGACAGGGGCCGAGCGCTAGTCATAAACCAACTGGTGGCCGCCATGTTGTGGTACTTGCTGGTCACTTTGACCCCTCCCCCTGCGTTTGTCACCAAGATACAGAAGAAGCTGGTGGACTTATTCTGGAACAACAGGAAGCACTGGGTCTCTGCCGCGGTCTTGAGTCTCCCACTTGGGGAGGGCGGTCAGTCGTTGGTGTGCGTCAGCACCCAGCTCGCGACTTTCCGTCTTCAGACCCTGCAGAGATACCTTTACGTCGAGCCCCCTCCTAGGTGGCGTGCTCTGGCGACGTACTTCTTCCGCCAGCAGCACGGCCTCAACTATGACACGCAGCTCCTGTTTGTGAGCTTGGGGGAGCGTCAGGACCGCCTTCCTGGAGCTGCCTGTCTTTTACAAGGAACTCACCAGGGTCTGGAACAAAGTCTCCACCAAGCGCAGCTCTCCACCGGCTGGAGTGGCGGCCGTCCTGCAGGAGCCGCTGCTCGGGAATCCGTACCTCCACGACCGAGGTTTTAGGTGGCCGTCGGACGAGAGGGCTGTGGTTGGTGAGGTGACCAGGGTCAGGGACCTGCTCGATGGCGGAGGAGCGGGCTGGATGGCGCCAGACACGCTGGCGCGGTGCCTAAATTCTGCCAACGTCCGCCGCGCGGCCGATGCCATCGAGTCGCTAAAAACAGCTCTGGGCCCCGACTCCGTAAGGTGCATCGAGGAGGCTCAAGCACGTGGGGAAATCCCGTCCGAACTGACCCCCGTCCGGACGGAATTCCTCATCGGCGCCAAACCCCGGAACCTCCCTCGGGAGCCGGCGCCTCACAACTTGAGCCACCTCGAGGAAATCCCCTCCGTGCCTTTCAGTTCCGCGCGGAGGGGTTTCCTGTGCGGGCTGCTCCTGCACACTCTCAACGTTGCCATCCTCGCCTGCCATCCGGACATGCCATGGCGTACCATCTTGCCGTCCGGAGGAGGTAGGGGTCCCCGATGGAGGGCACTCTACGCGGGAGTCCTCCCACTATTTATCGGGGACTTGGCCTGGAGGGTGGTGCACGGAGCAGTGCCGTGCAATAAATTTTTCAGCAGATTCACGGGCTCCCAGGCCGCCTGCAATTTCTGCGGTCTGGAAGAGTCCGTGTTCCATGTTTTTATTGAATGCACGAGGTTGCAGCCCCTGTTTTATTATTTAAAGGGGCTGCTCCTGAAATTCTGGCTGCACTTCAGTCCCACTCTCCTGATCTTTGGGCACCCTGTGCGGAGGGGAGCGGGTAGGTCCGAGGGTCTCCTCGTAGGACTGCTCCTGGGCATGGCCAAGAGTGCCATCAGCCGGTCCAGGCAGCGGGCGGTCGAGGGGGTCGTTCAACCTGACTGCCTGCCTCTCTTCCGCGCGTACATCCGTGCCAGGGTGTCCTTGGAGATGGAGCATGCAGTGTCCACTGGTACGCTCGCGGCCTCCCGCGAGAGGTGGGCACCGGAGGGACTGGAGTGCATCATCACGCCCGGCAACCAAATTTTAACTTGATTTTATGTTTTAAACTTTAATTTGTTTTAATTGCCGGTGATTTTAGTGTCCCCCTCCCCTTTTAATGGGGGCACCTGGGGAAAAAAATATATACATAATTTTAGTGCCCAAAAAAAACTTTAAAAGAAACAAAAACACAAATAAAAAACAAAAAAAATACACCAAAAAAGGGGCCTTGTAAATGTTTGGTGTGCCCCCCAGATCGGGGAAAACGATTTCAGGATTAATGTTTTAGTTTCCTCCCAAAAGAGTTCTGTGGACAAGTACTCCAAGGCCCCTTTGTTCATCTCCAGTATTAAGTAGTCTGCCGCTTAATGTGTTTTCCCTTTCCTTATTAGCCCTCCCAAAGTGCATCACCTCACACTTCTCTGTATTAAATTCCATTTCCCACTGCTCTGCCCACCTGACAAGTAGATTGATATCTTCCTGCAGCTCATGACTTTCCTCTTCATTATCAACCACACAGCTAATTTTAGTTTCGTCTGCAAACTTCTTAATCATATTCCCTATATTCAAATCTAAATCGTTGATTTATACCACAAAAACAAAGATACCCCGTACTGAGCCCTGCGGAACCCCACTGGAAACATCCGACCAGTCACAAAACATCCTTTGCTTCCTACCTACCAGCCAATTTTGGATCCAACTTGCCACTTTGCCCTGTTTCGCATGGGCTTTATCCTTCATGACCAGTCTACCATTTGGGACATTATCTCGAGCCTTGCTAAAGTCCATGTATATGACATTGTATGCACTACCCTCATCGATCGTCCTGGTTACCTCCTCAAAAAATTCAATCAGGTTAGTCAAACACGATCTTCCCTTAACAAATCCGTGCTTACTGTCCCTAATTAATCCTTGCCTTTCCAAATGTAGATTTATCATATCTTTCAAGATATTTCCAATAATTTTCCCACCACTGAGGTTAGGCTGACAGGCCTGTAATTACTCGGTCTATTCATTTCTCCCTTCTTAAACAAGGGTATTACATTAGCAGTCCTGCAATCCTCCGGCACCATGCCCAGATCCAAAGAGGACAAATTGTGAATTGAAATTAAGGTTGTGCAATCATCAGCGAACATTCCAACTTCTGACCTTATGATGGAGGGAAAGTCAGTGATGACGCAGCTGAAGATGGTTTGGCCTAGGACACTGCTCTGCAGAACTCCTCCAGCGACATCCCGGGGCTGAGATGATTGGTCTCCAACAACCACATGCATCTTCCTTTGTACTAGATATGACTCCAGCCACTGGAGTATTTTTACCCTGATGCCCATTGACTGCAATTGTGCCAGGGCTTGATGTACCAATTGGTCAAATGCTGCTTTGATATCAAAGGCAATCACTCTCACCTCTCTGCTGAAATTCAGCTCCTTTGTCCACGTTTGGACCAAGGGTGTAATGAGGTATTAGAACTGAGTTGTCTTGGTGGAGCACAAACAGAGTATTGGTGAGCACGTTATTGATGAGTAAGTGCCATTTAATAGCACTGTCGATGACAACTTCCATCACATTGCTGATGATCGAGAGTAGCCTGATGGGGCAGTAATTGGCCTGCTTTTTTGTGGAAGGGGCATATATGTGTGACTTTGACAAGTAGCTGCCAGTGTTCTAGCTGTACTGGAACAGCTTGGCTGGAGATGTGGCTAATTCTGGAGTGCAAGTCTTCAGCACGACACCTGGGAACTTGTCGGGGTCCATAGAATTTGTTGCATCCAGTGCGCTCAGCCATTCTTGGTGTCACATGCGGTGAATCGAATTTGCTGAAGTCTGGCATCTGTGATGGTAGCGACCTCAGGAGGTGACCGATATGGATCACTCAACACTTCTGGCTGAGGATAGTGCAAACGCTTAAACCTTATCTTTTGCACACACGTGCTGAGCTCTGCCAGAATTGAGGATGGGGATATTCATGGAGCTTCTCCCTCTTTTTGGTTGTTTAATTAACAGGATTGTCACGACTAGATGTGGCAGGATTGCAGAGCCTTGATCTGATGCATCAGTTGTGGGATTGCTTAACTCTTTCTATAGCATGCTGATTCTGCCGTTCATCATGCATGTATTCCTGTGTTGTAGCTTCACCAGGTTGGCATCTCATTTTCAGGCAAGCCTGGTGCTGCTCTTGGCATGCTCTTGAACCAGAGTTGGTCGCCTGGCTTGATGGTAATGGTAGAGTGAGGAGATGCTGGTTCCAGATTGTGGTGGAATAAAATCCTGCTGTTGCAAATGGCCCACAGTGCCTCATTGATGCCTAGTTTTGAGCTGCGATTAATGTTCTGAATCTATCCCATTTAGCACTTTGGTACTGCCACACAACCCAATGGAGGGTTCCCTCTGTGTGCAGATGGGTCTTTGTCTCCACAAAGACGATCAACAGTATCATGGGCAGATGCATCTGCGACAAGTGGGCTCGCGAAGACGAGTTCAAGTAGTTATTTCGCTCATGTTAATTCTCTCACCACCTGCAGCAGGCCTAGCCTGGCAGTTCTTTCCTTCAGCAATAATACAGATCAGGGGTAGCATAGTGCTTTTGTTACTGATGTATGTTGCGAGTAATCCAGAGGCATAGACTAATAATGCAGAGACATGAGTTCAATGCCAACCACGGCAACGGGGTAAATTTAAATAAATCTGGAATTGAAAAAACCGTGACAGTATTGGTAGGAATGACCATCACGTAGTCTCCATGTCATAAAAATCCAACTGGTTCATAATGTCCTTTCGGGAAGGAATTCTGCCATCCTTTCCAGCCTGGTCATGTGTGAATCCAGACCCACAGCAATGTGGTTGAATGGTCTCGTAAATACCTTCACCTTATGGACTGCAGTGGTTCAAGAAGGTGGCTCACTCCACCGTCTCAAAGGCAATTAGGGGTGGGCAATAAATGTTGGCCTTGCCAGCGGCACCCACATCCCCAGAACGAATAAATTATAAACAAATGTGTCAGTAGTGGTGCTACTGAGCCACACTTGGTGATGGATATTGAAGTCCCCTGAAGTCTGAGCTGTATCATTCTATGAACAACTTATTGTGTTTAATTTGACTTTGGTTTAAATAAATTAATGGTGAAAAGGGAACGGTTTGTTCTCCTGATACCAATTTTAAGTCATAATTGTGCAAACGAATGTGTATCTGAAGTTGTTCTAAACAGCAGAATTTATATTTCAATATTATCTCATGGAACACTGGTGGAGTGATGGGAACACCGTCCTTTGGTAATGAGCAGTTTGCACTCCATCATCTCCATCGTGTTAATAGACGGGAGCAGCTTTCCCATTTCCTGCTCCAGTCAAATGATGAGTTTCAGCTCCATGTGTTTCAAATCTAAAAACCAACGACCTGTTATTGGTCAATTGCCATTTAGTATGCAATAATTAAAGACATGAAAGAGAAAGTGTAGATTCCAGGATAAGAGGGAGTGGAGTCGAAATGGCTGCCAATAAAGAGGTCTTCACCTGCTCGAGGACTTTACCTGCTCCATCTGCCTGTCTCTCTTTGTGGAGCCAGTGCGACTGGATTGTGATCACAACTTCTTTAAATCCTATATCGAGCGATGTTGGGAAAACCAGGAGCAGGACCTGTCCTGCCTGGAATGTCGTGCAGTTTTCCCCCGGAAATGTTAAATAAATACCGAGGTGTTGGCCAATCTCTCCGAGAAAGCTAGGCAGCTGGAGCTGAATTGGAACCCAGAGAAGGAGCGGTCTCACTGTGAGGAACACGATGAGTAGCTGAAACTGTTCTGAGGATGATCGGACTCTGATCTGTGTCATTTGTAGAGATTCACCAGCACATTCTGAGCACAGGTTCCTGCTGGTCAGGAATGTGATGAGAAAGTACAAGGTAAAGAGGCGGAAGTGTCTTAGACCCCCATGCACTGTTTGTGATGTTAGGGTTCTTTAGAAGTGGAGCCATTTCTAGTTCTCGTTACTCTACTTTTACTCAGAAGATCAGGGGAGTGGGACTAATTGGATTGCTCTAAAGTCAGTGGGAAAAGATTGTTCAAGAGTCATGTATAAATAGAAGAGTGATCTGAGAACATGCCCCTGAGATGAAACCTACTGGAGTATTTTCCAATGAAGATGGACGTATCAGCTAACGACAAGCCTTGAATTTGATCCGTATGATGCGAAACAATATTCCTGTCATATTGAACACAGCAGCTTGTCAGGGAGACTGTCCCCTGGGGTGATGACAGCAACACTGAACAATCCATCAATAATAGCAAACACTACATACAGAGATAGAGAGCAGAAAGAGTTCAATTAAATGAGTGACTGAACCAAATTGCACATGGCCTCCTTGCATTTCCAAACCCCATAAAATAAGTCGAGAAATTGACATATGAGCTTTGTTGCTATCGATAAAAAAGGGGTCAGCATTTAACAATTTGATTTAAAAGTAAACTTTACTGTCGATAATTTGGTTAATTACAAGTCTCATGAGCTGCAACCTTGCAACTTGAGCCCCCTTCCATCAAACGTACCTGTTGGAACGGTCGATCCCCCAGCCCTGGGAGCTGGTATAGTGGGCATCATCGATTCAACTGCCACTACTTAGCCCTCATGTTGCCCCTTTCACCAGACCCGCAGACACAGGCCTCTGCCACTTCCCTACCTGGATCCCCTCAGCCAGCGATCCAGGGGTGGTTGTGGGGGAGGGGACAGCTTGCTTTCCACCTGCCTCGCTGGGCAGCCCGCCCACAACCCCTTTCCATTGGCCTCCCAGCATATCGCTGGCCCAGCCCCGATCACTCAGGAAACCACGCTTCACTCTTCACAGCCATTGCTTCTCTCTCCAGCAACTCCCCGCCCCCCATGTCACCTTTACAGCCTGCCCACCTCTCGTTGACCACAACCTCTGGTTATTCACAAAAAGTGAACTTTGTGACTTTAAATGAACCTGGGCCAACCTTTGTGAAATAATACATTGAGCACCATATGGTGTAGGAACTCGTACATTTAAAACAGTGCATCATCCTACTGAGCATGAGCAGGGCCATAGGTTCCCACTGATTATATTTAAAACTGTCAAGCTACATATATAGTTATACGATCTTTCTGATATTTTTCAGAAGGAAAAATAGAGAAAGACAAGCAGGTGGGGCTGATTGTCGTGTGTGTACTAGTATAGCTGACTGTGGTTACAATTTTAATCTGTATGTGGAGGTGTAAACGAGAGGAAAGGCCAGGAAATAATGTTGCACTCTTATTTGTAAAAGTATTGCACAGCGGCTTCGCTGAAAATCTTTTGGTCTGCCCCAGGATTATATTTCAATGCCAAAGATCTGTTAGAAAGAAAAAAGTCCATTTACGTAGCGCCTTTCTCTCAGGGCGTCTCAAAGAGCTTTACATCCAACAATGAATCCTTTATTCACTATTGCAATTTGGAAAGGCGGCAGCCAACTTGCGCACTGCAAGCTGCCACAACCAGCAATGTGGTAATGGGCAGATAATCTGTTTTAGTGATTTCTATTGAGGGATAAATATTGGCCAGGACAGAGGGAACTCCCCTTACACTTCTTTGAACTAGTGCTATTGGATCTTTTACATCCACCTGAGAGGAGAGATGGTTTAGGGTCTGATCCGAAAGACTGCACCTCTGTCAAATTAACGTGCATGTTGAATTCGTAATATTGCTTGTTCTGTATACCTTTTTCTCCTGACAACTATTGGTTCCCAGAAACGGGCAGCCCTCGGGTACCTGGTCTGAGGAGCCACACACATGTGTGTTACACTAGACACGGAAGTCCCGTGTTCATAGAGCTGACCTTTCTTGCAGGGGTCAGTGGATGGCCATCAGGATCAGAACCCCAGCCATTTCCCTTCTTGCGAGCCCAGGAATCCTGGAGCCAGTGTGAACTCCCCGACAGCAGCGACAAGTGCACTCAGGGAAAGCCCAGTATTAGTTAGGATGGTGCACTTTTTCACCGAGATTCTGCCTTTGAATCTATTTCTCTCCAATATGTCCAATAAACTGGATCCTTGTTGGACTGTGAGCATTTAGCTGGTAAAAGGAGATTGGTATTTGTGAACTGCTGGTCATTCGAATAAATCAGTTTTAAATCAGGTGAATTTATAATAGAGAACAGAGAAATGGCAGACCAGTTGAACAAATAATTTGGTCCTGACTTCACTAAGGAAGACACAATTAACCTTCCGGAAATACTAGGGGACTGAGGGCCGAGCAAGAAGGAGGAACTGAAAGAAATCCTTTTTCGTCAGGAAATTGTGTTAGGGAAATTGATGGGCTTGAATGCCAATAAATCCCCAGGGCCTGATAGTCTGCATCACATAATACTTAAGGAAGTGTCCCTAGAAATAGTGGATGCATTTGTGGTCATTTTCCAACATTTTATACATTCGGGATCAGTTCCCATGGATTGAATGGTAGCTAATTTAATCCCACATTTTAAAAATGGAGGGAGTGAGAAAACAGAGACTAATAGACCAGTTAGCCTGACATCGGTTATGGGGGAAATGTTGGAATCAATTATAAACGACATAATAGCAGGGCATTTGGAAAGCAGTGGCAGGATTATTCCAAGTCAGCGTGGATTTATGAATGGGAAATCATGCTTGACAAATCTTCTAGATTTTTTGAGGATGTAACTAGTAAAGTGGACAATGGAGAACCAGTGGATGTGGTGTATTTAGACGTTCAAAAGGCTTTTGACAAGGTCCCACACAAGAGATTATTGTGCAAAATTAAAGCACATGGTATTTGGGGTAATGTATTGACATGGATAGAGAGCTGGTTGGCAGACAGGAAGCAAAGAGTAGAAATAAACGGGTCCTTTTCAGAATGGCAGGCAGGGACTAGTGGGGTACCACAAAGTTCAGTGCTGGGTCCCCAGCTATTTACAATATACATTAATGATTTGGACGAAGGAATTGAAAGTAATATCTCCAAGTTTGCAGATGACACTAAGCTGGGTGGCAGTGTTAGCTATGAGGAGGATGCTAAGCGGCTGCAGGGTGACTTGGACAGGTTAGGTGAGTGGACAAATGCATGGCAGATGCAATATAATGTGGATAAATGTGAAGTTATCCACTTTGCTGGCAAAAACAGGGAGGCAGAATATTATCTGAATAGTGACAGATTCGGAAAAACGGAGGTGCAACGAGACCTGGGTGTCATGGTACATCAGTCATTGAAGGTTGGCATGCAGGTACAGCAGGCAGTGAAGAAAGCAAATGGCCTTCACAGCGAGAGAATTTGAGTATAGGAGCAGGGTCTTACTGCAGTTGTACAGGGCCTTGGTGAGGCCACACCTTGAATCTGAGGAAGGACATTCATGCTATTGAGGGAATACAGAGAAGGTTCACCAGACTGGTTCCTGGGATGGCAGGACTGACATGTGAAGAAAGATTGGATCGACTGGAGTTTAGAAGAATGAGAGGGGATCTCATAGAAACATAAAATTCTGACGGCATTGGACAGATTAGATACAGGAAGAATGTTTTCGATTTTGGGGATGTCCAGAACCAGGGGTCACAGTCTAAGGATAAGGGGTAAGCCATTTAGGACGGAGATGAGGAAACACGTCTTCACTCACAGAGTTGTGAACCTGTGCAATTCTCTACCACAGAAAGTTGTTGAGGCCAGTTCGTTAGATATATTCAAAAGGGAGTTAGATGTGGCCCTTACTTATGGCTAAAGGGATCAAGTGGTATGGAGAGAAAGCAGGAATGGGGTACTGAAGTTGCATGATCAGTCATGAACATATTGAATGGTGATACAGGCTCTCCAGGTCTACTCCTGCACCAATTTTCTATGTTTCTATGTTCCTAAACAGAGGCTGTGAATTCCTGATTTCAGCCTCCCATCAGGAATGACGACAAGCAGGTGTTTTTCACTGGGACTGAGGGGAAATGGTAACTGAAAAATCCAACTTCTTGCAGTGTAGCTGTTCGCAGAGCAGCATTTACAGAGGATTGGGGAATGGCCACTTTAAGGGCTGCACTGTGGGAGCTAATGGAGAGCAGGGGGAAGAACCCTGAAAAGAGCATTAACAAGTCACTTCATTCTCTGCACTGTGCTCTGCCGCATCATCTCGGGAATGTCTAAAATTTGTATTTCACTCATAGATTACAACGTTGTTTAACTAGAACCTGAGAGGGTCAAACGCCAGACTTGTGTTGGATCCAGGAACATGCTGAAATAATAATCGTGAATCTATTGCTTTATTACTGAAACAACGCGATTTGCATAAACATTTCACCCATGCCTTATGTTTCAGTTACTTTACTAAAATATTACTGACTTGCTTAACATTGAAACAACATTGTCAAATCACATCTAGAATTGCACAAACTCCGCTTTAAGTATTACAGAACTGCCCCACGGAATAATGGCATGCCAGAGACTTTACATAAGTTTTGTTAACATCGTTACAATTATTATCCCAAACATGATTTCATTTTCCTTCTACCCCTATTTCCCAAAGGCTTGACTCTGACATTGGCCTCAGGTAAATAGTTTCCCCTTGTGAGCAGAAACAGTGACTATGGAAACACTATTCAATGTCTGGAAGCACAGTCGAGCCCGCTCCTGTCCACACACACATTTCACCTGCAGCATCGCCAATGAAGTGATTTGTTCACACTCTTTTCAGGGTTCTTCTCCCCCCGCTCTCCATTAGCTCCCACAGTGCAGCCCTTAAAGTGGCCGTTCCCCAATCCTCTGTAAATGCTGCTCTGTGAACAGCTACACTGCAAGAAGTTGGATTTTTCAGTTGCCATTTCCCCTCAGTCCCAGTGAAAAACACCCGCTGGTCGCCATTCCTGATGGGAGGCTGAAATCAGGAATTCACAGCCTCTGTTTAGGAACATAGAAACATAGAAAATTGGTGCAGGAGTAGGCGGTTAAGAAAGCAAATGGCATGTTGGCCTTCATAGCGAGGGGATTTGAGTACAGGGGCAGGGAGGTGTTACTACAGTTGTACAGGGCATTGGTGAGGCCACACCTGGAGTATTGTGTACAGTTTTGGTCCACTAACTTGAGGAGGGACATTCTTGCTATTGAGGGAGTGCAGCGAAGATTCACCAGACTGATTCCCGGGATGGTGGGACTGACCTATCAAGAAAGACTGGATCAACTGGACTGGTATTCACTGGAGTTCAGAAGAATGAGAGGGGACCTCATAGAAACGTTTAAAATTCTGACGGGTTTAGACAGGTTAGATGCAGGAAGAATGTTCCCAATGTTGGGGAAGTCCACAACCAGGGGTCACAGTCTAAGGATAAGGGGTAAGCCATTTAGGACCGAGATGAGGAGAAACTTCTTCACCCAGAGAGTGGTGAACCTGTGGAATTCTCTACCACAGAAAGTAGTTGAGGCCAATTCACTAAATATATTCAAAAGGGAGTTAGATGAAGTCCTTACTACTCGGGGGATCAAGGGGTATGGCGAGAAAGCAGGAAGGGGGTACTGAAGTGGCATGTTCAGCCATGAACTCATTGAATGGCGGTGCAGGCTAGAAGGGCTGAATGGCCTACTCCTGCACCTATTTTCTATGTTTCTATGTTTCTAATACAGCGGTCCGAGCAAATCCCGAGCCCACTTCTCCATTTGTAACTGAAGGGAGCGAGGCCAGTGTAATCCCTCTGCTGCTAACGCTGGGATTACAATGGTATGAGAATAAGACGGATTTATCACTGGTGGCCAATCCACAAAGCCCTTTCCAGGCTCCACCGGTAAGATCAAAATCTTCTCCAGAGAGTCAAGTTGAAAGTTGAAATGTCTCACAACTACAAATAGATTCAGGGAATATTTGAGAGAGAGCGGCGTGGGCATAAAACAGGCTTCTTTGTTTCGGCTTCCGTTTATAACCACCGCCCGATTGTCCTTTCATTGACCTAGATCCCGCCAGACGTGGAAGTTCCACCAGCCCGGGGAGAAATTCACCTTCAGGTGCGGCGCAACACTGGCGGTGGCAGGTCAGTGATACCCGCCCGACTTTCCTCTCCATAAAACTCGACCGAAAATAGCATCGTATTGAACGAATAACAGGCGGTGCATCAACTGCTGCCCATGTTGCATAATTAAGGTGGAAGCAAGTCTCAATACTTTGTAATAAAAACCGGAAATGCTTTAAATTATCAGTGGGTCAGGCAGCTTGTATGGAGAGAGAAACAATATTAACGTTTCAGGTCGATGACGAAAGGGTTCTCTCTCCACAGATGTATCCGCAGTGTTTCGCTATTTTCTTAGTTATCTGCAGTCAGTTCTGGTTAGACTCTGACCCTTCAATTAGTTCCCTACCTTAGTAATTGCAGCCAAGGGATATTTAATCAGATTCTTTAACTCCGCTCTGAATTTAGTCTGGGACACTGCATAAATAATGGTATTTGCGTAAGAAATCAAATCCTGCAGCATATATCCAGTTCGTTCCATGACGGTGAAAGAATTACTGTAATCTGTCTGCAAATATTGAATATCCATCATTTTCACACATGCATAATAATAAAAGTTACCATCCATAACAGTATAAAACTGTCTGATATGACCAGTTGTCCATTTCTGGGTCACTATTGCTGCTCCGGGGACCCGTTCGCAGTCTACTTGTCAGCAGAATGTGCCTGGTGGCCAGACCATTGAATATAAGGATCAAACGAAATTGAATCAAAGGCATTAAAGCTGTGTCAAGCCATAAGAATGTGACCCATATAGGTACAGTGAAGAGGCTGGATTTCACCACGCATAATCGCGGTATGTTGTTAATGACTACCTAAGGTTCAAAAATAAAGTAAATGGGGATGTTTTCCAGAATGTTCAGCCCCATATCATTGCTACAACCACCGCCACAGAACTTTTGTGCAATATGTAATCTCATTTTTGGCAACAAGTGGCGAAAGCAACAGTTAACCAGAAAGAACATTCAATAGAAGCAAAAATCAGGAAAACATTCAGACTGCAGACCGGCAGGTAATCCAGGAATGAATCCAGGACATAAATTTAATTCAACTGATACAGCACCACGTCAAATATCAGGACCGGTAGATCAGCAGCTGCCATAGCCACCAGGTAAATAGTAACGCATTTCAAGAGACCGCATGTAGTTCCCCCGGGAGATAAAAGCAATGGATTTTGCCTCAGATCCAAATCTCTGTCAAGAGTGGAAACGTAAGCTTTGAGCTCTGTTGCTTGCAGAAACACAGCATTGGAAACCTCTGTGACTGTCTGGACATCCTGTACAATGATGATATTCCAGTTTATCGGCCGTCTGTCTGTTCTTGATGTGTGACTTGGTATTTCACTTTCCTACCGTTCTCGTAAATAATACACATTTTAACAAACTCACAGCTGATGGACTAAAGGCTATTATTGATTTGAACTATTTATCTATTGATTTGCTGAACGGGCTGATAGGACCAGCAAAGAGTTTAATTTTCAATAGTACAATAATGTGGATGCTGGAATCTGAAATAAGAACAGAAAATGCTGGAAACACTCAGCAGGTCAAGGAGCAGCTGTGCAGAGATAAACTATTTTTCAAATTTCAGGTCAGTGATCTTTCATCAAAACTGGTAAAGGTTAGCGATGGAACAGATTTTAATCAGGTGCAGATGCAGGGAAAGCGGGTCGGGGAGCAAAAAACAAAAGGGACGGTCTGTGATAGAGTGGAAGGCAAGAGAGGTTAAATGCTGCAAATTGGAATGGCAGAATCATCAACACGTGACACCTGAACATTTAGATGCAGATGTTATGGTCTGATACTGCTGAACTCGATGTTGGTTACAGAAGATTGTAACATGCCTAAACCAAAGATGAGGTGCTGTTCTTCAAGCTTACGTTGAAGCTCCATTGGAACAGTATAGGAGGCCGAGGACGGAGAGGTCAGACTGGGAGTGGAGTGGAGAATTAAAGTGACAGGTGACAAGAAGCTCGGGGTCACTCTTACGGACAGAACAGAGGTGTTGCGCAATTTGGTCACGCAATCTGCGTTTGGTTTCTGAAATATAGAGAAGACCACATCCTGACCAACGAATACAGTCTATTAGATTACAAGGATTAAAATAAATCTCTGTTTCACATGGATGGAGTGTTTGTGGCCCCCGACTGGCAAAAGCGGAGGTGTTGCATCTCCTGCTCTTGCACGGGAACGTGCCATGAGAAGGATAATGATTGTTCGGTGTGATTGAGGAGTAGACCCGCATGTCAAGGAAGGAGCAGTCGCCTAAGAGTGCAGAAAGGGGAAGATGTGTTTGATGGTGGGATCCTGCTAGAGCTTGCAGAAATGGTGGAGGATGATTCATTGAATATCGAGGCTGGTAGGGTGAAAGGTGAGGACAAGGGGAAGCCTATCATAGTTCTATGAGGGAGGGCAAGGTGTGAGAGATGAAATGCAGGAAATGGAATGGAACGCGGTCGAGGGCCATGTCAACTGCGATAGAGGGGAATGCTTGGTTGAGGAAAAAGGAAGATGTGTAACATGTAGAAGTATGGAAGTTTGCATCGTGAGAACAGATGCAGCAGAGCTGGTGAAACTGGGAGAATAGAATGCAGTCCTTACAGCAAGCGGGGTGGGAGTAAGTTTAGTCCAGGTAGCTGTGGGAGTCAGCGGTCTTGTAATGGTTATTAGTTAATAGCCTATCCCCAGAAATAGAGATAGAGAAGTCGAGGAAGGGGAAACTGGAGTCAAAGATGGATCAGGTGAAAGTGAAGGAAGTGTGGAAATTGGAAGCAACGTGAATGAAATGTTCTAGTTCAGGGCGAGAGCAGGAAATGGCACCGGACACAGTCATAAATGTACTGAAAAAGAAGTGAAGGAGGGGACCCGAGTAGTACTGGAACAAAGATTGTTCCACCTATCCCATGAAAACGCACACATAGCTAGGACCCATGCACGTTCCCATAGTTTTCCTTCAATTTGGAGGAAGTCAGTGGAGTTAAAGGAGAAGTTTTTCAATGTGAGAATAAGTTCAGCCAGGCAGAGGAAGATGGTGGTGGATGGGGACAGGATGAGCCTCTGTTCAAGGAAGCAGCGTAGCACCCTCAAGCCATCCTGGAGTTGGATGGTGGTGTAGAGGGATTGGACGTCCATAGAGAAAAGGAGATGATTGGGGCCAGGAATCTGGAAACTGTTAAAGTGATGGAGGGCGTCGTACGAGTTGTGAAAGTAGGCGGAAGGGACTGCACAAGGGGTGAAAAACAGATTCGAGATAGGAAGAAATATCCTCTGTAGGGCAAGACCAGGCTGAAACGATGGATAAACCATGGCAGTCATGCTGGTGGATCTTGGGAAGGAGGTGAAAGCGAGCTTTGCGTGGTTGGGTGACTGAGGTTGGCAGCTGTGGAGGCAAGATCTCCAAAGGTGATGAGGTTATTCTTGGGAACTATCAATTAATGTTCGGTAGTAGGGTTATGTTCCAGGGGAAGGTAGGAGGAGGTGTCAGAGATTTGGTGTTCAGCCTCTGCAAGGTAGAGGCCGGATCGCCAAATGACAACAGCATAACCCTTGTCAGCAAGTTTAATGACAACGTTAGGGTTGGATCTGAGAACACAGAGTGCTGCAAGTTCAGATGGAGGTAGGTTGGAGTGAGTGGAGCAGCGAAGTAGAGACGACTGATGTCACGTCGGTCATTGGCAATGAAAAGATCGAGAGAGGATTAGAGAGCAGAGTGGGGGATCCAGGTAGAAGGAGGATTCTGAATGCGGGAGAAAGGGTTAACTGTGCAGGGGCTAAGACTCCTTGCCAAAATGACGTGTACCAAGCTCGAAATTCATTTGATGTTCGGGTATAACAGGATTTCTCAGAGAGAGCACGAGAAACTGCTGGCTGGTAAAATTAAGCAAAACCCAAAGATGTTCTATAAATATATTAAGAGTAAGAGGGTAACTAAAAAAAGGGTAGGGCCTATTAGAGACCATGTGGGTAATTTTTGTGTGGAGGAAGAAGATGTTGGTAGGGTTCTTAACGAACACTTTGCATCTGTTTTCACAAAGGAAAGGGTCAATGCAGATACTGCTTTCGAGGAGGAGTGTGATATTCTGAATGAAATAAACATAGTGAGGGAGGAAGTATTAAGGGTTTTAGCAGCTTTGAAAGTAGATAATTCCCCAGGCCCAGATGAACTGCATCCCAGGCTGTTAAGATAAGTAAAAGAGGAAATAACAAACGCCTTAACCATCATTTTCCATCCTCTTTGGATTTGGGCATGGTACCGGAGGATTGGAGGACTGCTAATGTGGTACCCATGATTAAGAAGGGAGAAAGGGATAGGCCGAATAATAACAGGCTAACCTCAGTGGTGGGAAAATTATTGAAAAAAATTCATGAAAGACAGGATGAATCTAGAAATTGGTTTTGCGCAGTAGCGCTGAACAGGAGGAAGCGCATTGGCTGCCGGTTATACGTCTCGCATGATATTGAGTTCTATATTGTCCCCATCTGCCTCAAATCTGCCGTCACCACCACTACCCTTAAAAAAACAACCCTCGACCCCTCTATCCTTTCAAACTACAGCTCTCCACCTACATCCGCCTGCCAAATTCTCCCCAACCCTATTCCATTGCACGCCGCTGGAGAAAACTGTCTCCCCACTCTCTTACAGCTGCACTTATCAACTCCCAATTGTACAGCCTGTGGCCCTTCTTGCACGATGACATTTCTGCAGCTAGCGATCTGCTCAATCACAACCAAACAACCACCTTTGATAAGAACATAAGAAATAGGAGCAGGTGTAGGCCATTTGATCGCTCAATCCTGTGGCATCATCTTATAAATCATGGTTGATCTGATCTTGGGCTCAGCTGCACTTCCTTGCCCATTCCACTTAGCGTTTCACTCCCTTATCACTCAAAAAATCTGTTTATCTCCACCTTAAATATATACAATGACCCAATCTACGCAACTCCTTGGGGCAGAGAATTCCACAGATTTACGACCCTCTGAGAGAAGAAATTCCTCCTCATCTCAGTTCTAAATGGGTGGCCACTTATACTGAAACTATGCCCCCTAGTTTTAGATTAGCACACGAGTGAAAACATCCTCTCTGCATATACGTTGTCGAGCCCTCTCAGTAGCTTATATGTTTCAATAAGATCACCTCTCATTCTTCTAAACTCCAATGAGTATAGACCCAACCTGCTCAACATTTCTTCATAACTCAACCCTCTCATCTCCAGAATAAACCTAATGAGCCTTCCCTGAACAGCCTCCAATGCAAGTATAGTCCTCTTTAAATCAGGAGACCAAAACTGCACACAATACTCCAGGTGTGGCCTCAGCAATACCCTGTACAGTTGTAGTAGGAGTTTTCTACTTTTATACTCCATCCCTCTTGCAATATAGTCCAGCATTCCATTTGCCTTCCTGATTGCTTGCTGTATTTGCATCCAAACTCTTTGTATTTCATGCACAAGGGCCCCAGGTCCCTCTGTACTGCAGCATTTTGTAATTCCTCTGCATTTAAATAATATATATTCTTTTATTGTTCCTGTCAAAGTGGATAACCCCACCTTTTCCCACATTATCCTCCATCTGCCAAATGTTTTCCTACTCACTTAGCCTGTCTATATCCCATTGCAGTTTCCTCCCCACAACTTCCTTTCCCACCCATTATTGTATCATCAGCAAACATGGCTACATTACACTCAGTCCCTTCATCCAAGTCATTAATATATATTGTAAATAGTTGAGAAGCCAGCACTGATCCCTGTGGCACACCACTAGTTGCAGTTTGCCAACCTGAAAATGATCCATTTATTCCGACTCACTGTTTTCCGTTATTTAGCCAATCCACTAATAATACTAATATATTGTCCCCACTCCTGTGAGCACTTATCGTGTGCAGTAATATTTTGTGTGGCAACTTATCGAATGCTTTCTGAAAATCCAAATGAACAACATCAACTGGTTCTCCTTTACCCACCCTGTACGTTACAACCTCAAAGAACTCCGGCAAATTTGTCAAACATGGGTTCCCTTTCATAAAACGTTAGTAGGAGTTGTGTACAGACCTCCAAACAGCAATAGGGATGTTGGGGAGGGCATCAAACAGGAAATTAGGGGTGCATGCAATAAAGGTGTAGCAGTTATAATGGGTGACTTTAATATGCACATAGATTGGGCTAGCCAAACTGGAAGCAATACGGTGGAGGAGGATTTCCTGGAGTGCATAAGGGATGGTTTTCTAGACCAATATGTTGAGGAACCAACTAGGGGGGAGGCCATCTTAGACTGGGTGTTGTGTAATGAGAGAGGATTAATTAGCAATCTCATTGTGCGAGGCCCCTTGGGGAAGAGTGACCATAATATGGTGGAATTCTGCATTAGGATGGAGAATGAAACAGTAATTTCAGAGACCATGGTCCAGAACTTAAAGAAGGGTAACTTTGAAGGTATGAGGCGTGAATTGGCTAGGATAGATTGGCGAATGATACTTAGGGGGTTGACTGTGGATGGGCAATGGCAGACATTTAGAGACCGCATGGATGAATTACAACAATTATACATTCCTGTCTGGCGTAAAAATAAAAAAGGGAAGGTGGCTCAACCGTGGCAATCTAGGGAAATCAGGGATAGTATTAAAGCCAAGGAAGTGGCATACAAATTGGCCAGAAATAGCAGCGAACCTGGGGACTGGGAGAAATTTAGAACTCAGCAGAGGAGGACAAAGGGTTTGATTAGGGCAGGGAAAATGGAGTACGAGAAGAAGCTTGCAGGGAACATTAAGGCGGATTGCAAAAGTTTCGATAGGTATGTAAAGAGAAAAAGGTTGGTGAAGACAAACGTAGGTCCCCTGCAGTCAGAATCAGGGGAAGTCATAACGGGGAACAAAGAAATGGCAGACCAATTGAACAAGTACTTTGGTTCGGTATTCACTAAGGAGGATACAAACAACCTTCCGGATATAAAAGGGGTCAGAGGGTCTAGTAAGGAGGGGGAACTGAGGGAAATCTTTATTAGTCGGGAAATTGTGTTGGGGAAATTGATGGGATTGAAGGCCGATAAATCCCCAGGGCCTGATGGACTGCATGCTAGAGTACTTAAGGAGGTGGCCTTGGAAATAGCGGATGCATTGACAGTCATTTTCCAACATTCCATTGACTCTGGATCAGTTCCTATGGAGTGGAGGGTAGCCAATGTAACCCCACTTTTTAAAAAAGGAGGGAGAGAGAAAACAGGGAATTATAGACCGGTCAGCCTGACCTCAGTAGTGGGTAAAATGATGGAATCAATTATTAAGGATGTCATAGCAGTGCATCTGGAAAATGGTGACATGATAGGTCCAAGTCAGCATGGATTTGTGAAAGGGAAATCATGCTTGACAAATCTTCTGGAATTTTTTGAGGATGTTTCCAGTAAAGTGGACAAAGGAGAACCAGTTGATGTGGTATATTTGGACTTTCAGAAGGCTTTCGACAAGGTCCCACACAAGAGATTAATGTGCAAAGTTAAAGCACATGGGATTGGGGGTAGTGTGCTGACGTGGATTGAGAACTGGTTGTCAGACAGGAAGCAAAGAGTAGGAGTAAACGGGTACTTTTCAGAATGGCAGGCAGTGACTAGTGGAGTGCCGCAAGGTTCTGTGCTGGGGCCCCAGCTGTTTACATTGTACATTAATGATTTAGACGAGGGGATTAAATGCAGTATCTCCAAATTTGCGGATGATACTAAGTTGGGTGGCAGTGTGAGCTGCGAGGAGGATGCTATTAGGCTGCAGAGTGACTTGGATAGGTTAGGTGAGTGGGCAAATGCATGGCAGATGAAGTATAATGTGGATAAATGTGAGGTTATCCACTTTGGTGGTAAAAACAGAGAGACAGACTATTATCTGAATGGTGACAGATTAGGAAAAGGGAAGGTGCAACGAGACCTGGGTGTCATGGTACATCAGTCATTGAAGGTTAGCATGCAGGTACAGCAGGCGGTTAAGAAAGCAAATGGCATGTTGGCCTTCATAGCGAGGGGATTTGAATACAGGGGCAGGGAGGTGTTGCTACAGTTGTACAGGGCCTTGGTGAGGCCACACCTGGAGTATTGTGTACAGTTTTGTTCTCCTAACTTGAGGAAGGACATTCTTGCTATTGAGGGAGTGCAGCGAAGGTTCACCAGACTGATTCCCGGGATGGCGGGACTGACCTATCAAGAAAGATTGGATCAACTGGGCTTGTATTCACTGGAGTTCAGAAGAATGAGAGGGGACCTCATAGAAACGTTTAAAATTCTGACGGGTTTAGACAGGTTAGATGCAGAAAGAATGTTCCCAATGTTGGGGAAGTCCAGAACCAGGGGTCACAGTCTGAGGATAAGGGGTAAGCCATTTAGGACCGAGATGAGGAGAAACTTCTTCACCCAGAGAGTGGTGAACCTGTGGAATTCTCTACCACAGAAAGTAGTTGAGGCCAATTCACTAAATATATTCAAAAGGGAGTTAGATGAAGTCCTTACTACTCGGGGGATCAAGGGTTATGGCGAGAAAGCAGGAAGGGGGTACTGAAGTTTCATGTTCAGCCATGAACTCATTGAATGGCGGTGCAGGCTAGAAGGGCTGAATGGCCTGCTGCTGCACCTATTTTCTATGTTTCTATGTTTCTATGACTCTGCTTGACTGCATTATGATTTTCTAAACGTCCTGCTACTACTTCCTTATTAATTGACTCCTGCATTTTCCCAATGACAGATGTTAGAATAAATGGTCTTTAGTTTATTGCTTTCTGTCTGACTCTTTTCTTAAATAGAGGTGATACATTTGCAGCTTTCCAGTCTGCTTGGACCTCTCCAGAATTCAGGGAATTTTGGTAGATTACAACCAATGCATCCACTATCTGTGCAGCCACTCCTTTTAAGACCCAAGGTTGCATGCCATCAGTTCCAGGGGACTTGTCCAGTTTTACTCCTATTAGTTTGCCTGATACTTTATCTCTAGTGATCGTGAATGTTTTATGTTCACACCCCACCACCCCCACCACCCACCACGCAATAATTCCTTGATTATCAGTTATTGGGATGGTCTGAGTTTCTTCTATCGTAAAGACTGATACAAAACATTTGTTCAAAGTCTCTGCCATTTCCCTGAACCCCATTATTAATTCTCCAGTCCCATTCTCTAAGGGACCAAAGTTTACTTTAGCAACTCGTTTCCTTTTTACATACCTGTAGAAGCTCTTACTGTCTGTTATTACATGTCTTGATAGTTTACACACATATGCTATCTTCTCTGTCTTTATCATTTTTTTTAGTCATCCCTTGCTGGTTACTAAAAATGCCCCAATCCTCTGGCCTTCCACTGTCCTTTGCAACATTGTATGCCTTTGTTTTCAAGTTGATTCCATCCTTTACTTCCTTAGTAAGCCGGGGATGGTTCATCCTTCTCCGAGCATCTTTACTTCTCACTGGAATAAATCTTTGCTGAGAGTTATGAAATATCTCCTTAAATGTTTGCCATTGCGTTTCTACAGTCTTAATCTGAAATATATTTTCCCAGTTCACGTTAACCAACTCTGTCTTCATACCTTTGTAATTACCTTTATTTAATTCAAGACACTAGTTTGTAACCTAGCTTTCTCACCCTCAAACTTAATTAGAAATTCAACCATGCTATGATCACTCTTTCCGAGAGGATCCTTTACTGTGGGATCATTTATTAATCCTATCTCATTATACACAGTACCAGATCCAAGATAGCCTGCTACCTGGTTGGTTCTGCATTGTACTTTTCAAGGAAACCGTCCTGGATACACTCTATCGACACTTCCTCAAAGCTGCTTTGGTCAATTTGATTTGTCCAATTAATCTGAGGATTAACATTCTCCTGATTATTGCTGTACCTTTCTTACAAGCCTTGATGTCGAAATCACTGTTTAAACAATTATGCTCACTCACCATTCGTGCTGTACAGGCCTGATCTTGGCCTCCTTAAGTGAAAGTGAAGCAGACTTTAAATGACATGGCGGACAACTTGTTTGACATGGCAGACAATAGATCTGACTGGACCACAAAAAGCATTATCGGATCCAGCCCTAATCTGCCAAAATTGCTCACTATTTTAAATAATTCTGGAATGTAAATATAAACCTCGGCTTCTATTCTCCACTGCGATTGTCTTTTTGAACTTCTCTCCCCAGTCTCTATCCTCACCTCCAACAATAAGTGTAAGTAACTCGCAGACTTCTTTGTCTCTCAGATTGAGACCATCCGTTCGGTCCCCTCTGCTCTTCCCTTTCTTCCCCTAGCCCACCGGGCCAAACCTCCGCTAAGGATTCCCCCTGCTCTAGCCCTGACCTCACAACATTTTCCAGGTTCTCATCGCTCTCCCCTCTTGACCACTCCAAGCTCATCTTGTCCACGAGACCAATTTACTGCTCCCTTGAACCTATTCCCACCAAACTGCTGACCACCGAACTTCCATTTCTGTCTCCCATGTTAGGTGACATTGTTAACGGTTTTCTCTCCTCAAGTACTGTCCTCCTCACCAGCAAATCTTCCTTCATTACCCTCTCCTCAAACAAACAACCCTCGACCCCTCCATCCTTGCAAACTACTGCCCCATCTCCCTTTCCTCTCCACAGTCCTTGAACCTGTTTTCGTCTCGCAAATCTGTGCCCACTATTCCCACAATTCCATGTTTGGATCCATCCAATCCAGTTTCTGCGCCTGCCACAGTACCGAAACGGCTCTCATTACATCACAAATAACATATGGGTGACTGTGACAACGGAAAACTATCCCTCCTCATCCTCTTTGACTTGGCTGCAGCCTTTGACTCAGTTTGCCATTCCATCCTTCTCCAACGCCTCTCCACTATCATCTAGCTGGGCTGGACTGCACTCACCTGGTTCCATTCTTATCGATCTAATCTCAGATCGAGCATCACCTGCAATGGCTTCTCTTCTCGTATCATTAACTCTGGTATCCCCAAGGATCTGTACTTGGCCCCTTATATTTTAATCTACATATAACCCCTTGGCGACATCATCCGAAAACACAGCATCAGTTTTCACATGTGTGCTGATGACACCCAGCTCGACTTCACGACCATTTCCCTAACGCGCCCCTTTTTCCAAATTATCACACTACTTGTCCGACATCTTGTTCTGGTTGAGCAGAAATTTTCGCCAAGTGAATATCGGGAAGACCACAGCCATTGTTTTCGGTCCCTGCCACAAAATTAATTCCCTAGCCAGTGACTCCATCCCTCTCCCCATGTTCTGTCTGAGGCTGAACCAAACTATCTGCAACCTTGGTGTCATATTTAACCCGAGAATGAGCTATCGACCACATACCCGCAGCAGAACTAAAACCGTCTATTTCCACCTTGGTAACATCAGCTGTCTCCGCCCCTTGCCCTGCTCATCTGCTTCAGAAGCCCTTATCCGTGCCTTTGTTTCTTCAGAACTGGCCCATTCCAACGCACTCCTGGCTGGCCTGCCACAATCTGCCCTACGTAAACTAGAGCTGATCCAAAACTCGGCTCCCTATGTCCTAACTCGCATCAAATCCTGCTCACCCATCGCCCCTGTGCTCGCTGACTTACATTGGCTTCCAGTTAAGAAACGCCTCGGTTTCAAAATTCTCATCATTGTTTTCAAGTCTCTCCAAGGCCTCGCCCCTCCCTATGTCTGTAATAAACTCCAGCCCCACAACCACTATTTGCGGCCTCTTGTGCAATTTTGATAATAATCGCCCAACCATTGGTGGACGTGCCTTCTGTTGCCTAGACCCTAATTTCTTATCTCCACCTCTCGGCCTCTCTACCAATCTTTCATCCTTCAAGACGCTGCTTCAAACCTCCCTCATTGACCAAGCTTTTGGTACACTGTTCAATCTTAGTTTTTAAAATCAAAAATACTCCTGTGAAGCGCCTTGGCACATTTCACTATATTAAAGGCGCTATATAAATACAAGTTATTGTTTTTATTATTGAAGTGAATGGAGCTGAACATCAGACGGGGAGTGAGAGGCAGACATGAGCGAACAGCTCTGCCCCTGTATGTGGAAAGTAAAATCTGGCAGCTATGACCCCAGGTGTTAACAGCACCGCCCGAATTTCTTCCATTGATATTAATGGAGGACAATCCGCTGTTTTTAGGGAAACATATCCTCCGCGGATTTGGCTTTTTGTGTTTGGCCCAGGCGATGCAGGACACTCCGGATTTAAAGATTAAAATCAATCACATGTTTACCGGAGAAATCACCACTCGGATTTAGAATTACAACAAGGCAGCAGTAGCTGGATGCATTTCAGCAGCACAAAGGCAAAATACTGCAGATGATGGAAGTCTGGAATAAAAACAGAAAATACTGGAAATACTCAGCAGGTCAGGCCATCTCGGTGGGGTGATAAAAAGCATTAGCGTCTTAGGTCGCTAGCATTTCGAGAAAGGTGTGACGAAAGGTCATCACCTGAAATGTTAACTTGGTTTCTCTCTTCACAGATGCTGCCTGACCTGTTGAGTCCTTCCAGCATTTTATGCTTCAGTAACACATATCTCATCTTGCTTTGCGGCCTCACAATTCTAACTGACACCACTTAAAGCAATATAATACACCACACAGTTTCAGAATCAAGCGCTTCAGGTTGCTCTTTAAGCTCTGTTACCGAGTACTTGCCTGAGATCAATGACATCGCCTGGCACAAACATATAATACCATGGATTTCCATAGTCTGTAACAGTGATACTACTCATTGCTCGAGTCTCAACTTGGAAAATTAGTGACCTTGCTCAAAAATTGGTCTTGGGCAGCGGTATAAAACTGGCGATAGTGAATTTGCGGCTCATTTTACCCAAATTACATTTCCATTGACTTCTCCGGCATCACTCTGCGAACCACAAAAGTGATTATGTGTGACCAGGTGGTCAAGACCGAAATCTGTACGATTGTCCAGAGTCATGTTATCAATACACCGGGAAATTTGAGTTGCACGAAAAATTGGTTCTGCACACAAGATTTGCCAGATTTAGGGGTGAAATTGTTCTTCGCCAGTAGCGTGAACAGTTCATAGTGCACAGGCAGTCTGTTTTACAGTGCGCCCGATTTCCCTCTTCATTGACCTCAATGCAAATGAACATCAGACCGGCTGGAAAGTGAACGGCCCATTCCCTCCGAGCCCGTCTCGTGCAGCTGAGGAAGACCACTTTCAGTATCTGAGCCTTGTTTACACGCTGCTGGCCAGCTGCAAGCGCCAGAAGGCCGCCCGGAGCAGCTCCGAGGTGGGAAGTGCGGGAAACCATTCGGCTCCGATGTTGGTCTGCCGGCCGGTTAGGTCTGCGGGCGGGATGCAATCCCAGGGAGACTGCATGCGTCAACAATGCACCAGGGTGTTTTTCTGGGACGGGATGATCTTTTTTTTCTTCTCGGTCATCAACGTATATTTGAAAATGTCCTTTGCATTTTCTTGAGCAGCCTCTGTAAATCCCTTTAAGAATTGTTGGTTTGGCTACTCCATCCGATACTAATACTTGGCCCAGCCGCAAAACTACAAGCCTGTCTCTCTGGCCTGAGGCATTCCCACTAAATTGCTGAATTTAAATAGTCAGATTTACATTAACAATATGTCAGAAACCGGGAGCCTTTTTGAGTTGTTTCTTTGATGCCGGTAATTATAATCTTCAAATAAAACACATCGAAACAAACAGGTAATATTACACCGATTGCAGGAACAGTGACACGGCGAAGCACTGTTAAAGATGAAAATTAACTGATTGTAAGCGGCTTACCAGGAAGACGAGCTATTGTAAGAATCGGATAGTAAATATTTTCTATCTGTATAATTAATGGCTGTTCCATATTCGGAAAGAAGTGACATCTTTTAATATTGTGGATACGCAGAACTTCTGCTTTCAAAATAAGCTCTTATTTAAACCTGAGAAAAACCTCACGTGACACGTGAGCATTGCATAAGGATCGGCATTAGTTACAGTCATTTGAACAGACAGATTAAGGCGGGTCATATTCAATGCTGCTGATCAGATAAATGTGACAATGATTTTGCCCGTCGAAAGAGTAAGAAGTCAAGAATATTATTTATATCATACGTTCTAAACAAAATATTTCAACGCTTCCATTCCTATAATAATGTTACAAAACTTCATAATTTGAGAATATACAATTACAGATAATTGCAAGGCATTTGCGGAAACAAATGCACATATTTGTGATGGATTAGCTTTATTGTAGATCTTAGTTAGGGCAAGAATGTTCGCTATCTTATTTAATTGATACTACATATAATATATATTAAGTGAGCTCAATCCTACATGTTATATTGAAGAACATACAGATACATACAGCATGTGATACAGTCACTAGTGTACAGCTGATCAGACCTGCAGATTTGCAGAAATGTTAAAATTATGGAAGTATTAACAGACATTGCGCAGAGGTAAAAGAGGGATTAACAGATAGATGGGCATTTGTCCACTCAAATGTCATTTGAATACACTCGCATGGCAGCTATGAAACATGAGATACCAAATGTTGGCTGTATCTCTAAAGCCAAAGCTGTATCTCCAGTGCCAAAGGAATGTCAACCTGCTCCTGACAAATGATTCCCCCACATGGCGATCTCTGAGGCAGTTGAAGCAATGTTGAGTGGCAACATTAATCTGAGAGACGGCATCAATGTGCATGTTTACCACATGCCACGCTACAAATGCTGTGCCATGGATCTGCTTCTGCCCTCAGGAATAGTTGGCCAAACAGTAGTATTTAGTAGACACCCTCAGAGCACAAGGTCTCTGCCTTGTTCCTACAGCATCTAAGATGGCAGTCATAGACTCCGTTACGAAATGCATTCATAACATTGGCAGGCCTTCTATCTTCCACTCTTCATAAGCTTGCTGCCGGTATGCTAACTCACACCAAGTCACCAAGATAAACGGTCGAACTGGAGACAATAATTCGGAGCGAGGAATCAGGTACAGCAGGGAGAACTGAACATTGGCTACATAAAGACTGGGACTGACAATTAAATATTGCAGGTTGGAACATATTTTTAAAAAGGATGGAGAAGGAAGATGGGGTGGAGTAGTTGTATAAATTAGTCATGAAATTAACGAATTAGAAAAAGGGACACAACTAATAGAAAACTAGGAACAGAATACATATGGATTGAGATAAAAGATAATAAATGAATCTCGCTAATAGGAGGTTTCTTTAGACGACCCAACAGAGGAAAGTAGGTAGCATCATAGAATAGTAGAATCTTACAGCACGGAGGGAGGCCATTGGGCATGTCGTGCCTATATTGGCTCTTTTATAGAACTCTCCAATTTAATCATCCACCCAAGCTTTGTCTTGGCAAATAAATCCATCTGCTCGCAAATATTGAAGCCATTGCCTTTGGCCCACGCCCCAAACCCCCGTCCCTGGACACTGGCTGAAGCAGATTGTTCGCAACCTTAGTGTTCTAATTGACCCAGAGCTCAGCGTCGGACCCTATAAGCTCTCCGTCAACAAGACTGCACACGTCTACCTCCGTAATATCGAGCTCCTATCTCAACTCAACTGGTGCTGAAAACCCTTATCCGTGGATTTGGTACTCCCTGACTCGACTATTGCAATCGTCTCCGGGCCGGCCTCTCATCCTTCATCCTCCATAAAATTAAACTCACTCGCATCACGTCGCTCTCTTTAATCAGTATGCTTCAGAAAATTATTTTCAATAAGTAAACTGAAAATTAAGTTACTTGAATATATGGTTGGCAGAGGACCCCGAATACACAGGGATTGCATTTTGCAACAGTTCCCACTAATACCTGGGATTCAAATGAAGTACAAAGGAACATAGGAAGAGGAGTCAGCCACTTAACTCTCGGGCCCGTTCCACCATTCACTTCCACCATGGCTGATCAGTACTTCAAGTCCATTTAACCGTCTTTGATCCACATTTGTTGAAAACTAAACCTATCAAAAATGTATTAATCGTATTCTTGACAGGTTCAATTAACCCAACATCCTTCATCTTGTGAGGGGAGACGCCCAAATGTTTTTAATCCTTCACATGAAAAAGTGTTGCCTGACTTCCCTCCTAAATGACTGAGCTTAAATTTTAAGATGATGGATTTCCTCCACCAGAGGAATCAGTTCTTCTGGAGCTATACTACCGAATTAACGTATTTTCATTTTAAATACTGAAACTAAACGGAATACAAGCCACGTTTATTTAATCAGTCCTCATAAATGTAACTTTTATCCCCCGGTATCATTAACATTAATCTATTCTGTAGCCCTCCAAGGCCATCACTTGCTTCCTGAGTTGTGATGCCAAGAACTGAACGTAGTGTCTCAGACGGATCTGACTAAGGTTGTGTAAAATTAATCTGCTCGAGTTTTATTTTCGGGCTGTTACTTTAAATGCAGTCACAATACATTGGGAGCTGTGTTTATCTTAAACAAGCTTTGTCAGAATCTTGACCAAAGTGTGTTCCGGCCAATAGAGACAGAATTCTATAGCGACTGGTGCTCTTGACGCTACACTGAATGGTAGAACTGAGTCGGTGCAGGTGCAACAGTGGGACAGATCTTGTTGCTGACACCTCCTTATTAAGCATTACTTGGGAGATAGGGCAGGGGTTACTCACCCCATACTGAAACCATTACATTAATGTTAATGGATAGAAAAGTTGGTGGAAAATCAGCTTGTGATCCTCCTTACCAGATTTTTCTGTCTGTATCTTGAACAAATGATGAATAGTAAAACCACTCCCATGGGGCTATGTTTACAAAATTGCTCCGAGCAAAGGCGTGCTGAAAGAGGCAAATGGATCGGCGGTGAGTACAGTGCCAACATAATTCATGAAACAACAGCAGGACCTCACAGTCAGTGGGCAACTTAACAGAAAATCGCGGAGGTACATCTGTAGCTATGTAAATGTATAGGCACTGCACCTGTTACTTTCTGATAAGCTGTATATCCGCTGTATGTAAAATGTCGCCAAAGACATGGGTCCTCAGATCATTCTCCTCCTTATTTTCAAATCTATTTATCAGTTATGACACTATCTTGTTGTCTGTCAGTCGATTCTCTGGTGGTTGCCATTACAATAAAGGGTTGTCACTCAGGCAACAATAACTCCACTCATGATTCACGGCCGAGTGGTTTTTACATAGATACATAGAAATTAGATGCAGGAGAAGGCCATTCGGCCCTTCGAGCCTGCACCGCCATTCAATAAGATCATGGCTCATCATTCAACCTCAGTACCCCTTTCCTGCTTTCTCTCCATTCCCTTTGGCCGTAAGTGGCATATCTAACACCCTTTTGAATATATCTAACGAACTGGCCTCCAGAACTTTCTGCAGTAGAGAATTCCACAGGTTAACCACTCTCTGAGTGAAGAAGTTTCTCCTCATCTCGGTCCTAAATGCCTCACACCTTAATCTTAGACTGTGACCCCTGATCCTGGAACTCCCCAGCAACAGGAACAGTCTTCCTGCCTCTAACCTGTCCAATCCCGTCATAATTTTATATGTGTCGATGAGATCCTCTCCCATTCTTCTGAACTCCAGTGGATACAAGCACAGTTGATCCAGTCTCTCCTCATATGTCAGTCCTGCCATCCTGGGAATCAATCTGGTGAACCTTCGCTGTATTCCCTCAATAGCAAGAACGTCCTTCCTCAGTTTAAGAGACCAAAACTGAACACAATATTCCAGATGTGGCCTCACCAAGGCTCTGTACAACTGCAGTAAGACCTCCCTGCTCCTATACTTAAATCCTCTAGCTATGAAGGCCAACACGCCGTTTGCCTTCTTCACTACCTGCATGCCAAACTTCAATGACTGATTTACCATGACACCCAGGTCTCGTTTCACCACCCCTTTTCCTAATCTGTCACCATTCAGGTAATATTCTGTCTTCCTGTTTTTGCCACCAAAGTGGTTAATCTCAAATTTATCCACATTATACTGCACCTGCCATGCATTTTCCCATTCACCTAATCTGTCCAAGTCACTCTGCAGCCTCTTAGCATCCTCCTCACAGCTCACACCGTCACCGAGCTTAGTGTATTCTGCAAACTTGAAAATATTACTCTCAATTCCTTCATCTAAATCATTGATGTATAATGTAAATAGCCAGGGTCGCAGCACTGAATCCTGCAGCACCCACTGGTCACTGCCTGCCATTCTGAAACTGACCCTTTTATTCCGACTCTCTGCTTCCTGTCTGCCAACTAGTTTTCTATCCACGTCAATACATAACCCCCAATACCATGTGAATAATTTTGCACACTAATCTCTTGTGTGGGACCTTGTCAAAAGCCTTCTGAAAGTCCAAATACACCACATCCACTGGTTCTCCCTTGTCCACTCTACTAGTTACATCCTCAAAAAATTCTAGATTTGTCAACCAAGATTTCCCTTTCATAAACCCGTGCTGACTTGGACCGATCCAGTCACTGCTTTCCAAATGCGCTGCTATTTCACCTTTAATAATTGATTCCAACATTTTCCCCACCACCGATGTCAGGCTAACTGGTCTATAATTCCGCATTTTCCCTCTCCCTCCTTTTTTAAAAAGTGGTGTTACATTAGCTAGCCTCCAGTCCATAGGAACTAATCCAGAGTCAATAGAATGTTGGAAAATTATCACCAATGCATCCACTATTTCTAGGGCCACTTCCTTAAGTACTCTGGGATGCAGCCTATCAGGCCCTGGGGATTTATTGATCTTCAATCCCATCAATTTCCCTAAAACAATTTCCTGACTAATAAGGATTTCATTCAGTTCCTCCTTTTCGCTAGATCCTCGAACCCCTAGTATGTGTCTTCCTTAGTGAAGACAGATCCAAAGTATTTGTTCAATTAGTCTGCCATTTCTTTGCTCCCCATTCTAAATTCAGCTGATTCTGAATGCAAATGACCTCATCTTTAATACGTTGACTGCTATATTATATTAAATAACTTGCAAATAATGCAATTTGGTTCACAGCTTACGACTATCTCGAGAATGCTCCTAACCCCAAGAGAACAAAACTGCCCGGTTCCCAGGCCTGAACCGACCACTTCTAGTCCTCACAATTCTCTGCACAGCTGCGCGACTGCTGATCACTGCGAGAACGCTCTGCCGCTGGGATTGGGGTGTGGAGAAACAAGTTCCATTCATGTACTATAATACAACTCGGGTATCATGGTGTTGGGAGAGGAGAGTTTCATAATGGTACGTGTGCAGAGTTTTAATGGGTGGAGATTTCATGGGGGGTGGGGGGAGTTTCACAAGCGTGGGAGTTTTACAGAGGTGGGGATTAAAGAGCATGGATTTTAACGTGGGCGAGTTTGTCAGCCGGGAGTTCCACAGGAAAGGCTTTACATGTGGATCTTTCATGGGGGGAGTGTCTCACGGGATTTGTGGAAGTTTTACATGGCGAGTTTCACAGAGGGAGTTTCCAGGTGCAATGATACGGGCTGCGGCAATTTTGCTGGGAATTTCACAGGGAGGAGTTTCGAAGGAGGAGTTTCACAGGGGAAATTTCACAGGGGGAGTTTCACAGGGGGAATTTCACAGTGGGGAGTTTCACAGGGGGAGTTTCACAGAGGGAGGTTCACAGGGGGAATTTCACAGGGCGGGGAGTTTCACAGAGGGAATTTCACAGGTACAATGATACAGGGTGCGGCAGTTTTACTGTGGAGTTTCATAGGGGGGAGTGTCACAGGGGGAGTTTCACAGGGATCAATCTTACATTGGGGATGGGTGTGGGGGTTGGAGGCGAGAAGTAGCAGAGAGTTTCTCGAGTTTGGTTTCAGAAGGGCGGAGTTTTTCATAGTAGGGGTGCGTTTTACCAGGATGGGGGAGAGTTTCACCTGGGGGTTTCAAAGTGGGAGAGTCATGGGAGGAGTTTCACAGGTGGTGTTTCCCAGTGGGTGTGTTTTACAGGGTGAAATTTCACACAGAGTGGGGGGTAACAGAGAGGTGGATTATCGTGGGTTGAGTTGCACAAGGGCGGTGTGTTTCACGGTGTGGCCGATTTTAACCAGGGGGTAAAGTTTCATAGGAGAGAGTTCCACTGCAGAGGACTTTCATGGGGTTCTCTCACGGGGAAGTGTATCACAGGGGTGGAAATTCCATACCGGTGAGGAGTTCCACGGGGTGGGAGAAGTTTCACAGTTGGATGAGTTTTGGGGGAGTTTCATGAGAATCTTTCATGGTGCGCAGTTTCATGAGGGGACGCTTCAGAGATGCTGGGAATTTTCGCAGAAACATAGAAACATCGAAATCTGAAGTGCAGAAGGAGGACATTTCTGCCCATTGTGTGTGCACTGGCCAAAAAGAGCCACACAGATCTGTGTAAAATACAAAACCTAATTTGAAGAAAGGAGATCTAAAAAAAGATGCAACCTACTAAATAGGTGCTGAAAGAAAAAAAAGAGTGTTTGCGATGGAAAAAGACATAACTTATTAAATACTAGTTGATATTGGCTGTGAAAACGATATTGGTTTAATTGAAAAAAAAATTTTGGAACAGGTAAAAGACACTCTCCATTGATAATGATTTTAAATTACGAGAAAGTTTCACTGCAGTTTGAAAAGATTTCCAGAATATACGTTGTTTATCAAGAAAAGTCCCGAGCAGTCTA
Source organism: Pristiophorus japonicus (assembly GCF_044704955.1). NCBI lineage: Eukaryota > Metazoa > Chordata > Chondrichthyes > Pristiophoridae > Pristiophorus > Pristiophorus japonicus. Next base: position 51,671,205 of record NC_091995.1, read on the forward strand.
AACAAGCAGGAGGGTTTTGAAAATAACGAGGAGAAAAGATCTAAGCTATGCGAACTCAGCACTGAAAGAAAAAAACTGGGAATTAGAACACCTTACTGATTTTAAAATAGAAAATGGAACTGGCACAGAAGTTTAGATTTTGTGCTGAGAGAGAAATAAAACAGTGAACGGGACTGTAAAAAAAACACAAAATTGAACTTCAGTAAACAAAATAGCTATTAAAAATGTGTGGTCTCATTTTAAATCAATTAAAAAAAATCTTTTGCAAGTACTTGAATTAGAAGTTAAAAAAAATAGGAGTTTAATCTAAAATGATGTCTTTCCTGATGAGAAGATTTTTTATTATGACGGCTTTACTAAGGATTTCTGCTGTTTTAACAGATTCCGAAGGTCTAAGCAAGTTTTGAAGGCACAAAGACTTAACATTTTTTTTTTCGGATGATTACGTGAAGTCATGTAATGACATCAGGCCTTCTTACAAACCTGTAAAGGAGTTAACCCTTTCCATTGACAGCTGTTTTATATTGGATATTATTCATTTGGATTTTTTAATAGAATAAAGACTCACCTGACAGATAGAGGAAATGGTGGGATAGTCAGGCTAAACAAAAATAAAATAGAACTGGCCTATGTAATAATACTTGCCTGATACAATAAAGAAATAGATACTCAAACAAAACACATTCAAGAGTTAAAAGCTAGGATAATAAGCTGGAAGAGATTTTAAAAAAACAGGACCAGACGGATAGTGCAGTGCGCAGCCATAGCACCATCACCTATGGCAATAGAGCCAATGTACCCCATGGTGGGGCGTCCACAAACCCAACCTAACCCTTATCTCCGATTTCACAGAGTGACCTCGACATGCATGGATAAAAAATGAGTAGACCAGAACCTAACACCTGGTGACGACCAGGATCTGTTTAAAATTTTCATATAAAGCACCCACCGAGATGGAATCACAGTGGCCACTTCAGCTCTGCAGCATGATGCTAGGGATCTCGATACTCATACAAGCATCAGATAACTCGGATGGAAACCGAGAAATACAACAAACACAGGACATTTACCCGAACTATGGGATTGTATTTAATTTAACTGATGGGATATGCATCCCAGCAGCCAAAGAGTGAAGCAAAGACAGAACTTATTTTAATGCCTGGCTGCAGGTACATTCGAGCAAGAATACGGTATGTGTACACTGCTCCACAGATACCAGGGTCAACTAGATCAGAAAGGAAGAGGCCCGGGGACCTGATAAGTGTACTTTCGAGATGATTTGCGCAACCCCTGTTAAACCCTATCCCCAACTGGCGGACATGTACCGAAAAGGGGTGGGAATTGTGGATATTTTGAGGAGGTGGGAGCAGCTGCCGTGTCTTTGTACGTTTGTTTCTCACCACCCTCGACACAGCGCTCCATAGTGGCCTCCACTTCACCCAAAGTCTTGCCATGTCCGTTAATCACAATGGGACCGCAGAATGGGATTGTATTGCTTAACGAAGGTGAACTATTATATGATAATGTTAAGCATGAAATTGTGCCTGTTCTGATCAATATCTCAGGCATACAAATGCCGGAGTATTGTACAGAACAGGCAAGGAAGAAGTATAGCGTATTAAGTAAAGTTATAATGCAGCAGGCTGCCGATGTCATGGGTGCCAGTAGGTTCCGAGGACAAGAGCAGGTACATATGCATAAGAGGGAATAGTTAATGATGCTGCTACCGGCTTTAATACCGGGACCTCCATAGTAAACTCACTGGATATACAAGGGCTGAATGAAAAGGTTGAAAACTTAAAGAGGTGATGAGGGAACTGTTAGAGCTGGCAGAGCAGAATCAGAAAGACCAAGCCGACTTAGGAAGGGAAGGCATGGAGATACATTTAGATGGAATTTCAGTAATCGAGACACATGCCAAAACAAGTAATCATCCAATTGACAGAGAAAGGGAGGATGCCAGAAAGCTCCAACAAGGGCAACTCTGTCATGCTTACGGTTTGTGGATGGTAGGACAGATACGACACAACCTCGTTCAGATACAAAGGGGGGAGGTACTGGACTGGATAGACAGCTCACACCTATCTTAGCTAGCCAAGCTGGAGGGGACACTGGATAACTGGACTCTGAAAGGATTAACCAGAGTATACCCAGCGATCCCAAACTACCAAATGGGTACAGCCGCGGGAGTGGGGATTGTCCTGATGATCCCGATAGTCACGCGAGACTCAGGTCCATTTCCCCTTTATCAACTGGAGAATATTGGGGTTGTACAGGACAACATCTCCCTCCATTACTACTTAACTGCAGACTCCGCTATCCGTAGAGGTAACATGCTATACGGCGTCTCCCTGACAGGATGCAAACAAAGGGGCGAGATCACAGTGTTCCCCCATCCGGTGGGACAGGGAGAGTTAGATGAGTGTGGTTTTAATCGAACCGATGGATGTGTTTTGGAAATAGTACCTGCCCCTACACATTTTGCTCGGGCCGGGTACGGAGGCAAAGGGAGATACTGTGTCCCCAGCACGGAACACTCATATCAGTATAATGGCTTGCAATGCCAGATCCTGCAACCAAACTTCTGTTTTACATCTCTACGACCCGTTACTATAGGGCAAGCCCGCATTATCCGAGTTAGACAGCGAGGTACCAAAATCATTGATGCCACCGATCAGCTCCATGATCACCTGCAGGACTATGATGAGCCAGAACAGGCCCCTATTCCCCATTTAGCAGAAGTACCAAGGGAACTAAGACTCAGAGTCGGACAGTCTGTTAAACTCTACCACCAATTACGGACAAAGATTGAAATACTGGAGAAAGACACCGATACAGAGCTCCAGGATGAGAGTTGGAGGAGAAGGGTTTGGAACTGGGGGATGAATGTAAACATCCACCCATGGATTCTAATTATATCACACATACTGGTCGGAGTATAGCTAGTTTTAGCATTGACATGGGGTGGCATGACTTGCCGGTCTTGCAGACATTAATCCCCATTTATCCCGATAAATCCCTGGGTCCTGATAGTCTGCATCCCAGAGTACTTAGGGAAGTGGCCCTAGAAATAGTGATTGCATTGGTGATCATTTTCCAACAATCTATCGACTCTGGATCAGTTCCTATGGACTGGAGGGTAGCTAATGTAATGCCACATTTTAAAAAAGGAGGGAGAGAGACAGCGGGTAATTATAGACTGGTTAGCCTGACATCAGTAGTGGGGAAAATGTTGGAATCAATCATTAAGGATGAAATAGCAGCCCATTTGGAAAGCAGTGGCAGGATCGGACCGAGTCAGCATGGATTTATGAAAGGGAAATCATGCTTGATGAATCTTCTTGAATTTTTTGAGGATGTAACTAGTAGAGTGGACAAGGGAGAACCAGTGGATGTGGTGTATTTGGACTTTCAAAAGGCTTTTGACAAGGTCCCGCACAAGAGATTGGTGCACAAAATCAAAGCACATGGTATTGGGGGTAATGTACTGACATGGATAGAGAACTGGTTGGCAGACAGGAAGCAGAGAGTCGGGATAAACGGGTCCTTTTCAGAATGGCAGCCAGTTACTAGTGGGGTGCCACAGGGCTCAGTGCTGGGACCCCAGCTCTTTACAATATGCATTAACGATTTGGATGAAGGAATAGAGTGTAATATCTCCAATTTTGTGGATGACACTAAACTTGGTGGCGGTGTGAGCTGTGAGGAGGATGCTAAGAGGCTGCAGGGTGACTTGGACAGGTTAGGTGAGTGGGCAGATACATGGCAGATGCAGAATAATGTGAATAAATGTAAAGTTATCCATTTTGGGGGCAAAAACACGAAGGCAGAATATTATCTGAATGGTAACAGACTAGAAAAAGGGGAGGTGCAACGAGACCTGAGTGTCATGGTTCATCAGTCACTGAAAGTGGGCATGCAGGTACAGCAGGCGGTAAAGAAGGCAAATGGTATGTTGGCCTTCATAGCTCGGGGATTTGACTATAGAAGCAGGCAGGTCTCACTGCAGTTGTACAGGGCCTTAGTGAGGCCTCACCTGGAATATTGTGTTAAGTTTTCGTCTCACAGTCTGAGGAAGGACGTTCTTGCTATTGAGGGAGTGCAGCAAAGGTTCACCAGACTGATTCCAGGGATGGCTGGGCTGTCATATGAGGAGAGACTGGATCAACTGGGTCTTTATTCACTCGAGTTTAGAAGGAGGAGAGGGGATTCATAGAAACAGATAAGATTCTGACGGGACTGGACAGGTTAGATATGGGAAGAATGTTCTCGATGTTGGGGAAGTCCAGAACCAGGGGACATAGTCTTAGGATAAGGGGTAGGCCATTTAGGACTGAGATGAGGAGAAACTTCTTCACTCAGAGTGTTGTTGACCTGTGGAATTCCCTACCACAAAGAGTGGTTGTTGCCAGTTCATTGGGTATATTCAAGAGGGAGTTAGATATGGCCCTTATGGTTAAGGGGATCAAGGGGTATGGAGAGAAAGCAGGAAAGCGATACTGAAGGAATGATCAGCCATGATTTTATTGAATGGCGGTGCACGCTCGAAGGGCCGAATGGCCTACTCCTGCATCTATTTTCTATGTTTCTATGTTTCTATTATGCACAACAATGGAGGTTTAGCACCAAAGCTCAGATAAGCAAGAAAGTCGGTATGACAGGCGAAAGGGGCGATTCGAACTATATTAACTTGATGTAAGCAACTGGGACTCCTGAAATCGCATGAATGGCCAACACGTTTAAGCAGGGAGTACCAGGTGATACAAAAACATAAATCATATGACGTTAAATTAGTGTCGGTTTCAGGGGGCTTGGACTAGCCCCTTTACCAAAAGTGGGGAGTGTTAGAGAGCGATTTTCCCACCTGGCCAGCGGCACCTGTAGCATCGATGTTAGAGCGAAATATTTAATGGTAGTATTAAATATGTGTGTGTAAAATGTATAAAGATGGCTGCTCGTGGTTTAGCAAAGCCCCAAGGGATGTCAGCCAGCAGAAAAGAGACCGCAATATAAGTTACTGATAACGGCTGTGTTCTCACGCAGAAACACACGACAGCTCTGCAGATGTTCCCCAGACGAGACGTCCTGGTCCATGACAGAACAGTACGACTCTGTTGCAGGACTAGGATAAGGAGACTACCCAAAGAACAGCACCCAAGGACAGTAAGATAAAGGGGGCCTGGACCATGTCACAAGATTATGAGTAACTGTTAGCAACACATCTCTTAGCAACACATCTCTTAGCAACAAAAATATATTCCAGTGAAAAAGAAGGGTGGCAAGAGAAGGGATAACCAGCCGTGGATAACTAAGGAAATAAAGTAGAGTATCAAATCAAAGACCAATGCGTATAAGGTGGCTAAGGTTAGTGGGAAACTAGAGGATTGGGAAAATTTTAAGCAACAGCAAAGAATGACGAAAAAAGCAATAAAGAAAATGAAGACAGATTACGAAAGTAAACTTGCGCAAAACATAAAAACAGATAGTAAAAGCTTTTACAGATATACAAAACGGAAAAGAGTGACTAAAGTAAATGTTGGTCCCCTAGAAGATGAGAAGGGATATTTAATAATGGGAAATGTGGAAATGGCTGAGATCTTAAACAATTATTTTGCTTCGGTGTTCACAGTGGAAGACACAAAAACCATGCCAAAAATTGCAGGCCGCAGATATGTGTGAAGGGAGGACCTTGAGACAATCACTATCACTAGGGGGGTAGTGCTGGACAGGCTAATGGGTCTCAAGGTAGACAAGTCCCCTGGTCCTGATGAAATGCATTCCAGGGTATTAAAAGAGATGGCGGAAGTTATAGCAGATGCCTTCGTTATAATCTACCAAAATTCTCTGGACTCTGGGGAGGTACCATCGGATTGGAAAACAGCTAATGTAATGCCTCTGTTTAAAAAAGGGGGCAGGCAAAAGGGAGGTAACTATAGGCCGGTTAGTTTAACATCTGTAGTGGGGAAAATGCTTGAAACTATCATTAAGGAAGAAATAGCGGGACATCTTGATAGGAAGAGTGCAATCAAGCAGACGCAGCATGGATTCATGAAGGGGAAATCATGTTTAACTAATTTACTGGAATTCTTTGAGAATATAACGAGCATGGTGGATAGAGGTGTACCGATGGATGTGGTGTATTTAGATTTCCAAAAGGCATTCGATAAGGTGCCAAACAAAAGGTTACTGCAGAAGATGCGGCGTCAGAGGATATGTATTAGCATGGATAGAAAATTGGCTGGCGAACAGAAAGCAGAGAGTCGGGATAAATGGGTCCTTTTCGGGTTGGAAATCGGTGGTTAGTGGTGTGCCACAGAGATCGGTGCTGGGAACACAACTGTTTACAATATACATAGATGACCTGGAAGAGGGGACAGAGTGCCGTGCAATGAAATTTGCAGATGACACGAAGATTCGTGGGAAAGCGGGTTGTGTGGAGGACTCAGAGAGGCTGCAAGGAGATTTGGATAGGTTAAGCAAATGGGCTAAGGTTTGGCAGATGGAATACAATGTTGGAAAGTGTGAGGTCATCCACTTTGGGAAAAAAAAACAGTAAAAGGGAATATTATTTGAATGGGGAGAAATTACAACATGCTGAGGTGCAGAGGGACGGGGGTCCTTGTGCATGAAACTCTTTTAGGAGCAAACAAAAAACATTAAACTGTGCCCCCTGATCTGGGGGAAACACCAACATTTACAGGCCCCTTTTTTTTTTTTGGTTTTTTTTGGGCACAGAATCAAGTTTTTTCTCCAAGTGCCCCCTATAAAAGGGGAGGGGGACACTAAAAGCACCGGCAATTAAAACAAATGAACTTAAAAAACATAAAATCAAATTAAAATTTGGTTGCCGGGCGTGATGATGCACTCCAGTCCCTCCGGTGCCCACCTCTTGCGGAAGGCCGCGAGCGTACCGGTGGACACCGCGTGCTCCATCTCCAAGGACAGACTGGACCGGATGTACGCGCGGAAGAGAGGCAGGCAGTCTGGCTGAACGACCCTCTCGACCGCCCACTGCCTGGACCGGCTGATGGCACCCTTGGCCATGCCCAGGAGCAGTCCTACGAGGAGGCCCTCGGACCGACCCGCTCCCCTCCGCACAGGGTGCCCGAAGATCAGGAGTGTGTGACTGAAGTGCAGCCATAATTTCAGGAGCAGCCCCTTTAAATAACAAAACAGGGGCTGCAACCTCGTGCACTCAATAAAAACATGGAACACAGACTCTTCCAGGCCGCAGAAATTGCAGGCGGCCTGGGAGCCCGTGAACCGGCTTAATAATTTATTGCACGGCACTGCTCCGTGCACCACCCTCCAGGCCAAGTCCCTGATAAATAGTGGGAGGACCCCTGCGTAGAGTGCCCTCCATCGGGGAACCTCGCCTCCTCCAGATGGCAAGATGGTACGCCATGGCGTGTCCGGACGGCAGGCGAGGATGGCAAAGTTGAGAGTGTGCAGGAGCAGCCCGTACAGGAAACCCCTCCGCGCGGAACTGAAAGGCCTGGAGGGGATTTCCCCGAGGCGGCTCAAGTTGTGAGGTGCCGGCCCCCGGGGGAGGTGCCGGGGTTTGGCGCCGATGAGGAATTCCATCCGGACAGGGGTCAGTTCGGACGATATCTCCCCACGTGCTTGAGCCTCCTCGATGCACCTAACGGAGTCAGGGCCCAGAGCTCTTTTTAGCGACTCGATGGCATCGGCCGCGTGGCGGACGTTGGCAGAATTTAGGCACCGCACCAGCGTGTCTGGCGCCATCCAGCCCGCTCCTCCGCCATCGAGCAGGTCCCTGACCCTGGTCACCTCACCAGCCACAGCCCTCTCGTCCGACCGCCACCGAAAACCTCGGTCGTGGAGGTACGGATTCCCGAGCAGCGGCTCCTGCAGGACGGCCGCCACTCCAGCCGGTGGAGAGCTGCGCTTCGTGGAGACTTTGTTCCAGACCCTGATGAGTTCCTTGTAAAAGACAGGCAGCTCCCGGAGGGCGGTCCTGACGCCCCCCACACTCACAAACAGGAGCTGCGTGTCGTAGTTGAGGCCGTGCTGCTGGCGGAAGAAATACATCGCCAGAGCACGCCACCTAGGAGGGGGCTCAACGTAAAGGTATCTCTGCAGGGTCTGAAGAAGGAAAGTCGCGAGCTGGGTGCTGACGCATACCAACGACTGACCGCCCTCTCTAAGCGGGAGACTCAAGACTGCGGCAGAGACCCAGTGCTTCCTGTTGTTCCAGAAGAAGTCGACCAGCTTCTTCTGTATCTTGGTGACAAACGTAGGGGGAGTGGTCAAAGTGACCAGCCGGTATCACAACATGGCGGCCACCAGCTGGTTTATGACTAGCGCTCGACCCCTGTAGGACAGCACTCGGAGCAGTCCTGTTCAGAGCCCTAGGCGAGCGGCGACCTTGGCCTCCAGCTCCTGCCAGTTCGCCGGCCAGGCTTTCTCGTCGGGGCTAAGGTAGACTCCCAGATAGAGGAGATGGGTCGTGCTCCAGGCAAAAGGCTTAAGCTCCTCCGGCAGGGAGTCCACCTGCCATTGACCCACCAGGAGTCCGGAACATTTCTCCCAGTTGATTCTGGCGGAGGATGCAGCCGAGTAAATCTCCTGGCACTCACGCATCCTCCGCAGGTCAGCGGGATCCTCTACCGCGAGGAGCACGTCATTGGCGTAAGCCGAGAGGATGACCTCCACACCCGGCCCTTGCAGAGCCAGTCCCGTCAGCCTCGTCCGCAGGAGGCACAGGAAAGGCTCCACACAGATGGCATATACCTGGCCGGACATGGGGCATCCCTGGCACACCCCTCTCCCAAAGCGAAGGGGCGCCGTCAAGGACCCGTTAACCTTAATCAGACACTCCGCGGCGGCGTATAAAAGTCGGATCCGGGCGACGAAATGCGTCCCAAACCCGAAAGCGCACAGAGTTCCGAACAGATAGTCGTGATCCACCCTGTCGAATGCCTTCTCTTGGTCGAGGGATAGGAAGGCGACCGACAGACCAGCCTCCTGGGAGTAATGGATGAGGTCCCGGACCAGATGGATGTTATCGTGGATTGTCCGGCCCGGGACCATGTAGGACTGGTCGGGGTGGATCATGTGGTCCAGCACGGCGCCAAGGCGAGCAGACATCGCCCTGGCGAAGATTTTGTAGTCTGTGCTGAGGAGGGAGACTGGGCGCCAGTTCTTCAGGAGGCGGGCATCACCCTTCTTAGGCAGCAGGACGATGACTGCCCTGCGCCAAGAGAGGGGCATCTCCCCGGTCACCAGACTTTCCCCCAGGACCCGCGCGCAGTCGCCCCCCAGGACGTCCCAGAATGCCCTGTGGAACTCCACGGTCAGCCAGTCCAGCCCCGGGGATTTTCCCCTCGAGAGCCGGTCGAGGGCGCCGGTCAGCTCCGCCAGGCTTAGCGGAGCTTCCAGATTTTCGGCGCCCTCCAGGCTGACCTTCAGCAGGTCCTCCCACAAAACGCTACGTGCTTCCTCGCTGGACGGCTCCGGAGAGAACAGGGCCCCGTAATATTCACGGGCCCCGTTGTTGACGCCCTCCAGATCCGAGACGAGAGAGCCATCGTTGGCCAGCAGTGTCAAGAGCTGCTTACGGACACCCTGTTTTTTTCCAGCGAGTAGAAGAAGGGGGAGCCGCGGTCCAGATCCCGCAGGAACCGGATCCGCGACCTCACAAATGCGCCTCGGGACCCGACGAGCTGCAGGTCCTTCAGCGCGTACTTCGTACACCGTCCGCAGGGCCGGGTCCCTGACGACTTGACCGAGACGGGACTCCAGGTCGAGCACCTCTTTTTCTAGGCGCCCGACCCTGGCCGCCCACCTCTTGGTCGACCCCCTCGCGTACTCTTGACAGAAGACGCGGACGTGAGCCTTGCCCACGTCCCATCATAGCCTCAAGGAGGGGAAGCCCCCCTGTTTCCTTCTCCAGTCGGCACAGAAACGACGGAACGAGTCCTGGAACCGCACATCCTCCAGCAGCCGGTTGTTAAAGTGCCAGTACGCGGACCCCGTCCTCGCGCGGAGCGAAGCGAGCTCCGCCCACACCAGGTGGTGGTCCGAACACGTGACCGGCCGCATGGAGGCCGCCGGGACGCAGGAAACGTACGCCCGAGACACGTAAAGGCGGTCGTCTGTGGACCATCCTACTCCAGGCCTCACCCAAGTAAAGGCGCTGGAGTCGGGATGGAGATTTCGCCAGACGTCCACCACGTCGAAGGACCCGACCAGGTCGCTCAACTTCTCCATCGCCGTCATGCTCTGCAGGGCACCGGAGCAGTCCCTCACCTCGAGGGTGCAGTTAAAATCCCCCCCGAGGACAATGCAGTCGCCGACGTCGACGGAGCCAAGAAGAGCGGACACCTCTTTGAAGAAGCGCGTTTGCTGCGGGCCGGGCTGAGGGGCGTACACGTTCACGAGATGGAGCGGCACGTCCCCCAGGTGAACCGTTACGTGCAGTAAGCGGCCTGGCATGGGCTCCTCGACCCCCAAGATCTCCGGCTGAAAATGCGGGGCCAGCAAGATGGCCAGCCCACTAGAAGTGGCGGTGAGGTGGCTCATGCGGACCTCTCCTTGCCATTTCAGGAGCCACGTGGCTTCGTCTCCCGGAACGGTGTGGGTTTCTTGCAGGAAGCACACCGCATATTTCCCCTCCCGCAGAAGCGAAAAATTGTTAACTCTACGGCGTGCCTCTCTGCAGCCGTTGATGTTGAGGCTGGCTATGGTTATCTTCATGACTAGAGCACAGTGCAACCTCTACCTAACCTATTGTGGGGGGGGGAGTGGAGTCGTTTGTTGACCTCCACTCCTTCAGCAGCCCAGCGAGGAACCTTTTGAGCCGGCACAGCTGAAGGCCTTGCGCCCTTGATAAGGGCCCGCCCGCAGCCATGGTTTTAGCGGCGGCGCATACGGAAGCGATGAGCAACACCGGCTCAGACCATCTTTCCAGGGCCAGACGGGCTTGGTCGCGGCGACCCCGGCACTGCACCAAAAAGTCCCGGAGTTCCTTTGTAGGAATGAGGGGGGACTCAGCGGCGGACGCGAGCAGATCCACCGCCTCACTGGCGATGGACTCTAGATCTTCTCCCGCGTTCCCCACCGAGTCCCCGTCCTCTCCCGGGAGGTCGCCGCCAGCAGCCGGCCCGTCGACCGCACGAGGTACGGCAAACGGCCCTGCCGCTCCATCCGGCCCTGGCTCTGCCCCGATCCCACCCCCAGGATCGTCGGCAGGGAGACCCCCATGTCTGCCGAGGCCTCCCGCTCCACTCCCCCCTTTTCCTTATCATGCCCGCGCCCGAACCCCTCTGCGGTATTGATCGAGGGCTCGGGCACGGGCTCAGGGCACCCCGCGCTCGCCGGTGATGGGGTTGGGCTGAGCGCGATAAACAGATTGTCTGGCACACCGAGGGGACCCGCCTCCAGATGTTTCGCCTTCTTCCGTGCCTTCCTTCCGATCAGACGCTCTCCCTCCCCCCCGCCGGAGGCCGTGAAAACAAAGGCCCCCGACGATGCCCGCGCACCCACAGCTCCCGGCACGCGGACGCTACTAGGGGGAGGGGTGGCGGCGGCACCAGCCTTGGCCGCCTTCGGTGGTTTGGTGGCTTTGGAGGCGGGGAAGTTCTTGCGAACGTGCCCCACCTCCCTGCAGGCATGGCACCGCACGCCGTCCGACGTCCAGAAGACGCGGTAGGCAGTCCCCTCGTGCACCACATTAAAATGACCCTCCGTCGTCTCCTCCCGCGCCAGCCGGACAAAGAGCTGGCGGCGGAAGGAGAACATGTGGCGCAGGCTGTTCTCCCTGAGGCCAAGCGGTATGGGGTTGATCCCCGACCTTACCTCCCCCAGTTGGTGTAGGTGAGGGAGGAGGAGCTCAGCGGGAACAAAGGGCGAGACGTTAGATATGATGACCCTCTGCGCGGTGGCCTCGAGAGGGTCCACCGGCAGGAACGTCCCGCCCACCATGAGCCCCCTTTCAAGGGCCAGGGACACCGCCCGCTCCGACCCCAGGAAGAACACAGCCTTCCCAGACATCTTGGAGGCTGCGACAATGGCCGAGGGGCCGACTACCCCAGTCATCGCCCGCACGCACTCCTCGATACTCATTGTGGGATGAGTGTAGCTCCTGACCCCGTGTTTTTTCGTAATCAATCTGAAAGGTGGCAGGGCAGCAGGAGGCGCATGACGTGCCGTGGATGTCGACGCCGCCTGCGCATATGTCTTTGCTGACCCTGCCACTGGCGTGGATGGAGTCGCCATCACGGGGTCCCTTTAAGGGCTGCACCCACCCCAAAGTCATAGGCCTTAAAGGTTTTTAAATGGCCTCGTTTGTGTTTTGAGCAGAGGGAGCTCTTAATGGGGCACACCTCTCCCCTAATTAACGAATGGGGAGGGGCCTTGCTCCCTCTGCTCAATTGCCTTAATTTAATGTTAAGGAGGAAAGGGGCTCTCAGAGAGAGAGGGGAGAGGCAGAGAGAGAGAGAGAACGAGACGGGGGGTTGGGAAAGAGGGAGGCTGCGAGGGCAGGTCTCCCCTCACAGCGATGGGTGGGTGTTTTTCTTGGGGTGCACTCCCCAGATGATGGAAAAAAAAGAAACAAAGTCTTTGCGGATGGTCTTCGGGTAGGGGGAGAAGATGTCTTCACCTGGGATAGCTGGAGCCACCCAGGCACACACTCCCACACACGATGTTAAATAGGGTACTTAAATACTCTTCAGCCAGGTAGCTCCAGCTATCCCAGGCAAGGCAATGGGGGAGGGGTGCTTCAGTGGTGTGTGTGGCCTAGCTGTAAGCAGGACCCCCACACACACTTCCACACACACACACCCCCCGCGATGTTCCGGCCCTCGAGTGGTCTTCTTTCCTCCTCCCACCAATACAACAAAGTCTTTTAGGGGGAATGCACCAAAACACACCCACCTTTGGTTGTTGAAGTTTCCCTCCTTCCACACTGGATGGTGTTCTTTTCCTTACTGGATGGTGGTCTTTTCCCTCTCTCTCCAACTCTCTGTAGCAGTAATAAAGTGGTTGAATTTGCAGCTCTCCTCCTCTCACTCTAGATGGTTTGTAATGAAGCCCCTTCCTTCCTCCTCTTCCTCGGCTGGTCTCAGGGCTCACTCTAGGCCTTCCAGGCAGGATTAAAAGCAGGTAGCTCCTTCTCTCACTGCTCCAGGCTCCAACTGATTAGGCCACGCATCCAAAGCTCCACCATTGGTCCTTGTGCATGAAACTCTTTTTGGGAGTAAACAGAAAACATTAAACCGTGCCCCCCCGATCTGGGGGAAACACCAAACATTTACAGGCCCTTTTATTTTTTTGTGGTATTTTTTGGGTTGTTTTCTTTTGGCACAAAAACATATTTTTTCTCCAAGTGCCCCCTAAAAAAGGGGAGGGGCAGACTAAAAGCACTAGCAATTAAAACAAATTCACTTAAAAAACATAAAATCAAATTAAAATTTGGTTGCCGGGCGTGATGATGCACTCCAGTCCCTCCAGTGCCAACCTCTCGCGGAAGGCCGCGAGCGTACCGGTGGACACTGCATGCTGCATCTCCAGGGACACCTTGGACCGGATGTATGTGCGGAAGAGAGGCAGGCAGTCTGGCTGAACGACCCCCTCGACCGCCCGCTGCCTGGACCGGCTGATGGCCCCCTTGGCCGTGCCCAGGAGCAGTTCTATGAGGAGGCCCTCGAACCTACCCGCTCACCTCCGCACAAGGTGCCCGAAGATCAGGAGTGTGGGACTGAAGTGCAGCCAGAATTTCAGGAGCAGCCCCTTTAAATAGCAAAACAGGGGCTGCAACCTCGTGCACTCAATAAAAACATGGAACACGGACTCTTCCAGACCGCAGAAATTGCAGGCGGCCTGGGAGCCCGTGAACCGGCTTAAAAATTTATTGCACGGCACTGCTCCGTGCACCACCCTCCAGGCCAAGTCCCCGACAAATAGTGGGAGGACCCCTGCGTAGAGTGCCCTCCATCGGGGACCCCCGCCTCCTCCGGACGGCAAGATGGTACGCCATGGCGTGTCCGGATGGCAGCCGAGGATGGCAAAGTTGAGAGTGTGCAGGAGCAGCCCATACAGGAAACCCCTCCGCGCGGAACTGAAATGCACGGAGGGGATTTCCCCGAGGCGGCTCAAGTTGTGAGGCGCCGGCCCCCGAGGGAGGTTCCGGGGTTTGGCGCCGATTGGAATTCTGTCCGGACGGGGGTCAGTTCGGACGGGATCTCCCCACGTGCTTGAGCCTCCTCGATGCACCTAACGGAGTCGGGGCCCAGAGCTCATTTTGCGACTCGATGGCATCGGCCGCGTGGCGGACGTTGGCAGAACTTAGGCGCCGCGCCAGCGTGGCTGGCGCCATCCAGCCCACTCCTCCGCCATCGAGCAGGTCCCTGACCCTGGTCACCTCACCAGCCACAGCCCTCTCGTCCGACCGCCACAAAAAACCTCGGTCGTGGAGGTTTATGGATTCCCGAGCAGCGCCTCCTGCCGGACGGCCGCCACTCCAGCTGGTGGAGAGCTGCGCTTGGTGGAGACTTTGTTCCAGACCCTGATAAATTCCTTGTAAAAGACAGGCAGCTCCGGAGGGCGGACCTGAAGCCCCCCACACTCACAAACAGGAGCTGCGTGTCGTAGTTGAGGCCGTGCTGCTGGCGGAAGAAATACATCGCCAGAGCACGCCACCTAGGAGGGGGCTCGACGTGAAGGTCTCTCTGCAGGGTCTGAAGATGGAAAGTCGCGAGCTGGTCGCTGACGCACACCAACGACTGACCGCCCTCCCCAAGCGGGAGACTCAAGACCGCGGCAGAGACCCAGTGCTTCCTGTTGTTCCAGAAGAAGTCCACCAGCTTCTTCTGTATCTTGGCGACAAACGCAGGGGGAGGGGTCAAAGTGACCAGCCGGTACCACAACATGGCAGCCACCAGCTGGTTTATGACTAGCGCTCGACCCCTGTAGGAAATCACTCAGAGCAGTCCTGTCCAGCGCCCTAGGCGAGCGGTGACCTTGGCCTCCAGCTCCTGCCAGTTTGCCGGCCAGGCTTCCTCGTTGGGGCTAAGGTAGACTCCCAGATAGAGGAGATGGGTCGTGCTCCAGGCAAAAGGCCTGAGCTCCTCCGGCAGGGAGTCCACCCGCCACTGACCCACCAGGAGTCCGGAACATTTCTCCCAGTTGATTCTGGCGGAGGATGCGGCCGAGTAAATCTCCTGGCACTCACGCATCCTCCGCAGGTCAGCGGGAACCTCTACCGCGAGGAGCACGTCATCGGCTACTTTCAAGTATCTGTGGACAATCACTTGAAGGTCCCTTTGTTCATCTACACTTTTAAATGGCCGACTGTTTAATATATTACCCCTCCCCAAGTGCATGACTTCACACTTCCCCGAATTAAATTACATTTGCCACTGTTCTGCCCACCTGACCAGAAGATTGATATCCTCCTGCAGTCCATGACTTTCCTCTTCATTATCAACCGCACAGCCAAATTTATTATCAGCTGCAAACTTCTTAATCATATTACCTATATTCAAATCTAGATCATTTATGTAATACTACAAAAGCAAGGGACTCAATACTGAGCCCTGTGGAAGCCCATTGGCAACATCCTTCCAATCACAAAAACATTCATCAACCATTACCCTTTGCTTCCTACCGCTAAGCCAATTTTGGATGCAACTTGCTACTTTGCCCTGCATCCCATGGGCTTGAACCTTCGTAACCAGTCTACCATGTGGGACCTTATAAAAGCTTTGCTAAAGTCCATATACAGTACATCGTATGCACTACCCTCGTCGTTCCTCCTGGTTACTTCCTCAAAAAATTCAATCAGGCTAGTCAAAAACGATCTTCCCTTGAAACATCTGTGCTGACTCTCCCTAATTAATCCTTGCCTTTCTAAATGTAGACTCATCCTGTTTTTCAGTATTTTTTTCAATAATTTTCCCACCACTCAGGTTAGGCTGACAGGCCTGTAATTACTCGGCCTATCCCTTTCTCCCTTCCTAAACAAGCATACTTCATTAACAGTCCTCCAATCCTCCAGCACCATGCCCAAAGAGGACTGGAAAATGATGGTCAGGACCTCTGCTATTTCCTCTTTTGCATCGCTCAACAGACTGGGACGCATTTCATCCGGGCCTGGGAGTTATCTACTTTCAAAGCTGCTAAACCCCTTAATACCTCCCCTCCAACTATGATTATTTCATCCAGAATGTCACACTCCTCCTCAATATCAGTATCTGCAATGCCCCTTTCCTTTGTGAAAAGAGACGCAAAGTATTCATTAAGAGCCGTCCCGTCATCTTCCGCCTCCACACAACGATTACCCTCATGGTCTCGAATAGGCCCTACCCTTTCTTTAGTTATCCTCTTGCTTTAATATATTTACAGAACATCTTTGGGTTTTCCTTAATTTTACTTGCCAATAATTTTTTATGCTCTCTCTTAGCATTTCTAATATCCTTTTTAAATTTACCTCTGAACTTTCCATATTCCTCCAAATATTCCACAGTAGTTAGACGTCGATACACGACACAAGCATTCTTTTTTTTTTCTTTATCCTTCCCTGTAAGTCCCTAGACATCCAGGGGGCTCTAGAATTTTTATTCCCACCCTTTTTCTTTTAGGGCACATGTTTGGGCTGAGTCCTCCAGATCTCCTCCTTGAATGCCTCCTACTGTTCCTACATTGATTTACCTGCAAGTAGCTGTTTCCAGTCACTGTAGCCAAATCACTCCTCAACTTAGCAAAGTTAGCATTTCACCAATTTGGGACTTTTATTGCTGGTCTATCCTTATCCTTATCCGTAACTAACTTGAATCTGACTGAATTGTGATCACTGTCACACACGTGCTCTCCCACTAATATCCCTTCCACCTGCCCAGATTTATTCACCAAAACTAAATCCAAAACTGCCCCTCTCATGTTGGGCTTGATTTAAAAAGTTCTCTTGAATGCATTTTCAAAATTCCGCACCCTTTATACCCTTCACACTTAATTTGTCCCAATCAATATTAGGATAGTTAAAATCCCCTACTATTACTGCCCTATGGTTTTTGGACTTTACAGAGATTTGCCTACATATGTTCTCCGCTATCTCCCTCCCACTGTTTGGGGATCTATAATACACGCCCAGCAATGAGATCACCCCTTTTTTATTGTTCAATTCGACCCATATGGCCTCATTTGATGATTCCTCTAATATATCATCCCTCCTCAATACTGTAATCGTTTCTTTAATCAATACTTCGACCCCCCCCCTTTAACCCCCTCTCTGTCACGCCTAAAAATCCAGTAACCAGGAATATTGAGCTGCCAAATTTGCCCCTCTTTCAGCCATGTCACTGTAATGGCTATAATGTCATACTCCCAAGTGTTTACCTGTGCTCTTAGACCATCCGCCTCATTCGCTATACTCCTTGCATTAAAGTATATAACATTCAGCATAGGAAGACCTCCTTGATTACTACTTACCTTGTTTGCTCTGTCTTAGAGATTTACTTTATAATTTCTTGCTTTCCAATTTCAGTTTTACTTCCTTCCCTATTGAATTTGTTCTCTGGTTCCCATTCCCCTGCCAAGCTAGTTTAAACTCTCCTCAACAGCACTAGCAAAACTCCCCACAAGGATATTGGTCCCGGCGCTGTTGAGGTGCAACACATCTGGTTTGTACAGGTCCCATCTCCCCCAGAAGTGGTCACAGTGCCTTAGGAATTTAAAGCCCTCCCTCCTACACAAACTCTCCAGTCACGCGTTTTTTCTCCCTATCATTCTATTCTTATACTCATTAGAACTTGATACCTGTAGCAACCCGGAGATTACTACATTCTGCCTGCAGGACCTCATCCCTCTTTCTACCAATGTTGTTGATGCCGATATGGACCTCGACCGCTAGCTGTTTACCTTCTTACCCCAGAATGCCATGCATCTGCTCTGTGACATCCTTGACCCTGGTACCAGAGAGTCACCATACCATCCTGGAGTGACGTCTATGGCCGCAGATACGCCTGTCTGCTCCCCTGACTATTGAATCCCCTTTCAGTACAGCGATTTTATTCTTTGCCGCCCCACACCGCCCCCCCCGCCCCTCTGTGTAGTTGCACCACTCGTGGTGCCCTGTATTGGCTCTGGCTGCACTCCCCAGAGGTACCATCACCCTAACGGTGCTCAGAAGAGAATGTTGGTTGGAAAGAGGGCTGGTTTCACAGCGATGAGTTTTATTGGCGGGGTGGGGAATTTCACAGTGCGATATCAGCGGATTTTTTTACAGTTAGATTTTCACAGGAGGGGATTTCGTTGTTGTGGGTGTTTCACAAGGCAGGGAGTTTCAAGGCAGGGGGATTCATAAGGGTAGTTACACAGGGGGAATTTCACAGTGGGGCAATTTCACTGGGGAGGTGTTGCACAGGAAGTAGAATAATTTGAGAGTGGAGTATAAATGAGCAGCAATATAAACCGGGAGGTGTAGGGGAGTACAAATTCAAGGACAGTACTATACCAGTCAGGAGTAAAGCGTCCCTTTTACCCATTTTCCACTTTCGATGTAAAGGAGCTGATATTGAGATACATATGTACTACTCACTGTACTCAGTCTCACCTTTATCACTACGATTCTCACCTTCATCAGTCTCTCTCTGTTGGTGTCTCTCTGTACCACTGTGCTCAGTCTCACTTTTAGCGTTCTCTCTCTACATATGGCTATCAATATTAATATTAAAAGTGGCCAACAATTGTTTTGTAAAGTAAAAGCATATTTTAACTCCCTTGATCAATCTTTGCACTTATTCAGTCTGCTCGAGTATGAAGATCTCTTATTCTATCAATTGATCTTTACTGAGATGGGAAATTGAGCGAGATGAATGTTTGTATTAAAGGTGCAAGGTGAAAAGGAAAACTATATCTTGTTGTGAAAGTGAATACATTCGAGAGTTTAATCCAATCTTTTGGCATGTAATTTTATATGCAACTTTAGACACGAACGAGGCAACACACCGATGTTATAGAACCACCCATACAGATTTATAAATTACATCAATGATAATATAAACCGATGTACAGGTGTTACTGTGCCTGTTATGCATATAACATTCATGACTTAGCATTTAAATGTATAATATTGTAATAATAATAATCACCACTTAATATTCAATCCTGTTTTTTAAGCATGCACAATCAAACCGCGAGCAGGGTTGTATCCTGATGTTTAACCCCTATAAATGTGCAGCGAGAGTTAAGTTTCTCAGTGATAGAGTGTTATGGCCTAATGTAATGTCAAAATATTTCACACTGTCTTGTAGGGCATCTGCACATTGCCTGGGATTCAGCCCGCTCCATACCTCGGCAAAATGATCGGTATACTGTACCAGACGTGTGGTCCACAAAATACAGAACATTGTAATTAGTAGAACGGTAGGTATTCAGATATGACCTGTATAAACACTTTAATCAATTATCATCAGTTATTTCACTTGCATAGCTGCTGCCAAATCTAACAAAAAGCTGGAGGGATTGTCAAAAGAGCTCGTGGTGGGACATGGATTGCTGGCACTGTATCGGCGGTGCACAGGATGCACATTACACAGATATACACCTAACTGCTTTTTTTCATCTGCTCTGAAAATAATAAAAGCTGGAGGGAGATCTCTTCACACTCATCTAAATGCAACTTTCAGCTCACTAACCAGAAATCTTCATTTGCTGAGATACTAAATTGTCGTCACGGTTTCCCCACTTTAATGATTGACAACAACAACAACGTTTTTTATATACCACCCTTAATGTAGTAAAACGTCCCAATATAAGCCAAAACAAATACATTTTATACCGAACCATAAGAAGAAATAACTACAGATCATCAAAAGCTTAGTTAAAGAGGTAGATTTTAAGGAGGGTGTTAAAGGAATAAATGGAGGTAGAGAGGCTGAGAGGTTTAGGGAGGGAGTTCCAGAGCTAAGGGCCCAGGCAGCTTAAGGCATGGCGACCAATGGTTGAGCAGTTATAATCATGGATGCTCAAGAGGGCATAATTTGATGAGCGCAGACATCTCGTGGTGTTGTGAAGCTGAAAAAGATTACAGAGACAGGGAGGGGCAAGGAAATGGAAGGATGTGTAAATAAGGACGGGAACGATTTAAGTCTGTGATCTCTTGAGACACTGATAATACACATACTTGCACTAACATGGCTGCTGAATAAGAACTGTGCATAGTGCATGATTTTATTGTCGTTACATCCATAGTCCACTAGGTGGAGAAGTCCACTAGAGGCTCTATTACACATCTTCCTGTTTATAGAAGAAGTTAATCATAACAAATGAATCATTGTACATAATTTGCATGATCTACACAAACAAAAGAGATTAACTTATTTTAAAATAGTTGCTGATCATAAGCCCCTGACAGCAATCCTCCATCCAAAGTCCTCAGTTCCAGACTTAGTTGCAGCCGAAGGGATGGCATTCCCTTCTCTTGAAGTATTTCCTTTTCCCTGGAATATATAGTTTTTGAAAGTTATGAAATATCTCCTTAAATGTCTGCCATTGATTATTAACGGATTATTAGATGACAACTTAATCTATTTTCCCGGCCCACTTTAGTCAACTCTGCCCTCATACCTTTGTAATCACCTTTATTTAAGATCAGCATCGGGGACTTAAATGACACTATTCACGGTGAAAAGCATTTCTAGCCACTCCACATACGCTCCAAAAATATGTCGGTTGTATTGGAACTCACGCAAGCGCCCTATTATTCCCATAGGCGCGGCCATCTCGACTCTGGCAACATCGATAGGTCAGCCACGTGTGATTGAAATTTACTTCGCTGTTTAAGCTTTTCGGCAAAACTAAGAGCTTCCAACAATCTCTCCAACGGTTGGCAGGCTTATCCACCAACAACATTTTCAACTAGGAATTCAAAAATAGCATAATCACCGCTAATCTGTGATATCTGGAGACACAGCTAATGCACGAACATAAGAACTGTGCACAGCATATGGTTGGTACTGTTATTACATCAGTAATCCACCATGTGGAGTAGTCCACTAGAGAGCTCTATTTCAATGTCGTCAGGTATGCACTTTAAATTGCAGCATCCATTTCGATTACACACAATGCAATTTGATCACTCCAACTCATTAATTTCTGGCACCAGGACAAATTTGTTCTACAAGCTCACCTGACGAGACGACTGAAGATCACAAGGAGTTATCATATGGGGAAAAAAAGCTTAGCTCATGCACTACTGAAGATATTAGGATTGCTCCCTGGATGATATATTTTATTTGTTAAAGGGGTGTGGATGTGTCTGGTCAGGCCAGCATTCATTGCCCATCCCTAATTGCCCTTCAGAAGGTGGTGGTGTGTCAACATCTTGAACTGCTACAGTCCATAAGGTGAAGGTTCTCCTGCAGTGCTGTTAGGGAAGGAGTTACAGGACTTTGACCCAGCGATGATGAAGGAATGGCGATATATTTCCAAGTCAGGATCATTTGTGATTTGCAGGGGAACTTGCAGGTGATGTTGTTTCAATGTGCCAGCTGCCCTGGTCCTTCTAGGTAGTAGAGGTCTCGTGTTTGAGAGGTGCTGTCGAAGAAGTAATGGAGGGAGAAAATGTTTTAATCTGAGGTATGGATTACAAATCAAGCAGGCTTCTTCATCCTGAGTGGTGCAGAGCTTCTTGGGTGTTGTTGGTGCTGCACTCATTTAGGCAAGTGAAGAATAGTCCATTACACCCCTGCCTTGTGCCTTTTAGATGGTGGAAAGGATTTGGGGAGTCAGAAGGCTACTCACACATTGCAGAGTACCCAGCCTCTGATCTGCTCTTGTAGCCAACGTATTTTTGTAGCTGGTCCAGTTAAGTCTGGTCAATGGTGACCCGCAGGATGTTGATGGTGGTGATTCGGTGATGGACATGCTATCGAATGTCAAGGGAAGATGGAAAGTCTCTCCTAGTTGGAGATGATCATTGCGTGGATCTTTTGTGGCATGAACATTACTTGCCACTTATCAGCTCAAGCCTGGATGTTGTCCAGGAAATTCCAGTTGAGACGCCTTTAGAATGTCTATGGGCAAGTACAATTGCTAGCGTTGCTTATTCATTGGTGAATGCAAAATGTGGTCCCATGTTCCATGAGAATTGATGGCCATTTTTGGTTTGCAAGGAATAGATGGAACAAAAATTGCATGGGGGTGGGGCGGGCAGAGAGTTTCTAAGGCAGTAAGTTCACGGGTGGGGCGGGGGGGGGCGTTTCACAGGGCTGTAGTTTCACATTAGCTGACTTTTATGGGAGAAGAGGGGTAGTTTCACAGGTGGGGTTTCAGAAAAAGTGAAATCAAGAATTATAAACATTATCTTTACATGCATTTTTGTCGTTTTTTATCATGTCGACCACACTATTTTCAGCTGCTTCATAAATGATATTCCTGCCCTCAGGTCAGAAGTCTGGCTTGTCACACACTGTTCTGTGCCATTCAGTATTCCGCATTTAATGAAACAGCTCATGAATGCAAGCAGCAAAATTTGGACAACATCCATCTGCGTGCTGCCAATGGACAATATAATTCATGCCATAAAATGCATGACAATGACTGTGTCCAACAAAGAGTTTCTAAGCACTTTCCATTGACATGCAATGGCATTACCATCACCCAATCACCCTCCATCAACATCCTGTAGTCACCATTGGCTGGACCCTCACCTGGATCAATCACATAGATGCTGTGGCAGCACAAAAAGGCCAAAGGCACAATTCTAATGTTTACCATAAATTCTGTTGCTTTGGATTTAGAAAAGGAGATACAACAATTTGGGTCTTCATAGTCCAAACAGTAGTCTAACTTACCAGTTGTACATTGTAGAAGCCATCTGCTCTTCATTCCATTGAAACCATAGGAATAAAAATCTAGCAGTTTCCACGTGAGGGGGTGCGGGAGTATTTGGGGAGGGGAGGGGGCAGATTAACACAAAAGCGGAGAAGACGAGAATGTACTGCTATGAGTCGCACTCACCGAAGATTGCAAGCACCAGTACATTTACTGTTTCATAGAGGATGCTTTGAGTTAGCTTGAGTGAAGACAAGGCATTTAAAAAAGGAGGCAGACAGAAAGCAGAAAACTATAGACCAGTTAGCCTAACATCTGTGGTTGGGAAAATGTTGGAGTCCATTATTAAAGAAGCAGTAGCAGAACATTTGGATAAGGAAAATTCGGTCAAGCAGAGTCAACATGGATTTATGAAGGGGAAGTAATGTTTGACAAATTTGCGGGAGTTCTTTGAGGATGTAACGAACAGGGTGGATAAAGTGGAACCAATGGGTATGGTGTATTTGGACTTCCAGAAGGCATTTGACAAGCAGCCACATAAAATGTTACTGTACAAGATAACATTTCACGGGGTTGGGTGTAACATTTTAGCATGGATAGAGGAATGGCTAACGAACATAGAACAGAGAGTCAGGATAATTGGTTCATGCTGTGGTTGGCAACCAGTAAATAGTCGGGTGCCGCAGGGATCAGTGCTGGGACCCCAACTATTTACAATATATATTAACGACTTGGAAGAAACGACTGAGTGTAACGTAGCCAAGTTTGCTGACAATATAAAGATGGGAGGAACAGGAACGTGTGAGCAGGGCACAAAAAATCTGCAAAAGGACATAGACAGACTAAGTGAGTGGGCAAAAATTTGGCAGGTGGAATATAATGTTGGAAAGTGTGAGGTCATGCACTTTGTCAGAAAAAAAATCAAAAACCAGCTATTATTTAAATGGAGAAAGATTGCAAAGTGCTGCAGTACAGCGGGACCTGGGGGTACTTGTACATGAAACACAAAACGATAGTATGCACGTACAGCAGATGAATAGGAAGGCCAATGGTATCATGGCTTTTATTGCAAAGGGGATGGAGTATAAAAGCAGTGAAGTATTGCTGCAGCTATGCAAGGTTTTGGTGAGGCCACACCTGGAGTACGGCATGCAGTTTTGGTTTCCATATTTACGAAAGGGTATACTTGCTTTGGAGGCAGTTCAGATTCCTAGGATGAAGGTGTTGACTTGTGAGGAATGGATGAGTAGGTTGAGGCTCAACTCATTGGAATTCAGACGAATGAAAGACAATCTTATCAAAACGTATAAGATTGTGAGGGGGCTTGAAAAAGTGGATGCAGAGAGGATGTTTCTACTGATAGGGGAGACACGAACTAGAGGGCATAATCTTAGAATAAGTGGTCGCCCATTTAAAACTGAGATGAGGAGAAGTTTCTTCTCTCAGAGGTTTGTACATCTGTGGAATTTTCTGCCTCAGAGAGCTGTGGAAGCTGCGACATTGAATAAATGTAAGACAGAAATAGACAGTTCCTTGAATGATAAGGGAATAAGGGGCTATGGGGAACGGGCAGGGAAGTGGAGCTGAGTCCATGATCAGATCAGCCATGATCTTATTGAATGGCGGAGCAGGCTCGAGGGGCCATATGGCCTATTGCTGTTCCTATTTCTTATGTTCTTATGTTCTTATGTAAGGCAGGTGAAAAGGTGACAACAGACCCGATGCGGTCTCATAGAAGAAGCAGAATCCTGCTGACCACACATGTACTTTCGATCTTCTCCTGTTATTTAGCCAGTGTAGAATTGCAGCAAGATTGATGAGCTATGACATTCTCACATTGCTACTCAGTGAGAAAGGACTTAAATTGCTGGCCGTGCTGAACAATGGTGCTCTCAGCTTTTTGATATGTCCATGGTTAGCTCATTAGATGACGTTTGACTAGAATGAGCCAGGGACTTAACTGTGGAGGATGACTATTAGTTACAGGTGTCCATGTAGAGGACGGAACAGCCCCGGTGAAGCAGATCCTGTGCGAGAGAGTTTCCCTTCCTCATTGTCGTTCAGGTGTAACAAGGAGCTCAGGCAAACTTGGTGGGACGTGATAGGCGTGGCCAGTGAGAACCAGGAGCCCGATTTATACTGCTTGACTGTTAAGTTAAACGTTTAGGCTCGAGGTTACTCATGTTCTGCTCCGCCGCTGAACATCTGGTGGGTGACATTTCTGGCTGCCAGTCTGACCCAGCGGTGACATCCTCGGGATAATGTAATGTACACAAAGTGGATATATGTTTGCACAAAGTATGTTTCTCTATGCATCTGTCACACAAAAGCCCAGGACCGTTACCTTGTCGTGCTTTCGCTGCCTAGGAGGAGGGGAGATGTTTGATAAAAAATAAAATTAAAGTGGAATGTTGGCAGTTTCTGGGGAGACAGCGTACAATTTCAAACGATCAGTCTGCCATTGATTCCCTTCAGGAAGTTGACATTAGTCCTGAAAATCCACGCTCCATGGAATTTGCGGGATGGAATTAATGTCCTGGTGCAGGATTTTCCATCCCAATCGGTCCCATCTCTTTAAGTCACGTTACATCAATCGATGCTTCTTGCACCGGCCCTTCCATCGGAATTTAACAATATAAAAAATGGCTACCGCTTGGAAAAACTCTCTTATTCTCCAATTAGAAACATAGAGGACACATAAAAATTTACAGCACAGAAGGAGGCCATTTTGGCCCATCGTGTCCGACAAAGAGCCGCACGGCCCTCAGTCAGCAGCCCTGAAGGTCAACCTCCACTGTCCAATGAGAACAAACCCAGCCTATCCAACCTGTACTCATAACTAAGATTCTCCATTCCAGGCAGCATCCTAGTAAGTCTTCTCTGCACCTTCTCTAGCGCAATCACGTCCTTCCCATAATACGGCAGGCAGTACTCCAGCTGGGGCCTAACCAAAGTATTATACAATTTAAGCATAACCGCCCTGCTCTTATATTTTATGCCTCGGCCATTAAAGGCAAGCATTCTGTATGCCTTCTTAACCATCTTATCCACCTTGCCTGCTATTTTCCGGGATCTGTGGACAAGCACGCCAAGGTCCCTTTGTTCATCTATACTATTAAGGGGCCTACCACTTCATGTGTATACGCTTTCCTTATTAGCCCTCCTAAAGTGCATTACCTCACACTTCTCTGAGTTAAATTCCATTTGCCACTACTCTGCCCACCTGACCAGTAGATTGATATCCTCCTTCAGCCCATGACTTTCTTCTTTATTATCAACCACACAACCAGGTTTAGTGTCGTCTGCAAACTTCTTGATCATACTCCATATTTTCAAACCTAAATCGTTGATATGTATGACAAAAAAGCAAGGGACCCAGTACTGAGCTCTGCGGAATCCAACTGGAAACATCCGTCCAATCACAAAAATATTCATCAACCATTACCCTTTGCTTCCTACCTCGAAGCCAATTTTGGATCCAACTTGCCACTTTGCCATGAATCCCATTGGCTTTAACCTTCGTGACCAGTCTACCATGTGGGACCTTATCAAAAGCTTTGCTAAAATCCATATGCACAACATCATATGCACGAGCCTCACCGACCCTCTTGGTTAGCTCCTCAAAAAAGTTCAGTCAAACACGACCTTCCATTTACAAAACTGTGCTGACTGTCCCTAATTCATCCTTGCCTTTCCAAATGTAGATTTATCCTGTCTTTCGGGATTTTTTCCAAAAATTTTCCCACCACTGAGGTTAGGTTGACAGGCCTGTAATTACTCGGCCTGTCCCTTTCTCCCTTCTTAAACAAGGGTACTACATTAGCAGTCCTCCAATCCTCTGGCTCCATGCCCAAATCCAAAGAGGACTTGAAAATAATGGTCAAAGCCTCTGCTATTTCCTCTTTTACCTAATTCAACAGCTTGAGATGCATTTCATCCGGGCCTGGGGATTTATCTACTTTCAAAGCTGCTAAAACCCTTAATACTTCCTCTCTCACTATATTTATTTCATCCAGAATATCACACTTCTCCTCGATAGCAGTATCTGTATTGCCCATTTCCTTTGTGAAAAGAGATGCAAAGTATTTGTTAAAAGTCCTACCAATATCTTCTACCTCCACACAAAGATTACACTCATGGTCTCTAATAGGCCCTTCCGTTTCTTTAGTTACCCTCGTACTCTTAATATATTTATTGAACATCTTAGGGTTTTCCTTAATTTTACTAGCCAGGAATTTTTCATGCTCTGTCTTAGCATTCCTAATATTACTTTAAATTTTGCTTCTTAACTTTCTATATTCCTCTAAAGATTATATAGTATTTAGCCATTGGCATATGAATAAGCGTCCCGTTTTGCTTTATCCTCCACTGTAAGTCCCTCGACAACCAGAATTCTTATTCCCACACTTTTTCATTCAGGGCACATATTTGGCCTGAGCCTACCAGATCGCCTCCTTGAATGTTTCCCACTGTTCCACACTGATTTACCCACAAGTATCTTTTTCCAGTCCACTGTAGCCAAAACACTACTTAATTTAGCAAAATTAACTTTTCCCAATTCGGGACTTTTATTACAGATTTATCCTTGTCCTTAGCCATAACCAATTTGAATCTGACTGCATTTTCGTCACTGGCACCCAAGTGCTCTCCCACTAATACCCCTCAACCTGCCCAGCTTCATTCCCCAAAACTAAATCCAAAAACGCCTCTCTCGTGTTGGGCTTGCTACATACTGATTAATAAATTTCTCTTGAATGCATTTCAAAAATTCTGCACCCTCTATACCCTTCACACTATATTTTTCCCAATCAATATTTGGATAGTTAAAATCCCCTACTATTACTACCCTATGGTTTTTGGACTTCACAGCAATTTGCCTACATATTTACTCCTCTATCTCCCTCCCACTGTTTGGGGGTCTATAATACACGTCCAGCAATGTGATCACCCCTTTTTTATTTTTCAATTCGACCCATATGGCCTCATTTGATGATCCCTCTGACATATCATCCCTCCTCACCGCTGTAATAGTGTATTTAATCAGTACCATGACGTCCCCCGCCCCCACCCCGCCAACCCCCTTTTTATCCCCCTCTCTGTCTTGTCTCAAAATCTTGTAACCAGGAATATTTATCTGCCAAACTAGTCCCTCTTTCAGCCAAGTTTCTGTAATGGCTATAATGTCATAATCCCAAGTATCTACTGTGCTCTTAGCTTTCCGCCTTATTTGCTGTACTCCTTGTATTAAAGTATGTATCATTTAGCACAGGAAGACCTCCTTGCTTACTATATACTAAGCCTTGTTTCCTCTGTCTTACAGATTCGCTTTCTAGATTCTTGCAATCCAATTTCTGCGTTACTTCCTTCCCTATTGAATTTGTTCTCATGTTCCCATCCCCCAGCCAAGCTACTTTAAATTCTCCCCAACAACACTAGCAAATCACCCGTGAGACGATTGGTCCCGGCGCTGTTGAGGTGTAACCCATCAGGTTTTTACAGGTCCTATCTCCCCCAGAAGCACTTCCAATGCCTCAAGAATTTAATGCCCTCCCTCCTACACCAACTCTGCAGCCATATATTCATCCTCTCTCTCCTAATATTCTGGTACTCATTAGCACATGGTGCCGGTAGTAACCCGGAGATTACTACCGTTGAGGTCCTTTCCTTTAATTTTCTTCCTAGCTTCCTGAATTCCTCCCACTCCAGGTCCCTAACTTGTATCCTCCTGCCATCGTCCAATGTCCTGGAATTTAGAGGCCAATATGTTTATGAAATATTTTAAACATTACGGATAAGTATTTTCACCTTGACCTGCAGAGGTCTGTGTAGTTTACAGTGAATTATTTGTTAGCTCAGTAAACTCCAGCCAATGTTGGTAATTGATCAGACCTGGAAATACTCAGCGAGTCAGGCACAACATAACAATATTAATCAATACTATCTTCACAAAAGAGTGGGGTTTATCAGCCATTAGAGGGCTGTGGAATATTAGATGAGATAAGCATGAACAGAGAGGAAGTATTAAGATGTTTAGCTTCTTTGAAAGTAGATAAATCGCCCAGCCAGGATGAAATGTATCCCAGGCTGCAAGAATAAACGTGTATATTAATAATAACATCGATTCAGAGTGTATACATAAATGTCAAAAGTGCAGCTTACACAGACAGGCTGCGTTTTGAACTCAAAAACACAAAACATATTATCAAGTTCACGCCTCTTGTGGGCTGTGCTTAAGGAACAAAAGGAGCTTGTCCTTCAGGGTAAACAAACCCATCTAAACTAAAAGGAGTTATTTGGAAAACTATGAACCTAATCAAGGAACGGCTCAAATTCTTCCAGACAGTCACATGTTTGAGGAAAGCCAATGAAGAATGCCCTGGAACTAAGAACCAATCCTGGGGCTTTATCAACTTATGTTGAGAGACAATGTATCTTATGTGAATAAAAAGGCTAGCACAAAGCCTGCTCTCTCTTTTCGCTCTTTCTGATGATCATCCACATGGCACTTCTGGCTGAAGATCGCTGCAAATGCTTCAGCCTTGTCTTTTGCACTCACATGCTGGGTCCGCCATTATTGAGGATGTGGATAATCATGGAGACTCCCCCTCCCATTAGTTGTTTAATGATTCATCACCATTCACAACTGGATGTGGCAGAACAGCAGAGCTTTGAGCTGATCCATTGATTGTGGGATTGCATAGCTCTGTTTAAAGCATGCTGCTTTCGCTTTTAGCATGCATGTAGTCTATGTTGCAGCTGACACAATTTGGCACCTCATTTATAGGTACGACCGGTGCTGCTTCTGGCATAGCCTTCTGCACTCTTCTTTGAACCATGGTTGGCCCATGGCATGGTGGTAATTGTAGAGTGATGGATATGCCGGGCCATGAGGTTACAGTTTATGGTTGAGCACAATTCTGCTGCTGCTTTAATCCCACGGTGCCTCATTTGTGCCCAGTTTTTAGCTGGTAGATCTGTTCTGTAACTATCCCATTTATCAATTGGTAGTGCCTCACAGCACAAGGAAGGGTGTCCTCAGTGTGAAGACAGGACTTGGTCTCCACAAGTACTGTGTGGTGGTCACTCCTTCCAATACTGTCATGAAAAGATGCATCTGTGAAAGGTTGATTGGTGAGGACGAGGTCAACTAGATTTTTCCCTCATGTTGGTACTCACACCACCTGTCGCCTCCCAGGCTGGCATCTATATCTCGGCCAGTAATGGTGCTACTCAGCCAATCTTGGTGATGGGCATTAATGTCCCCCTACGCAAAGTACATTCTGTGCATTCACTCTGGAGCATGCACGATGCTGAGAATGATGTGAATAGCACATTTAGTGAGTTGGTCTTACCGCAGGTAAAGGGTACACAGCCAGATAGGGAATGGAAGACCAACAGTAAGAGCAGTGCAAGAAAGGTAGTGCAGGGGTCCACTGTGGTCATCCCCCTGCAAAACAGATACACTACTTTGGGTAAATGGTGAGGGGGATAACTCATCAGGGGAGAGCAGCAGCTGCCGGGTTCATGGCACCGTGGGTGGCTCTGCTGCACAGGAGGGCAGGAAAAAGAGTGGGAGAGCAATAGTGATAGGGGATTCGATTGTAAGGGGAATAGATAGGCGTTTCTGCGGCCGCAACCAAGACTCCAGGATAGTATGTTGCCTCCCTTGTGCAAGGGTCAAGGATTTCTCGGAGCGGGTGCAGGACATTCTGGAAAGGAAGGGTGAACAGTCAGTTGTGGTGCATATAGGTACCAACGATATAGGTAAAAAATGGGATGAGGTCGTACGAGGCGAATTTAGGGAGCTAGGAGTTAAATTAAAAAGTAGGACCTCAAAAGTAGTCATCTCAGAATTGCTACCAGTGCCACGCGCTAGTCAGAGTAGGAATCGCAGGATAGCTCAGATGAATATGTGGCTTGTGCAGTGGTGCAGCAGGGAGGGATTCAAATTCCTGGGACACTGTAACCGGTTCTGGGAGAGGTGGGACCAGTACAAACCGGATGGCCTGCGCCTGGGCAGGACCAGAACTAATGTCCTTGGAGGACTGTTTGCTTGTGCTGTTTGGGAGGAGTTAAACTCATTTGTCAGGGGGATGGGAACTTATGCAGGGAGACAGGGGGGAATAAAATGGAGTCAGAAGCAAAATATAGAAAGGATAATAGTAAAAGTGGAGGGCAGAGAAACCCAAGGCAAAAAACAAAGAGAGCCACTTTACAGCATAATTCTAAAGGATTAAAGTGTGTTAAAAAGACAAGTCTGAAGCCTCTGTGCCTCAATGCGAGGAGTATTCAGAATAAGGTGGACAAATTAAGTGTGCAGATAGCAGTTAACGGGTATGATGTGAATGGCATCACGGAGACATGGCTCCAGGATGACCAAGGCTGGGAACTCAACATTCAGCATTTAGGAAGGATAGACAGAAAGGAAAGGGATGCGGGGTGGCGTTGCTGGTTAAAGATGAAATCAATGCAATTGTAAGGAAGGATATTAGCCTAGATGCTGTGGAATCGGTATGGTGGAGCTGTGGAATTCCAAAAGGCAGAAAACGCGAGTGGGTGTTGTGTATAGACCACCAAATAGTAGTAGTGAGATTGGGGACAGCATCAAACAAGAAATAAGGGATGTGTGCAATAAAGGTAAAGCAGTAATCATCGGCGACTTTAATCTATACATTGATTGGGCTAACCAAACTGGTAGTACTGCAGTGGAGGAGGATTTCCTGGAGTGTATTAGGGATGATTTTCTAGACCAATATGTCGAGGAACCAACCAGGGAGCTGGCCATCCTAGACTGGTTATTGTGTAATGAGAAGGGACTAATTAGCAATCTTGTTATGTGAGGCCCCTTGGGGGAAAGTGACCATAATATGGTAGAATTCCTTATTAAGATGGAGAGCGACAAAGTTAATTCGGAAACTAGGGTCCTGAACTTAAGAACATAAGAACATAAGAATATAAGAATTAGGAACAGGAGTAGGCCATCTAGCCCCTCAAGCCTGCTCCGCCATTCAATAAGATCATGGCTGATCTGGTCGTGGACTCAGCTCCACTTACCCGCCCTCACCCCGTAACCCTTAATTCCCTTATTGCTTAAAAATCTATCTATCTTTGACTGGAAAACATTCAATGAGCCAGCCTCAACTGCTTCCTTGGGCAGAGAATTCCACAGATTCACAACCCTCTGGGAGAAGAAATTCTTTCTCAACTCAGTTTTAAATTGGCTCCTCCGTATTTTGAGGCTGTGCCCCCTAGTTCTAGTCTCCCCCACCAATGGAAACAACCTCTCTGCCTCTATCTTGTCTATCCCTTTCATGATTTTAAATGTTTCTATAAGATCACCCCTCGTCCTTCTGAACTCCAAAGAGTAAAGACCCAGTCCACTCAATCTATCATCATAAGGTAACCCCCTCATTTCTCGAATCAGCCGAGTGAATCATCTCTGTACCCCTTCCAAAGCTAGTATATCCTTCCTTAAGTAAGGTGACCAAAACTGCACGCAGTTCTCCAGGTGCGGCCTTACCAATACGTTATACAGTTGCAGCAACACCTCCCTGCTTTTGTACTCCATCCCTTTCGCAATGAAGGCCAACATTCCATTTGCCTTCCTGATCACCTGCTGCACCTGCAAACCAACCTTTTGGGATTCATGCACAAGGACCCCCAGGTCCCTCTGCACCACAACATGTTGTAATTTCTCCCCATTCAAATAATATTCCCTTTTACTGTTTTTTTTCCCAAGGTGGATGACCTCACACTTTCCGACATTGTATTCCATCTGCCAAACCCTAGCCCATTCGCTTAACCTATCCAAATCTCCTTGTAGCCTCTCTGAGTCCTCTACACAACCCGCTTTCCCACTAATCTTAGTGTCATCTGCAAATTTTGTTGCACTACACTCTGTTCCCTCCTCTAGATCATCTATGTATATTGTAAACAGTTGTGGTCCCAGCACTGATCCCTGTGGCACACCACTAACCACTGATTTCCAACCGGAAAAGGACCCATTTACCCCGACTCTCTGCTTTCTGTTCGCCAGCCAATTCTCTATCCATGCTAATACATTTCCTCTGACTCCGCGTACCTTTATCTTCTGCAGTAACCTTTTGAGTGGCACCTTATCGAATGCCTTTTGGAAATCTAAATACACCACATCCATCGGTACACCTCTATCCACCATGCTCGTTATATCCTCAAAAATTCCAGTAAGTTAGTTGAACATGATTTCCCTTTCATGAATCCATGCTGCGTCTGCTTGATTGCACTATTCCTATCCAGATGTCCCGCTATTTCTTCCGTAATGATAGTTTCAAGCATTTTCCCCACTACAGATGTTAAACTAACCGGCCTATAGTTACCTGCCTTTTGCCTGCCCCTTTTTTTAAACAGAGGTGTTACAGTAGCTGCTCTCCAATCCGCTGGTACCTCCCCAGAGTCCAGAGAATTTCGTAGATTATAACAAATACATCTGCTATAACTTCCGCCATCTCTTTTAATACCCTGGGATGCATTTCATCAGGACCAGGGGACTTGTCTACCTTCAATCCCATTTGTCTGTCCAGCACTACGTCCCTAGTGAGCGTGATCACCTCAAGGTCCTCCCTTCCCACATTCCTATGACCAGCAATTTTTGGCATGGTTTTTGTGTCTTCCACTGTGAACACCGAAGCAAAATAATTGTTTAAGGTCTCAGCCATTTCCACATTTCCCATTATTAAATCCCCGTTTTCATCTTCTAAGGGACCAACATTTACTTTAGTCACTCTTGTCCGTTTTATATATCTGTAAAAGCTTTTACTATCTGTTTTTATGTTTTGCGCAAGTTTACCTTCGTAATCTATCTTCCCTTTCTTTATTGCTTTTTTAGTCATTCTTTGCTGTTGCTTAAAATCTTCCCAATCCTCTAGTTTCCCACTAACCTTGGCCAGGAATGGTAACTTCGACGGTATGAGGCGTGAATTGGGTAGAATAGACTGGCAAACGAAACTAAAAGGGTTGACAGTGGATAAGCAATGGCAAACATTTAAAAATCACATGGATGAACTTCAGCAAATGTACATCACTGTTTGGAGTAAAAATAGAACTGGGAAGGTGGCTCAACCATGGCTAACAAATTTAATTATTTATAGTGTTAAAGCCAAGGAAGAGGCATATAAATTGGCTAGAAAAAGTAACAAACCTGAGGACTGGGAGAAATTTAGTATTCAACAGAGGAGGACTAAGGGTTTAATTAAGAGGGAGAAAATAGAGTACGAGAGGAAGCTTGCAGGGAATATAAAAACTGACTGCCAAAGCGTCTATAAATATGTGAAAGGAAAAAGATTAGTCAAGACAAAAGCAGGTCCCTTGCAGTCGGATTCAAGTGAAATTATAATGGGGAACAAAGAAATAGCAGACCAATTGAACCAATACTTCGCTTCTGTCTTCACGAAGGAAGATACAAATAACCTTCCAAAGGTACAAGGGGACAGTGGCTCTCGTGAGAAGGAGGAACTAAGGATATCCTTATTAGGCGGGAAATTGTGTTCGGGAAATTGATGGGATTGAAGGCCGATAAATCCCCGGGGTCTGATAGTCTGCATCCCAGAGTGCTCAAGGAAGTGACCCTAGAAATAGTGGATGCAATGGTGATCATTTACCAACAGTCTATCGACTCTGGATCAGTCCCCATGGACTGGAGGGTAGCTAATGTAACACAAATTTTTTAAAAAGGAGGGAGAGAGAAAACCGGTAATTTTAGACTGGTTAGCTTGACATCAGTAGTGGGGAAAATATTGGAATCGATCATGAAGGACGAAATAGCAGCGCATTTGGATAGCGGTGACAAGATCAGATCAAGTCAGCATGGATTTATGAAAGGGAAATCATGCTTGACGAATCTTCTGGAATTTTATGAGGATGTAACTACCAGAGTGGACAAGGGAAAACCAGTGGATGTGGTGTATTTGGACTTTCAGAAGGCTTTTTACAAGGTGCCGCACAAGAGATTGGTGTGCAAAATCAAAGCACATGGTATTGGGGGAAATATACTGACGTGGATAGGGAACTGGTTGGCAGACAGGAAGCAGAGAGTCGGAATAAACGGGTCCTTTTCAGAATGGCAGGCAGTGACTAGTGGAGTGCCACAGGGCTCAGTGCTGAGACCCCAGCTCTTTACAATATACATTAACCATTTGGATGAAGGAATAGAGTGTAATATCTCCAAGTTTGCAGATGACACTAAACTGGGTGGTGGTGTGAGTTGTGAGGAGGATGTTAAGAGGCTGCAGGGCGACTTGGACAGGCTAGGTGAGTGGGCAAATTCATGGCAGCTGCAGCATAATGTGGATAAATGTGAGGTTATCCATTTTGGGGGCAAAAACACGAAGGCAGAATATTATCTGAATGGCGCCAGACTAGGAAAAGGGGAGGCGCAATGAGACCTGGATGACATGGTTCACCAGTCACTGAAAGTGGGCATGTCGGTACAGCAGGCGGTAAAGAAGGCAAATGGTATGTTGGCCTTCATAGCTAGGTGATTTGAGTATCTAAGCAGGGAGGTCTTACTGCAGTTGTACAGGGCCTTAGTGAGGCCTCACCTGGAATATTGTGTTCAGTTTTGGTCTCCTAGTCTGAGAAAGGACGTTCTTGCTATTGAGGGAGTGCAGTGAAGGTTCACCAGACTGATTCCAGGGATGGCTGGGCTGTCATATGAGGAGAGACTGGATCAACTGGGCCTTTATTCACTGGAGTTTAGAAGGATGAGAGGGGATCTCACAGAAACATATAAGATTCTGACAGGACTAGACAGGTTAGATGCGAGAAAAATGTTCCCGATTGAGGGGAAGTCCAGAAACAGGAGACATAGTCTTAGGATAAGGGGTAGGCCATTTAGGACTGAGATGAGGAGAAACTTCTTCACTCAGAGAGTTGTTAAGCTGTAGAATTCTCCACCGCAGAGAGTTGTTGATGCCAGTTCACTGGATGTATTCAAGAGGGAGTTAGATATGGCTCTTACGGTTAAGGGGATCAAGGTGTATTGAGAGAAAGCAGGAAAGGGGTACTGAAGGAATGATCAGCCATGATCTTATTGAATGGCGGTGCAGGCTCGAAGGGCTGAATGGCCTACTCCTGCACCTATTTTTCTATGTTTCTATGTTTCTAACCCTCACTGCTTCTTCCAAGTGGTGTTTAACATGGAGGAGTACTGATTCATCAGCAAAAAGGGCAGGAACTATTAATCAGCTTGAGGTTTCATTGGTCATGCTTAACATGAAGCCATACGTCTTAGAAACATAGAAACATAGAAAATAGGTGCAGGAGTAGCCCTTCGAGCCGGCACCACCATTCAATATGATCATGACTGATCATGCAACTTCAGTAGCCCATTCCTGCTTTCTCTTCATGGGGTCCAGAGTCAATGCGAGTCCCACAAGGGCCACTCCCACATGGCTGAGTAACACTTTGCCGCCACCTCTGGTGGGTCTCTTCTGTCGGTGTGACAGGACATCACCAGGAAGTGGTCGCTTTCTAGACCATTTCAGAGTACAGCTAAGCAAAAACCACATTGTTGTGGGTCTGGAGACACATATAGGCCATAACAGGTAATGTCAGCAGATTTTATTCCCGAAAGGACATTATTGAACCAGATGTGTTTTTCTGACGAGAAGATACTTTCATGGTCGCCATTACTGATACAAGCTTTTATTCCAGATTTATTTAATTAACTGCATTTAAATTCCCCAGCTGCCATGGTGGGTTTTGACCTCACATCCCTCGATCATTAGACCAGGGATCTGAATTACTATTCCAGTAACATAACCACGATGCTACCATACCATAAAATTTGCGAAGACTGCCTACTGACGCTCCTAGACACTCGTGCCACTCACTTTCCCTCCCTGGATTTAAAACAGAGTCTACAAGAGATGATATTTTCCGCTTCTGCACTGGCCCAACCATTTCTTTCTCTTCCGTTTGTGTCCAGCATTTCAGATCTACAGTCAGAACGAAAACCATGAAAAACCTGAGATGTGATGTGTGCAGTCGAATATCTTCAGCAAACAGTGAATCCCTTGAATTCAACAAAATGGAATGTTGGCAGAGTTCAGAATTTATGAGGCATTGTTTTGATGTCTTTAAATAGTTGCCCCTTTCAATAAGAGTTGCTATAACTGTTCACCAAACAGGCAGATTAAAATCACCGAATGTCAATTCATGTGTATTCACATTCCAACCAGACTCTGCTCCTCAACACAAAAATGGTTACTTTTCTGCTCAATTAAGTTTCAAACAAAGGCCCGCACAAATACATAGAATTCCCTATAAATATTACATGATGCATATTTTTATACTTACTGATGACGGACAGGGAAGTGCAGCTGAATCCATGACGAGATCAGCCATGATCTTATTGAATGGCGGAGCAGGCTCGAGGGGCCAAATGGCCTGCTCCTGCTCCTATTTCTTATGTTCTTATGTTCTTATGATCTGCAAAGTTAACGTCATTACTACTATGGTATAATAGAATTTAAAAGAAATATCATGATCATATGCGGCTAAGCGTTGTAGAGGGTTTATTCATTCGAGGGGACAAATGTCCATCTAACTGTTAATCCCTCTTTCAGCTCTGCGCAAGGTCTGTTAATACTTCCAGAAATCTTAACTTGCTGATTTTCTGTGGGGCTGATCAGCTGTATACAACTCACTGTATCACTTTCTGTGTGTATCTGAATGCTCTTCGCTCTCATCTGTTGCACTGAGGCCCTTAATATGTTATATATAGTTATATAATTACAGGAGCTGACCGGTGCAAACAGCAGCAGAGTGGGAGCTATAAAGAAGGAGAGCCCCAGGACCCAGCGTGCCATCGGCAGGAGCCGACCTGAGGGGAAACAGCAGCGGAGCAGGAGCTGAGCGGGAGCTATAAAGGAGGAGAGCCCCAGCGCACCAACAGCGGGAGGTCGGAGGACAGTGGAAGCCCAAAGGATGGAGGACAGCGGGAGGTCAGAGGACAGCGGGAGGTCGGAGGACAGTGGGTGGTCGGAGGACAGGGGGAGCCCGGAGGACGGAGAACAGCGGGAGGTCGGAGGACAGTGGAGGTCGGAGGACAGCGGGTGGTAGGAGGACAGTGAGAGGTCGGAGGGCAACGGGAGGTCGGAGGGCAGTGAGAGGTCGGAGGACAGTGGGAGGTCGGAGGACAGCAGGAGGTCGGAGTACAGTGGGAGGTCAGAGGACAGCGGGAGGTTGGAGGACAGCGGGAGGTCGGAGGACAGTGGGAGGTCAGAGGACAGTGAGAGGTCGGAGGACAGCGGGTGGTCGGAGGATAGTGGGAGGTCGGAGGACAGTGAGAGGTCGGAGGGCAACGGGAGGTCGGAGGACAGTGAGAGATCGGAGGACAGCAGGAGATCGGAGGACAGCAGGTGGTTGGAGGACAGCGGGTGGTCGGAGGACAGTGGGAGCCTGAGGATGTAAGACAGCGGGAGGTAAGAGGACAGTGAGAGGTCGGAGGACAGTGGGTGGTCGGAGGATAGTGGGAGGTCGGAGGACAGTGAGAGGTCGGAGGCCAACGGGAGGTCGGGGGATAGCAGGAGATCGGAGGACAGCAGATGGTTGGAGGACAGCGGGTGGTCGGAGGACAGTGGGAGCCCGAGGATGTAAGACAGCGGGAGGTCGGAGGACAGTGGGAGGTCGGAGGACAGGGGAAGCCCGGAGGATGGAGGATAGTGAGAAGTCGGAGGACAGTGGGAGGTCGGAGGACAGTGGGAGGTCGGAGGACAGCAGGAGAGCAGAGGATAGTGGGAGGTCGGAGGACAATGAGAGGTCGGAGGACAGGGGAAGCCCGGAGGATGGAGAACAGCGGGTGGTCGGAGGACAGTGAGAGGTCGGAGGATGTAGGACAGCAGGAGGTCGGAGGACAGTGGGAGCCCGAGGATGTAGGACAGCGGGAGGTCGGACGACAGCGGGAGGTCAAAGGACAGGGGGAGCGCGGAGGATGGAGGACAGTGCGAGGTCTTCGGACAGCGGGTGGTCGGAGGACAGGGGGAGCGCGGAGGATGGAGGACAGTGGGAGGTCTTCGGACAGCGGGTGGTCGGAGAACAGGGGGAGGTCAGAGGACAGCGGGAGGTTGAAGGATAGCGAGAACACAGAGATCGGAGGGCAGCGGGAGGTCGGAAGACAGTGGGAGCCCAGAGATCGGAGGGCAGCGGGAGGTCGGAAGACAGTGGGAGCCCAGAGGTCGAAGGACAGTGGGAGGTCGGAGGAAAGCGAGGTCGGAGGCAGCAGGAGGTCGGAGGCCAGCGAAAGCCCAGAGATTGGAGGGCAGGGGATGGCCTGGAGGTTGGAGGCCCAGAGGTCGGAAGCGGTCAGCAATCGGGTCGTGGCCCAGGAACGGCACAGTGTAGACCAGCAGCGGGGTCGTGACCCAGAAGCAGCTCAGCTGACAGTAGGAGTATGCGTGTGTGTATGAACTAGGCCTGTACAGCAGTGCAATGTCTCCAGTCACGTTGGATCATATTGCCACTGAAACAAGACCGTGCTCAGTCCAGTGTGTGGTAGCTGGTGTGCAACGGCCACCGCATGTTAAAATAATTCATGCACAGGCATCTTCCACACTTTAAAATGAAGTTCAGGACCTGGAACGTCAGGACCCTCATGGGCAATTCTAACTGCAAAAGACCGTAATGCTGCACTGCTGGCATTGCCTGTGAACTTGGGTGCTTCGACATTGACATCGCTGCCCTTAATGGGAACCGGTGAGCAGGGGAAGAACAGCTCAAAGAACAAGGTGGTGGCTACATCTTCGTCTGGAAAGGCAAACCATAAGAAGAACGTTGCCACTATGGGGTTAGCTTCACTGTAAAAATCGAGCTAGTGGTCCATTCAGAGACTCCCAGAATGCCTCGTGACTCCTCAGCTCACCCTAGCCTGGAACCAGTGCACTACAGTCCTCAGCACATACGCCACAACACTGGAAGCTACAGATGAGACGAAAAAGGAATTCTACTCCAGCCTCGAACAATCCCTGTCCCAAGTCCCAATGTGTGAGAAGCTGATCCTCCTTGGTGACTTCAACGCCAGGGTTGGAAAGGACACTAACCTCTGTGGAGGAATGATCGGCAGAGAGGGGGTAGGGAAAGCCAACTCCAATGGCAACCTCCTCCTGACGAAATGCCTATAACATGGCCTCGTCATAATCAAAACCCTGTTCCATCAGAAGGACAAATATAAAGCATTATGGCAACACCCTCGCTCTAAGCACTGGCATCTGTCAGATTACATCATCATCTGTGCGAGGGACCACAAAGATGTGCACATCACATGCGCCATAACAGGAGCTGAAGACTGCTGGACAGACCACCGCCTAATTCACTCTGTTGTTACCATCAACATTGCCCCAAAACATCGACTGCAATGAAACAATACCACAGGAAAATGCTGCAGGAACATCAATGACGGAGCACTCACAGATCCTGCTAAGAAAGCCATATTCTGCCAGTGCCTCACTACCAACCTGATGACTCCCAGAGATGCAGTGTATCTACAGCACCTGATCTAACGTCAAGGCTTCCAGAATTAGCACATATGAAGTGACACTCAGTCAGTCGACCAGAAAACACCAAGACTGGTTTGACGAGAACAACCAGGAGATCCAGGATTTAACATGCCGCAAGCGCAAGGCATTGTTGGACTGGAAGCAGCAACACAACACGAGGGCAAGAAAGCAGCTCTACAGATGTCTGAAGACCAAGGTCCAACAGAAAATCCACAACCTAAAGAACAAATGGTGGACGGAGAAACTCAAGAAATCCAGCAGCAAGCTGACAACCATGACATGTCAGGATTCGTCAGCGCAGTCAAGACGACCTACGGCCCAAGCACCCAAAGCCCTACCCCACTACTGGAAAAGAATGGAGAAATGCTCATGAAGGACTGAGAGTTAGTCAGTGCTGGAATGAGCACTTCGAGGATGTCCTCAACCGAGACTCTGCCTTCGACGTGAGTGTCCTCGATTCTAATCCATAGCATGCTACCTGCCACCATCTCAGCTCAACCACGAGGTTGAAAAGGCCATCCGACAACTGAAAAACATCAAGTCATCAGGAGCAGATGGAATCCCCGCCGAAGCACTGAAAAATGGCAGAGAAGCACTACTGGTGTGGATCCATGACCTCATCTCTCTTATCTGGAAGGAGGAGATTATGCCAGGAGATATCAGAGGCACTGTAATCGTGCCCATCTTCAAGAAAGGTG
Source organism: Pristiophorus japonicus (assembly GCF_044704955.1). Lineage (NCBI taxonomy): Eukaryota > Metazoa > Chordata > Chondrichthyes > Pristiophoridae > Pristiophorus > Pristiophorus japonicus. The sequence goes on from NC_091995.1 coordinate 51,712,231, forward strand.
ACAGGTCCGACTACGGTAACTACAGAGGAATCTCCCTACTGTCGACCACCGGGAAAGTCATAGCAATAATCCTCCTGAATCGCCTTGTTCCTGTGGCTGAAGAGCTCTTCCCAGAGTCACAATGCGGATTCTGCCCACTAAGGGGCACAATGGACATGATCTGCACCAAGCGGCAGATACAAGAGAAATGCAGGGAACAGCACCAACCCTTGCTCATGGCCTTCTTTGATCTCACAAAAGTTTTTGACACTCAACTGTGAGGGATTATGGAGTGTCCTTATCAGATTCAGCTGCCCTCAAAAGTTTGTCACCATACTCCATCTGCTCCACGATGACATACACGCCGTGATCCTGACCAATGGATCCATCACAGATCCATTTCATATTTGGACTGCGGTCAAGCAGGGTTGTGTCATCGCACCAACGCTTTTCTCGATCTTCCTTGCTGCAATGCTCCATCTCACGCTCAGCAAGCTCCCCGCTCGAGTGGAGCTAAATTACAGGACAAACATTAATCTGTTCAGCCTCCGCCGCCTCCAGGTCAGATCCAAATTCGTCCCATCGTCCATCATCAAATTAGAATATGCACACGACGCTTGGAGGCCAAATTCCAAGCCATCATCAACAACGTCACTGAGGTGTATGAGAGCATGGGCCTTACATTAAACATCCATAAGACAAAGGTCCTCTACCAACCTGTCCCCACCACACAGCACTGCATTCCCCACCCCCCGTTATAAAAATACACGAAGAGGCCTTGGACAACGAGGACCATTTCCCATACCTTGAGAGCCTACTGTCAATAAGGGCAGACATCAACGACTGTGTGCCAGTTGGGCCTTCATCGCCTGAGGAAGAGAATGTTTGAAGACCAGGTCCTCAAACCCGGCACCAAGTGCATCGTCTACAGAGCAGTGGTGATACCCGCCCTCCTATATGGCTCAGACACATGGACTATGTACAGCAGGCACGGAGAAGTACCACCAATGCAGCCTCCGCAAGATCCTGCAAATCCATTGGCAGGATAGGCGCACCAACGTCAGTGTTCTCACTCAGGCTAACATCCCCAGCATTGAAGCACTGATTACGTTCGATCAGCTCATTGGACAGGCCACATAGCCTCCATGCCTGACAAGAGACTCCCAAAACAAGTGCTCTACTCGGAGCTCCGTGACAAGCGAGCGCCAGGTGGGCAGCAGAAATGCTTCAAGGGCACCCTCAAAGCCTCCCTAAAAAAATGTAACATCCCGACCAACACCTGGGAATCCCTGGCCCAAGACTGCCCAAAGTGGTGAAAAAGCATCGACAAAGGCGCTGAACACCACGAGTCTCTTCACCAAGAGTAAGCTGAACAAAGCGTCGAAAATAGAAAGAGTGCACAGCAACCGAGGTACCCAACCCACCCGTTCCTTCAACCACCATCTGCCCCACCTGTGACAGAGACTGTAGGTCCCACATTGGACTCTTGAGGCAATTGAGAACTCATTTTTGGTGTGGATGCAAGTCATCCTCGACTCCGAGGTACTGCTTAGGATGATATAGTTTAGATGAAAGAAGATAGAAAACATTATTGACGTAACTAAGATCTAAGGAAAGCTATTCCATCACAATTATGCACAATTGTTCCATCAAATGCCTCGCATGAATCTATAAATAAATATCCTCAGCTTCAGGAGTCATGAACCATAACTGTAGGAATGGAGATGTCGCAATATTTTGTTTTGACCATATGATAAAAGTAATGTTTTCGAGTCCTTAATCTTTCAATGCACAATATCATTTCAAAATACCCATGATCAGTATGAGTGAATAAGACTCGTTTTAATCTGTTTGTTCAAGTGACTGTAAACAATCCCAATTATTGTGCAATGCTCATGTGTTACCAGGTTTCCCTCAGGTATAAATACAAGCTTATTTTGAAAGCAGAGTTTCTATCTGTCCACAGCATTAACTGGCAACATCGCTTCTCTCCGAATATGGGACAGCCGGTAATCATACAGATAGAAAACATTTACTATCCGATTCTTGCAATAGTTGGTCTTCCTGGTAAGCCGCTTATAATCAGTTAATGCTCATCTTTAACAGTGTTTCCCTGTGTCACTGCTCCTGCTGGTGCTATAATGATATGATCTGTTTGTGTTGATGTGTTTTATTTGCAGACTATAATTACCGGCATCAAAGAAACAACTCAAAATGGCTCCAAGGTTCAGTCATATTGTTAATGTAACAACCTGAGAGGAAGCTCCACTTACTCTGACTATTTAAGTTCAGCCATTTAGTGGAGATGCTTTGGCCATGAAAGACATTCTTGTAGTTCTGTTGCTGGGACAATTATTTGTATCGAATGGAGTAGCCAAAACAACAATTATTGAATGGATTTCCGGAGGTTGTTCAAAAAAAGGGAAAGGAATGTATTGTTATATATTGTGAATCCAGGAGAAATAGAAGAGATTCTCTGGCGCTCACAACATCGAGCTCAACAACTTCAGACTACAGCCTCTCCCCCTACATTTTCACAAGGGAGCTGTTAATGTGTTTGCCATTCCCATTTATACCTCTTCTAGACTCATCTTTTGTTTCATTACTTGTTCCATTAGCACCTCCTTTTGCTTTGTACTAGCATACTTTTTGTCATTTAATCTCCCTTTCCTTGCACACTATCACAGACTATTCCTTTTGTTCTTTCCTCGGCGCCCCCTTTCCCGGCCCCTACACTTGTTTAAAACCTGTTACATCTCCAATTTCTCCAGTTGTGACAAAGGTCACAGACCTGAATTGTTAACTCTGTTTATCTGCCCACAGATGCTGCCTGACCTGTTGAGTATTCCCAGAATTATCTGTTTTTATTTCAGATTCCAGCATCTGCCGTATTTTGCTATTGAAAATTAATTTCGTTGCTGGTCCTATCGGCCCGTCCGATAAAACAAGAGTTAAATACTTCAATCAATAATACACTTTTATCCTCTGTTGGGAGTTTATTTAAACGTTAAGTATTTACAAAAACGGGGGCAAAGTGAAGAACGTGTCACACATCAAGGACAGATTGACGGGAGATAAACTGGGATATGATCATGAACCAGGATGTCCGGACCGCCACAGGGATTTCCAATACTATGTTTGTACAAGCTGCAGTGCCCAAAACTTATGTTTCCAATCTTGGCAGAGATTGGGACCTGAGACAAAAGCCATTGCTTTTTGCAATATTCATCTCAGGCTGGACGCCAAAGAACCATTTTATATAATTAAATGGGGAACAATAATTATTCTCTCGAAGCGTCGTCGACCTGAAACATTAATTCTGTTTCTCTCTCCCCAGAACCTGCCTGGCCTGCTGAGTATTTCAAGCATATTCTGCAATTATTTCAGATTTTCTACATCCAGAGTGTTTTGCTTCTGACAATAATTGCACTTGGATCCCAATACACAGCATAAAATGTATTTAAGATAATTGTTGAGAAAATATTTAAGAAGGGTTACTCATGCAGCAGCAGCTATCTGGGGGTGGATATTCTTGGGCGGAATGGCAGGGGCTGCCTGTTATACGCCCCTCCCGACAGTCAGCTCCATTGGTCTAAGTAACTTGACATCGAGTGGGCAGACAACGGGCATTACCACCCAAGACAATCCTGGTCATGTGAGAAAAGCACAGTCATTCCTTCCAGAGTCCCGCTCCCCGTTTGATGTACATAACCATTGCACGTTATTATTCAACTAAATTTGACATGCGCTTTAAATGTTTGCATCTGACGCAAACCGGCCTCCACATTTCCAATAATAACGTATATATCTCCAAAATTCCCTCTGCCCACGCTCAGGACCCACGCTCCATCATCATTATGCGGCTACTTTGAACGAAACAATTCTGGCGGTGCATGGTTGTGGCACAATGCAAAAAGCATTGTTTGTCATTATATTGTCCACATGAAACAATGTATCACTGATCAATCTACCTTGATTGGTCATTTGCTGAAGACAAACACGGCAAGGACACCATGTTGGAATTTTCACCTGCCTCCAGAAGATTAAGCGATAGAATATATCAAGCAGAATACTGAGTCCTACAATGCATCATAATTGGGAATATTAGGAATGAGGACACACGAGGAAATGAAAATCAGGCGGATTCAATTGCGGCCACCAATCAGAAAAGCCGATTTTTGGTCTGCTGGAAAGTTAAAAATCCAATTATGTCGGTCACTGCAGCATTCTTTTCTTCTGAAGTAACTAAAAATAGGTTAGCGATATGTATCCATAAAGAAATGCAAGTTTTCTGAATTATTAGGCTTCTCCGCCAGTTTGGGAAAAATAAAGAGAGATTTGAGTAATAAAAAAACTTTCCATTATTTTTATTCCAATAATTATTGACTGATCATCCTCTCAGAGTAACGAGAGCTAGTAATTTAATGTTCACTTTTTTGCAGTTAATTTGGTGACAATCGTCATTCTCTCCCGTAGAAAGTGCGGTCTCTCCAAATGCATCACCCGTTACCTGGTGGCCATGGCAGCGGCTGATCTAATGGTCCTGATTAATGAAGTGATTCTGTATGAGATTAACGATGCTTATTTCCCAAATTCATTTCTGAGCTACACTCCGATTTGTAGTCTCAATCTCACCCTGTGTTATTCTTTCATTGACTGCTCTGTCTGGCTAACAGTGGCTTTCACCTTTGATCGATTTATCGCTATTTGTAACCAAACATTGCGAACAAAATATTGCACCGAAAAAACTGCAGCTGTGGTGATAGCAGTGGTGTGTTTCTTCAGTGTTTTAGAAAATGTTCCAATCTACTTTGTATTTGAACCTCGGAAAATAACTAACAATGTGCCATGGTTCTGCTATGTAAAATCAAGCTTCTACACCTCACCCTTATGGGTAACGTATTTGTGGTTGGAGTCAATTTTAACCCCATTTGCCCCGTTTGTTTTGATCCTGCTGCTCAATGCCCTGACCATCAGGCACATTGTACTGGCCAATAGAGTGAGGAGGGGTCTCCAAGCAAACAACAATGTTCAGAATCACACTGATCCAGAGATGGAGAACCGAAGGAAATCCATGATCTTACTGTTATCTTACAATTTTATACTATTATGGATGGTAAGTTTTATCGTGTTTATATGTGTGCAATTTACAGATACTCAATTTATGAAAGCAAATTATAAAGACTCTTTCACCATTGCGGAACAATCTGGGTATATGCTGAGGTGTTTGAGTTCTTGCACAAACACGTTTATTTATGCAGTGTCCCAGAGTAAGTTCAGAGAGGAATTGAAGAATGTGATCAGGCATCCACTGACTTTCATTACTAATTAAATCAAAAAAGTTAAATGATCCACAAACTAAAGTGGAACTACATCCATTGGAAACAGGCAGAAATTGTTCAACTAACATCTACAAACAGGAATCTCTAAAGGAAATGGAAGCTGCCACCTGTTCCCAATATTACATGTCATATTGTAGGTGATAAAATATGCTTGGGATATTATTAACTTTTGCCGATAGTTTAAGACAAGTGATGCCACATATGAACAAACAAATAAGATTTTTTCAGATGTGCACAACGGATTCTGCTGATAGACTTTGATGAGGAAGGATGAGAGGAGGTGTGAGTGGAGCATTAATGCCGGCGTGGATTGGTTGCACCGAATGGCCTATTTCTATGCTGAGTGTTCTATGTGATTCTATATCAAACCAGAGTCATATTTTCCCTTCCTATTTCAAATCATGCAAATTATAACACAATAAAATCTCGTTTTGTGACTGAATCACAGCAAACAAATCCCATCAAACGTTCCCAACATACACATTTTAGGAATGGTCGCTAATATCAATTCGGAGAGGGAAGCAGAGAACATTTCCCAAAATAATCGAAGGGAGCTGAGACAGAATGTAATGCCTGAAATTGCTGCCCTGACTGGGATCAGCAACCTCGGTTCCATCTGAGGGTGTAGATTTCGGGAACAAGTTTGGAAAGGAATTTTATAATGTTTATGAAAATAGCATTCAAGTTGCACAAAGTGGACAATCTAACTTTCATATTCAAATCTAGCAGCTCTTCCCGCCATCCGACCAACACCCTCTCCCAATCCCAGCAACAGCTGCTGTGAGAATCGTAAATCCTTTGGGAACAATCTGAAAGTACATCATCATTTTAATATAAGCCACACCAAAATTCATCGTTGAACAAATGGTGAAATATCCAAAAATGTGATGGTCATTAGGGGACTGTGCCCAATTTCTAAAACAACTTGGCTTCAGGCAGGGCTACTTCCCATTGACCGGAGGGGTGTTACAGGGTCCTGCTCCAATTACAGCTACGCGATCGGCGTGAAGTCGATTGTTTGCCCTCCAACTCCTTAAAATTTGATGAACATGAACTCACATAGCCCTTCCGAACGGCTACTGAGATGGTTATCCACATTTATCTTCCCCACACCCGGTATATATCAGAACAGAGCCTGTCTCCTTCCCCTCCGCCCACAGCCTGTTGATCTGAAATCCAACATCTCACCATAACAGCGGGGCAGCTCAGTTTTATACAACTTTCTGTGTGTATCTGTGAACGCTCTTCGATCTAATGTGCACCACGGAGCCTCCTTATATTGATATTATAAAAAATATAAATTAACAAACAAAAATATGATGAACCTAAAATAGAGGTTGTTCTCATCTACGGCTAATATGCAGTTATTTCTAAGGCAATCTGTGAACCTATAACGGAATGAACTCAGCTTCCTTTAGGAGTGCAGATTTCAAAATATTTTATTTTAAAATTTCATCATAATGATATATCTTAAGTTTGATTTTTGAACGTGAAATGTCCTGCTCCATAATTAGTAGGAGCAAATTGGCTCGTCTTAATCTGTTTGTTCAAATGACTTTAACTGGTACTGAGCTTGAGCTTTTTCTCAGATCTTAATAGGACCTCATTTTGAAAGCAGAATATCTTGTGTCCCTAAAACTGAAACACAGTGTTGCTTCGCTCCGAAAACAGGACAGCCAGTAATAACAGATAGAAAGTATATACTGTCCTGTTCTTGCAAAAGTTGGAGTTCCGAATAAGCCGCTTATATTCAGTTAATATATATCTTCAGCAGTATTGACTGCCTCACTACCCCTGCTGTCGGTGTAATAATATTATTTGCTTGTTTTGATGTGATTGATGTGCAGACATTAATTACCAGCAGCAAATAAATAACAATTAGAAAACTAAAAGTTTCCGACATATTCCTAATGTAATAACCGGTCAGGCAGCACAATTTATTCTGAAACTTTAAATTAAACGGTTTAGTGGGGATTTCGATGCATTTGTAGATAGTCTTGTAATTTTATTTCGGAGCCAAATATTAGCATCGCAGCTTGGTTCTGGTTGGTTAATATAATTTCGTAAGTTCAGGGATGAGTTGAAGAATTACGAATAGTCGACGCCTGGCATAAATAAAGGATTCGCCGAATTTTAAAAAAGCAAAATGGTACATTAACTTTGGGAAATAGTACAAAAGGCGCCTTATGGAATTGCACGTCCATTATGCGTCCCGCCCAATTTTCCCTTCCATTGATTTCAATGGAAAGAGCAATCAGGCGCGGTACACAAAGGGAGCGAATTCGGTATCGTTCATTTTACACAATCGCCCAAAGTTAAAATTAATCAATTCCATCCCTCGACTATAAGAGATGCACTTCAATAGAAATGATATGTACACACAGGAATCGCCCGTCGAATTACTCACACTCAGTGGAAGCCGGAGATTCGTTTTTCCGAATTCGCCAGGCTGGTTTCCTCTTCAATTAAATTGAATAAATGGGGAAGAGAAGTCGGGATCGCTCACATTGAAAACCCTGGCCGTGCTATTTGGAGCTACAAATGGGGTATTCTCAATAAGAACTAATTCAATACTGGCACGGCCCCTGATGAGTGAGTAAGTTATTTTTTATTACATGACATTCTGGGCTTCCCCTGCTATTCAGATCCGTAGGGCAATGGGTGAGCTTAGACACTGGCCAATGATGGCAGCGTTCTGACGTTCAGTAATGCCGGGACACGATATTTAGGTCGAGAGAATCGGATCTCGGGTCCAGGATTAAATGGCAGCAGTTGTGCAGTAGGTGTGCTGAGATTCTGAAGCACAAAGTACTTGCCGCGGGTTCTGCAGCGTTGCAGCAGCGGGTCTGAGGTGAATTAACACTGAGTGATGGGAGGTGGGGGGGTTCGGTTTAGGCCGCACTGGGAATTGGGTATTGCGAGAATCAGCCCCTGGTGAAGCCTTTCCTTTGGCAGCACCGCAGAGGCAGAACATACAGTCTGTTGTAATCGGGACTGGAATGTGATTTCTGGTGGGGGGAGGAGGAGGAAGTCTCTGAGCCCATGGGTGGGAGTGGGAGGACTCCAGGATTTGGCAGCTGTTCGGTTGTTGGCCATGATGTGAAATGAACTGACTCGGAAATCTCTCTGTCGATTCTGAAGTCAGCGATTGGAAAGATAGAAAACATAGAAAATAGGTGCAGGAGTAGGCCAATCGCCCCTTCGAGCCGCACCGTATCATTGCTTCTTTGAAAATGACGAGTTGTTATGACTTCAACAACAAATAACTGCTTAAACAGACAAATATTGTACAAATACATCATCGCTCAAAGTCTCATTTGATTTCAAAGTATCAATCGAAACCCTTTATTAGCATTAGATAATATTTTAAGAACTGTACAGACAATCATCATGTAACAATAATAAACTGAACAATGTAAGCAAAGAAGACGCGAGTGCTTTAGACATGGAGTATTCCCTGAGCCCGCTATCATTTTTACCGAAAAGAATGTGTTGAAAATATCTTCCTGATCAATTAACTTCAAAAATGTTTCCAATTGAGTTCATTTAAAAGTAATGTGAAATAAATGAATTAGTTATACACAGGGTTAAATACACTTCAAAAGATTTTAAACTGAGCCGTCTGGCTGGAAACTGACGGATTGATCGACCGCCTGTTTCCTGCCCCCCCTGAGTATAATGGAGTATAATGGGGCGGCCGGTCCCATCCCGTCATTCCACCACTGGGCGTGTTGGGTTAAAACTTATTAAAGAATGAAATATCAAATCTGAATTGGACCAAAGGCACAGCTGGTGCAATCACTCAATTGGTCGTTATTAATGATTTTATAATTTCTACTATAATGCGAGAATGTGGGAATACAATGCCACAGTTGCTGACACACGGGCTTATCCTGAAGAGCTATGTTAACATTAGTGTCAGTGTAAAATGGACGGTATTGAATTGACATCCCATTAGACATTACAACTGATTTGTATTCCTTCCACTTGAAATAAATTCAAAATCGGGTGTTGTGTGTAATGGGCGACTAATTCGATATCCCCCATTTTACTCTGTCACCAGAAGTTAAAATTACCCCAAGGGCTTGATTGGGTGAATTTCTCTTCGATGGAAGTGAAACAGAGACAAAAGATAATTGGCTACCCGATTTATATTCTGCCCCATTTCCTGTTCCTTGACTTCAATGAAAACTAATGTCTGTGGGTATAAAAGGGTCCTGTTTCCGCCCGTAAATGGTCATTCACCTAATTGACCATTTGTTGGAGGTTTAATTCTCCATTTCATTCCTCGCTAATCTCCTAAATAACCAGAGTATCTGTTTGAACTGTAACCAGTGTTGCCTGAATAAGGACACATTGGCTTTGTTTTTCCTGTGTTTTGCACAATTGGTGAACTGAAAGATATCCGGAAACTAAAATGCCTCACCTGCCTCATAGGTCAAGATGAGAAGTAATTCCTTAAAAGGAACTAATTCCTGTGAACGTAATTTCAGGGGTTCAGTAAGGAAAAACCTTCGATAATCTTTGTAACAATCCCTTTAAAGTGCCAAAGATTACTAGCAGACCATTATTATGAGTTAGGTGGTACTGCCATGCAAAATCAATCTTCTATGGCATTCCCACATTGGAAGCATTTTTGTTGTTGGACACCATTTTATCCCTGTTGGTTCCATTTGTTTTGATTTTATTGCTCAATATTCTGACCATTAGATACGTTGCACTGGACAATAGAATGAGAAGGAGTTTCCGAGGGAACAACAATGGTGAGAATCACATTGATACAGAACTGAAGAAAATCTATCCGTTTACTTCTGTCCACATTTATGGAGGGACATTTTCCTATATTACATAAATGTGCAATTTATATTAAGATAACAATTATTCTGATCCTCTCACCATTATGGAAAAAACGGGATATTACGATTTGAATTAGAGTTCCTGCACAGACAGGTTTGTTTATCAGTGTCTCAGTGGAAATTCAGAGACGCATTGAAGACTATGATTAATTATCCTTGGTTGCAATTATTAAGCCAATTAAAGAGGTAATGACTTCATAGAATTAAATAAATTATATCCATCCAAGCTGAATATAGATGCTGCAGTATAAATAGTGTGCACACGCTCAAAGCTCATGTGGCATGGAAAATAATGCTTCCTCTGTTCCAAGCTTGCTTCATGCACGACGCAGTACAGGAACTACCTAGACTGGACTCTTTTGTTGTACAAAAATGTGATTATTCCATCCTTAAATGGGAATCCTATAACGTATAATTGTATCATTCTGGTTGCTTGACAGCAATACATGTCATTCCATTTTGCTTTTTTAACAAATGATGCCCAGGCTTGGTGGAATTACAACAGAGACAGGGATACGCGCAGTTCTATTTGAAGGTATATCTCATGCCTCCCGTCTTGGAAGCTGAGATAGGGAACTGAATTGGTTATTACCGCGCCTTTGATAGATCAATATTTGCTCTACCTTCTCAAAAGACTGTGATCTTTGATGCTATTCGTCTGATATCTGCCGAAAACAAGTAAATCTAGCATTAAAAACGCCTGAGGCAGTCAGCTTAAGTCCTGAAAATACAAAATATTCAATAAAGTATGTTGTCTTTATATTCAGTATTGCAACTAAGCAAAATGTTGATTGTAAATATGCAAGCTTAATTATTTAGAAAGAATGAAGGGATTGAGGGAGGCCATTCCAGGGCATGGGCTGCAGGCTGTCTCAGGCATTGGAAAATTACATCGGGCGGGGTGCAAATCGGGCGACCCATCCGATTTCTGCCACATGGGGTAGGTTAAAATCTGGACTACCGGGCTCTAATGATGCAAGCTAAAACAATTTATTTACTTCCATATTACACGGGAGCTTTAACTATCATTTATTATGGTTATGGATTGAATACTGAAATATAATTCTCAATATTAGCAAACTAACACTGAAACCAACAAGTCTGCTGCTGTATATTTTTACAGTCTAATAATAATATTACCTGAACTCACTTTGTCCAGTTGTGAATGAGAATAAGGACTGCAATGAACAGTGGCTGTTTCTAGTTGAAGCATATATCACCTCTTAAAAAAGGCAGGTACTGCAGGGAATTCAGGGTCAGAGAGAAATCTCCGGATCGAGTTCCGATCACGTAAATGGGTCGCAGAGGAATTGCCCAAGTTATTTCTCGCAAAATTGGTCTGGGTTCTCAGTCTGTTCTTTCGCCTGTCGCAGGAGATCACATGGTTTGTTTTGTGTATCTTTTTTCATGCAAGAAGTACCACAGTCGTATGGAAAAGTCTAAAAGTACCAGAGGGTTTCACCTGCCCGTCATTGTTCGTTTGTTCGTGTTATCTGAAGGAAAGTGGAAGTCACACAGCCCCGTGCTTCCAATATCGCTCAACGCAACCCGATTTGGAGTAGTATCTTAAGTTACCGGAGACATTGATGAGACCGAGATATCGAAGATGGTTGAATTTCCAAAGCAAGGTAATATTTGGGAATAAAAACAGAAAATGCTGTAAATCTCAGCGGGTCAGGCAGCATCTATGGAGAGAAAGCAGAATTAATGTTTCGGGGTAACCCTAAATACTAACTGTACTTCTCTCCCCAGATGCTACCTGACCCGCTGAGATTTCCAGCATTTCCTGTTTTTATTCCAGATTCCAGCATCCACAATATTTTGCTTTAATATTTGGGAAGTTTGAACTGCACTGCTATTGAATATGAACCCCTGGGTCAAGAGGTCTCCATAAGGTTTCTGTTGGACATTGAGCCAAGTACAATATCCCTTGGCCTAACCTACCTTCACAGCGCCCATGTCCACAATACAAAGCTCGGTGGGGAAGTGAGGTGCGAAGAGCAATTAAAGGGATTTAGACAGATGAATTAAATGGGCAATAAGGTGACAGATGAAGTAAAATGTGGGGAAATGTGAGACTATTTACTTTGGTAGGAAGAACAGTAAAACAGAGTAATTTTTAAATGGTGCGCAACTAGTAAACGTTGGTGTTCAGTGAAATTTAGGGGTCCTCGAGCTAATCTGAGTCAGGACGTTCTTGCTATTGAGGGAGTGCAGCGATGGTTCAGCAGACTGATTCCCGGGATGGCTGGCCTGACATATGAGGAGAGACTGGATCAACTGGGCCTTTATACATTGGAGTTTAGAAGGATGAGAGGGGATCTCATAGAACCATATAAGATTCTGACGGGATTGGACAGGTTAGATGCAGGAAGAAAGTTCCTGATGTTGGGGAAGTCCAGAACCAGGGGACACAGTCTTGGATGAGGGGTAGGCCATTTAGAACTGCGATGGGGAGAAACTTCTTCATTCAGAGTGTTGCCAACCTGTGGAATTCCCTACTGCAGAGAGTTGTTGATGACAGTTTATTGGATATATTCAAGAGGGAGTTAGATATAGCCCTTACGGCTAAAGGTATCAAGGGGTATTGAGAGAAAGCAGGAAAGGGGTACTGAGAGAATGATCAGCCATGATCTTATTGAATGGTGGTGCAGGCTCGAAGGGTGGAATGGCCTTCTTCTGCACCTATTATCTATGTTTCTATGTTTCTATGTAAATACATAAAGTTAGCATGCAGATACAGGAAGGCAAATGGAATGTTGACCTTTCTTGCAAGGTGGCTGGAGTAAAAGATTAAGAATGTCTTGCTCCAATAGTACAGGGGTTTGGTAAGGCCACACCTGGAGTATCGTGCACAGTTTTGGTCGCCTTATCTGAGGAAGGATACATGTGCCTTATCGTAGTGAAATAAAGGTTCATTAGATTGACTGCTGGAATGAGGTGGTTGTCCTGTAATGAGAGATTGAGTAGATTGGGCATATACTCTCTGGAGTTTAGAAGAATGAGAGGTGAATCCATTGAAACATATACAATTCTGATTGGGATTGACAGTGTTAAAGTCATGGCACATGCTCAGGATGAGGGGTCGGCCATTTAAGACTGAGATGAAGAATTGCTTCACTAAGAGGGTTGTGATTGTTTCGAATTCTCCGCCCCAATTTACTGTATATAGAAACATAGAAACATAGAAACATAGAAATTAGATGCAGGAGTAGGCCATACGGCTCTTCGAGCCTGCACCACCATTCAATATCATGTCTGATCATTCAACCTCAGTACCGATTTCCTGCTTTCTCTCCATACCCCTTGATCCCTTTGGCCGTAAGGGCCATATCTAACTCCCTTTTGAATATATCTAACGAACTGGCCTCAACAACTTTCTGCGGGAGAGAATTCCACAGGTTAACCACTCTCTGAGTGAAGAAGTTTCTCCTCATCTCGGGGCTAAATGGCTCACCCCTTATTCTTAGTCTGTGACCCCTGGTTCTGGAACTCCCCAGCAATGGGAACATTCTTCCTGCCTCTAAGCTGTCCAATCCCATCAGAATTGTATATGTTTCTATGAGATCCCCTCTTATTCTTCTAAATTCCAGTGGATACAAGCCCAGTTGATCTCCTCATATGTCATTTCTGCCATCCTGGAAATTAATCTGGTGAACGTTCACTGTACTCCCTCAATAGCAAGAACGTCCTTCCTCAGATTAGGAGACCAAAACTGAACGCAATATTCCAGGTGTGGCCTCACCAAGGCTCTGTACAACTACAGAAGGACTTCCCTGCTCCTATATTCAAATCATCTAGCTATGAAGGCCAACATGTCATTTGCCTTCTTCACCGCCTACTGTACCTGCGTGCCAAACTTCAATGACTGATGTACCATGACACCCAGATCTCGTTGCACCTCCTCTTTTCCGAATCTGTCACCATTCAGGTAATATTCTGTCTTCCTGTTTTTGCCACCAAAGTGGATAACCTCACATTTATCCACATTATACTGCATCTGACATGATTTGCCCACTCACCTAACCTGTGCAATTCACTCTGCAGCCTCTTAGCATCCTTGTCACAGCTCACACCTCCACCCAGCTTAGAGTTATCTGCAAACTTGGAGATATTACATTCAATTCATTCATCTAAATCATTGATGTATATTGTAAATAGCTGGAGTCGCAGCACTGAACCCAGCGGCTCCCCACTGGTCACTGCCTGCCATTCTGAAAAAGACCCGTTTATTCTGATTCTCTGATTCCTGTCTGCCAACCAGTTCTCTATCCACGTCAATACATTACCCCCAATACGATGTGCTTTAATTTTGCACACTAATCTCTTGTGTGGGACCTTGTGAAAAGCCTTTTGAAAATCCAAATACACCACCTCCACTGGTTCTCCCTTGTGCACTCTACTAGTTACAAAATCAAAAAATTCTGGAGGATTTGTCAAGCATGATTTCCCTTTCATAAATTCCTGCTGACTTGGACCGATCCTGTCACTGCTTTCCAAATGCACTGCTATTTCATCTTAAATAATTGATTCCAACATTTTCCCCACCACCGATGTCAGGCTAACCAGTCTATAATTCCTTGTTTTCTCTTCTCCCTACTTTTAAAAAAAGTGGTGTTACATAGGAACTGATCCAGAGTCAATAGAATATTGGAAAATGATCACCAATGCATTCACTATTTCTAGGGCCACTTCCTTAAGTACTCTGGGATGCAGCCTATCAGGCCCTGGGGATGTATTGGGCTTCAATCCCATCAATTTCCCGAACACAATTTCTTGATTAATAAGGATTTCCTTCAGTTCCTCCTTTTCGCTAGACCCTCGAACCGCTAGTATTTCCGGAAGGTTATTTGTGTCTTCCTTAGTGAAGACAGATCCAAAATACTTGTTCAATTGGTCTGCCATTTCTTTGTTCCCCATTATAAATTCACCTGATTCTGACTGCAAAGGACCTACATTGGTCTTCAATAATCTTTTTCTCTTCACATATCTATAGATGTTTTTGCAGTCAGTTTGTATGTTCGCTGCAAACTTCCGCTCATACTTTATTTTCCCCCTCCTAATTAGACGCTTTGTCCTCCTATGCTGAATTGGAAATTTCTCCCAGTCCTCATTTTGCTGCATTTTCTGGCCAATTTATATGCCTCTTCCTTGCATTTAACACGATCCTTAATTTCCCTTGTTAGCCACGGTTGAGATACCTTTCCTTTTTTATTTTTACTCCAGACAGGGATATACAATTGTTGAAGTTCACCCATATAATTTATAAATATCTGCCATTGCCGATCCACTGTCAGCCCTTTAAGGATCATTTGACAGTCTATCCTAGCCAATTCTCGTCTCATACCATTGAAGTTACCTT
The DNA here is from genome assembly GCF_044704955.1 of Pristiophorus japonicus. Classification (NCBI taxonomy): domain Eukaryota; kingdom Metazoa; phylum Chordata; class Chondrichthyes; family Pristiophoridae; genus Pristiophorus; species Pristiophorus japonicus. The sequence goes on from NC_091995.1 coordinate 51,727,770, forward strand.
TCCTTAAGTTCACGACCCTAGTCTCTGAATTAACACTGTCACTCTCCATCTTAATAAAGAATTCTACCATATTATGGACACTCTTCCCCAGCGGGTCTTGTGCAACAAGATTGCTAATTAGTCCTCTCTCATTACACAACAGCCATTCTAGGATGGCCAGCTCTCGCGTTGGTGCCTCGATATATTGGTCTAGAAAGCCATCCCTAATACACACCAGGAAATCTTCCGCCACCTCATTTCTACCAGCTTGGTTAGCCCAATCTATATGTAGATTAAAGTCGCCCATGATAACTGCTGTACGTTTATTGCACGCATCCCTAATTTCTTGTTCGATGCCATCCCCAACCTCACTACTCCCTTTTGGTGGTCTGTACACAACTCCCTCAAGCGTTTTTTGCCCTTTGGTATTCCACAGCTGTATGGTGATTAGTTGGGTATATTCACGGCTCAGATAGACATATTTTTAACTCTAAGCGAAGCAAGGAATTTTGGGATTGGAGTAGGAAGTGGAGTTCAGGTTGAACATCAGTGATGATCTTATTGCATGGTGGAGTCGGTTTGAAGGGTCGTGTGTCCTACTCCTGCTCCTAATACATATGTTGTTCTGTTCTAATAGATTCAATGTTGTTGAAACCATCAACCTCATGTTCCGCTCCAAGCCAGACACTATACTGATATGGACATATCTGATCATTCCAAATCTCGCGACTACATCCCAGTGTAGGCACACCATCACCATGGATTTCAGAGGTCCAAGAATTAGCACATTATCAATAACCCCAGAGCTGATCATTATTTGCAGCTTTACCCGTATTGCTCATATGTCAAGAACTGAAAAATGATGATCTGGAGCGCCTATCTCTCTAAGGGGGCGAAATTGCCTGTGCCCCGATCGGGGGTGTTAACTTTATGGGGCCAAGACTTTAAGTGCCTGGCGTAGATGTCTCGCCCCCACCGTGGAAATGTCCTCAATTGCACGCAAACAAGCGGAGCGCAATCTCGCGCTCCAATTCCTTTGGGGCTGGTAACCGGTGTGCTCCAAGGTCGTTGTAGGAAGTGGTACATGGATGCTCCGCGGAGTGATGACGTGTTTCAAAGACCCTCCTCTTAGATTAAAAGGGAGGGCCGCTGGGCACTCTGCAAGACCTCTGCTGGCCTCCAGTAAGACAACAGGGCAATGTGAGAACGGCCTGAAGCCCTACACCCAAAACAGCGTGCTGGGCTACAGGTTGACGGCCCAAATCACATTAATGCTACCATCGTTGAGCTGGCCCAAGAGACGGCCTACAGAAAAGGGCGCTGCCGCCGTCTCTTTAACTATCGTCCTGAGAGAGGAAATCGGCCAGCTTCGCTATTGCCTGCCTTGCCGCCCACGGTGATGATTCCTTCGCTGCTTCTACGGCGGCCCGGGTGCAAACCGTGGGGCGTGGCTGTGCCATGGCGGCACCTCCGCCAGCTCCCAGGCAATTTCTCAGTTGCCGGTAGTGCCCCCACCCCCAGGGGAAAAGTGTCTTGTGCTACAAAAAGAGACAATTTCAGCCGCAAACACTTGAGACTTTCAACTAGCGTTACTAAGCACCCTTCGAAAAGAATACATTGGAGCTGTAGAAATTAGAGCGGCATTGCACCTTTATGTGCTCCAGAGCGAGTGATAGTCTGTCAAGTCCCTAGTTCCAAGTTCTGAGCACCAGGCTTTATATGTACTGAGCCAACTGTGCAGCGAATGATGTTTCAGGGCAGGATGCAGCTTCCAAGAGGTCTCTGTAGCTTGCTGCAGTAATATTGGGGCCTCCCTCCATTCAATGCTATAGACATGTAGAAGAACAGCTCACTCAGTTGTATGGACTGCATGGACAGCAATAAATCATACAACTGTTCTTCTAATGCATTTAACTCTCCATCTTTAACATTCGCCGTTTCCAACCACAAGTGGAACACGGGCGCTAGCATTTGTAGGAGGCAATATGCAACACTGGTGACCATGAATCGCCAGCCCGTATTACACTCGGCTCCATTTTAATTCCCATCGAAATGAATGGAAAATAAAATCAGGTGAAGTATAAATTGCGCTGCTGAATTGCTAGCACCTGTATTGCCCGACTTGTCTTCAGATCACGGGTATTTCGTTCGCAGGCAACGCTCCTGATAATTCTGGCACGTTGCCGCAATATTCTACACATTCATTTTAATGGAGATAAAATCAGGCATAGTTCATGCACGATTTTACACTAGGCATTCCCAACAGACAGCTCTACTCTTTAATTCTGAGTGAGAACTGTTGGTAAAATTATCCCCGATGTACCTCATGGTGCTTAAACACTGTGGAACAAATTGGAAAAAATACTTTTCTATTGTACAATGTGGTTCAGCCTCAGACAGTTGCCGGCGAGTGCGATGGAGTCAGTGACTCGGGAACGCAGTTTGCAGCAGGGACTGTAAACAATGCCGTCGGTTTTCCCAATATATAGCTGGAGGTAATTCCTGCTCAACCAGTACTGGATCGCGGACAACCAGTCTGACAACTGAGTCATGTGCAGGAAAGATCCACACCATTACTGCAGAAAGACACGTCCTAAAATATTTTACTTTCTAAATAAATCAATGTTACATTTTCGACTTTAAAATTGTTGCTATGCTGCTGGTGAATGAGAAACAGTACCCCCTCTCTGGTGATTTGAGGAGGGGCCGCTTCCTAACCTGTTTGTTCAATGACTGTGACTAATGTCAGTAATTGGGCAACCTGATTACCCCGTGGACTCTCGGTCAGGTATAAAACAGTGGTTGCTGTGAAGCCATTGCATCTACTTCTTAATTAGACGAGCCAGCAAGATCACCGCTCCTTGAAAATGGGATGGCCAATAATTGTGCAGATAGAAGCTATTTTCTACCCGATTCTTGCAGCGATTGGTGTTCCTGGTAAGTCATTCTGATCAGTTGTTATTCCCTTACTGATGGTTAACTGTATTAATTCTCTTGTTGTCCAGCAACATTAGGGTAGATCATGACTTTGTGCTATGGTGTAAAGTGGGTGATAGGGAATGAGCCATCTGCTTTACATCTCTCCTGGAATTTATTTCCACTGACTTCAGTTGAATAAATAATCGGGGGAGGTGCAAATCACGCTGCCGATTCGTCATCACCCGTTTTACATCATCGCACGAAGTCAAAATCTGCCTCAATATCTATTTCTGTCCAATGTGTTCGCAGTTAGTAATTGCAGTTATCGTTCCATTAAAGTCAATGGAATTGGGAATCGGACGAGGTGTACAATTGGAGGTGAATTTGATATCCCACGGGTTACACCATTGCTCAAAGTTAATATTACACCCTGTCTGATTTCAGTTTCCATTGGGTGGATTTCTGCTTTTAGTTATGAACGGAAATCAGTAAGTAGATTATTAGCCGCAGATTTTACAATTCTCTCGACCTTTGCTTACATTGAATTAATTGAAAATGAAAATCCAATGCCGTGTAAAACACGTGGCTGATTGTCACAAGCTGGTTTCTGCCGCGCAGCAAAAGTGAAAATTCAGCCGCAGTGATGTTTATGGGAGCACAATAGGGTGAGGTGCAAAACTGGTCGGTTCAGTTTCCCACTCGGCAAATTAAGTTAACATTAACCCAAAGCCTCATCCACAAAATAAGGAAACACTGGTTCGTGAACTGTGGCACTATCTGTGCATGGAACAGTCCCGGTACAAAAGTAAGTCCCCAACACTGGGTGCCCATGAGGCACTGTGGTCAGATTGCCAGTGAAAGTGTTTACCACCAAAGTCTCACTCATCCAGCCAGGAGACCATCCCGGGTTTAATGCTGAGTGTTGAAAAATGTGCATCAGATACGCCATTAACATCTAATGAGTTTCACGTTTGTTTACTTTGTTGCTGGGATGTGGGCGACGCTGCCAAGGCTACATGTAATACCAAGTCCGAGTTTCCAGGAAAGCGCCTATTGAGTAGTATGCTGGAAGTAGTTTCAATGAAGGTTATGTCAACTTTGGGCATTAGCAACAAAATGGGCAATATTCAATTGACCGCCCATTATGTGTCGCTGGATTCCCCTTCCATTGACTCCAATGGATGGACAATGGGAAGCGGTGTATGAAGGGTGGATAACTTCATATCATCAATTTTACATAATGGCCCAATGGTAAAATGAACCCCAATGTGTTTGTTAATGCGAGCAGACTGATTATTATACTTTTAATCCACACAGTATTAGATTACAGAGCAGTATCAATCAGATTATTTGTAATAAAGGAAACTGGTCCACGACAATGCGATAGAGTAAACACTCGTGAAGTCAGTGAAATAAAATATCGTCGAGTTCGATAACGGACCACGGATCCGCTTTCGCCTGTTTCACACTATCGCCACAGTTAACATTATCCCCCAATGTGTGTTCTCTCAATCGGTGGTGATGATCTTTGCAACTGTGTCGATATAACTGTGTCGGAATTTGGAGACAATCACTTCATACCACAGTTTATTGTTTCCTTGAACTAATTCCCAGAATAAATTAGACATAAATTACTGTAATCGCGTTGCCAGGATTTGCCCGTTTAAACACTGTGGGGAAAAAAAGCAATGATTGAGTGATAGCAACAGAAATAGACAAATCGGTGTGATTTTACACACGCTGATCATCCCAGGCTTACACCTACAGTCAGTCACTTTCGCTTCTTTTCTCTTGCAGCTAATTTATTGACGATTGTGATTCTCTCCCGGGGAAAGTGCGGTCTCTCAAAATGCATCACTCGATATCTGATCGCCATGGCAATCGCGGATCTCCTGGTCATGATATTTGACGTGATACTGTATGCGATCAATGATATTTATTTCCCATATTCATTCCTGAACTATACTTCCGTCTGCAGAATCCATCTCTCCCTGATTTATTGTGTCATTGACTGCTCTGTCTGGTTCACAGTGACTTTCACCTTTGATCGCTTTGTAGCCATTTGTTGCCGGAATTTGAGAACTAAATATTGTACCGAAAAAAGCGCAGCTATCGTTATACTGACAGTTTGTGGACTGAGCTTTTTAGAAAATGTTCCAATTTATTTTATATATGAACCCCGGGAAATAATTGACAATCCCTGGTGGTTCTGTACTGTTCAGTCCAGCTTCTATACCTCTCCCGCCTGGATGGCCTATCTCTGGTTGGACAGCATTTTAACCCCATTTGCTCCATTTGTTTTGATTTTCCTTCTCAATGCTTTGACCATCAGACATATTTTAGCAGCTAATATTATCCGCAGGAGAATGAAAGGCATCGATGGTGAGAATCACAATGATCCCGAGATGAGGAATCGAAGGAAGTCGATCATCTTACTGCTCGCCATATCTGGTAATTTTGTATTGCTGTGGATGTTAACTCTTATATATTACATTTGTATACAAATGACAGATTCAGAGATTTTGCAGTCAGATTACACCGACCCTTTCACCATCATGGAAAAAACAAGCTATTTGCTTCAACGGCTCAGTTCCTGCACCAACACCTTTATTTATGCAGTGGCCCAGACTAAATACAGAGAGGAGTTAATGGACACGGTTAAAAGTCCCTTCACTCTCATAATTAATTTAATGAAACATTGATGCGAACAAGTTGGTTAGATAGCTGATTAGAACCGACATTGGTTCACAGTTGTATCTTTGCAAAACAGAGCAAATTGCAAAATAAGGCTAGATTTTCAATCGAAAGGAAGTCAGGTTCAATACTGGGCGGTTTATCAGTTCCGTCACTCATCACTCACAGCATGCAAGTGTAAATATACCGCGAGCAGTTACACTGTAGGCTCAGAATGTTGCTCCTCAGAAGGGACGATAAAGAATCTGCACCTCTTTTACACTGTGCCAGATTTTCCTTTTCAGGGAAATTGGGCGCTGTATCACCTGCCATTCACTATCGGCCCGTTTCCGTTTACTGGCAAAGTCCAATCTCTTCCCCAAAGGTTGTGTTCACAAAATATTCCTCTATACATAACTTTTTTGCAGTGTAAATCTCTTCATAGTATCCATTCCCTCTCGTTCAACACGTCAGAATCTCTTGAGGAGCAGAAGTGACAGTGTGGGATTTGCGCTCCGTGCCTTGTCCAATGGAACTGGGTTGGGACGAAGGCTTTTGCAGAGACGGCTGAATTTTAATATTCCTCGTTGGCGGATAGCCCATGGCATCGGGTGGAACACCGGGTTTACAACCCACTGGAGATTACTCTCAGCTGACTTTATTGCTGAGTGTTTCTAAATGTGAATGGTGAAGACCAGCCTTGCACCCGATTCGGTCAGTTTCCTGATGGGCGGGTCAGGTTAAAATTACATTTGAGCCCAGACTCGGAGGGGCAATGCCAGCTTCGCATCAGTGTCTCGCATCGACACCAAAGGTCCAATGTAAATGTTACTTTAGAAATGTCCTTACCCGTAGAACTTTAAAAACAAACGCATTTCTGCGCAGTGGTATTTTTCGTTTATTTCAGCTAAGATTTATTCAGAAAATTGTTATTTCTTTAAGCAGCAATGAAAGTTTCATGGTTGCTCTGAGAACATCTTCACTGGGATATTTCAGCTCATGTCAAGATTTGTTTCCACTTCAACTCTTCGGGGAGGAAATGTAGTTTTCATTCAGATCGATAAGTAATCCTGGTATCAATACTACATTTACGCAAGCCTTTAGGAGCAGGATATGTCCTGCTCCCATAACAACAGGACAGAAAAGCAAGGGGGATAATTTACCCTTTTGACAATAATGTACAACTGCTGATATCGGACACCCACGTATACACCTCGCCAGAGTTTCTTGTCGATTTACTTCCATGCTATGGAAAATCGGGCGAGTGAATGGTATGCAGCCGATCCGATATCGCATGTTTAATATTGTTGCCAACAGTTAAACATTCTCCAAATTCGTTGAGAAAATAACAAGAGCTAGAAATTGGTCCTCGTGACCGTTTTCCATGTGTAAGGAAGGTCAATTTCAGAGAGCCACGTCCTGCGTCCTATCAGCGCCAGAATTAGAGGCACTGCTGTAATTGCATAGTCAGCTGCTCAGGCGCCCAGTGCGCCGGCCTAAAACAGGCGTTAGGCCCGGTACATATATAAATGCAGGCCTAACGTCTGTTTCAGGACCCTTGCACAAAATTGGAAGCAATGTGAGGAGCAGGCTCTGGGCTTTCTCTGCTAATGTTCATTCATCGGCCGTTAGGCCCGGTACATATATAAATGCAGGCCTAACGTCTGTTTCAGGACCCTTGCACAAAATTGGAAGCAATGTGAGGAGCAGGCTCTGGGCTTTCTCTGCTAATGTTCATTCATCGGCCGCCGCGACCTACGCAAATATCGTCAACAACAACAACTTGCATTTCTACAGCGCTTTAAACGTAGTAAAACATCCCAAGGCACTACACAGGAGCAATTATCAACAATATTTTTGGAAATAGGAGGTGGGTGGTGTGGCTTGTCCCATCCACCTCCACGGAGGTGTGTGGGGGGCCTGACCCATCCACCTCCATGGCACGAACCTGGTATTGCAGTACTTCCAGGAATGGTGCAGTGGCTCCCGGCCTTTTAGCTAAGAGCATTGGCGCAGAGTGATCCTTGATGTGTGCAAGGTGACCTCTGGCGTTTGTGATTTGACAAAGAATTGGAAAGATTGGCAACGAAAAATTTAAAAAAAATAAATAAATAAAAATAAAAAAAAATTAAAAAAATTATCAACAATATTTCACACCAAGCCAGATAACGAAATATTAGCACAGGTGGCCAAAAGCATGTCTAAGAGAGAAGTTTTAAGGAGCCTCTTGAAGGGGCGAGCGAGAGGTGGAGAGGTGGTGAGGTTTAGAGTGTGAATTTCAGAGCTCAGGGCCTTGGTACAAATGTGCCTTTTAAACATTTCCTGTGGATCCAGGAGGAAAAGGAATGCTCTTCCCAGCTGCACAGCACCTGCCAACTTATAACCGCGCTGGTTCAGTTGTTTCCTGACCTGCCCTCTCAGGACTAACATGAGGGCACCTACACACGTGACATGGGCCGGCAGCTCGTTGGTTTTGGGCCATGCGTCTGTCTGCTGTCTGCGCCCCGAAACATACAAAAAAACAAATTATAGTCCAATGCCTTGCAAAAAACGTGTGCATGTTGCAGAGCAGTGAGTGCAGTCTTAATTCAGGAGCTGGAGTTCGGATTGTGGTTTGGGATGTTCAAAGAACGCAAGTGATCGCCACTGAAGCTTAAAAACAGATTTCATACTATTCTGGTTTACACTTGGTCGGGTATCTAACGTTATCAGGGTGAGACAACTCCCTCCAGTAAATCTGATTGTGTCACTGTAGATGAAAGGTCCATTATCAGTTTAGATTTACACCATCACTTTGTGTCAGTGCGAATAAGGAACGGCCTGCAACTGACGATGGGTTTGCGGTGTAAACACATTCGGCTGGCAGGATTCAGCAGGGAGAGAATAGTATACTGCCTGTAAGAAATCATGAATATGAAGAAATTGTGAAATATAAATGAAATAATGATTATATAAATGAAGTAATGATGCCTGCTCAGCAGAAGCAGAGAGCCAAGGTTGATACGAGGTCAGGCCACGAATTACCAGCCTTCCAGCAGACATGATTAAACTGATAACAGAGATTGCAAGAAGCTGTGGGATTAACATTCTTTCTACAGAAGAACAACAAGATATTTAGAAACAGAGATAAGGAAAAAAATTAACCTCATGAGGGTGGGAGAGAGCTGTCAGAGATACTAAGTCCCCTGTAATTGGACAATGGAATGCGTAAAAATGATTGTTGCACGGTATTCCACCACCCCACCGAAACAAGGTATAAAAACTAGCAACCGAGAGAGAGAAACAGGCAGACTGAGAAGAGGTTTCCTCAAGGTAGACCGCATGCTGGCTTCGGAGTAACACCTCCACCAGCTCGGGATCTGCTCCGAGACCACCGTTCGTACTCAATGTCCATCCGTTCCATTCCAGGGCCGGAGAACATTTTCATCTGTCACGGGTCTATCTATCTTCATCGCATGTTGTATCTGAACTTACTTATAACTGCTACTGTTTAATAAAACGCCTTACAACTTGTAAGACCCTTTGGGTAATCTGTGTGTGACCTCTGTTCCAAATCTTACATGCTGGAATTTCTGACATGTCCTCACTTCCAGATTCGCACTTATCCCGCCAATATACCTGATCTGAGTGTCGGTGCTTTTCTTTATCAGAGGCCGGGAGACCGTAGTCGTGTCCCACATAACCCACACTGCAGTTCGCAGGTGCTTTCCCTGACCTTAAGTGGCTGACATTCTGGACCTGACCCACGCTGCCATTCCCTGCCTCGTTGTACCGTCATACACAAACTAACCTCTGTTGCCTAACCAGATACAATTCTACACATGCTGTCTCTTTGCAGTTTAGCGATTTATCATATGCATTGCGAAAATAAAAAAAGTTTTCAACTTTAACAGCAAGTTAGCAAATGACCACTTTAAGAGAGAAATATTGGATGAATGCATAAAGGATGGTTAAAGGATTCGGTACAGTAGATAGGGGCAACCTATTCCCCCCCCAGCCTTCTCTTTTCTCGATATATGATCACAGAATGCTCAGCTTTTCCTGGTAAGTATAACTTCTCCATTCCGGTATCATTCTTGTAAATTTTATTTTCTCTGCCTTCTCCAGTGCCTCTATACATCCTTTTTTACAATATGGAGACCACAACATGTATGCAGTATTCTAAGTGTGGTCTAAACAAGTTTCGATGGATTTTAACATATATTCTCTGTTTCAGCATTTCATTCCTCTTCAAATAAAACCCAATGTTTGGTTTATGTTTTTATGGCCTTACCCACGCTTGTCGCTCTTTTTAGTGATTTGTGTATCTGTACCCCGAGGTAGCTTTGCACCTTTTCCCCATTGAGACTTTTTTTTCAATCAGTATTTGGCCTTCTTATTCCTCTTACCAAAATGTAACACCTGACACATATCTATATTCAATTTCATTTTCCAATTTTACATCCATTCTGTGGGATTATTGATGTCCTCTTGCAGTTCGTGGTAGAAATCTACAATATTAATTATAGCCACCGATTTGGTGGCGTCCGGAAGTTTTAATTATACTTCTGATTCCCGACTCCAAAATCCTTTAAGTAAATTGTGAACAACAGTGGTCCCACAACCAATCCTTGTGGAACGGAACATCACTTACCGCCTTTTGCCAGTGAGCAATCACCCTGAACCCTTATTTTGTTTTCTGGACAGTAGCCAGCTTAATATCCATTCTGCTCCTTGTCCCTTGACTCCACAAGCTCTGATCTTAATGGTGAGTCCAGTATGCAGTATCTTATCGAAGGCCATTTTAAAATCCAAATATATTACATGTACAACAATATCCTTGTTCAACATTCTGTGACTGCTTCAAATAATTCAATAAGGCTATTACATCTTTCCAATTATGTGTCTTAGCATCGATGTCAAGATATCTGGTCTATTGATCCCTGGACTTGTTCTATTTAAATGTAGGTATAATATTATCGGTATGCATGTTATCTGGCAAGATATAGCCTTCTAATGTACACTGTGGTTCAGCCTCAGACTGCTGTCAGGGAGAGCGATGATGTCAGTGACTCAGGAACGCAGTTTCCAGCAGGGACCAAAAACAACGTCTTCGGTCTTACCAGTATTTAGCTGGAGGTAATTCCTGCTCATCCAGTACTGGATCTCGGACAATCAGTCTGACAATTGAGAGAATGTGCGGGGGTCGAGAGAGGTGGGGCTGAGGTAGAGCCGGGAGTCGTCAGCTTACATGTAGTAAATGTTGCCAAGGGGCAGCATGTAGATTATAAATAGGAGGGATCCAAGGATAGATTATTGGGGGACTCCAGAAGTAACAATGAGGGAGCAGGAAGAGACGCCATTGCAGGAAATTCACTGGCTATGATTAGACAGATAAGCATGGAACCAGGCGAGTGCAGTGGCACCCAGATGGACGGTGGTGGAGAGAGGCGTTGGAGGATGATGGGGTGGTCAACCAAGTCAAAGGTTGCAGACAAGTCAAGAAGGACGAGGAGGTATATGTTACCTTTATCACAGCCACTTTGAGGGGGGTTGGGGTGGTAAAATGATTGGAGGGATTCAATCATGGAGTTCCAAGAAAGATGGGCACGGACTTTTGAGGTGACAACACCGTCAATGACATTGAAGAGGAAAGGGAAGTTGGAGAAGGGGCGGTAGCTTGCAGGCACAGCGGGGTCACGGGTTGTTTTTTGAGGAGAGGCGTGATGAGAGCAGATTTGAAGGTGAGGGGGACAGTACTTGAGGAGAGAAAACAAATAACAATGTCAGCTAACATGGGAGCCAGAAAAAGATGTTGGGTGGTCTTCAGTTTCATGGGAATAGGGTCGAGAAAGCAGGAAAGGGCTCTCATAGACAAGATGAGTTTAGCAAGGTCATGAGGGGAGGTCGGAGAGAAACCAGAGACAAATGTGAATTCAGGGCTAGGGCAAAGGAAATCCTTAGAGGAGGTTTGACACTGTGGGATAGAGGAAGGAAGGGAAGTCGTTGAGTCAGCTGATTGAATGGCCTCAGTCTCAGAGACAAAGAAGTCCATGATCTCTACGCATTTGTTGTTGGAGGCGAGGGTGGAGGAGACAGTGGAGAGGAGTTGAAGAAGACAGTTAGCAGTAGAGCATAGAAGCCAGGGTTATCTTTCCAATCCAGAATGGTGATGGAATAGTGAGCAGATTTGGCAGTCAAGGGCAGGACTCGATAATGCTTTATCAGCCAGATCTGCTGGCGAATTGCTAAGCCAATTTTCTGCTAAATCTATTCAGGTTTGCGTCACTTGGACTTCAGTGAGCGGAGATGAGAGCCGTACCAAGGGGAACGGGCAGCGTGGGAGAGGTTAACGGCGGTGGGGATGGTTTGGTTCCATTTAATTGTCTCCAATTTCCCCTGCAAGTGACACACAATCCTGACTTGGGAGTATGTCGCCATTCCTTCATCGACGTTGACTATATATCCTGGAACTCCCTCACTTACAGCACAGCACTATGGGAGTACCATCACCACACGGACTGCACCGGTTCAAGACGGCGGCTCACCACTACCTTCTCAAAGGCAATTAGGGATGGGCAATAAATGCTGGCCTTGACAGCGACGCCCACACCCTATGAACGAATAAAATTAAACTTTCTTCAGTGCAAATTTACCATGCATTTCCGGATGGTACTTGCTCATATGTAACAAATCACAATTATACACATAACCTGATTATCATGCACCACGTGCCACCCAATACTAACTATTCTTGGGCTTTCAGGTTATCATCAAAAGATTGGAGTCATCTGGAGATCTCCCAGTGCATGTCCCAATGCCTTGGGTCGTGTTCAGACTGTCAATTAAGTTTTATTGGAAGGTACATAGGCAAGGACACAAATGTCTCCAATAAAAAACTATCCATTTACTATCCATAATTAGACTTTTCTGACTTTCACTAGAAAGCTAGGACAATTCCATTTGTTAATGTAATTTTCCAGTATCTATTTACATTGTAAGTGGGGCATCCCATTAATTACCATTCCACCTCATTCAGGAACTTTATTGTCTGATACAATATTTAAGATAGAAAACATAAATCAAAATTTCCCGCTTGATCAAGATAAGTCAGCCAATGATTGCTGTTAAGTTCTTAAATTCTTAAAACTGCTGGATCACTTGCTGCACCATCATTAAGAACTTTAAATAAAACATTCTCATCGGGGAAGATAATAGTTTTAGATTACAAAAATCCACTCAATTACATTATATTCCTCTTTGTTCTTTCTTCAGATGCCTTTGAAATGACTAAAAAAATATTGAGTAAAATGGAGAAAAATTAGTTTACACATTTCAACAAATCAAGACAAACTGCTTTGGAAATTGCGACAGCAACTGCAACGCAAAGGTTAAATCTTAGATTGAAACTTACTCTCTTGTTTTTTTCACTTTTTCCACCAGCTTAACTTAAATATTTACACACATTCTCAGAACCTCCAAACCAAGACAAGATTACAAAGTGTTAAATGGCTTTTAGCTCTGTGCACGGAGAACTGGGGGAAGCTGAAACAAACATGTCAGACACATTTTTTTAAAGAGACATTCAGACAAAAGGAATGCTGTAACTTTTTAAACATTCATACATACTTTGTAAAAATACATTAACATTCATACGGAAAACAAAAAAACTGTAGAACGGCAGAAAAGAGACATAGTATTTCCTTTTCTCCTTTATTTCATCGTAATTATTTCCTGCTTTCCCCATAACCCAATTTTCAATTTCTGATGTTTTCTGCTGAATCCCACTTTTTTACAGATTACTGCCACTGGGAATCTGAGAGAGTAGGGTGGGGGTCTCACGACCAACGGGGCACACGCGGAGGTGAGTGAATATAGTTTGCAATAGTTAATAGCCATCTGGTAGTGATCCAATTTTCTAACCATCGCAACTGGGGAGTTCGTGGTAAATTTGCCTTTGCGACCAATACCCTGTTTCAGCTCCAAGGGAAGGGATCCTTGCATAGTTATCTTCATTGAAATGTCAAATCACAATCAAAGGTGGGGCATGCCCTTTGTAGGATCAGGGTCGGATTCAGGAATGATGGTGACGAAGGAGCAGGAGTTGACCAACAATAATTGTTGGCGGCTTCCAGGATCAACAGTGCAGACTACCACCATCACGGTATTAGAGAGGAGAAGTTATCTCCCGCTGAAAGGCCTGCAGGAGTTACAGGAGAAGTGGAAGCAGAGCCGTCGGCTTGGGTTGCTGATGCACCGCAGCAACCAGTCGTATCCCCAGGCCAATTTGCATAGCCCCTAAAGCTGCCTCCTTTCTCTCCAGCCGCTGTTCGACCGAGTCGTGGTCTGGTCGTCCTGAGGGGTTGTGGCATTGATGGGCATAGCGGCCTAGGTGATTAAAGACATAGCAGCACAACGGGGCACCTTTGTCTGGCCCGGTGATTTTGTTTCGACAGTGGCCCTTCAGCGGCTGCTACTTTAACTTTAGTGGGTGTTCTCGGGAATATTGTTATGGGTCTGGTCACAAGCAGTTCTGGCATGGATCCATACTTGTCCTCAGGGGTTGTCTTTTGAGATGTAAACGCCCAATGCATTATGGATCAATGGTTGGAGGCCACTCAAAAAGAGAGTTTGAACGTAGGTGAAGTAGTTCCCTCCACCACCGTTGCTGAGCTGGCAGATGTCATGGAGTTTATGTATGAAGGCATTCGGGCTGTTGGTAGGGCCATGATTGATGTTATCTAGGAACTGGTGAATGTTGATTTCCACCTCCCATAGTGGTTGACATAGTTCTACCTCAATATCTTCTATTGCGCCATCCACCAGAATGTCCAAATCCATTTCTGTTTTAATTGAGGAACACATATGCAGGAGTATGGGCTTGAGGTCATCCCCTTCTAGTTCCGGATGTGTAAGCTTCTAAATCTCCCACCACTGCCTGAGGCTGATGCATTGTCCAGTTTAGCTTGAGGTGCACCGACCTCAACCATGGTTATGGTCGTGGTTTATACCTCGTTACTCGTGTTCGAGGTTTGTTCCCCGACCAGGTCTCGGTCAGCCTGGCTCTTGGGCTCACTCACTGCCTTAGCTCGGGTGACCATACGTACACTGGTACCACCTCACCTGCCTTACCTTCCTTGTGTGGTGGAGGTGGAGCAGGGGGAGAAGAGGGAGCAGGGTTCTCAGCTATATTGTCCCAGAAAGGGCCGAAATATTTCCGTTTGATTTGGGAGACAGCAGCCACCACTGATTTATGCCTGAAGCTGTTCGGTTTTGCTAAGCACAGAGAGTGGTCTGCTTTTGGGGAGGCGAAGGTATAATTCCCTTAAAGCGCCCCTTTCATCTTCTAACCTCACCCAACTTGGTATAATCTGCCTGTAGTTCCAAAATTTTGTTCCAGTACTTGGTTTAGTTATTTTCGCAATGGGCCTTTCTTTCCCAGCGTATCTGATTGTGAAGAACAGAAATGATTTCGTGCCAATCGTTGCTACCTTTTTTTCAGCTTGTCCATCTCTTCTTTTAAATCATTGTTTTCTTATTTAATTGAGCATCGCACAATTGTGCTCCATAAGCTAACATGTCTCGGCCTTCTTTCAGCTTAAGTTTGCTTTCCTGGATAACCTCAGAGACTCTTTGAAGAATGTAATCATAATTCCCCTAACTATATTCTCGGATTTTTAGATGGTCCTTTGCTGCAGATTTTTCTGTCAGACTCTATATTAATGTTCCCAGTGATAGGCCAACGCCATTGTGTTTCTGGTTTTATCTATTTATCACGCTCTCTTTGTCTTCTTTCAGAGAGACCCCTACCCAGGCTTGGCGATGATCACGTGCATGTGACCAAGTCTCCCCAGTCCTCGAATCGTAAGCTGACAACTCCCAACTCTGTGACCCCACTTCTGACAGCACTGCAAGATTTGGATCACAGGTCCCACACAGAATATACAAGGGTCTTAGAAGTTGTAAGGCGTTTTATTAGGGAGCGGCAGTTATGATCAAAATCAGATACAACATGCGATGAAGATAGATATAGTAGACAACTTCATCTTAGGCAGTCCATCGGATCAAGGAAGGCTTACTTCCACTCTTAAAATGAGTCCTCAGGTTGCTGAACAGTCCGATATGAGAGCCACAGTCCCTGTCACAGGTGGGACAGATAGTCATTGAGGATAAGGGAGGGTGGGACAGATTTGCTGCATGCTCTTTCCACTGCCTACACTTGATTTCTGCATTCTCTTGGCGACGAGACTCGAGGAGATCAGTGCCCACCCGGATGCACTTCCTCCACTTAGGGTGGTCTTTGGCCAGGGACTCCCAGGAGTCAGTGGAGATGTTGCACTTTATCAGGTAGGCTTTGAGGGTGTCCTTGTCACGTGTCCTCTGTGCATCTTTGGCTTGTTTGCCGTGAAGGCATTCCAAGTGGAGCGCTTGCTTTGGGAGTCTTGTGTCTGGCATGTGGCCAATGTGGCCTGCCCAGCGGAGCTGATCAAGGGTGGTCAGTGCTTCAATGCTGGGGATATTGGCCTGGTCGAGGACACTAATGTTGGTGCATCTGTCCTACCAGGTGATTTGCAGGATCTTGCGAAGACATCAGTGGTGGTATTTCTCTCCAGCGAATTGAGGTGTCTAGTGTACATGGTCCATGTCTCTGGACCATACATGAGGGTGGGTATTATTACAGTCCTGTAGACCATGAGCTTGGTGGCAGATTTGAGGGCCTGGTCTTCAAACAATCTTTCCCTCAGGCGGCCGAAGGCTGCACTGGTGCACTGGAGGCGGTGTTGAATCTCGTCATCAATGTCTGCTCTTGTTGATAAGAAGCTCCCCAGGTATGGTAAATGGTCCACATTGTCCAGGGCCGCACCATGGATCTTGATGGCTGAGGGGCAGTGCTGTGTGGCAAGGACAGACTGGTGGAGGACCTTTGTCTTACGGATGTTTAGCATAAGGCCCATTCTTTTGTACGCCTCTGTAAATACATCAACTATATCATGTAGTTCAGCCACTTTATGTGCGCAGACGCAGGTGTCATCCGCGTAATGTAGTTTGACGACAGAGATTGGAGTGGTCTTGGACCTGGCCTGGAGTCGGCAAAGGTTGAACAGCTCCCACTGATTCTGTACTTTAGTTCCAATCCAGCGGGGAGATTGTTGACTGTGAGCTGGAGTATGGCAGCAAGGAAGATTGATAAGAGGGTTGGGGTGATGATGCAGCCCTGTTTGACCCCGGTCCAGACGTGGATTGGGTCTGTAATGGATCAGTTGGTAAGGATCACGGCCTGCATGTCATCGTGGAGCAGGCAGAGGATGTTGAACATTTGGGCGCATCCGAAACGGAGGAGGAGACTCCATAGACCCTCGCAGTTGACAGTGCCAAAGGTCTTTGTAAGGTCGATGAAGGCCATGTTCCCTGCATTTTTCCTGCAGCTCTCACGCTGCAAAAATCATTTGCGTTGTGCTCCGTAGGGGACAAAATCTGCACTGTGAATACGGGAGGAGCTCCTCGGCCACAGGGGAAATCCTCAGTGACTCTGGGAGGAGCTTCTCGGCCACAACCCATGACAGACGAGAATGATCTATGTACCCGGCACAGAACGGGTAGATGTTGAGGCAGAGCAGTGGTTTCGGAGCAGATCCCGAGCTGGTGGAGGTTAGTCCGAAGCCAACAAGAGGTCCACCTTGAGGAAACTGTTTCCTCAGTCTGCCTGTTTCTTGCTCTCAGTTGACAGTTTCAGAGGGTCCGTTGATGTCGTGCATCAATCATTTTTACCCATTCCATGGTCCAATTACATGGGAGTGACTACCTCTGAAAGATCCCTCCCATCCTCAAGAAGTCAACATTTCCTTATCTTTGTTCTAAATGCCTTGTTGTTCATCTATATACAGTTTGCATATCCTACAGCTTCTTGCTACCTCCGTCATCAGTCTAGTCATGTCTGCTGGAAAGCCTGTTGTTTGTGTTCTGACCTCGAACGAAACGTCGCTCTCTGTGTCTGCTGAGCTGGCAAAATACTTTTTTTATAAATACATTATTTCGTTAATAATTTGCAATTTCTTCAGATACATGATTTAGTCTACATATAGACTGGGCAAACCAAATATGCTGTAATAGTGTAGAGGACGAATTCATGGAATGTATACACGATGGTTTCCAGATCAGTATGTTGAGCAACCAAAGAGGGAACAGGCTATTTCAGATTTCATATTGTGCAATGACAAAGGGTTAATTAATAACCTTGTAATAAAGGGGCATTTAGGTATGAACGACCATAATATGATCGAATTTTTTATTGAGTTTGAAAGTGATTTAGTTAAATCCGAAACTGAAGTCTTAAGTCTAAAGAAAGCAAACTACATAGGTATGAGGGGCGAGTAGGCTACAGTAGATTGGGAACTACATTAAAAGGGATACAAGCAATGGCTAGTATTTAAAGAATTAATATATAATTTAAAAAAACATACGTTCTTTTAAGGCACCAAAAACCGCACAGGAACAGGGGTCCAACCGTGGCTAACAAGATTCGTTAAAGATAATATTATATCAAAGGGAGAGACTTATAAAGTTGCCAAACTGAGCAGTAAGCCTGAGGATTCGGAGGATGTTAGAATTCAGCAAAGCAGGACCAAGAAATTGATCAAGGAAGGAAAAAGAGAATATGAGAGTAAACTTGCGAGAGACATAAAAACATATGGTAAAGGCTTCTAAGGGTATGCAAAAAAAAATGAAAAGATCAATGAAAGTAAATGTAGGTCCCTTACAGGCTCAGACAGGAGAAATTAAAATGAGGAATGAGGAAATGGCAGGGAAATTAAACAAATACTTTGTGTCTGTCTTCACAAGGGAAGACATGAACAACCTCCCAGGAATAGTCGAGAAGCAAGAGTCTAGCGAAAATAAGGAACAGAAAGAAATTAGAATTTGTCAAAAAATAGTCCTGGAGAAATAAATGTGACTGAAAGATAATAAATCCCCTGGATCTGAAGGCCTACATCCTCGGGATTTGAAATAGGTGGCGATACAGATAGGGGATGCAGTGGTTGTCATCTTCCAAAATGCAATACATTCTAGAACGGTTCCCGTAGATTAGAAGTTATCTAATGTTACCCCGCTATTTAAGAAGGGGGAGAGAAAACGAGGAATTAAAGACCAGTTAGATTGACATCAGTCATAGGGAAACTGCTGGAATCTATTATTAAGGAGATGGTAACAGGGCACTTAGATTACAATAATAGCATTGGGCAGAGTTAACATGAATTTACGAAAGGGAAATCATGTTTGTCAAATATGTTGGTTGTAACTAGTAGAATAGGTACGGTGGAACCAGTGGATGTGGTGTATTTGGATTTTCAGAAGGCATTCAATAATGTGCCAGACAAGAGGTTATTAAACATAATTAGGACTCGTGGGATTGCGGGTAATATTCTTGCATAGTTTGAGGATTGGTTAATGGACAGAAAACAGAGAGGAGGAATAACGGGTAATTTTCAGGATGACATGCTGTAACTAGTGGGGAACCGCAAGCATCGCTGCTTGGGCCCCAGCTATTGGCAATCTGTATCAATGCTTTGGATGAAGGGACCAAATGTAATATATTCAAATTTGCTGATTGTACAACGCTCTGTAGGAAATAAGTTGTAAGGAGGATGCAAAGAGGCTTCAACTCGATATAGACAGGTTAAGTGAATGGGCACGAACATGGCAAATGGAATATAATGTCGAGAAATGTGAAGTAATCGGCTTTGGAGGAGAAATAGAAAAGCAGAGTCTTTTTTAAATGTTGAGAGATTGGGAAATGTTGTTGTTCTGCGGGACCTGGGTGTCCTTGTACAGGAATCACTGAAAGTGAACATGCAGGAACAGCAAGCAATTAAGAAAGCAAATGGTATGTTAGCCTTTATTACAAGAGGATTTCAGTGTAATAAGTAAAGACATATTATTGCAATTATATCATCATCATCGGCAGTCCCTCGAAATCGAGGAAGAATTGCTTCCACTCTAAAAGTGAGTTCCTGGGTAACTGAACAGTTCAATGCGGGAATTACAGGCTCTGTCACAGGTGGGACAGACAGACATTGAAGGAAAGGGTAGGTGAGAAGACTGGATTGCCGCATGCTCCTTCCGCTGCCTGCATTCGATTTCTGCATGCTCTCGGTGACGAGACTCAAGGTGCTCAGTGCTCTCCCGGATGCTCCTCCTCCAATTAGGGCGGTCTTTGGCCAAGGACTCCCAGGTGTCGGTGGGGATATTGTATTTTTTCAAGGAGGATATTTGAGGGTGTCCTTGAAATGTTTCCGCTGCCCACCTGGGGCTCGCTTGCCATGTAGGAGCTCCGAGTAGAGCGCTTGCTTCGGGAGTCTTGTGTCAGGCATGCAAAACAATGTGGCCCACACAAAGGAGCTGGTCGAGTGTGGTCAGTCCTTCGATGCTGGAGATGTTGGCTTGATCAAGAATCCTAACGTTGGCATATCTGTCCTGATTTTCAGGATCTTGCGGAGACATCGTTCGTGGTGTTTCTCCAGCGACTTGAGGTGTCTCCTGTATATGGTCCATGTCTCTGAGTCATACAGGAGGGTGGATATCACTATAGCCCTGTAGACCATGACCTTGGTACCAGATTTGAGGGCATGATTTCGAACATTCTCTTCCTCAGGCAGCCGAAAGCTGCGCTGGTGCACTGTAGATGATGATGAACCTCGTCGTTGATGTGGGCCCTTGCTGATAATATGCTCCCAAGGTACAGAAAGTGGTCCACCTTGTCCAACCCATTTATCTTGATGACTGGGGGGCAGTACTGTGTGGCAGGATCAGGTTGGTGGAGGACCTTTGTCTTACAGATCTTTAGTG
Source organism: Pristiophorus japonicus (assembly GCF_044704955.1). Lineage (NCBI taxonomy): Eukaryota > Metazoa > Chordata > Chondrichthyes > Pristiophoridae > Pristiophorus > Pristiophorus japonicus. The sequence continues at coordinate 51,748,164 of NC_091995.1, forward strand.
TAAGGACCAGGCTTTCGTATAGTTCAGTGAAGCTGTTGACTATGATTTGGAGTTCAGTCCCTGAATATGTCAGACGCAAGCGTCATCTGCGTACTGTAGCTCGACAACAGAGGTTGGGACGGTCTTGGATCTGGCCTGGAGACGCCGAAGGTTGAACAGGTTCCCACTGGTTTTGCAGTTTAGTTCCACTCCAGCTCCATTCAATATGATGCCACTCAAGAGATTATTAAACAAAATTAGGGCTCATCGGATTGGGGGCAATAAACTAGCATGATGAGACCGCACCTGAAGTATTATGTACTGTTTTGATACCCTTACCTATTTAAGGATATACTTACCATAGAGGAGTACAATGGTGGTTCACAATACTGATTACGGGGATGAGGGCATTGTCTTATGAGGAGAGATTGAGTATACTAGGCCTGTATTTTCCAGAGTTTAGAAGAATGAGAGGTGATCTCATTGAAACATACAATATTCTTACAGGGCTTCACAGGTGTTGTGGAAAGAAACCACCCGGAGATATGGGTAGGATGTGATGTGAGAACATTTCTTAGCTACAAATGGCCAAGCTTCCCATCATGCCTTGAGATTACAATGGCTTGTTACAAACATAGCTACAGCATCCATTAAAGTGTCATTCTTACTTACACGTGCTGGAATAATCAGTGGTTTTCATCACATCAGCAAATTAAGCAACACTACTATCCTATTAGCCCCTTAAGCCAGCTCCAGACCCTTGAAGTCGCCACGTCAGCCCCTCCTGTTACCCCGCACCCAGCCCCCGCGATCAGACCATGTCTGATTCAGGTAGGACACACGTAGCCCCGAAACTCTACCCGTGAGATTGTCCAGGGATCCAACTGGACTCCCGCGGGTATCGAATTTATAACTTTCAAGTTTTTCTTACAACTTTACCGATGCCCTGGTGACATTTACTGGGCCTGAAACCATATATAGGACAGAGCTATATGACATACGGATTAATTGGTACCTCCTTCACTGGGTGCGGTTTGTGACTATGGACACTGGGGTAAAAACAGAGAATGCTGGATATCTCAGCCTCTGTGGAGAGGAAGCAGAGTTAACATTTCGGGTCAATGACCCTTCGTCAGAACTGGTGAGTGTTCGGAAAGAACATATTCTTAACAAGCACTGAAAGGGCGGGAGGGGGAGGGGTGGGGCGAAGAAAGAACTAAATGGTAGGTCTGTGATAGGTTGGAAGACAGCAGAGATTGGAGAGGCAAAATGGATGATGGCCCAAATCCAATTGCAATGCCAGGAGTTAGAAAAACATTAGTCAAGATCGGATGTGAATAGCAGGTAATGACCAGCTGCCATTAGAGACGAGGATAAAAAAGAAACAGGCTCTGAGGTGAGGGTGGGTGGGGGGTGTGGGGGGTGGGGGGACGAAAGGGAGGAAAAGATTGTCAGCAGTTAAACTCTGCCATTTTTGAACACGATGTTGAGTCCAGAAGGCTGTGAAGTGCCGAAACGAAAGCTGAGATGCTGTTCCTCGAGCTTGCGCTGAGCTTTGTTGGAACAGTGAAGGAGACCGAGTACAGAGAGGTCAGAGTGGGAGTGGAGTGGAGAATTAAAGTGACAGGTGACCGGAAGCTCAGGGTCACACTTGCAGACTGAAGGAGGTGATCTACATGCAGTCACCAATCTACTTTTGGTCTCCCCAATGTAAAGACCGCATCGTGAGCAGCGAATACAGTATACTAAATTGAATAAATTACAAGTAAATCACTGTTTCACCTGAAAGGAGTATTTGAGGCCCTGGGACACTGGGCGTACCTTTTGTTTGAAATCATTACGTCTGCACCACTCGTGACACTCTCAGTCTTTGATAGCAACAGATGCACAGACTGATAACCAGGACGAGCACAGAGGCGATGGCGGCTGCCATTCTCCATATCTCCCACCCAATTGTACTGCATTTGGCCTGATTGGTGGTGCAATTTAGACCTGTCGGTGGTGGAGTCCTCCACTGCCTTGACCGTTCCTTTGGCCAACTGTCCCTGAATCTGTCCCCTAGCGATGAGCTACCGACTTTGACAGATGTATCTCATTGTTGTGATTAGGGCCTTCTCTACCGCTGCCCGAGTGACCTTCTCTGGTGTGTCATCCACATCCAGCTCATCATCCCACCATGGACTAAAGACAGGGCCTGTGAGAGCTCTACCTGCCAGTTGGAAGTCTCCCAAGGTGAAGGAGTCTGAGATTTGGAGACAGAAAGTATAATTATTCACACATATCAATCCTCCGTGGAGGTAGTTATTTTTGTCACAGACAGAAGACACCACTGGATCGGAGATGGTTGTACTGCCCTGGATGCACCTTCTAGAGGCTTGACTGTTACCACCACTCGCCCGTGGTCATAAGGAGGCTATTAATGCTGCCTGGTGCAGTATACCCACGTGTCCCTACTCGGTAAACCAACTTGTCTCTGACCACTCCCAGAGATTCAAATTTATATCCCCCTGGATACGTCCCATTCTTGTGGTATCATCATTAAGAACTTAAACTGAGTATAGTCTAAGAATAAGGGGTAACTGTGATGAGGTGGAATTTCCCCTCTCAGAGAGTTGTAAATCTGTGGAATTCTCTGCCTCGTCGAGCTGTGGAGACTGGGTCATTAAACATATTTAATATGGAGATGGACAAATATTAGAGTGACAAGGGACTAAAAGGTTATGGGGAGCAGGCAGGAAATTGGAACAGAGCCCAAGATCAGATCAGCCATGGCTCAGCAGGCTCGAGGGGTCAAATGACCTACTGCTGCTCAAAATTATTTTGCTCTTATGTACTGAAGCACTGTACTCCCGTACGGGGTCAAGTTCACGCCGGCCAAGGCTTCGATCATTGCTTGCTGGAATATAGCGGGACTATTTGTAATCCCTGTGGCAGCCGAGTCCAAGTATACTGCTGTTCTGCCATGGTGAACACAAACTCACTTTGTGACTCCGGAGCCAAGGGTAGGCTCCAAAATCCATTGGAGACATCCAATACCGTAAAAATGTTATGTTCTGGGGTTAAACCATTGCAAATTGTGGCCTGGCTCGCTACAATTGGGTGCAGTCTCGGGATGCATTTATTTAGCACTGTATAATCTATCGTAAGGTGCCAAGAGTCATCTGGTTTCCTAACCGGCCATACTGGGGAGTTTGTTGTTGAAGTGGTCTTTTTTAATATACCTTCCTTCAGTAATTCCTGAACTATTGCCTGCACAGCTGATCTTGCCTCTGGTTTAATAGGATATTGTTTAAATAGTTTGTGGGGTTTCCCCTCGACCACGACAGGTGTCACATTGACCCTCCCCCAATCCTATTTGTGCCGAGCCTCATACCTCTGGAAATTGGTAACACACAAGCCCAAAGACACCCTGAGCTGTCCACTACCGGGTCATAGGGGTGGTGGAAGCCACCCAGGCGGTATGTTCGGCTACAGCTCTCGGTCTGTGACTGTGCTTTCTGGTTCTCGGCCAGTCCGCCACACAACCTCTCCCCGCCTTGGGTCAATTATAGCTCCCGCTTCTCTAAATAGGTCAATCCCCGAGATTGTTCCCTCGTTTGTCGGACATATCCAAAAGTGGATGGGTATTAGCATTTCTTCCAATTCCAACAATTATAACTCACTCCTTCTTGCCTTAACTGATTTGCCTCCTACCACAATTATGTACATTGTCTTATTAGTAGTTGGTAAAGGTTCATCGGTTATCAAAACAGCCATAGCTGTATCCACCAATATCTCATACTGCTGACCAACCAGAAATGCTGTGGTGTAGATACGGGGGTCGTCTGAGCCGCCTGTGGGGACCGAGGCGAACTATTTATCGACCTTAGAGGACAGGTTAATTCTCTCCAAGATCTGATCTGGTGTGAGGATAATTATTGAAGATACAGATGATGCTGTCCCTGTCTGATGCCAGAGGGGCCTGTCCGTGGCTTCCCTCGACCTTCACGTAACAATGTTGTTTAGTGTGATCCACTTTCCCGCAGTTATCACATTCCACCGTGGACCTTCCCTGACTCCACTCTGTTTTACCTCTTCCATGCGGACATTCCCGTGCCATGTGGCCCGACTTCTCACAGTTAAAACTGTCATGTATCTCACATTACTGTACATAACTGTATCATACCATGCTATACATGACTGTAACTAATCATGACCTGTAACCACAAGCATACCTTACCACCAGGGGTGCACTTGCAGGAGACACTGCATATCGATTACACACAGGTGTATAAAGACAGGTCTCAGGCAAGTGTGGCATTCGAGAGTTGTGAAATAAAGGTGCAGGTCCTGAGTGACCTTGACTTCAGCATGTGTCTTGTGTGAGTCAGTACTGCAGGGTCAGGAGCTTACAGTGGCGACGAGTTACGGGATCACAGAATCCACAGAATGGCGACCAACGGCTCAGATGAAAAATACAATGCTGGAGATAATTGGGAGGACTTCAGAGAAAGGCTCCAGCAAAGCTTTGTAACCAAAGACTGGTTAGGCAACAATAAGGCAGACAAGAGAAGAGCCCATCCCTTGACCAGCTGTAGCTCAAAAACATACACCTTAATTAACGACCTACTGGCACCCGAGAAACCAGCAAGCAAGTCGTTTGAAGTGTTGAGCACACTGGTAAGAGACCACCTAAAGCCAGCGAGCAGCCTACACATGGCCAGACACAGGTTCTACAACTACAGACGCTGTGTGGGCCAGAGCATACCTGACTTTGTGGCGGAACTTCGGAGGCTGGCTAGTTTATGTGAATTCTCTGATGAACTAAGGAGAGAAGTACTGAGAGACTTTTTTATTGAAGGAATAGGACACGCAGGCAATTTCTGAAAGCTCATAGAGACCAAGAACTTGACCCCAGAGGCAGCAGCACTGGTTGCACAGACATTCTTGGCAGGAGAGGAAGAAATGAGGTTGATCTACACTGCGGGTACGACAACTAACGAAACATCGGAACAAGGGGTTCACACTGTGAAACAAGCCGCTACCCCCACACACAGACAAAGGCAGGAGAGCAGGCCCTCAACAGCAGGCAGTGGCGCCAGAAGCCATCAAGGGCCACATGAATGGCCGTTCACACCTCATCAACCCACAATGCGAGCAATCAACTACAAACTGAGACAAGCTCAAGAGAGATCAGCCAGACGCAGCTCATCTTTTGGAAACAATGGAAGTGGTTTGTACTGGAGATGTAGGGGAAGGCACTCATCAAGGGGGTGTTCATTTCAGCATGCCGTTTGCAGAAACTGCAACTATAGAGGGCATCTGGCCCACATGTGCAGAAAAACAGCGGCTCGGCTGGTATACGAATCGGAGGGGTCGGAAAGCGGACCAGAAGACGGTGGGGACAGTGCCCGGGACACCAAGGTACAGCGGGTCAACACGATCAATGGACACTGTTCTTACAACAAGACGCCTCCAATAATGATGAGGGTCCTACTCAACGGGATACCCGTCAACATGGATATGGATACGGGAGCGAGTTAACCTCTCATGAGCGCTCATCAATTTGAACAGCTGTGTCCGCACAAAAGCGACAGACCAAAAATCACAAGGGTCGACACCTAACTAAGAACCTATACCAAAGAAATCGTCCCAGTCCTTGGCAGAGCCATGCTCTCAGTCGCATACAAAGGGACAGTGAACCGACTTCCCCTGTGGATCATTCACGTTGATCTCCCAGCACTGCTGGGGAGAAGCTGGCTGGCAAAACTAAATTGGAAATGGGATGATGTTCACACCATGTCATCAGAGGAACGGACCTCCTGCTCAACAGTTCTAAGTCGATTTGAACATCTCTTTCAGCCAGGTGTGGGCACCTTCAAAGGGGCTGAAGTAAAAATCTACATCACACAGGATGCTAGACCGGTCCATCACAAGGCTAGAGCTGTGCCCTATGTGATGAGGGAAAAGATTGAACATCAACTGGACAGGCTTCTGCGGGAAGGCATTATCTCACCGTGGAATTTAACAACTGGGCAAGTCCCATCGTCCCAGTCATGAAGCCTGATGGATCCGTACGAATCTGTCGGGATTATGAATCTACTATAAACAGAGTCTCCCTACAGGACCAATACCCGCTGCCCAGGGTGGAGGACCTATTTGCCACATTGGCTGGAGGATAAATTTTCTAGAAACTAGACCTCACATCTGCGTACATGACGCAAGAACTGACCGAAAAGTCTAAGCTACTCACCACCATCAACACACATCGAGGCCTTTTCATGTACAATCGATGCCCCTTCAGCATCAGGTCAGCAGCTGCTATATTCCAGCGCAACATGGAGAGTCTGCTCAAGTCCATCCCGGGGACGGTTGTGTTTCAAGACGACATACTTATCACGGGCAGGGATACCGACTCCCATCTCCGCAATTTGGAGGAAGTACTAAAGCAGTTGGATCGGGTAGGCCTAAGATATAAGAAATCCAAGTGTCTGTTTCTCGTGCCCGAGGGTGAATTTTTGGGCAGAAGGATACCGCTGATGGAATCCGCCCAACAGAATCCAAAACCAAAGCAACTCGTCTGGCACCCAGGCCCCTGAATGTCTCGGAACTGCGCGCCTTTCTCGGGCTACTCAATTACTTTGGGAACTTTATGCAGAACTTGAGCATGCTGCTGGAGCCTCTCCACGTGCTACTCCGAAAAGGGAGCGATTGGTTTTGTGAGGACGCCCAGGAACGCGCCTTCAATAAGGCATGCAACCTTCTATGTTCCAACAGTGTTTTGGCTTTTTTTGATTCAGGTAAAAAGCTAGTTCTTACATGTGATGCATCAGCTTTTGGGGTCTGGTGTGTTTTACAGCATGTCAATGGTGCAGGTAAATTACAACCTATAGCTTATGTCTCCAGGTCACTTTCGCGGGTGGAGCGCGGGTACGGTATGGTGGAGAAGGAGGCGCTTGCATGCATGTATGGTGTCAAAAAGATGCACCAATACCTTTTCCGTGCCAGGTTTGCATTAGAAACCGACCACAAGCCCCTCACATCCCTGCTATCTGAGAGCAATACAATAAATGCCAACGCCTCGGTGCGCATTCAACGGTGGGCACCCATTCTGGCAACTTACAGCTACACAATAAGGCATAGACCAGGCATAGACAACTGTGCCAAAGCGCTTAGCAGGCAACCCTTGGCAACCACAGAAGGGTCTGACGAACAGGATTGTGAGATATTCATGGCAATCATTGCCTTTGAGTCCACAGGTTCACCCATGATGGCAAGCCAAATCAGAGCCTGGACAACCAGCGACCCCACGTTATCATTAGTCAAACGATGTCTCTTAACCAGTGACTGGGCAGAGGCTCGCGATGCCTACCCCGAGGAGATCAAACCTTTCCATAGGCGCATGCATGAACTATCACTACAGGCAGACTGCCTGATGTGGGGCCGCCGAGTAGTTATGCCTCTGCAAGGCAGAGAGGCATTTGTCCGGGAGCTCCACCACGAGCACCCGGGGATTGTTCTCATGAAGGCCATAGCCAGATCCCACGTCTGGTGGCCTGGCATTGACGCGGACTTGGAGCTCTGCGTCCGACGGTGCACCATTTGTGCCCAACTCAGTAATACACCCAAGGAGGCCCCCCTGAGCCCGTGGCCCTGAACCACCAAACCGTGGTCGCGGGTGCACGTAGACTATGCGGGCCCATTCATGGGCAAAATGTCCCTCGTAGACGTAGATGCAATTTCAAAGTGGATCGAAGGCACCATTTTAAACTTGAGCACCACCTCCACCACTGTGGAGAGCCTCGAAACCATGTTTGCAATGTACAGAATTCCTGACATATTGGTCAGTGATAATGGTCCGTGCTTCACCAGCACAGAATTCCACGGTTGACCACGGCATAAATCATGTTAACACGGCACAGTTCAAGCCAGCCTCCAATGGCCAGGCGGAGAGAGCAGTGCAAATCATTAAACAAGGCATGCTTAAAATCCAAGGTCCCACGCTGCAGGGCTGCCTGCCGTGACTGCTGCTGGCATGCAGATCTCGTCTGCATTCATTTTCTGGGGTTCCCCCCCGCACAACTATTGATGAAATGGACCTTAAAGACAAGGCTCTCGTTAATTCTCCCAGACATGCATGAAATCGTTGAGGCAAAGCGCCGTAAGCTAACTGAATACCGTGACCAAAATTCGAGGGGGAGGTGGAATGAGATAGGGGACAAAGTGTTTGTGCTAATCTATGGTAGGGGTCCCAAATGGCTTGCAGGGACAGTAACAGGTAAGGAAGGAAGCAAGCTACTGGTGGTACAAATGGACAATGGCTAAGCCTGCCGGAGACATGTAGAACAAGTAAAAAGTAGATTAACCAACAACATTGCAGAACCAGAGGCAGACTACAATGTGGAACTCACACCATACCTAGTGGACAGACAGAGGGATCAACCTGAGGAAAGGGCTATCTCAACAGACAGCCGAGGCGAGATACCAACAATCATACAGAACGAAACAGACAGCACAGGCAAGATACCAACAATCACACCGAAAGAAAACAGGCACCAAGGCAAACAACTAAACCACAACTAAGACGCTCCACTCGAGAGTGTAGACCACCTGAGAGACTGAATCTATAAAGACAATAAGACCTTGGGGGAGGGTGATGTCATGTATCTAACATCACTGTACATAACTGTATCTTACCATGCTATACATGACTAACTAATCATGACCTGTAACCACAAGCATACCTTACCACCAGGGGTGCACTTGCAGGAGCCACTGCATATATGTTCCACACAGGTATATAAAGACTGGTCTCAGGCAAGTGTGTCATTCGAAAGCTGTGAAATAAAGGTGCAGGTCCTGAGTGACCTTGACTTCAGCATGTGTCTCCTGTGAGTCTGTACTGCAGGGTCAGGACCTTACAAAAACAATTGCCTTTTCCTCCTCCAGTAGCGGCCATTATAATGCCTGGTTTCCTTGAGGGCGTTTTCTCTGCCTTTCTATCTACCTCGCTGGCCCACCAAACCACCGCAGTATACATATCCCCGAAGGGAATTCCAATTTCTAAAATTTCTTAATGTGCAGGGCTCAATCCCTTCTTTAACATTTTTAAGAATATCACATCGTCCCTCCCGGGATTTGACAATCCCGAAAATTCCTCATACGCCTTAAACTTCCATTCTGCCTATTCTGTAGCGGTCTCATCAATCTTCTGCATATCATCCATGAAGTTCCCCCAATTACTCTGGCCCGCCCCTAAACGTGCCTGTAATTCTCCCTTAGAAACTTGATATTTTTGTTTGTTAATTTGGTCCTGTGATTCTGTCCAAGTTCCACCCCAAACATTCGGGATATAAGTCTCCCAAACATTCCTCGGGCACTTCGCCTTCCCTAGGACATGCATGTCCTTTGGATGCATTTGGTATATGCCTATAATTTCCTCCAATCTCCACCAAAATTCAGGGTTGCCATGGGCCACTCTAAGAACCTGGAGATTTGCTAAAATTACTTTCTTTTCCCCTGGTGTAAAGGATCTATGAATGATTGTTATACGCACCCGTGGGTTTTGCCCGTTTGAGTCTTGGACCTGACTGCGCCTGGTTTCAATTGGGGCAGCCTTAACCCTTTCTGTTGTCATGATAAATTCATCTAATGATGGATACAGACCTTCACTTTTTGCCTCATAAACCAGCGGTACGTCGTCATGGTGTTCCAATTTTGCTGCCTGCCGCTCTAAATCATTCCAATCAACCTCATCTCTATCATTGTTTCCACTTTGTACTGACCTTGTCTTCATTACAGCGGTGCACTTGGCGCCTACCTTCTTTACCCTTTTTAACTATTTCACTGTCTCCTCTTTATCCTTCTCCTGTGTAACTAACTGTCCCACTATCTCCTCTTCATCCTTCTCCCATGTAACTAACTGTCCCACTATCTCCTCTTTATCCTTCTCCCATGCAACTAACTGTCCCACTATCTCCTCTTTATCCTTCTCCCATGCAACTAACTGTCCCACTATCTCCTCTTTATCCTTCTCCCATGTAACTAACTGTCCCACTATCTCCTCTTTATCCTTCTCCCATGCAACTAACTGTCCCACTATCTCCTCTTCATCCTTCTCCCATGTAACTAACTGTCCCACTATCTCCTCTTTATCCTTCTCCCATGCAACTAACTGTCCCACTATCTCCTCTTCATCCTTCTCCCATGTAACTAACTGTCCCACTATCTCCTCTTTATCCTTCTCCCATGTAACTAACTGTCCCACTATCTCCTCTTTATCCTTCTCCCGTGTAACTAACTGTTCCACTATCTCCTCTTTATCGTTCTCCCGTGTAGCTAACTCTCCCACTATCTCCGCTTTATCCTTCTCCCGTGTAACTAACTCTCCCACAATCTCCGCTTTATCCTTCTCCCGTGTAGCTAACTGTCCCACTATCTCCTCTTTATCCTTCTCCCGTGTAACTAACTGTTCCACTATCTCCTCTTTATCCTTCTCCAGTGTAACTAACTGTCCCACTATCTCCGCTTTATCCTTCTCCCGTGTAACTAACTGTCCCACTATCTCCTCTTTATCGTTCTCCCGTGTAACTAACTGTCCCACTATCTCCGCTTTATCCTTCTCCCGTGTAACTAACTGTCCCACTATCTCCTCTTTATCCTTCTCCCGTGTAACTAACTGTCCCACTATCTCCTCTTTATCCTTCTCCAGTGTAGCTAACTGTCCCACTATCTCCTCTTTGTCCTTCACCTGTGTGGCTCTGATCTTACTCATTTTCAGGTGGACATGACAATGAACCACTATATCTTTTCCCTCCTTATTTTTACTTTCCTTACTCCACCATTCTTTCTGCCGGTTGGGAGTCCATTCAGGATCCCAGCTTTTGTTTTCCATTCTCGTTATTACTTTGTCATGTTATTTAACAGATACTCTGTTCCGGACGCCTGAGGACTTGACTTTCCCTCAGGCAACACCACTAAAACAGACCTGGCCATTATCATATTGCTATCAGGACATTTCTGAGGTTTGTAAACCTGGTTTAAACCTACGCTTCAATTTAAGAGCCCTGAAAATGGTTTCAAATATATCAACCATAACTTCAAGGCTGACGTTTATCTTTTGCAAACAAGCCGTCCTTTGTGCACTTCATAGCTCCATAACTCATCATGAAAATAAATGCACACCTGCATTTCTAACTTCAAATGTAATTCACTTCTTGGCTCACAATGTACATTTTAAAACTAATTTATCCACACTTTCGTAAAAATTCACACCTCCATGACACTAATGTTAAGAAAGCTTTCTGCTTTTTGTCCGAAAAGGTGGGCAGAGTAAAAACAAGCACACAAAGTCTTTGTTTAAAAGACGGACTTTCAGACAAATGAAAAAGTCTTTAAGATAAACAGTCAGAAAAATCACCACCCAAAAAGACAAACTTTCATACAAACTGAAAACTTTCAAACTTTTAAAAGCGAGGATCTCCTATCCCCAGAGAGAAACCCTTTGAGCTCCCTCCCCCAGTCCAGCCCAACAGTCAGTGAAATTTAATTATAAATCCCGAGGATCTCCTATCCCCAGAGAGGCACCCTTTGAACTTCCTCCCCCAGTCGCCCGACCTTCGGCGATGCAACATTGCAGCTTATATCTCCTATGACAGTCACCAGGACTCCATTTCGTTTGAGATCCCCACTAGTCCGAGGGACCACTCCGTGCCCACAGTCATAACTATTGGGTGGTATAAATTAATGTACTCACCCTATTTGTCTGTTGGTCCCAGAACGGTGCTCTGTTTTCGGTACTACCAGCAGATCCTGCCGATTACACCAAGTTGTTGTGGAAAGAAACCACCCAGAGTCATGGGTAGGCTATGATGTGAGAAACTTTATTATAAGCATGCAGTCGAGAGAACTTTAGCGAAGCAAAGACTCTCTCTGATCGAACAGTTACATCAGATTTTATACGTGATTGGGCACAAGCAGAAGCGACAATTTACAAAGTTAAGAAACATCCATATATTACTGTGACTGACAGCTGCTCAAACATTGGCTCTGCCCATGCTATCATAGGTGGTCCCTCGAAGTAGGATGACTTGCTTCCACATGAGTTCACAGATGATTCAATGAAAGACGCAATGTTCCAGTCCTGAACACCAGTTGAGGGGGTGAAAGATGCCTGTGCGTGGATTTTTTTTAACGTGTGGTGACTGTTGCACATCAGCCACCATACGGGCTTGACAGAGCTAGGACTTTATCCAGTGATAAAGGTTAACCAGGATGACTGGAGACCTGCTCTGCTGCATGGACTTAGTGTGCACATACGTTTTAGTGTGGGCAGGCCCGTGCTACCCCTGGGCCCTAGGCTATTCCGTGCCCCAAAGCCCCATTCGCCGCATCTCCGCCATGATCTCCTTTTCAGAATAGCAGGCAGTGACTAGTGGGGTACCGCAAGGTGCAGTGCTGGGACCCCAGCTATTTACATTATATATTAATGATTTAGACGAAGGAATTTAGGTTAATATCTCCAAGTTTGCAGATGACACAAAGCTGGGTGGGAGTGTGAGCTGTGAGGAGGATGCTAAGAGGCTGCAGGAGACTTGGACAGGATAGGTCAGTGGGCAAATGCATGGCAGATACAGTATAATGTGAATAGATATGAGATTATCCACTTTGTTTGGCAGCTTATTATCTGAATGGTGACAGATTAGTAAAAAGGGAAGGGCAACGAGACCTGGGTGTCATGGTACATCAGTCATTGAAAGTAGGCAGGCAGGTACAGCAGGTAGTAAAGAAAGCAAATGGCATGTTGGCCTTCCGAGCGTGAGGATTTGAGTATAGGAGCAGGGAGGTTTTGCTGCAGTTGTACAAGGCATTGGTGAGACCACACCTTGAGTATTGTGTGCAATTTTGGTCTCCTATTCTAAGGAAGGACATTCTTGCTATTGAGGGAGCGCAACGCAGGTTCACCAGACTGATTCCCGGGATGGCAGGACTGAAATATGAAGAAAGACTGGATCGACTAGGTTTATATTCACTGGAATTTAGAAGAATGAGAGGGGATCGCATAGAAGCATGTACAATTCTGACGGGATTGGACAGGTTAGATGCAGGAAGAATGTTCCCGATGTTGGGGAAGTCCAGAACCAGGGGACACAGTCTAAGGATTAGGGCTAAGCCATACAGGACAGAGATGAGGAGAAAGTTTTCTCTGAGAATTGTGAACCTATGGAATTCTCTACCACAGAAAGTTGTTGTGTCCAGTTCGGTGGATATCTTCAAAAGGGAGTTAGGTGTGGCCCTTACAGCTAAAGGGATCAGGGGGTATGGAGAGAAGGCAGGAATGGGGTACTGAAGTTGCATGATCAGCCATGATCATATTGAATGGTGGTGCAGGCTCAAAGGGCCGAATGGCCTGCTCCTGCACCTATTTTCTATGTTTCTATATTTCTATGTTACACCTCTCCCTCTCCTCCTTTATGACTCCCCTAAAAACCTACCTGTTGACCATGCTTTTGGTGCCCTGTCCCAATATTTTGTTTCCCAGCTTGGTGTCAAATGTTGTCTGACAGTCGCTCCTGTGTAGCGCCTTGGGATGTTTTACTGATTTAAACTCGCTGTAGAAATGTAAGTTGTTGTTGTTGTTGTTGACGCCGAGGTCGCTGCGACCGATGAAGGATCACCCGCAGAGAAAGTCCAGAGCCTGCTCCTGACATTGTGTCCAATTTAGTGCAGGGGTCCTGAAACAGACGTTCAGCCTGCATCTACATATGTACCAGGCCTCCCGCCTGTTTTAGGCCGGCGCACTGGATGCCTGAGCAGCTGACTATGAAAATACGGCAGTGCCGCTAACTCTGTTGCTGATTGGACGCAGGACATGTCTCTCTGAAATTGGCATTCCTTGTGCTTGTAAAACGGACACGAGCTCCAATTTTTACCACATGCTTTTTATTTTCTTCACTAATTTGTGGAATTTTTAACTGTTTGCAATAGTATTAAATAGGCGATATCGGATCGGCAGCACATTATTCACAATCGCGCTTTTCCGTTCCATGGAAGACAGTCAACATGAAAATCGGGCGAGGTTTATAATGGGCTGTCTAATATCATCAGTTTTACATTATTGTCAACAGTGAAAATAATTCGTTTTGCATTTCTGCCCTGCGGGACACATACTGCTGCTAAAGGCTTGTCTCAATTTAATATTGAGACGAGGATTAATCATTCGCCTGAATCAAAAATACTTTTACTCCCAGATGAGGTGAAGTGGAAAGAAATCTTGACATAAGCTGAACTATCCCAGAGAAGGTGTTCTCAGAGCGACCATTACATTTTCATTGCTGGTTCAGGAAATAACAATTTAATGAATAAAACTTCACCTGAAAGAAACAAAAAATAAGAATGCGGCGAAATGCCTTTGTTTTTAAGGGTCCACAGGAAAGGGAATTTCTAAAGCGACATTTACCACGGATCTTTGGGGTCGATGCGAGTCCCTGATGCGAAATTGGGAGTGCCCCTCAGAGTCTGGGCTTCACCCTGACACGCCCATCGGGAAACTGCTCTAATCGGGCGCAATGTAGGTTTCACGCCTTATTTAAAACAAACCTCTCCATTAAAGTAAACTGAGAGTAATACCAAGCGGGTTATAAACCCGATATTCCACCGATTCCGTGACCTACCCACCAGGCGAGGCACATTAAAATTGTCCCGTGTCTGCAAAAGCGTCTGTCCCAACCCAGCTTCGTCGGGCAACGCACGGAGTGCAAACCCCACACTGTGTCACTCCTGTTCCTCAATAGCTTCTGACGTGTTCAATGAGAGGAAATTGATACTATGAAGAGATTTACACCGCTGATAAAGTTTTGTGTCGTGGAATATTTTGCGAACACAAACTTGGGGACGAGATTGAACTTTGCCAGTAACTCGAAACGGGCGATAGTGAATGACAGGTGATACAGGCGTCCAATTTCCGTGAAATCTGGCATGGTGCGAAAGACGTACAGATTGTCTTTCGCCCCTTCTGAGAAGCAAGACATTCTGAGTCTACATTGTGAATCCTCGGGGTAGATCCACACTTCCACCGGGGGGCTGATGTGTGTTGGAGCTGATCACTCGCCCAGTATCGAACGGGATTTCTTTTCAATTAAAAATCAACCCGTTATTGTGCAATTTGCTCCCTTTTGTGAAAATAAGATTGTGAACCAATGTGGGTTCTAGTCAGCCATGAAACTATTCACTGTATCTAGGCCCCTCATAATTGTATACACCTCAATGAGGTCTCCCCTCAATCTCTGTTGCAAGGAAAACAAATCCAGCCTGTCCAATCAGTCCGCATAGCTAAGGTTCTCCAGACCCGGCAACATCCTCGTAAATCTCCTCTGTACCCTCTCACATCAATATTTCATTCAGTTAATAATTAGAGTGAAGGGACTTTTAACCGAGTTCATTAACTCCTCTTTGTATTTAGTCTGGGGCACTGCATCAATAAAGGTGTTGGTGCAGGTACTGAGCCGCTGAGGCAGATATCATGTTTTTTCCATAATGGTGAAAGGATCTGTGTAATCCGTCTGCAAAAAATCCAAGACGGTCATTTGTACACAGATGTAATATTTAAGAGCTAGGGTCCACGACATTACAAAAGTACCAGAGTGATGATCAGTTAGTTCATACAATCATTGAAGTTTACAGCATGGAAGCAGGCCATTTCGGCCTATCGTGTCCATGCTGGCGAACAAGAGACTATCCAGCCTAGTCCTACATTCCAACTGTAGGTCCATAGCCCTGCAGGTTATAGCATTTCAAGTGCCCATCCATGTAATTTTTAAATGTGGTAAGGGTTTCTGCCTCTACGACACTTTCAGGCAGTGAGTTCCAGACCCCAACAATCCTGTGCATGAAAAATTTCCTCTTAACCGTCGCCCCCCCCCCCCACCAAACCTCTACCAATTATTTTAAATTTATGACCCCTTGTTGTTGACCCCTCTGTGAAGGAAATAGGTCTCATCTATCCACTATATCTAGGCCCCTCATAATTTGATACACCTCAATGAGGTCTCCCCTCAGCCTCCTCTGATCCAAGGAAAACAAACACAGCCTATTCAATCTGCCCTCATAGCTAAGATTCTCCAGTCTCGACAACATCCTTGTAACATAGAAACATAGAAAATATTTGCAGGAGTAGGCCATTCGGCCCTTCTAGCCTGCACCGCCATTCAATGAGTTCATGGCTGAACATGCAACTTCCCGTACCGCATTCCTGCTTTCTCGTCATAACCCTTGATCCCCCTAGTAGTAAGGACTTCATCTAACTCCTTTTTGAATATATTTAGTGAATTGGCCTGAACAACTTTCTGAGGGACAGAATTCCACAGGTTCACCACTCTCTGGGTGAAGAAGTTCCTCCTCGTCTCGGTCCTAAATGGCTTACCACTTATCCTTAGACTGTGACCCCTGGTTTTGGACTTCCCAACATTGGGAACTTTCTTCCTGCATCTAACCTGTCTAAACCCGTCAGAATTTTAAACGTTTCTATGAGGTCCCCTCTCATTCTTCTGAACTCCAGTGAATACAAGCGCAGTTGATCCAGTCTTTCTTGATAGGTCATCCCACCATCCCGGGAATCATTCTGGTGAACCTTCGCTGCACTCCCTCAATAGCAAGAATGTCCTTCCTCAGGTTAGGAGACCAAAACTGTACGCAATACTCCAGGTATGGCCTCACCAAGGCCCTGTACAACTGTAGTAACACCTCCCTGCCCCTGTACTCAAATCCCCTCGCTATGAAGGCCAACATGCCTTTTTCTTTCTTAACCGCCTGCTGTACCTGTATGCCAACCTCCAATGACTGATGTACCATGACACCCAGGTCTCGTTGCACCTCGCCTTTTCCTAATCTGTCACCATTCAGATAATAGTCTGTCTCTCTGTTTTTACCACCAAAGTGGATAACCTCACATTTATTCATATTATACTTCATCTGCCATGCATTTGCCCACTCACCTAACCTATCCAAGTCACTCTGCAGCCTCATAGCATCCTCCTCGCAGCTCACACTGCCACCCAACTTAGTGTCATCCGCAAATTTGGAGATACTACATTTAATCGCCTTGTCTAAATCATTAATGTACAGTGTAAACAGCTGGGGCCCCAGCACAGAACCTTGCGGTACCCCACTAGTCACTGCCTGCCATTCTGAAAAGTACCCATTTACTCCTACTCTTTGTTTCCTGTCTGACAACCAGTTCTCAATCTATGTCAGTACACTACCCCCAATCCCATGTCCTTTAACTTTGTACATTAATCTCTTGTGTGGGACTTTGTCGAAAGCCTTCTGAAAGTCTAAATATACCACATCAACTGGTTCTCCCTTGTCCACTCTACTGGAAACATCCTCAAAAAATTCCAGAAGATTTGTCAAGCATGATTTCCCTTTCACAAATCCATGCTGACTTGGACCGATCATGTCACCTCTTTCCAAATGCGCTGCTATGACATCCTTAATAATTGATTCCATCATTTTACCCACTACTGAGGTCAGGCTGACCGGTCTATAATTCCCTGTTTTCTCTCTCCCTCCTTTTTTAAAAAGTGGGATTACATTGGCTACCCTCCACTCGATAGGAACTGATCCAGAGTCAATGGAATGTTGGAAAATGACTGTCAATGCATCCGCTATTTTCAAGGCCACCTCCTTAAGTACTCTGGGATGCAGTCCATCAGGCCCTGGGGATTTATCGGCCTTCAATTCCATCAATTTCCCCAACACAATTTCCCAACTAATAAGGATTTCCCTCAGTTTCTCTTCCTTACTAGACACTCTGACCCCTTTTATATCCGGAAGGTTGTTTGTGTCCTCCTTAGTGAATACCGAACCAAATTACTTGTTCAATTGGTCTGCCATTTCTTTGTTCCCCGTTATGACTTCCCCTGATTCTGACTGCAGGGGACCTACGTTTGTCTTTACTAACCTTTTTCTCTTTGCATATCTATGGAAACTTTTGCAATCCGTCTTAATGTTCCCTGCAAGCTTCTTCTCGTACTCCATTTTCCCTGCCCTAATCAAACCCTTTGTCCTCCTCTGCTGAGTTCTAAATTTCTCCCAATCCCCAGGTTCGCTGCTATTTCTGGCCAATTTGTATGCCACTTCCTTGGATTTAATACTATCCCTGAATTCCCTAGATAGCCACGGTTGAGCCACCTTCCCTTTTTTATTTTTACGCCAGACAGGAATGTACAATTGTTGTAATTCATCCATGCGGTCTCTAAATGTCTGCCATTGCCCATCCACAGTCAACCCCTTAAGTATCATTCGCCAATCTATCCTAGCCAATTCATGCCTCATACCTTCAAAGTTACCCTTCTTTAAGTTCTGGACCATGGTCTCTGAATTTACTGTTTCATTCTCCATCCTAATGCAGAATTCCACCATATTATGGTCACTCTTCCCCAAGGGGCCTCGCACAATGAGATTGCTAATTAATCCTCTCTCATTACACAACACCCAGTCTATCCTATCCTTCCTGAATGTTAAATACCCCTGGATGTTGAGTTCCCAGTCCTGATCATCCTGGAGCCACGTCTCTGTAATCCCAATCACATTATATTTGTTAACATCAATTGTAAATCTCGTCTGTACCCTCTCCAGTGCAATATCGTCCTTCCTGCAATGCAGTGACTAGAACTGCACGCAGTTCTCCAGCTGTGGCGTAACCAGTGTTTTATACAGTTCAAGCATAACCCCCCTGCTCTTATATTCTATGCCTCTGCTAATAAAGGCAAGCATTCCGTACACCTTCGTCACCACCTTGGCCTGGAAATTGCGGTCGGAGGCATCCTGCGAGCTATTGCCTCCGACCTGAAACATTTCTACGAACTTACTGCTGGTCTGGAAGGAGACTGCGATTCCATTGGGGATGCCTTCTCTTCCCGTGCTGTGAAGCGCGCTCCCGTCTGTATCTAAGAGTTCTCATTGCTATTAATAAAAAAACAAACACACTAATAAAACATAAAAAACAGAACTC
Source organism: Pristiophorus japonicus (assembly GCF_044704955.1). Lineage (NCBI taxonomy): Eukaryota > Metazoa > Chordata > Chondrichthyes > Pristiophoridae > Pristiophorus > Pristiophorus japonicus. The sequence continues at coordinate 51,767,134 of NC_091995.1, forward strand.
ATAATTAAAATTAATTGAAATTAAAGTTAATAAATGCCTAAGAACAAAACAATATTTTTCCGATTTTTAAAAAAGCTTTGAAATTCGGGTTAAAAATAAACTTCCCTTAGTGGGCAGAGTTTTTAACAATAAAATGTGTTTATTTATTTAAATTTTAAGTGTATGTTTTTAAACACTTACACCTGTAGGTTATGTGCCTGCTTTTTCAGGCGCAAGATTTTTGAGGACATTTGCTGAGCAAGATATGGGTAAATACCGCAATCTTGCCCGAGCACATGTCCTCGCTCCCGAGATGCAGATCATCTGTCAAGCTCCAGCTTGACAGATCGGCATAGCCAGTTGTCAGCACATGAGCATGGTGTGCTGAAAACTGGCTTTTCTGATATCTTCCCAGGTCCTTAGAAACTTTGTACGGGCCCAGGGAGGCCGCAATTCCTGGGCCAGTATCTACCTGGCCGACTACCTTCAGCGATCTATGGACATGCATTTCAATGTCCTTTGTTTCACTACACTTCTCAGTATCCTGCCATTTAATGTTTATTCCCGTTCCTTGTTAACCCGCCCGAAATGCATTACCTCACACTTCTCTGGATTAAATTCCATTTGCCATTGTCCTGCCCACCTGACCAGTTAATTGATATCTTCCTGCAGTCTGCCGCTTTCTTCTTCATTATCAATTACACAGCCGATTTTAGTATCATCTGCAAACTTCTTAATAGAGCCCCTATATTCATCTAGATCATTGATGTTTACCAAAAAAAGCAAGGGACCTAGTACTGAACCTTGCGGAACCCCGCTGGAAACAGCCTTCCAGTCACAAAAACACCCATCAACCATTACTCTTTGCTTCCTGCCTTTGATCCAATTTTGGATCCAACTTACCACTTTGCCCTGGATCCCATGGGCTTATACTTTCGTGACTTGTCTGCCATGTGGGAACTTATCCAAAGCTTTGTTGAAATCCATATACACTGCATCATATGCACTGCCCATCGACCCTCCTGTTTAGCTTCTCAAAAAATTCAATCAAGTTAGTCAGACACGAACTTCACTGAACAAATCCTTGCTGACTGTCCGTGACTAATCCGTGTCTTTTTGAATATTCATCCTATCCTATCTTCAGGATTTTTTCCATTAATTTTCCCACCACACCTGAATCCAAAGAGCATTGTAAAATGATTGCCAAAACCTCTGCTATTTCATATTTTGCTTCGCTTAACAGCCTGGGATACATTTCATCTAGGCCTGGGTTATCCACATTCAAAGCTGCCTAACCCCTTAATATCTCGTCTCAAACTTTGTTTATTTCATTTAATATTTCACACTCCACCTCGATAGCAGTGTCTGTATCACCCCTCTCTTTTGTGAAAACATACGCAAAGTATTCATTGAGAACCATACCGACATCTTCTGCCTCCACACACAGATTACACTCATCGTCTCTAATAGATCCCACCCTTTCTTTAGTTATCCTCTTGCTCGTAATGTATTTATAAAACATCTTTGGGTTTTCCTTGAGTTTACTTGCCAAGAATTGTTCATGATCTCTCTTTGCTTAACCCCAACATCAATTTTTATTTCATCCCTGGAAAGTGAAAAGTCCTCTAGAGATTCTGCTATATAAAGCCCTCGGTATAGAATCATAGAAATCTACAGTGCAGAAGGAGGACATTTTGGCCCATCATGTCCATGCCGCCTGACAAAGAGCCACATGGCCCTCGGACAGCAGTTCTGAAGGTTACATATAAACCTATGAACAATGAACAATGGCGGACAGGTACAACGCACCCAGCCCAACCAGTTAGCCCCACACAACTACGACACTGCTTGCACCAAAGCATTCAACACTCCACCCCAACCGGAGCCATGTGATCACCTGGGAGAGGCAAAAAAGATTAAAACCACGCCAATTGCGGAAAGAAATCTGGGAAAATTCCTCTCCGCCCCATCCAGGCGATGAAAACTAGTCCAGGAAATCACCTTGACCATATTCGATTCAATGCAGTACTTACCATCGTATCTGTGCCAGCCAACAAGAGGTTATCCAGTCCAGTCCCACTTTCCAGCTCCAGGTCCATAACCCTGCATGTTACGGCACTTTAAGTGCCCATCCAAGCAGCTTTTAATTGTGGTGAGGCTTTCTGCATCCACCACCCTCTCAGGTAGTGAGTTCCAGACCTTCACAACCCTCTGCTTGAAGAAGCCTTCCCTCAAATCCCCTCTGAACCCACCATCAATCACCTTAAACTATGCATGCTCGTAATTGACCCCTGCACCAAAGGAAATAGGCCGCGGCTATCCACTATATCCAGGCCCCTTAAAATTTTGTACACCTCAATGAGGTCTCCTCTCAATCTCCTCTGTTCCAATGAGAAAAAACCCAGACTATCCAATCTCTCCTCATAGCTAAGATTCTCCATTCCGGCCAGCATTCTAGTAAATCTCCTCTGCACCCTCTCTAGTGCAATCATGTCCTTCCTATAATACGGCGACCAGAACTTCACACAGTACACCAGTTGTGGCCTAACCAGAATATTATACAATTTAAACATAACCTCCTGCTCTTGTATTATTTGCCTCAGCCAATAATGGCAAGCATTCCATGTGTCTTTTTAACTACCTTATCCACCTGATCTGCTACTTTCAGGGATCTGTGGACAAGCACTCCAAGGTCCCTCTATTCATCTATCCTTCCAAATGCCCTACTGTTTAGTGTGTATATCCTTTCCTTGTTAGCCCTCCCAGAGTGCATTACCTCAAACTTCTCCAAATTAAATTCCATTTGCCATTACTCTGCCCACCTCACCAGTAGATTACTATCCTCCTGAAGTCCAGGACTTTCCTCTTCATTATCAACCACACAGCCAATTTCAGTGTCATCTGCAAACTTCTTAATCATACTCCCTATATTCAAATTTAGATAATTGATATGTACCACAAAAAGCAAGGGACCCAGTACTGAGCCCTGCGGAACCCAATTGGAAATATTCTTGCATTCATAAAAGCATCCATCAACCATTACAATTTGCTTCCTACCTCTAAGCCAATTTTGGAACCAATTATCCACTTTGCCCTGGATCCCATGGGCTTTAACCTTTGTGACCAGTCTACCATGCAGGACCTTATCAAAAGCTTTGCTAAAGTCCATGTACACTACATTATATGCACGACCGTCATCGACTCTCCTGGTTACCTCCTCAAAAAATTCAATCAGATTAGTCAAACACGATCTTCCTTTAACAAATCCGTGCTAACTGTTCCTAATTAATCCTTACCTTTCCAAATGTGGATTTATCCTGTCTTTCAGGATTTTTTCCAATACTTTTCCCACACTGAAGTTAGGCTGACAGGCCTATAATTACTCGGCATATCCCTTGCTCCCTTCTTATCAAGGGTACCACGTTAGCAGTCCTCCAATCCTCTGGCACCATGCCCATATGCAAAGAGGACTGGTAAATGATGTTCAAGGCCTCTGTTATCTGTCGTAAGCTTCCCTTTTTTTTCTTTATGTTACCCTGTATGATCCTAGACATCCAGAGGGCTCTAGTCTTAGTCCCACCCTTTTTCTTCAACGGCACATATTTGGCCTGAACCCTCCGGATCTCCTCCTTGAATGCCTTCAGCTGCTCTGAGAGATAGATGATCGACTTCCTTCCATTCCTCATCTCCGGAACATTGTGATTCTCACCATTGCTGCCTTGCATTATCCCGCGCAGAATAACAGCTGCTAAAACATGTCTGATGTTCAAAACATTGAGGAGAAAAACCAAAACAAATGGAGCAAATGGGGTTAAAATGCTGTCCAACCGGTGATAGGCCATCCAGGCAGGAGAGGTATAGAAGCTGAACTGAAAAGTACAGAACCACCAGGTATTGTGAATTATTTCCCGGGGTTCATATATAAAATAAATGGGAACATTTTCTAAAAAGCTCAGTCCACAAACTGTCAGTACAACGACAGCTGCAGTTATTTCGGTCCAATATTTAATTCTCAAATTCCGGCAACAAATGGCTACAAAGCGATCAAAGTTGAAAGTCACTGTGAACCAGACAGAGCAGTCAATGACACAATGAATCAGAGAGAGATTGATTCTGCAGCTGGAAGTATAGTTCAGGAATGAATATGGGAAATAAATATAATTGATCGCATACAGTATCACGTCAAATATCATGACCAGGAGATCCGCGATTGCCATGGCGATCAGATAGCGAGTGATGAATTTGGAGAGACCTAACTTTCCCCGGGAGAGAATCACAATCGTCAATAAATTAGCTGCAAGAGAAAATAAGTGAAAGTGACTGACTGTAGATGTAAGACTGGGATGAGCAGCGTGTGTAGAATCACACCGATTTGTCTATTTCCGTTGCTGTCGCTCAATCCTCGCTTTTTTCACAGTGTTTAAACGGGAAAATCCTGGCAACGCGATTACAGTATGGGGACACACTGTCTAATTTATGGTATTTAGTTCAAGGAAACAATAAACTGAGGTGGCATGAAGTGATTTTCTCCAGATGCATCAGTTTATATCCACACAGTTGCAAAGATCGTCACCACCGATTCAGAGAACACATAGGTGGTTAATGTTAGTGTGCCGATAGTGTGAAACAGGCCAAAGCGGATCCGTGATCTGTTATACAGCTCTCCCGATATTTCATAAATCTGTCTTCACCACTGTTCACTCTATCGCGTTGTCGTAGACTTGATGCCTTTACTACAAATAGTCTGATTGATAAGGCTCTGTAATCTAATCATGTGAGGATTCACAGTGTAATAATCAGTCTGCTCGCATTAACACGCACATTGGGGTTCATTTTAACTTTGGGCCATTGTGTAAAATGGATGCTGTCAAATTATCCATCCTTTATACACCGTTGCTCATTGTCCATCCACTGGAGTCAATGGTCGGGGAATCGGGCGAGCGCAAAATGGGCGGTCAATTCAACTTTGCCCATTTTTTAGCGAATGCCCAAAGTTGAAACAACCCTGATTGAAATCACTGCCCATAACTGCTTTTTGGGGAAACGAGGACTGGGTAATACATGTGTTCTTGCCAGCGTCACCCACATCCCAGGAACAAAGTAACACATTTGTTTTTCATCAAATGCGGATGGTGTTCCTGATGCACATTTCTCAAAACTCAGCATTAAACACGTGTTGGCCTCCTGGCTGGATGGTGATGGAGGATTGCGGGATATGACGAACTGTGAGGTTATATACTGTGGTGGTAAACAACTTCACTGCTAATTTGACCACCGAGCCTCGTGGACACCCAGAGTAGGAATGTACCGAACAGGGGTGGTGCCACAGGTCACGATGGAGTATCTCTTCATTTTGTAGACGAGACTTTGGGTAAATATTAATTTGCATTGTTGGAAGTGAACAGACCAGTGTTGCACCCCAGGCGATTGTACTTCTCATAGACTTCACTGGGAGTGAATTTTCAGTTTTGCTGCCGGACAGAAACCGGCTTTTAGTGATCAGCCGCCTGTTTACACAGCCCTGGACTTTCTTTTCCTTTGATTTCAATGTAAACGAAAGTCAAGTGAGTTTTAAAAGAATACTACGGTCTGTTTTCATAACTAAAAGCAAAAATCCACGCAATGTAAACTGAAGTCAGACTGGGTGTAATATTAGCTTTGAGCAATGCTGTAAACCGGGGGATATCCAACTCACCTATTATACACCCCGTCCGATTCCCCCTTATCATTGGCTTTAATGGAATGATAATTGTAATTACTGACTGCGTGAACACATCGGAACAGAAATGGATATTGTTGCAGATTTTGACTTGCTGTGATGGTGTAAAACGGGTGATAGCAAATCGGCAGCAGGTTTTGCATTTCTCCCAATTCTTAATTCAATTGAAGTCAATAGAAATAAAAACCAGGAGAGATGTAAAGCAGACGGCTCATTCCTTATCACCCACTTTCCTCCATCACACAAATTTGAGAACCACCTCAATGTGCTGGTTCTTGGACCTCTGAAATCCATGGTGATGGTGTGCCCACACTGGGGTATAGTAGGGAATTCTGGAATGGTCAGATATGTCCACATCAGAATAGTGTCAGACTTTCTGTAGAACGTGATGTTGTTGGTTTCCAACAAAATTGAATCTATTAGAACATAAGAACAAATGTATTAGGAGCACGAGTAGGGCTGACGCTGATTTTCAACCTCAACTCCACTGTCTAGTCCAATTCCCAGATCCCTTGATTCCTGAAAGGCACAGATACACACAGGAAGTGATCTAGTCAGTAGTATACAGCTGAGCAGCCCCGGGCATATGCTGAGATGTTGGATTTCAGCAACAACAGGCGCTGGAAGGAGAGGATGGAAAACGGGATTGGCCTGATATATACCAAGTGCGAGGAAGATAAATGTGTACAAACATCTCAGTTGGCGTTGGGAAGGGCTATGGGAAATTATGGCCATCAAATTCTAAGGATTTGGAAGGCAAAAGGGAATCTTCCTGCCGGTTGTGTTGCCAGAATTTGGAGCGGGACCCGGTAACACCCGTCGGATCAATGGCACATCGCCCTGCCTGAAGCCGAGTTATTTTAGAAATATGGAACATGCCCCTAATGCTCATCACCTTTTTGGATATTTCACCATTTGGTCAACGATGAATTTTACTGCGATTTATATTAAAATTATGATGTACATTCAGATTGTTTTCCAAAGGGATTGCGATTCTCACAGCAGCAGACACTGGGGTTGTGAGGGGGTGTTTGGCGGATGGCGGGAAGAGCTCACAGTTTTGAAGAGAAAAGTTAGATTGTCCACTTTGTGTTACTAGAATGCTATTTAAATAAACTTTCCAAACGTGTTCCCGAAATTAACAATGCCAACTGGAAGTGAGATCGCTGATCCCAGTGAGGGCAGCGATTTCAGCCATTACAATTGTCTCAGCTCCCTTCCATTATTTTTGGAAATCTTCTCCGCTTCTCTCTTTGAAATGATATTAGCGGCCCCTCATAAAATGATTTTTACAGTGCGACAGCTGCAGGAAAAATGCAGCGAGCAGCGCCAGCCCTTATGGCCTTCTTCGACCTTACAAAGGTCTTTGACATTGTCAACCGCGAGGGTCTATGGAGGTCCTCCTCCATTTCGGATGCCCCGAACATTTTGTCACCATCCTCTGCCTGCTCCACGATGACATGCAGGCCGTGATCCTTACCAATGGATCCATCGCAGACCCAATCCACATCCGGACCGGGGTGAAACAGGGCTGCCTCATCACCCCAACCTTCTTCTCAATTTGCCTCGCTGCCATGCTCCACCTCACAGTCAACAAGCTCCCCGGTGGAGTGAAACTAAACTACAGAACCAGTGGGAACAATGTTTAACCTTCACTGTCTCCAGGTCGGGTCCAAGTCCACCCCAGACTTTGTCATCGAGCTACAGTACGTGGACGGCACCTCTGTCTGCACACATAGAGAGGCTGAACTCCAAGTCACAGTCAACTTATTTACTGAGGCATACGAAAGATGGGCCTTACACTAAAAATCCGTAATACACAGGTCCTCCACCAGCCTGTCCTTGCCGCACAGCACTGCCCCCCAATCATCAAGATCTACAGCCTGAGCTGGACAACATGGCCCATTTCCCATACCTGCGGAGCCTCTTATCAGCAAGTACAGACATTGACAACGAGATTCAACACCGCCTCCAGTGTGCCAGTGCAGCCTTTGGCCACTGAGGAAAAAAGTGTTCGAAGACCAGGCCCTCAAATCTGCCACCAAGCTGGTCTACAGGGCTGTAGTAATAACCGTCCACCTGTATGGCTCAGAGACATGGACCATGTATAGTAGAAACCTCAAGTCGCTGGAGAAGTATCGCCAGCGATGTCTCTGCAAGATTCTGCAAATCCCCTGGGAGGACAGACACAGCAACGTTAGCGTCCTCGACCAGGCCAACATCCCCAGCATTGAAGCACTGACGACACTTGATTAGCTCCGCTGGACAGGCCAGACACGAGACTTCCAAAGCAAACGCTGTACTCGGAACTCCTTCATGGCAAATGAGCCAAAGGTGGACAGAGGAAACATTACAAGGACACCCTCAAAGCCTCCCTGCAAAAGTGCAACATCTCCACTGACACCTAGGAGTCCCTGGCCAAAGACTGCCCTAAGTGGAGGAAGTGCAGCTGGGAGGGGGCTGAGCACCTCAAGACTCATCACAGAGTGCATGCAGAAACCAAGCGCAGGCAGCGGAAAGAGCTTGCGGCAAACCAGTCCCACCCACCCTTTCCCTCAACGTCTATCTGTCCCACCTGTGACAGTGACTGTGGATCTCCTGTTGGATTGTTCAGCCAGCTGAGGACTCACTTTTAGAGTTGAAGCACGTCTTCCTCGATTCCGAGGGATTGCCTATGATGATGATAAATTGTGCATGTTGGGAAAGATTCACGTAATTTGTTTGCTGTGATGCTGTAACAAAATTATTTTTTTTTTGAGTTTTACATTGCATGTTTTCAAATAGGAAGGGAAAATATGATTATATATTAACCAAACTGCATCATTGCTAGAATTCTATTGTTGCTATTATGAAAAATCGCCACGCCAGTGATGATATTTACTGTGCAGACCTGATAGTCTGTGCAAGAAGAAACATCAAATCTGATGGGATTTCTTTGCATTTTTATGCCTTAGTTGGAAAAAATGATGTTTAGTGAAGAGAACAGCCTAGTTTTAAAGTGAATGGATATGGACTGAGACCCGATGTAGTCGGCTAATTTCATCTCTCCAGTTGCAGATCAAAGAAGGCAACTTTAGTGGAAGGAACCCAGATATGTAGACCAATATATTGCCTCACAAGCAATGGAGTCAGTCCACATCCCGTTTTGTTGACTTTAAGTTAATTTCCATTGTGACTTCACTTCTTAGTTTTGCCTTATCTTTAATGCTGACTTGAGATCTGAACTCCGGGTTTACACAGAATTACATAAAATATACAGCACAGAAATCGTCCATTCGGTCGAAGTAATCCATGCTGGCGTTTCGGCTCCAGTCAAAACTCCTCTCATTCTTCCTGATATAGGTCTATCAGCGAAACCCTCCATACCTTTCTCCCTCATATGCTTATCTAGATTTCCCTTAAATGCCTCCATATTATTCGCCTCTCACTCGATCAAAACCTTTCCTAATTTCAAAGCCCTCTGTTCGCAAACACAAGTAGAAGGAGACCCAGCCTGTTCATCATTTCCTGATGTGAATAACTTCGCAGTTCTTGTATTATCCTTGTATTTTTTTGCACACTCTCCAGTGCTGCTATATTCTTTTTTAAGATATGATGACCAAAGATGTGCAGAGTACTCCAAGTCTTGTCTAATCAAGGTTCCATACAAGTTTAGCATAACTTCCCCTTGTTTTCAATTCTATCCCGCTAAAAATAAACCAGAGTGCTTGGTTTGCTTTTATTATGGCAGTATTGTCCTGCCGCACAACTTTTAGTGATTTGTGCATTTATACTCCCAGACCCCTTTGTTCAACTACCCCATTTATATTCTTATTTTCCAAGCAATATTTCACCTCCTAATTTTTCTTACCCAAATGTGAAATCTCACACTTATCTGTTAAAATTAATTTGGCAATTAAATGACCGCTACACATTTATGATGTGTTCTTGTAATTTGTTGCAGTCTCTCTCAGCAGTTACTATCTCCTCACAGAATGCGTTGTCGTCCGCAAATTTAGAAATTGAGCTTTTGATTCCAAAATCTAAATCGTTCATATAAATTATGAGCAAACGTTGTATATTCATAGCTTGGGGAAAAAATGGCAGTTCAGTCAGGACCTTAACACTGAAAGAATAAAATGCACAGGGGATTATTTACAGAACTAATCAGTTGTGGGGAACAGCCGGCTGTTTCAACAGATAACTACATGTGTTACTGACGGGAGTGGAGCTTGAGGGATAACGAAACCGCTGTAGAGTTTAGATCAATTGAAAGCAATAAATATATTTGTAGAATTGATTTTATTTCGGATCTGAAAAATTGTTTTGTATTTGTTCAGGTCCGATATCGCATGTCTTACAATGTCGCAAAAGTTAATAATACCCAAGCATCTTTGATCTTCGACAATATGACATCTAATATGGGGACCTGATGATAGCCCCATTTGCTTTTGGAGATTCCTGTTTGCTGCTATCAATTGAACAACTTCTCCTCATTTACGATGGATGTAATTACATTTTAATTCTGTGAAGCAATTTAACTCATTTCAGTAAATTAGCAATGAGAGCCAGGGGACGCTTAATCACATTCTTCAATTGCTCTCTGAATTTGCTCTGGGACACTGCATAAATAAACGTGTTAGTGCAAGAACTCAAACACCTCAGCATGTATCCAGATAGTTCTGCAATGGTGAAAGAGTCACTGTAATCTACTTCTAAAAATTGAGTACTTGTAAATTGCACACATATGAAAACTATAAAAATTACCATCCATAACAATATAAAACTGCCAGATATAGCGAGCAGTAAAATGATCGATTTCCTTCGGTTCTCCATTTCTGGATCACTGTGATTCTGAACCTTGATGTTTCCTCGGAGTCCTGTCCTCACTCTATTGGCCAATACAATGTGCCTGATGGTCAGGGCATTCAGCAGCATGATCAACACAAATGGAGCAAATGGGGTTAAAATGGTTTCCAACCACAAAAATGCTACCCATATGGGTAAGGTGTAGAAACTTGATTTTACATAGCAGGACCATGGTACATTGTCAATTATTTCCCGTGGTTCATATACAAAGTAGATTGGAATATTTTCTAATATGCTTAATGAACACACCACTGCTATCACCACAGCCACAGTTTTTTCAGTGCAATATTTTGTTCGCAACGTTTGGTAACAAACAGCGACACATCGATCAAATGTGAAAGCCACCGTTAGCCAGACAGAGCAATCAATGGAAACAAAAAGTAAGGCGAGATTGAGACTACAAATTGGAGTATAGTTCAGGAATGAATATGGAAAATAAGAATCTTTAATCTCATACAGAATCACTTCAAATATTAGGACCATTAGATCAGCCGCTGCCATGGCCACCAGGTAACGGATGATGCATTTGGAGAGACCGCACTTTCCACGGGAGAGAATGATGATTGCCACCAAATTAGCTGCAAAAAAGAGGAAATCAAATTACTAATGCTCCCTAACCTGACAGGATGATCGGTCGAGAAAAATCTGTATAAAATTCATGGAAAGATTTCTTATCACTCAAATCTCTCTCTCTTTATTTCTCCCAATCGATCAGATGATACTAGTAATTCTTAGAAGATACATTTATTCAGGCATACACGTCGCTAACATATTCTGAGTTGCTTCAAAGGAACAAAATGCTGCAGTGAATGGTTTGATTTTCAACTTTCTACCGGGCCAACAATGAGCTTTTCCAACTGGCGGCCACAATTGAATCCACCTGAGTTTCATTTTCTTTCACTTCAACATAAAGGAATGTCCAGCTAGGTGCAACACGGGCGGCTGATTTGCTTATCCCTGTCCCTCCAGACACATCATGGTGAAGCTTTCCATCTGTCCTTCCTGGTGTAAACCGGCATTGCGGAGCGACTGACAGACAATATCGGATGGCCAAACCCTGATCGCCAGTTTTAAGCGAAACTTCAGGTTGAAACTTTACCCCAGTATCTGCTTATTGCAAATATCCTCAATAATCATGCAATGTAGGTTTCAGTGCAACAGCACGATTCTGATTGTAATATTCAATCGTTCAATCTTTGGGGAGCAGGTTCCAATTCCTACCAGGTGTCCTTCCCGTGCTTTTCCTCAGCAAATGACCAGAAAATAAAGCTTTCTCAGTGACACATTGCTTCATATGCACAATATAATAAGAAATGTTTTATTATGGATTGTGTCCCAACTATATGTCACCCGAACATCTTACATCAAAGCAACCAGTTAAATGACGAGCGATATGTGAGTCTGAGCATGGACAGAGGGAATTTGATGATATATCTGATATTATTAGAAATGTGGACACTGGTTTGCCTCAGATGCAAATCTTAAAAGCGCATTTGTAATTTAGTTTATTAATATTGTACAATAGCTATTAATACAAATCGCGCTCCGGAAATAATAACTATGCTGTGTAAATGAACGCAGGATCGCCAAGGGGGTAATGCGGGGGCCGCCCATTATCTGCCCGCTCGATGTCCATTTCCTTAGACCAATGGAGCTGAATATTGGGAAGGGTATATAACAGGCCATTCCGCCCAAGGATGTCTACCCCCAGATACCTGCTGCTACTTGAGATGACCGTCTTAAAGAATTTCTCAACATTCCTCCCAGATGTATTTCGAGCTGTGTATTTTAATCAAAGTGTAAATATTGTCCACCATTTACGGCAAATAAACTGTTCTTTAGCGTCAAGTCTTAGCCGAATAATGTAAAAATCAAAAGCTCTTGTCTCAGACCCAAATCACTCATAGGAGCGGATATTTAAGCTTTTGGAACTGCACCTTGTAGAAACATAGAGCAGGAAATCTCTCTGACAATATGGACAACCCATATAATTACCATCTCACAATAGATCTATTTCCTGTTTTATGCCTGATGTATGAACTAACTTCAGTAACAAACAATGTTTAAAAAAAAATCTACCGACAGATGAATTAACTTTTAGTATTGCTTTGAATTATTTATTTCTTAGGTTAGCAAACGGGGAGAAAGAACAAGCAGCAAAGAGGGAACTTCTCACCTTTAACACACGGATGATAATGTAAGAAACAGGCGCCTTGCCCATTGTAAACCCCACATGACCTTCATCGCATTGTTGGAGGTGGAAGTGACCAGGGCATCAGGGATGTAGTGTGTGCAGCAACATTATTGAATACAATTACTGGGGAGGGATCGGCAGATCTCCTCTGATAACCTTAACCCTTTACACTGTTTCTCCCGGATTACAATGATATTTTTTCGAGGCTGTGGTGGGACTTTAGAGCAGACCAGTGGACATTCTATTGGAGTCACTCTATTTCTACCATACACAGAAACGTGGGATAGATTGTAGTCTTCATCGCCTGGGCATTAAACATCAGCCCGCTCTGTGGGATAGAAATTGGTTTTGGGCAGTAGCGTTCAACAGGATGGTATTGCATCGGTCGCCTGTTATATCCCTCGCTTGATATTGAGTTCTATTAAAATCAATGGAACTGAATATCGAAGGGTGTGAGAGGCATACACGATAGATAATGAGGAGGCTCGACAAGGTGGATGCAGAAAGGATATTTGCACTCATATGGGAAACTAAAACTAGGGGACATAGTCTTAGAATAAGGGGTGACCCATTTAAAACCGAGATGAGGAGATATTTCTTCTCTCAGAGGGTTATAAATCTATGGAATTCTCTGCCCCAGAGAGCTGTGGAAGTTGGGTCATTGAATATATTTAAGGCGGAGATAGTCAGATTTTTGAGCGATAAGGGAGTAAAGGGTTGTGGGGAGCGGGCAGGAGGTGGAGCTGAATCCATGATCAGTCATGACTTTATTGAATGGCGGAGCAGGCTCGAGGGGTCAAATAGCCTACTCCTGCTCCTATTTCTTTTATCATTATCTTCTTATCTTCTGCTAGCACCACTCTACCCCTGTAGATAAGAAGGCAAATGTGTTAGCTGTGGCCACAAGTATTATCAGAAATCGCCCGAATTTCGTCCATTGGTAGTAATGGAGGACAATTCGCTGTTTTTAGGGAAACATGTCCTCCGCAGAGGATTTGGCATTTTGTGCTTAGCCCAGACGATGTAGAACACCCCGGATGTAAAGACTAAAATCTATCCCATGGTTACCAGAGAAATCACCACTCGCATTTAGAATTACAACAATGCAGCAACAGCTGGACGCGCTTTAGTATCACTTATCTCGTTTTGTTTTGCAGCCTCAGAACTGACTCCAGCTTAAAGTAACACAATATATCACAGTTTCAGAATCAAGCGCTTCAGGTTCTCCATAAAGCTCTATTACCGAATAGTTGCCAGCAATCAATGACTTCGCCTAACACAAACATATAGTGGCCATTGCACCCACGGGTTTCCATGGCCAGTAGCAGCGATAGAAACTCATTGCTGCTGTCCCAACTCGGAAAATTAGTGGCCATGGACACAAATTATATTTAGATTGATTTCCCCCGCACCAGTCCGCGCTTTACAATTGTGACTCAAAATGACGAGGTGTTGTCGACCAAAATGTATACCATAGTCTATAGTTATGTTATAAATACACCAACAATTTCGAGTTTCGTCCTAAGAGGTTTCTGCATGCAAGGCATGCCAGATGTAAGTGGTGAAATTGTTCTTCGCCAGTAACGCAAAATAAACTCATAGCGAATAGACAGTGTGCTTCACAATGCGCGGATTTCTCTCAAAGAAAACCAACATCAGACCGGGTGTAAAATGAGCGGCCCATTCCCTCCGAGTCCGTCTCGCGCTGCTGATGAAGACTAATTTCAGCGCCTGAGTTTCAGTTTCCAGCCTTGTTTACCCGCTGCTTGCTAGCTGCATGCGGCAGAAAGGCGCCCGGAGCTGCTGCCGGTTGGGAAGTGCGGGGAACCATTCGGCTCCGATGCTAATCTGCTAATGGGCGGGTTGCAATCCCAAGGAGGCGACAATATGCCTGCAGCGCGCCGGAGTGTTTTGTTGGGCACGGAAGGATATCTTCAGTTTCTTCTCGGTTCACAAATATACAACAGAACATTTCCTTTGTCTTTTCTTGAGCAGCCTCCTGAAATCCCTTTAACAATTGCTGGTTTGGCAACTGGATCCGATTCTAATACTTGTCTCAGACACAAAACTACAAGACTGTCCTTTAAGTCCGAGACATATCTACTGAATTGCTGAATTTAAGTGGTCAGAGTAAATTGTGCTTCTACTGAGGTTGTTACATTAAAAATATGACAGAATCTTGGAGTCATTTGGTTTACTTCTCTGATCCCGATAATCAGTTTCTGCAAATCAAACACATCAAAACAAACAGGTAATATCATTACACGACAGCAGGAACAGTGACACAGTGAAGCACTGTTAAAGATGAGCATTAACTGATTCTAAGAGGCTTACCAGGAAGACCAACTATTGCAAGAATCGGATAGTAAATGTTTTCTATCTGTATGATTATCGGCCTTTCCATTGTGTGAGAAAAACGAAGTTGCCAGTTTGTGTTGAAAAACTTCTGCTTTCAAATTCAGGTCTTATTTATATCTTAGAGAAACCTCAAGTGACACATGGACATTACACAATAATTCTCATTAGTTACTGTCATTTGAACAAACAAATTAAGGCGAGTCATATTCACCCCTACTCATCAGGGATATTTTGCAATGCTATTCTCCGTTGAAAGAGGAAGGAGTCAAGAATATTAATGTCATCATACGTTCCAAACAAACTATTTCGACATCTGCTTTCCCATAACAATGGTATAAGACTCTTGAAGCTGAGGCTATTTATTTATAGTTTAATGCGAGGCATTTGATAGAATAAATGTACATCATTATGATGGAATAGCTTTCTCTCGATCCTAGTTACATCAAGAATATTCTCTATCTTCTTTAATTTATGCTATATTTAATTTATATTAAGCACCTCAATGCTGCAGGTGAGATCGAAGAGCATTCAGATACACAAAGAAAGTGATACAGTCAGTTGTATACAGCTCAGCAGGCCACAGATATGCAGAAATGTTAGTTTCTGAAAGTGTGCCGAGGTAAAAGAGAGATTAACAGTTAGATCGACATGTTTCCCCTCGAATGTCATTGAATAATCCCTCTGAAACGCTTAACCACACATGATCATGAAATTTCATTCAATTCCATTGTTCCCATAGTAATGACGACATGAACTGTGCAGACCACAGTCATATAATTGTGGTATATTCTCTGCTACATCACAAGCACACCTGCTGGTACTCTACTTGTAACAAAACGATTTGATGAGTCAGAAATAATCGAAACATTCCAACATTCAACTCCTTCCACATCTGTAGGTAAAATATGATCAATGTGAACAAACCTAACCTGTCCATGATCAAGCATTTTGACCAAATGTGTGCGAGGACCACATATCTTCACCACTCTTCCTGATAACCACTGTAATCATTTATGGTGACAGTGTAATATATCACTCCACCGATTGGACGACT
Source organism: Pristiophorus japonicus (assembly GCF_044704955.1). Taxonomy (NCBI): domain Eukaryota; kingdom Metazoa; phylum Chordata; class Chondrichthyes; family Pristiophoridae; genus Pristiophorus; species Pristiophorus japonicus. The sequence goes on from NC_091995.1 coordinate 51,783,286, forward strand.
GATCCACCTAGTGGACTACTGTGGTAATGCAGCCATTGCTGTAAATAAATAAAGGCATCAGATAGGTTCCTGTGTTAAGAGCTATCTTGAATTCTGTGTGTTTGTGATGTCGTAGAGAATATTCCGCATTGGCGACCCTCACTGAAATTTTTGTTGGCGGATGAATCTAGTCAAGCAGCAGAGAGACTAGAGAGGTCATTTGTGTTGCAGAACAGCTAAAAATCCGTTTCAACGTGACCGAGAAGCTCGAAATGTTTTTCACTGCAAATAGTACCATCGAAGCCCCCGATGATGAAAACAGTAATCAGGTGATTTTAGAAAGTAAACGGGCTATTTTCCTGACTGAAGCATGCCCAGAGGTGTATGAAACTCTGAAAAATGTGTTTGTTCCCGTCAAGGCAAAGGACACATCACTTATGGTAATTTTAAGCAAGTTAGAACAGCATGACAGTCCTGAGCCCCTGGAAATTGCTCAAAGTTATCATTTTGTAATATGAGATCAGTGAACCAGCGAGAGCATCAATGAGTATGTTGTAGCATTAAAGGAGCTATGAATTCACTATCATTTCTGAAACTTTCAGGACCGAGCTTTGCATGGCCGCTTTGCTTTTGGGGTGAAAAATGTAGCAAACAGACGAAAGTTGTTGACAACTTCTAACTTGACTTTTGATTTAGCTTGTCAGACAGCCATGTCAGTTGGGTGGCAGTGTGAGCTGCGAGGAGGATGCTATGAGGCTGCAGAGTGACTTGGATAGGTTAGGTGAGTGGGCAAATGCATGGCAGATGAAGTATAATGTGGATAAATGTGAGGTTATCCACTTTGGTGGTAAAAACAGAGAGACAGACTATTATCTGAATGGTGACAGATTAGGAAAAGGGGAGATGCAACGATACCTGGGTGTCATGGTACATCAGTCATTGAAGGTTGGCATGCAGGTACAGCAGGCGGTTAAGAAAGCAAATGGCATGTTGGCCTTCATAGCGAGGGGATTTGAGTACAGGGGCAGGGAGGTGTTGCTACAGTTGTATAGGGCCTTGGTGAGGCCACACCTGGCGTATTGTGTACAGTTTTGGTCTCCTAACTTGAGGAAGGACATTCTTGCTATTGAGGGAGTGCAGCAAAGATTCACCAGACTGATTCCCGGGATGGTGGGACTGACCTATCAAGAAATACTGGATCAACTGGGCTTGTATTCACGAGAGTTCAGAAGAATGAGAGGGGACCTCATAGAAACGTTTAAAATTCTGACGGGTTCAGACAGGTTAGATGCAAGAAGAATGTTCCCAATGTTGGGGAAGTCCAGAACCAGGGGTCACAGTCTAAGGATAAGGGGTAAGCCATTTAGGACCGAGATGAGGAGAAACTTCTTCACCCAGAGAGTGGTGAACCTGTGGAATTTTCTCTACCTCAGAAAGTAGTTGAGGCCAATTCACTAAATATATTCAAAAGGGAGTTAGATGAAGTCCTTACTACTCGGGGGATCAAGGAATATGGCGATAAAGCAGGAATGGGGTACTGAAGTTGCATGTTCAACCATGAACTCATTGAATGGCGGTGCAGGCTAGAAGGGCCGAATGGCCTACTCCTGCACCTATTTTCTATGTTTCTATGTTTCTATGAGAAGTAATCCCCAGAGAATACTTAGCATGGAAGAAAAGCAATACGAGGAGGAGGTTTTGGAGATATACATCATCAGGACCACAAAGGTATCTCACAGCGATTCACGAATTAGCGTCATTCAAATAGACATTGCAGGAACTGAAATTCCCATGGAAATCGACACTGGTGCATCCATGAGCATAGTACCGGAAACATTATATCTCGACAAATTGTGTAATTTCCCATTGGAGAAATGCAAGGTAGAGCTGCGAGGCTCCGCAGGAAAGAACATTCCTGTGGTAGGATGTGACACAGTACTGGTGAAATACAAGGATTAATTTCCCAGCTTGCTTCTCTTTATTGTGGCAGGAAACAAGCCTGCCTTGCTCGGTAGAAATTGGTTGGGATCACTGAAGCTAGATTGGAATACGATTTTTCACTTTGAGACAAGATTTGCATCGATGGCTGATGTCATGAAGAAGTATCTAAAGGTGTTCTGCAAAATAGACAATCCAATCAAGGCTTCAAGGCGAGTGTCAGAGGACAGAAGGACACTAGACAAGTTTACTGCAAGCCACGTCTTGTACCATATGCACTCAAGGAGAAAGTTAAGCAAGAACTCAAAAGATTAGTGACTGAGAACATTATCTCGAAGATAATGGCTAGGATAGATTGGCGAATGATACTTAAGGGGTTGACTGTGGATGGGCAATGGCAGACATTTAGAGACTGCATGGATAAACTACAACAATTGTACATTCCTGTCTGGCGTAAAAATAAAAAAGGGAAGGTGGCTCAACTGTGGCTATCAAGGGAAATCAGGCATAGTATTAAAGCCAAGGAAATGGCATACAAATTGGCCAGAAATAGCAGCGAACCCGGGGACTGGGAGAAATTTAGAACTCAGCAGAGGAGGACAAAGGGTTTGTTTAGGGCAGGGAAAATGGAGTACGAGAAGAAGCTTGCAGGGAACATTAAGACGGATTGCAAGAGTTTCTATAGATATGTAAAGAGAAAAAGGTTAGTAAAGACAAACGTAGGTCCCCTGCAGTCAGAATCAGGGGAAGTCATAACGGGGAACAAAGAAATGGCAGACCAATTGAACAAGTACTTTGGTTCGGTATTCACGAAGGAGGACACAAACAACCTTCTGGATATAAAAGGGGTAAGAGGGTCGAGCAAGGAGGAGGAACTGAGGGAAATCCTTATTAGTCAGGAAATTGTGTTGGGGAAATTGATGGAAATGAAGGCCAATAAATCCCCAGGGCCTGATAGACTGCATCCCAGAGTACTTAGGGAGGTGGCCTTTGAAAAAGCGGATGCATTGACAGTCATTTTCCAACATTCCATTGACTCTGGATCAGTTCCTATCGAGTGGAGGGTAGCCAATGTAACCCCACTTTTTAAAAAAGGAGGGAGAGAGAAAACAGGGAATTATATCGGTAGTGGGTAAAATGATGGAATCAATTATTAAGGATGTCATAGCAGCGCATTTGGAAAGAGGTGACATGATAGGTCCAAGTCAGCATGGATTTGTGAAAGAGAAATCATGCTTGACAAATCTTCTGGAATTTTTTGAGGATGCTTCCAGTAGAGTGGACAAGGGAGAACTAGTTGATGTGGTATATTTGGACTTTCGGAAGGCTTTCGACAAGGTCCCACACAAGAGATTAATATGAAAAGTTAAAGCACATGGGATTGGGGGTAATATGCTGACGTGATTGTCAGACAGGAAGCAAAGAGTAGGAGTAAATGGGTACTTTTCAGAATGGCAGGCAGTGACTAGTGGGGTACCGCAAGGTTCTGTGCTGGGGCCCCAGCTGGTTACATTGTACATTAATGATTTAGACGAGGAGATTAAATGTAGTATCTCCACATTTACGGATGACACTAAGTTGGGTGGCAGTGTGAGCTGCGAGGAGGATGCTGTGAGGCTGCAGAGTGACTTGGATAGGTTAGGTGAGTCGGCAAATGCATGGCAGATGAAGTATAATGTGGATAAATGTGAGGTTATCCACGTTGGTGGTAAAAACAGAGAGACAGACTATTATCTGAATGGTGACAGATTAGGAAAAGGGGAGGTGCAATGAGACCTGGGTGTCATGGTACATCAGTCCTTGAATGTTGGCATGCAGATACAGCAAGCGGTTAAGAAAGCAAATGGCATGTTGGCCTTCATAGCGAGGGGATTTGAGTACAGGGGCAGGGAGGTGTTGCTACAGTAGTACAGGGCCTTGGTGAGGCCACACCTGGAGTATTGTGTACAGTTTTGGGTCTCCTAACCTGAGGAAGGACATTCTTGCTATTGAGGGAGTGCAGCGAAGGTTCACCAGACTGATTCCTGGGATGGTGGGACTGACCTATCAAGAACGACTGGATCAACTGGGCTTGTATTCACTGGAGTTCAGAAGAATGAGAGGGGACATCATAGAAATGTTTAAATTTCTGACGGGTTTAGACAGGTTAGATGCAGGAAGAATGTTCCCAATGTTGGGGAAGTCCAGAATCAGGGGTCACAGTCTAAGGATGAGGGGTAAGCCATTTAGGACCGAGATGAGGAGAAACGTCTTCACCCAGAGAGTGGTGAACCTGTGGAATTCTCTACCACAGAAAGTTGTTGAGGCCAATTCACTAAATATACTTAAAAGGGAGTTAGATGAAGTCCTTACTACTCGGGGGATCAAGGGGTATGGCGAGAAAGCAGGAAGGGGGTACTGAAGTTGCATGTTCAACCATGAACTCATTGAATGGCGGTGCAGGCTAGAAGTGCCGAATGGCCTTCTCCTGCACCTATTTTCTATGTTTCTATGTTTCTATAGATCGATGTGATTGGACTGTATCCATTGTTGTACCTAAGTGAGAAGGTGAATGATGATTATAAAGTAACCATAAACCAAGTTCTAGAGGGTAATCTCCCCAATACATTGCCAAATGTAAAAGATTTGTTTACAGTGCTAACAGTTGGACAGATTTCTCAAAGTTAGATCTTACAAATGCTTACTTACAACTTGAACTAGATGAGGAGCCCAAGTCATGCTTGACTATAAATACTCATCTAGGCATATAACAACTTAATGGGCTACCATTTAGAGTGTCTTCCGCCCCGCCATATTCCAAGGCGTGATGAACAGATTTTGCAAGGCATTGAAGAGGTCGTGTGTTATTTAGATGATATAATCATTTCAGTACCAAACAGGCAAATCCATAATAACATGTTGAATGAAATGTTCAAACAGCGAGAAAAGCACAGAGTGCAATTCACTGCTCGCAAGTGAGAGTTATTTCAAAACTCAGTGGAATACTCAGGTCACACAGTAGACAAAGATGGTTTACATCCAACCAAGCGTGGAGGCCCCGACCTGTGAGAGACCATCAGCGGCAGGTCAGGGCCATAACAGGAGCAGCGAGCGGCGGCCATGGGCAGTGTGGAGGCCCCGACCTATGAGAGACCATCAGCGGCAGGTCGGGGCCATAACAGGAGCGGCGAGCAGCAGCCATGGGCAGCGTGGAGACATACCACTCCAGGGAGCATCACATGCTGGTGCAGGAGGGCAACAGCAGTGAGGAGTGACATCATCAAGGTCCAGGTTGGTCATTGGGGTGTGGGGAGGTGCTGCAGGAGCAGCGAGGTCGGGGCAAAGTAGCAGTGAGAGACTGTGGAGGGACGTGATCGGGGTCCAGGGGAGGCATGTGTTCGAGGGCCAAAAGAGGCGAGGGCCCAGGGACAGCACGGGCCAGCCCACACTGCGATATGTGTGTGCACAAGGTCCGTGCAGCAGAGCTGGTCTCCAATCATCTTGGGTAATCCTTGGCACTGGACCAAGACCTTGTTATGTCAAGCCCGTGTGGTGGCTGGTGTGCAACGGTCACCACATTTAAAAAAAAATCCACAAACAGGCATCTTTCACCCTTGAGGATGTAATTCCGGTCCTTCATTGGAACACCTGTGAACTCATCTGTTTTTGGCATGGAAGCATCCTCGTTTCGAGAAACCACCAATGATGATGACATCTAACCAATGGAAAGCTGGATGCAATAAAAATGCACCCACTGCCAAGAATGTCACTGAACTTCGATCATTTTGGGGTCTTTTGAACTTATATGGGAAATTCCTACCAAATTTGGCTTCAGTGAGCTGTTGAAAAAACAGGTCCAGTGGAAGTGGTCATAAGAATGCAACACAGCATTCAAGGAGTGTTGCAGCCAGGTGGTAGAGAGCACCATGACGTATCTAACAAAATCAAGCTAGCATGTGATACCTTCTCTATATGGAGTTGGGACAGTGATCTCTCATGTACTACACAGTGGGGAAGAGAGACAAATTGTTTTTGTTTCATGCACTCTCAGTGCCAGCGAGTGCAATTATGCGCAGATCAAAAGGGAAGCTTTGTCATTAATTTTGGAGGCCAAGATGTTCCATAAATACTTGTATGGTCGTAAGTTTACTATTGTTACAGACCATAAGCCTGTGACAACAATCCTCCATCCAAGGCCCCCAGTTCCAACCTTAGCTGCAGCCAAAGTGCAGAGATGGGCTTCGATTTTGTCAGCAAATACGTATGACATTGAGTACACAACATCAGCTGATCACAATAATGCTGATCCTCTGTCTAGGTTGCCATTCCCATCACAAGTTACCCGAATAGGGAAGAGATGTTCTATTCTTTATACATTGATGAACTGCCAGTCACAGCTGAAGAGATTAGTAGAGCAACCAAATGTGACCCAGTTATGTCAAAGGTGTATAATTACATAGCAAATGGCTGGCCAAACTAGGTAACAAAGAAAGATTTTCATCCATACTTCGCTCGTAGAAATAAATTGTCCGTGGATAAAGATTGCATCATGTGGGGTATAAGCGTAGTTATCCCAGGTCTAACTTATAAGGAGATCTTCATGGCCACCACCTGGAAATGTGCTTGACCAAGAGTTTCGCACCCAATTACTTATGATGGCCAGGTCTAGATAAAGATATAGAATACATCGTTAGTCAGTGTATAACATGTCAATCGGTAAGCAAGAAACCACCACCATTATCATTACAGCCTTGGAAAGGGCCTCCCCGGGTGTGGCAAAGGTTACATGTCGAGTTTGCTGAACTAGAAGGACAGCAATTGTTCATTGTGATTGATAGCCATTCGAAGTGAATAGACGTTTTTCTGATGCGGAAGATAACAACAAGTAAAACACTAGACAATTTGTGAAGATTATTTTCTTCATATGGCCTCCCAGAGGAAATTATGTCTGATAATGGAGCACAATTTTGTTCAGAAGAATTTGCATAGTTCACGAGCAGAAATGGTGTGAAACATATCAACGTTCCACCGTATCACCCTGCTTTAAATGGTGCAGCAGAGCGCATAGTACAAATGGTAAAACGTGCTCTTATCAAGGAAATATTGGATCCAAATCCAAAGAAACAGCAGTTGTCGTTGGACCACAAATTGGCTAATTATCTAATTACTTATCGCAATACTCCTCATACAACTACTGATGGAACACCAGCAGAGTTGTTTCTCAAATGACAGCCACGAATTAGGTTCTCGTTGTTTAGCCAGACTTGGCACAGTCCGTGGAAGAGAAACAATTCAGACAGAAAGTGAATCATGATAGAGGTAGAGTAAGAGGGAGAAATGTGAAATTAAATCAGAAGGTGAGAGTGAAGAACCATCACCATAAATGGTTAAAGTGCTTACCAGGAAGAGTGGTGAAGATATGTGTCCCTATCATTTGAATATATCCTCTAAATGCTTAGTCCCACATGACCATGAAATTTCATTCAATTCCATTATATCCATAGTAATGACGATATTAACTATATAATAGTTTTAATCTCAATGGGGTTTTCTTTGTATTTGTCCATGCCTTTATTTGAAAATTAATGCAGCAGAAAGTTAACCAGTTGTGTGTTGAAGAGGACAGCCTGGTTGGAATGTTACTACACATGGGCCCAGATTTTGAGATTGGGGGCTTCCGACCTGAAACATTTCTGCAAATCTACCTGGTAATCCTGGATGTTTGGATACTTCTGGTCCTGGCGCTCCATGTAAAGGTCTTCATAGAAGCACACGTATCCCAGGATCATAAGGGTTCCGTACTCATCAATGGGATCACGTGGGCCTGCTCAAGCTACCAGAGTAGGGGTATTCCCATTCATACGTTTGGTGATTCCGTATATAAGGAACAACCATAAGTATGAATGGTGATCCCCCTGCCAAAACATATAAACACAAAATAACAAAATAAATCACATATGCCAAATTAATGCAAATGGAATGTAATTAAATATTTAAAACAACATTTTTTATTTTTATTTTTTTACGAATAAATGTACTTAATTTCAAGGGTCTAAAAATAAACTTACCTTATTCAACAGGATTTGCAATGTTTACATTATGTTTTAATGTCTTTCCCAGTATTTAAAAATTTTACACTGATAAGAGCAGGACTTACACTTGCTTTTTTCAGTCATACAACTTTGAAAGACATTCGCTGGGCAGGTGTTCGGCAAATAGCCCAAATCTCTGCCCGCGAAGTTCCTTTAATTTCGCAAGCATGCGATCAGTCAACAGAATTTTTGACAGATCACAAGTGCCGGGTTTAGGGGCCTGTGCCCCGCAGGGTCCTAAACCTGGAACTTAAGTGGACACCACGGGCACATGCGTCCCTCCTATGTGCCTTTGGGGAGTGTGACAATCAATGATTTTAATCTGTCTGATTGGGGAACAATTAAAGCATATTTTATTGGAAAGAGCAAGTATATATAGATATTAAACACAATGCCTCATAAACTCTGAACTCTACCAACGTTCCACCTTATTGAATCCAAGCCATTTGCTGTTCCCTGATGATCTTCCACTACAGACATCCTGTGTGAGGTTTTTCATGACTTTTGTTCTGACTACAGATCCGAAATGATGGACACAAACGATAGAGAAAGTATTGGTTGGGCCAGAGCAGAAGTGGAAAATGACATCTCTCGGAGGCTCCATTTTAACTCCAGGGATGGAAGGTTAGTGGCGCGCATGCCTGGGAGCGTCAGTCGGCAGGCTTCACTGGTTTTAACAGTATGGTAGCATTGTAGCTATGTTGCTGGAATAGTAATCAAGATGTGTGGACTAATGATCGGGAGATGTAAGGTCAAAACCCATCACGGCAGCTGGGGAATTTAAATTCAGTTAATTAAATAAATCTGGAATAAAAGTTTGTGTCAGTAACGGTGACCATTACACTATCTTATTGTCATACAAACCCATCTGCTACACTAATGTCCTTTCGGGAAAGAAATCTGCCGGCCTTACCTGGCAAGGCCGATATGTGACTCCAGACCCACAGCAATGTGAATGACGCTTAGCTGCCCTCCGAAATGGACTACGAAGCCACCATATCCTGGTGATGTCCTGTCGCACTGGTAGGACAGACCCAACAGAGCGGCGGCATACTAGTATACAGACTGGTGGGAGTGACCCTTGCAATATTCAACATTTGACTCCAGAACCCATGAAATCTCAGGCATCAGGTTAAGCATGGGCAAGGAAAGCTCCTGCTGATTATTACCTCCCGCCCTGTATGAGCTAATGAATAAATGTTGAACACCACTTGGAAGAAGCACTGAGGCTAGCAAGTGCACAGAATGTACTTTGAGTGGGGTACTTCAATAACCACCATAAGAGTGATTAAGTAGCAGCACTATTGACCCAGCTGTTCGAGTCCTGAAGGTACTTGCTGCCAGTCTAGGCCTGCGGCATGTGGTGACTGTGCAAACATGAGAGAAAAACCTACTTGACCTCGTCTTCATCAAAATACCTGTCGTAGGTGCATCTGTTCATAATAACATAAGAAATAGGAACAGGAGCCATACGGCCCCTCGAGCCTGCTCTGCCATTCAATAAGATCATGGCTGATCTGATCATGGACTCAGCTCCCCACCCACTCCCCATAACGCCTTATCCCGTTATTGTTTAAGAAACTGTTTATTTATGTCTTAAATTTATTCAATGTCCCAGCTTCCACAGCTCTCTGAGGCAGCAAATTCCACAGATTTACAATGCTCTGAGAGAAAAAATATCTCTTCATCACTGTTAAAATGGGCGGCCCTTTATTCTAAGATTATGCCCCCTAGTTCTAGTCTCCCCCATCAGTGGAAACATATTCTCTGCATCCACCTTGTCAAACCTCCTCATAATCTTATACTTTTCGATAAGATCACCTCTCGTTCTTCTGAATTCTAACGAGCAGAGGCCCAACCGACTCAACCTTTCCTCATAAGTCAACCCCCTCATCCCCAGAATCAACCTAGTGAACCTTCTCAGAACTGCTTCCAAAGCAAGTATATCCTTTCGTAAATATGGAAACCAAAACTGCATGCTGTATTCCAGGTGTGGCCTCACCAATACCTTGTATAGCTGTAGCAAGACTTCCCTGCTTTTATACTCCATCCCCTTTGCAATAAAGGCCAAGATACCATTGGCCTTCCTGATCACTTGCTGTACCTGTTCCTTTTGTGTTTGATGCACAGGTACACCCAGGTCCTGCTGTTCCGCAGCACTTTGCAATCTTTCTCCATTTAAATAATAACTTGCTCTTTGATTTTTTTTCTGCCAAAGTGCATGACCTCACACTTTCCAACATTATATTCCATCTGCCACATTTTTGCCTAATCACTTACCCTATCTCTGTCGTTTGGCAGTTGCTTTGTGTCCTACTCAAACATTGCTTTTCCTCTCATCATTGTATCATAGAAACAAAGAAATTAGGTGCAGGAGTAGCTCATTCGGCCCTTCGAGCCTGCACCACCATTCAATAAGATCATGGCTGATCATTCCCTCAGTACCCCTTTCCTGCTTTCTCTCCATATCCCTTGATCCCCTTAGCGGTAAGGGCCATATCTAACTCCCTCTTGAATATATCCAATGAACTGGCATCAACAACTCTCTGCGGCAGGGAATTCCATAGGTTAACAACTCTCTGAATGAAGAAGTTTCACCTCTTCTCAGTCCTAAATGGCCTATCCCTTATCCTAAGACTATGTCCAGTGTATCTGGACATCCACAACATCGGGAACATTCTTCCCGCATCTAACCTGTCCAGTCCCATCAGAATCTTATACGTTTCTACGAGAACCCCTCTCATGCTTCTAAACTCCAGTGAATAAAGGCCCAGTTGATCCAGTCTCTCCTCATATGACAGTCCAGCAATCCATGGAATCAGTATGGTGAACCTTCGCTGCACTCCCTCAACAGCAAGAACGTCCTTGCTCAGATTAGGAGACCAAAACTGAACACAATATTCCAGGTGAGGCCTCACTTAGGCTCTGTACAACTGCAGTAAGACCACCCTGCTGGGCTCAACTGTAATTTTAACCTGACCCGCCCGTCAGGAAACTGGTCAATCGGGTGCAAGGCTGGTTTTCACCATTCATATTTAGAAACACTCACCAATAAATTCAGCTGAGAGTAATCTCGAGTGGGTTGTAAACCCGGTGTTCCACCCGATGCCGTGGGCTATCTGCCAACGAGGAATATTAAAATTCAGCCGTATCTGCAAAAGCCTTCGTCCCAACCGAGTTCCATTGGACAAGGCACAGAGCGCAAATCCCGCACTGTCACTTCTGCTCCTCAAGAGCTTCTGACGTGTTGAATGAGAGGGAAGGAATACTATGAAGAGATTTACACCGCCATAAAGTTCTGTGCAGAGGAATATTTTGTGAACACAACCTTTGGGGAAGAGTTTGGACTTTGCCAGTAAACGGAAACGTGCGATAGTGAATGGCAGGTGATACAGGCGCCCAATTTCCGTGAAAAGGAAAATCTGGCACAATGTAATAGAGGTGCAGATTCTTTATCATCCTTTCTGAGGAGCAATATTCTGAGCCTGCAGTGTAACTGCTCGCGGTATATTTACACTTGCATGGTGTGAGTGATGAGTGATGGAGCTGATAAACCGCCCAGTATCGAAGCTGACTTCCTTTCGATTGAAAATCTAGTCTTTATTGCGCAATTTTCTCTGTTTTATAAAGGTACAATTGTGAACCAATGTGGGTTCTAGTCAGCTATGTAACAACTTGTTCGCATCAATCTTTCATTACATTAATTATTAGAGTGAAGGGACTTTTAACCGTGTTAATTAACTCCTCTCTGTATTTAGTCTGGGTCACTGCGTAAATAAAGGTGTTGGTGCAGGAACTGAGCCGTTGAAGCAGATAGCTTGTTTTTTCCATGGTGGTGAAAGGGTCGGTGTGATCTAACTGCAAAAACTCTGAATCTGTCATTTGTGTACAAATGTAATATATAAGAGTTAACATCCACAGCAATACAAAATTACCAGATATGGCGAGCAGTAAGATGATCGACTTCCTTCGATTCCTCATCTCGGGATCATTGTGATTCTCACCATTGATGCCTTGCATTCTCCTGCCGATAATATTAGCTGCTAAAATATGTCTGATGGTCAAAGCATTGAGGAGGAAAATCAAAACAAATGGAGCAAATGGGGTTTAAATCTGTCTAACCAGAGATGGGCCATCCAGGCGGGAGAGGTATAGAAGCTGGACTGAACAGTACAGAACCACCAGGTATTGTCAATTATTTCCCGGGGTTCATATATAAAATAAATTGGAACATTTTCTAAAAAGCTCAGTCCACAAACTGTCAGTATAACGATAGCTGCTGTTCTTTCGGTACAATATTTAGTTCTCAAATTCCGGCAACAAATGGCTACAAAGCGATCAAAGATGAAAGTTGAAACCAGACTGAGCAATCAATGACACAATAAATCAGAGAGAGATTGATTCTGCAGACGGAAGTATAGTTCAGGAATGAATATGGGAAATAAATATCGTTGATCACATACAGTATCACGTCAAATATCATGACCAGGAGATCCGCGATTGCCATGGCGACCAGATAGTAAGTGATGCATTTGTAGAGACCGCACTTTCCCCGGGAGAGAATCACAATCATCAATAAATTAGCTGCAAGAGAAAAGAAGCGAAAGTGACTGACTGTAGGTGTAAGCCTGGGATGAGCAGCGTGTGTAAAATCACACCGATTTGTCTATTTCTGTTGCTGTCGCTCAATCCTTGCTTTTTTCAATGTTTAAACGGGCAAATCCTGCAACGCGATTATAGTAATTTAAATCTAATTTATTCTGGGAATTAGTTCAAGGAAACAATAAACTGTGGTATGAAGTGATTGTTTCCAGATTGCATCACTTTACATCCACACAGTTACAGAGATCATCTCCACCGATTGAGAGAACACACATTGGGGGATAATGTTAACTGTGGTGATAGTGTGAAACAGGAAAAAGCGGATCCGTGGTCCGTTATCGAACTCGACGATATTTCATTTCACTGACTTCACGAGTGTTTACTCTATCGCATTGCCGTGGGCCAGTTTCCTTTAATACAAATAATTTGATTGATACTGCTCTGTAATCTAATGCTGTGAGGATACATTGTAATAATCAGTCTGTTCCCAGTAACAAGCACATTCGGGTTCATTTTACATTTGGGCCATTATGTAAAATTGATGATATGAAGTTATCCACCCTTCATACACCGCTTCCCATTGTCCATCCATTGGAGTCAATGGAAGGGGAATCCGGCGAACACACAATGGGCGGTCAATTGGGTATTGCCCGTTTTGTTGCTTTTTTCATGCACAAAGTTGACATAACCCTCATTGAAACCAATTCCTGCATGCTACTCAATAGGCGCTTTTCGTGAAAACTCGGACTAGGTAATAAATGTAGCCTTGCAAGTGTCACCCACATCCCAGCAACAAAGTAAACAAATGGGTCTCTGTTAGATGTTAATGGCGTACCTGATACACATTTCTCAACACTCAGCATTAAACATAGAAACATAGAAACATAGAAAATAGGTGCAGGAGCAGGCCATTCAGCCCTTCTAGCCTGCACCGCCATTCAATGAGTTCATGGCTGAACATGAAACTTCAGTACCCCCTTCCTGCTTTCTCACCATAACCCTTGATCCCCCGAGTAGTAAGGACTTCATCTAACTCCCTTTTGAATATATTTAGTGAATTGGCCTCAACTACTTTCTGTGGTAGAGAATTCCACAGGTTCACCACTCTCTGGCTGAAGAAGTTTCTCCTCATCTCGGTCCTAAATGGCTTACCCCTTATCCTCAGACTGTGACCCCTGGTTCTGGACTTCCCCAACATTGGGAACATTCTTTCTGCATCTAACCTGTCTAAACCCGTCAGAATTTTAAACGTTTCTATGAGGTCCCCTCTCATTCTTCTGAACTCCAGTGAATACAAGCCCAGTTGATCCAATCTTTCTTGATAGGTCAGTCCCGCCATCCCGGGAATCAGTCTGGTGAACCTTCGCTGCACTCCCTCAATAGCAAGAATGTCCTTCCTCAAGTTAGGAGACCAAAACTGTACACAATACTCCAGATGTGGCCTCACCAAGGCCCTGTACAACTGTAGCAACACCTCCCTGCCCCTGTATTCAAATCCCCTCGCTATGAAGGCCAACATGCCATTTGCTTTCTTAACCGCCTGCTGTACCTGCATGCCAACCTTCAATGACTGATGTACCATGACACCCAGGTCTTGTTGCACCTTCCCTTTTCCTAATCTGTCACCATTCAGATAATAGTCTGTCTCTCTGTTTTTACCACCAAAGTGGATAACCTCACATTTATCCACATTATACTTCATCTGCCATGCATTTGCCCACTCACCTAACCAATCCAAGTCACTCTGCAGCCTAATAGCATCCTCCTCGCAGCTCACACTGCCACCCAACTTAGTATCATCCGCAAATTTGGAGATACTGCATTTAATCCCCTCGTCTAAATCATTAATGTACAATGTAAACAGCTGGGGCCCCAGCACAGAACCTTGCGGCACTCCACTAGTCACTGCCTGCCATTCTGAAAAGTACCCGTTTACTCCTACTCTTTGCTTCCTGTCTGACAACCAGTTCTCAATCCACGTCAGCACACTACCCCCAATCCCATGTGCTTTAACTTTGCACATTAATCTCTTGTGTGGGACCTTGTCGAAAGCCTTCTGAAAGTCCAAATATACCACATCAACTGGTTCTCCTTTGTCCACTTTACTGGAAACATCCTCAAAAAATTGCAGAAGATTTGTCAAGCATGATTTCCCTTTCACAAATCCATGCTGACTTGGACCTATCATGTCACCATTTTCCAGATGCACTGCTATGACATCCTTAATAATTGATTCCATCATTTTACCCACTACTGAGGTCAGGCTGACCGGTCTATAATTCCCTGTTTTCTCTCTCCCTCCTTTTTTAAAAAGTGGGGTTACATTGGCTACCCTCCACTCCATAGGAACTGATCCAGAGTCAATGGAATGTTGGAAAATGACTGTCAATGCATCCGCTATTTCCAAGGCCACCTCCTTAAGTACTCTGGGATGCAGTCCATCTGGCCCTGGGGATTTATCGGCCTTCAATCCCATCAATTTTCCCAACACAATTTCCCGACTAATAAAGATTTCCCTCAGTTCCCCCTCCTTACTAGACCCTCTGACCCCTTTTATATCCGGAAGGTTGTTTGTATCCTCCTTAGTGAATACCGAACCAAAGTACTTGTTCAATTGGTCTGCCATTTCTTTGTTCCCCGTTATGACTTCCCCTGATTCTGACTGCAGGGGACCTACGTTTGTCTTCACCAACCTTTTTCTCTTTACATACCTATAGAAACTTTTGCAATCCGCCTTAATGTTCCCTGCAAGCTTCTTCTCGTACTCCATTTTCCCTGTCCTAATCAAACCCTTTGTCCTCCTCTGCTGAGTTCTAAATTTCTCCCAGTCCCCAGGTTCGCTGCTATTTCTGGCCAATTTGTATGCCACTTCCTTGGCTTTAATACTATCCCTGATTTCCCTAGATAGCCACGGTTGGCTACCCGGGATGGTCTCCTGCCTGGATGATATTGGAGGAGTGAGACATTGGTGGTAAACAATTTCACTGGCACTCTGACCACAGTGCCTCATGGGCACCCAGTGTTGGGGGCTTACTGTTGTAACGGGACTGTTCCATACATGGATAGTGCCACAGGTCATGAATCAGCATCTTCCCATTTTGTAGATGAGGCTTTGGGTTAATTTTCCTCCTGTACTATGTGGGAACTCAGGGATGTTTCCGGTGTCCCTGACGACTACGTGTGCGGGAAGTGTATCCGCCTCCAGCTCCTGACGGACCGCATTGCGGGCCTGGAGCTGCGGGTGGATTCACTCTGGAGCATCCATTTTGCTGAGAATGATGGGAATAGCACATTTAGCGAGTTGGTCTTACCGCAGGTAAAGGTTACACAGCCATATAGGTAATGGAAGACCAACAGGAAGAGCAGTGCAAGGACAGTAGTGCAGGGGTTCCCTGCTGTCATCCCCCTGCGAAACAGATAGACCGCTTTGGGTACTGTTGATAGGGATGATTCATAAGGGGAGGGCAGCAGCAGCCAAGCTCATGGCACCATGGACGGCTCTGCTGCACAGTAGGGCAGGAAAAAGAGTGGGAGAGCTATAGTGATATGAGGTTCGATTGTAAGGGGAATAGATAGTCATTTCTGCGGCTGCAACATAGACTCCAGGATGGTATGTTGCCTCCCTGGTGCAGGGGTCAAGGATGTCTCGGAGCGGGTGCAGGACATTCTAAAAAGGGAGCGTGAACAGCCAGTTGTCATTGTACATATAGGTACCAACGGCATAGGTAAAAAATAGGATGAGGTCCTACGAGACGAATTTAGGGAACTAGGAGTTAAATTAAAAAGTAGGACCTCAAAAGTAGTAATCTCAGGATTGCTGCCAGTGCCACGTGCTAGTCAGAGTAGGAATCGCAGGATAGCTCAGATGAATACGTGGCTTGAGCAGTGGTGCAGAAGGGAGGGATTCAAATTCCTGTGGCAGTGGAACCGGTTCTGGGGGAGGTGGGACCAGTACAAACCGGATGGTCTGCACCTGAGCAGGACCAGAACCAATGTCCGAGGGGCAGTGTTTGCTAGTGCTGTTGGGAGGAGTTAAACTAATATGGCAGGGGGATGGGAACCCATGCAGGGAGACAGAGGGAAGTAAAATGCAGTCAGAAGCAAAAGAGCAAAAGATAGAAATGAGAATAGTAAAATAGGAGGGCAGAGAAACCCAAGACAAAAAACAAAAAGGGCCACATTACAGCAAATGTCTAAAGGGGCAAAGTGTTTTAAGACAGGCCTGAAGGCTCTGTGCCTCAATGCGAGGAGTATTCGGAACAAGGTGGACGAATTATCTGTGCAGATCACAGTTAACGGATACGATTTGATTGGCATGACGGAAACATGGTTCCAAGGTGACCAAGGCTGGGAGCTCAACATCCAAGGGTATTCAGCATTTAGGAAGGATAGACAGAAAGGAAAAGGAGGTGGGGTGCCGTTGCTGGTTAAAGAGGAAATTAAGGCAATTGTAAGGAAGGACATTAGCTTGGATGATGTGGAATTGGTATGGGTGGAGCTACTGAATGCCAAAGGGCAGAAAACGCTAGTGGGAGTTGTGTACAGGCCACCAAATAGTAGTAGTCAGGTTGGGGACAAGAAATAAGGGATCTGTGCAATAAAGGTACAGCAGTAATCATGGGCGACTTTAATCTACATATTGATTGGGCTAACCTAACCGGTAGCAATGCGGTGGACGAGGATTTCCTGGAGTGCATTCGGGATGGTTTTCTAGACCAATATGTCGAGGAACCAACCAGAGAGCTGGCCATCCTAGACTGGGTGATGTGTAATGAGAAGGGACTAATTAGCAATTTGTTGTGCGAGGCCCCTTGGAGAAGAGTAACCATAATATGGTAGAATTCTTTATTAAGATGGAGAGTGACAAAGTTAATTCAGCAACTATGGTCCTGAACTTAAGGAAAGGTAACTTTGACGGTATGAGGCGCGAATTGGCTGGACAGTGGATAGACAATGGCAAACGTTTAAAGATCATATGGATGAACTTCAACAATGCAAGGAGACAGAGGGAAACAAAAAGGAGGCAAAAGCAAAAGACAGAAAGGAGATGAGGAAAAGTGGAGGTCAGAGAAACCCAAGGCAAAGAACAAAAAGGGCCACTGTACAGCAAAATTCTAAAAGGACAAAGGGTGTTAAAAAACAAGCCTGAAGGCTTTGTGTCTTAATGCAAGGAGTATCCGCAATAAGGTGGATGAATTAATTGTGCAAATAGATGTTAACAAATATGATGTGATTGGGATTACGGAGACGTGGCTCCAGGATGATCAGGGCTGGGAACTCAACATTCAGGGGTATTCAACATTCAGGAAGGATAGAATAAAAGGAAAAGGAGGTGGGGTAGCATTGCTGGTTAAAGAGGAGATTAATGCAATAGTTAGGAAAGACATTAGCTTGGATGATGTGGAATCTATATGGGTAGAGCTGCAGAACACCAAAGGGCAAAAAACGTTAGTAGGAGTTGTGTACAGACCTCCAAACAGTAATAGGGATGTTGGGGAGGGCATCAAACAGGAAATTAGGGGTGCATGCAATAAAGGTGTAGCAGTTATAATGGGTGACTTTAATATGCACATAGATTGGGCTAGCCAAACTGGAAACAATACGGTGGAGAAGGATTTCCTGGAGTGCATAAGGGATGGTTTTCTAGACCAATATGTTGAGGAACCAACTAGCGGGGAGGCCATCTTAGACTGGGTGTTGTGTAATGAGAGAGGATTAATTAGCAATCTCATTGTGCGAGGCCCCTTGGGGAAGAGTGACCATAATATGGTGGAATTCTGCATTAGGATGGAGAATGAAACAGTAAATTCAGAGACCATGGTCCAGAACTTAAAGAAGGGTAACTTTGAAGGTATGAGGCGTGAATTGGATAGGATAGATTGGCGAATAATACTTAGGGGGTTGACTGTGGATGGGCAATGGCAGACATTTAGAGACCGCATGGATGAATTACAACAATTGTACATTCCTGTCTGGCATAGAAATAAAAAAGGGAAGGTGGCTCAACCGTGGCTATCAAGGGAAATCAGGGATAGTATTAAAGCCAAGGAAGTGGCATACAAATTGGCCAGATATAGCAGCGAACCTGGGGACTGGGAGAAATTTAGAACTCAGCAGAGGAGGACAAAGGGTTTGATTAGGGCAGGGAAAATGGAGTACGAGAAGAAGCTTGCAGGGAACATTAAGGCGGATTGCAAAAGTTTCTATAGGTATGTAAAGAGAAAAAGGTTAGTAAAGACAAACGTAGGTCCCCTGCAGTCAGAATCAGGGGAAGTCATAACGGGGAACAAAGAAATGGCAGACCAATTGAACAAGTACTTTGGTTCGGTATTCACTAAGGAGGATACAAACAACCTTCCAGATATAAAAGGGGTCAGAGGGTCTAGTAAGGAGGGGGAACTGAGGGAAATCTTTATTAGTCGGGAAATTGTGTTGGTGTAATTGATGGGATTGGAGGCCGATAAATCCCCAGGGCCTGATGGACTGCATCCCAGAGTACTTAAGGAGGTGGCCTTGGAAATAGCGGATGCATTGACAGTCATTTTCCAACATTCCATTGACTCTGGATCAGTTCCTATGGAGTGGAGGGTAGCCAATGTAACCCCACTTTTTAAAAAAGGAGGGAGAGAGAAAACAGGGAATTATAGACCGGTCAGCCTGACCTCAGTAGTGGGTAAAATGATGGAATCAATTATTAAGGATGTCATAGCAGTGCATCTGGAAAATGGTGACATGATAGGTCCAAGTCAGCATGGATTTGTGAAAGGGAAATCATGCTTGATAAATCTTCTGGAATTTTTTGAGGATGTTTCCAGTAAAGTGGACAAAGGAGAACCAGTTGATGTGGTATATTTGGACTTTCAGAAGGCTTTCGACAAGGTCCCACACAAGAGATTAATGTGCAAAGTTAAAGCACATGGGATTGGGGGTAGTGTGCTGACGTGGATTGAGAACTGGTTGTCAGACAGGAAGCAAAGAGTAGGAGTAAATGGGTACTTTTCAGAATGGCAGGCAGTGACTAGTGGGGTGCCGCAAGGTTCTGTGCTGGGGCCCCAGCTGTTTACATTGTACATTAATGATTTAGACGAGGGGATTAAATGCAGTATCTCCAAATTTGCGGATGACACTAAGTTGGGTGGCAGTGTGAGCTGCGAGGAGGATGCTATTAGGCTGCAGAGTGACTTGGATAGGTTACGTGAGTGGGCAAATGCATGGCAGATGAAATATAATGTGGATAAAGTGAGGTTATCCACTTTGCTGGTAAAAACAGAGAGACAGACTATTATCTGAATGGTGACAGATTAGGAAAAGGGAAGGTGCAACGAGATCTGGGTGTCATGGTACATCAGTCATTGAAGGTTAGCATGCAGGTACAGCAGGCGGTTAAGAAAGCAAATGGCATGTTGGCCTTCATAGCGAGGGGATTTGAATACAGGGGCAGGGAGGTGTTGCTACAGTTGTACAGGGCCTTGGTGAGGCCACACCTGGAGTATTGTGTATGGTTTTGTTCTCCTAACTTGAGGAAGGACATTCTTGCTATTGAGGGAGTGCAGCGAAGATTCACCAGACTGATTCCCGGGATGGCGGGACTGACCTATCAAGAAAGACTGGATCAACTGGGCTTGTATTCACTGGAGTTCAGACGAATGAGAGGGGACCTCATAGAAACGTTTAAAATTCTGACAGATTTATACAGGTTAGATGCAGGAAGAATGTTCCCAATGTTGGGGAAGTCTAGAACCAGGGGTCACAGTCTGAGGATAAGGGGTAAGCCATTTAGGACCGAGATGAGGAGAAACTTCTTCACCCAGAGAGTGGTGAACCTGTGGAATTCTCTACCACAGAAAGTAGTTGAGGCCAATTCACTAAATATATTCAAAAGGGAGTTGGATGAAGTCCTTACTACTCGGGGGATCAAGGGTTATGGCGAGAAAGCAGGAAGGGGGTACTGAAGTTTCATGTTCAGCCATGAACTCATTGAATGGCGGTGCAGGCTCGAAGGGCTGAATGGCCTGCTCCTGCACCTATTTTCTATGTTTCAAGTTTCGATGTAACAATCGTACATCCCTGTCTGGAGTAAAAATAAAACAGGGAAGGTGGCTCAATCGTGGCTAACAATGGAAATTAAGGATAGTGTTAGATCCAAGGAAGAGGCACATAAATTAGGGGAAAAAAGCAGCAAACCTGAGGACTGGGAGAAATTTAGAATTCAGCAGAGGAGGACAAAGAGTTTAATTAATAGGGGGAAAATAGAGTACGAGAGGAAGCTTACCGGGAACATAAAAACTGACTGCAAAAGCTTTTATAGATATGTGAAAAGAAAAAGATTGGTGAAGGCAAACGTAGGCCCCTTGCAGTCCAATTCGGGTGAATTTATAATGGGAAATAAAGAAATGGCAGACCAATTGAACAATTCTTTGGTTCTGTCTTCATGAAGGAATACACAAGTAACCTTCCAGATTAACTTGGGGACCGAGGGTCTAGTGAGAAGGAGGAACTGAAGGATATCATTATTAGGTGGGAAATTGTGTTAGGAAATTGATAGGATTGAAGGCCGATAAATCCCCAGGGCCTGATAGTCTACATCCAAGAGTACTTAGGAAGTGGCCCTAGAAATAGTGGATGCGTTGGTGATCATTTTCCAACAATCTATCGACTCTGGATCAGTTCCGATGGACTGGAGGCTTGCTAATGTAACACCACTTTTTAAAAAAGGAGGGAGTGAGAAAACGGTAATTATAGTTAGGTTAGCCTGACATCAGTAGTGGAGAAAAAGTTGGAATCAATCATTAAGGATGAAATAGCAGCGCATTTGGAAAGCAGAGATAGGATTGGTCCAAGTCAGAATGGAATTATGAAAGGGAAATCATGCTTGACAAATCTTCTGGAATTATTTGAGGATGTAACTAGTAGAGTGGACAAGGGAGAACCAGTGGATGTGATGTATTTGGACTTTCAAAAGGCTTTCGACAAGTTCCCGCACAAGAGATTGCTGTACAAAATCAAAGCACATGGTATTGGGGGTAATGTACTGACATGGATAGAGAACTGGTTGGCAGACAGGACGCAGAGAGTCAGTATAAACGGATCCTTTTCAGAATGGTAGGCAGTGACGAACGGAGTGCCGCAGGGCTCAGTGCTGGGACCCCAGCTCTTTACAATATATATTAATGATTTAAATGATGGAATTGAGTGTAATATCTCCACGTTTGCAGATGACACGAAACTGGGTTGCGGTGCGAGCTGTGAGGAGGACGCTAAGAGGCTGCAGGGTGACTTGGACAGGTTAGGTGAGTGGGCAAATACATGGCAGATGCAGTATAATGTGGATAAATGTGAGGTTATCCACTTTGGGAGCAAAAAACACGAAGGCACAATATAATCTGATTGGAAAAGGGGTGGCGCAGCGAGACCTGGGTGTCATGGTTCATTAGTTATTGAAAGTTGGCATACAGGTACAGCAGGCGGTGAAGAAGGCAAATGGTATGTTGGCCTTCATAGCAAGGGGATTTGAGTATAGGAGCAGGGAAGTCTTACTGCAGTTGTACAGGGCCTTGGTGAGGCCTCACCTGGAATATTGTGTTCAGTTTTGGTCTCCTAATCTGAGGAAGGACATTCTTGCTATTGAGGGAGTGCAGCGAAGGTTCACCAGACTGATTCCAGGGATGGCTGGACTGACATATGAGGAGAGACTGGATCAACTGGGCCTTTATACACTGGCGTTTAGAAGGATGAGAGGGGATCTCATAGAAACGTGTAAGATTCTGATGGGACTGGACAGGTTAGATGTGAGAAGAATGTTCCCGATGTTGGGGAAGTCCAGAACCAGGGGACACAGTCTTAGGATAAGTGACAGGCTATTTAGGACTGAGATGAGGAGAAACTTCTTCACTCAGAGAGTTGTTAACCTGTGGAATTCCTGCTGCAGAGTTGTTGATGTCAGTTCATTGGATATATTCAAGAGGGAGTTAGATGTGGACCTTATGACTAAGGGGATCAAGGGGTAAGGAGAGAAAGCAAGAAAGGAATACTGAGGGAAGGATCAGCCATGATCTTATTGAATGGCGGTGCAGGTTCGAAGGGCCGAATGGCCTACTCCTGTACCTATTTTCTATGTTTCTATGTTAACTTAATTTGCCGAGTGGGAAACTGAACCGACCGTTTGCACCTCACCCTATTGTGCTCCCATAAACTTCACTGGGGGTGAATTTTCACTTTTGCTGCCCGGCAGAAACCAGATTGTGGCAATCAGCCGCATGTTTTACACGGTACTGGACTTTCATTTTCAATGAATTCAATGTAAACAAAGGTCGAGAGAATTGTAAAATCTGCGGCCAGTAATCTACTTACTTATTTCCGTTCATAACGAAAAGCATAAATCCACCCAATGGAAACTGAAATCAGACAGGGTGTAATATTAACTTTGAGCAATGGTGTAACCCGGGGGATATCCAATTCACCTCCCATTATACACCTCGTCCGATTCCCTATTCCATTGACTTTAATGGAATGATAGCTGTAATTACTGACTGCGTGAACACATCGGAACAGAAATAGAGATTGAGGCAGATTTTGACTTAGTGCGATGATGTAAAACGGGTGATAGCGAATCGGCAGCGTGATTTGCATCTCCCCCGATTATTTATTCAACTGAAGTCAGTGGAAATAAAATCCAGGAGAGATGTAAAGCAGATGGCTCATACCCTATCACCCACTTTACATCATTGCACAAAGTCAAGATCTACCCCAATGTTGCTGGACAACAAGAGCATTAATACAGTTAACCATCAGTAAGGGGAATAACAATTGATCAGAATGACTGACCAGGAACACCAATCGCTGCAAGAATCGAGTAGAAAATTGCTTCTATCTGCACAATTATTGGCCATCCCATTTTCAAGGAGCGATAATCTTGCTGGTTGATCTGATTGAGAAGTCGATGAAATGGCTTCACAGCAATCACTGTTTTACACCTGACTGAGAGCCCACGGGGCAATCAGGTTACCCTATTACTGACATTAGTCATAGTCATTGAACAAACAGGTTAGGAAGCTGCCCCTCCTCCAATCACCAGAAAGGATGGTGGGTGGGGGTCTTCTTCACAGTCACAGGTTCCAGCAGCATAACAAGAATTTTAAAGTCTAGAATTTGACATTGATTTAATTAGAAAGCAAAATATTTTAGTGAGTGTGTTTCTGCAGTATTGGCGTGGATCCTTCCTGGACAGGACTCACAAGCACAACATGTCTCACATTTTCAATGATGTACTGAATAATTTGATGAAATACGTGTGCTTATTGATGCTGGATTATCACTATCTTTGTTTTATCTAAGTACTTGTCTTTTCTTCTTCCAATTTGCTCCACAGTGTTTAAGCACCATGAGGTATGATGGAAATGATTTTACCAACAGTTCTCCATCAGAATTAAGGAGCAGAGCTGTCTGTTGGGAATGCCTAGTGTAAAATCCTGCATGACCGATTCCTGATTTTATCTGCATTAAAATGAATGTATAGAATATTGCGGCAACGTTCCCGAATTATCAGGAGCGCTGCCTGTGAACGAAATGCCGTGATCTGAAGACAAGTTTATTCCACTGACTGGGGTGCAATACTTCTTGAGCGGTAGGGCAATGCAGCTGCTAGCAATTCAGCAGCGCAATTTATACTCCGCCTGATTTTATTTTTCATTGATTTCGGTGGGAATTCAAATGGAGCCAAGTGCAAAACGGGCTGGCGATTCATGATCACCAGTGTTGCATATTGCCTCCTACAATTGCTAGCGTCCGTGTTCCACTTGTAGTTGGAAACTGCGGGGGTTAAAGGTGGAGAGTTAAATGCATTAGAAGAACATTTGGATGGTTTATTGCTGTCCATGCAGCCCATACAACTGAGTGAGCTGTTCTTATACATATCTATAGCACTGAATGGAGGGAGACCCCAATATTACTCCAGCAAGCTACAGAGACCTCTCGGAAGCTGTATACTGCCCTGAAACATCTTTCGCTGGACAGTCAGCTCAGTACATCTAAAGCCCAGTGTTAGTCCATCAGGTCCCCAATTCCAAGTTCCTATCACTAGCTCTGGAGTGCAGGAAAGGTGTTATGCCGCATTGATTGCTACAGTTCCAGTGTATTCTTTTCGATGGGGGCTTACTAATGCTAGGTGAAAGTCTGAAGTGTTTGGGGGTGAAATTGTCTCTTTTTAGAACCACTTTTCACTTGGGGGAGGGGCACTACCGCTAACTGAGAAATTGCCTGGGAGCTGACGGAGGCGCTGCCATGGCACAGCCGCGGCCCGTGGTTTGCACCCGGGCGGCCGTGGAACCAGCGAAGGAATCATCACCGTGGGCGGCGAGGCAGGCGATCGCGAAGCTGGCCGATTTCCTCTCTCAGGACGATAGTTAAAGGGAGGGCGACAGCGTCCTTTATTGTAGGCCTTCTCTTGGGATGGCTCAGCGATGGCGGCTTTAGTGTGGTTTGGGCCGTCAACGTGCAGCGCCACGCTGTCTTGGGTGTCGGGCTTCAGGCCCGTTCACACATTGCCCTGGTGTCTTACTGGAGGCCAGCAGTGGCTTTGCAGTGTGCCCAGAGGCCCGCCCCTTTAATCTAAGGGGAGGGGCTTTGAAACACGTCATCACTCCGCGGAACATCACGTACCACTTCCTTCAATGTCCCTGCAGGCCCCGGTTACCATCCTCAAAGGAATTGGAACGCGAGATTGCGTTCCGCTTGTTTGAATGCAATTGAGGCCATTTCCGCGGTGGGGGTGGGACTTCTGTGCCGGGCGCTTAATGTCTCTGTCCCAGAAAGTTACCACCCTCAATCGGGACGCAGGGCAATTTCGCCCACTTAGAGAGATAGGCGCTCCAGATCATCATTTTTCAGTTCTTGATATGTGAGCAATACGGGTAAAGCTGCAAATAATGATCAGCTCTGGGATTATTGATAATGTGCTAATTGTTGGACCTCTGAAATCCATGGTGATAGTGTGCCCACACTGGGGTGTAGTCGGGAGATTTGGAATGGTCAGATATGTCTATATCAGTATAGTGTCTGGCTTGGAGCGGAACATGAGGTTGATGGTTTCAACAACATTGAAACTATTAGAACATAACAACATATGTATTAGGAGCAGAATTAGGACATACGGGCACTCAAGCCTGCTCCCCGATGCAATAAGATCATCGCTGATGTTCAACCTGAACTCCACTCTCTAGTCCAATCCCAAGATTCCTTGGTTCCCCTCGTGTTAAAAATGTATCTATCTGAGCCTTGAATATACTCAACTTATCATCATACACAGCAAATTGGGGCAGAGAATTCCACACAATCACAACCCTCTTAGTGAAGCAATTTCTCATTTCAGTCTTAAATGGCCGACCCCTCATCCTGATCATGTGCCATGAGTTTACAATGTCAATCCCACTCAGAATTGTGTATGTTTCAATGGGATCACCTCTCATTCTTGTAAACTCCAGAGACTCTATGCCCAATCTACTCAATCTCTCATTATAGGACAATCACCTCCTTCCAGCATTCAATCTAGTGAACCTTTGTTGCACCACCTCTAAGGCACATGTATCTTTCCTCAGATAAGGCCCCCAAAACTGTGCACCATACACCAGGTGTGGTCTTACCAAATCCGTGTACAATTGTAGCAAGACATCCTTACTCTTTTACTCCAACTGTCTTGCAAGAAAGGACAACATCCCATTTGCCTTCCTGTTTGCTTTCTGTACCTGCATGATAACTTTATGTGTTTTCTGTACGAGGACCTCTAAATTTCACTGAACACCAACATTTACTAGTCGCTCACCATTTAACAATTACCCTGTTTTACTGTTCTTCCTACCAAAGTAAATCATCTCACATTTCCCCACATTGTGCAACATCTTCCATCTTATTGCCCATTTAATTAACCTGTCTAAATCCCTTTAAAGGCTCTTCACAACCTACTTCCTCACCGAGCTTTGTATTGGTGACATGGGCGCTGTGAAGCTAGGTTAGGCCAAGGGATAT
This sequence comes from Pristiophorus japonicus, assembly GCF_044704955.1. NCBI lineage: Eukaryota > Metazoa > Chordata > Chondrichthyes > Pristiophoridae > Pristiophorus > Pristiophorus japonicus. Next base: position 51,809,895 of record NC_091995.1, read on the forward strand.
TGTACTTGCCTCAATGTGCAACCGAAACATTACGGAGAACTCTTGTCCCAGGGGTTGATATTCAATAGCAGTGCAGTCCAAACTTCCCAAATTTTAAAGCAAAATATTGTGGATGCTGGAATCTGGAATAAAAACAGAAAATGCTGGAAATCTCAGCGGGTCAGACAGCATTTGTGGAGAGAAAGTAGAGTTAATATTTCGGGTCGACCCTCAACATTAACTCTGCTTTCCCTCCACAGATGTTGCCTGACCCGCTGAGATTTCCAGCATTTTCTGTTTTTATTCCAAAATATTACCTTGCTTTGTAAATTCAACCATCTTCGATATCTCGGTGTTATCAATGTCTCTGGTAACTTAAGGATACTACTCCAAATCTGGTTGCGTTGAGCTATATTGGAAGCAGGGGACTTCCACTTTCTTTCAGATAATACGAACAAATGAACAATGACGGGCAGGTGAAACCCTCTGGTCCATTTAGACTTTCTCACACGATTGTAATACCTCTTGTATGATAATATATACACAAGACAAACCATATGATCTCCTGCGACAGGCGAAAAAAAACAAATTGTGGACCCAGGCCAATTTGCAAGAAATAATTTGGGCAATTCCTCTCCGACCCATTTACGTGATCGGAACTAGGTCCGGAGATTTCTCTGACCCTGAATTCCCTGAAGTACCTGCCTTTTTTAAGAGGTGATATCCGCTTCAACCAGAAACAGCTCCAGTTCATTTCAGTCCTTATTCTCATTCACAACTGGACAAAGTAAGTTCACATAATATTATTATTAGGCTGTAAAAATATCCAGCAGCTGACTTGTAGGTTTCAGTGTTAGTTTGCTAATATTGAGAATTATATTTCAGTATTCAATCTATAACCAAACTAAATGATAGTTAAAGCTCCCATGCAAAATGGAAGTAATTGTTTTGCTTGTATCATTAAAGCCTGATAGCCCAGATTTTAACCTACCCGGTGTGGCAGAAATCAGATGGTCCGCCCGATTTGTACCCCGCCCAAATTTACTTTCCAGTGCCTCAGACTACTTGCAGCCCATGCCCTGGAATGCCTCCCTCAATCCCATCATTCTGTCTAATTCCCTCTCCTTCTTTAAAAGTGTCCGTGAAACCCAACACATCGATGAAGCTTTTAGACTATCTTCCGAATATCGCCCTCTGCGGCTCCTGGGTATTATTTTCAATGAGGCCTCCATAATGTATCTTGGACATTTTATCTAATTTAAAGCTGCTATGTAAATGAAAGTTGTTGCTGTCCAGAGACACAGTCTCTTTTCTCCAAATGAGGAAGCAAAATGGCATACAAATAAGCAAAGAATAAACTGAATTATCAATTTGTACTGCAGCTGAAGGCCTCCTTTATATGTGCTGTGTCATTAAGTCAAATGCCAACAAATGCATTACAATGCAGGGAGTCATTTAACTTCTGGGTGATAGTGTAAAATGGACGATATCGAATGTTTGCCCTTCATCAGCCCGCCCACTTTCCTCTTCCATTGACTTCAATGGGAAGGAAAATTGAGCGAGGTTTATAATCGGTGACTAACTTCATAATCATCCTTTTTACACCAAGACATTTCTGGATGTCAAGGCATCCAACTGCTCCCAATGTCCATCATTTATTTCCTTATTAGATTTAATGAGGAAGCTAAAAGTAAAACATGTGAATAGATGTTGAGTTCTTTAAAATTATTTCTGTTCCCTTACAGCCATTGCAAAAATGAAGTAATCAACTAAGCAGCTTAAAATCAAACTCCATTAATTGCGAATAATGCGGCACTGGGGATTTTGTCACATAATGTTATGAAATGCAAGGCACGGGGGAGGGAGTTGTAGGATGTAACGTGTGGGTCAAGCCACGTAGCATTGTCACTTGAGGTAACAATGGTAGAGATTGGGAAACGTTTGTGACTTCACAGAAAATGTTTGGAAATTGTCCTTGTACATTTCTCAGTAAAAATGGTTTAGACTAGATTCATTTCAGCTGAAATTTATTGATAACAATTATTTATTGGATTGGATAAATCATATCGATGACTTTAACTGCATCTTTGTTCGAAATTTATTGCAGCACGTTTTATAAATCTACATGGTACGTTATAATAAATACACAAGAGTTAAATACAAATTAATGGAGAGTCCTGCCGATTTACAACTTTACAGTTAAAGGATGAAGTCTTGCTTTAAACTTATTCGAACACTTTCAAATCACTACTTATTTAAAATTTGTTCCAGCAAGCCTGCAGCCGCTGTTGTGGAAGCTGATTGCATCCTCAAAGTTCCCTCTCAAAGCTTGCGCAGCCTAGAATGAATTGGCCACTTACCTCTATTTTCTGAAATAATGAAGCTTGAATATTTACAATCGACATTTTGCTTAGTTGCAAGATTGAATATAAAGACAACATACTTTATTGAATGTTGTGTATTCTCAGGACTCAAGCTGACTGCCTCAGGCATTTTTAATGCTAGATTTATTTGTTTCCGGCAGAGGTCAGACGAATAGCATCAAAGATCACAGTTTTTTGAGAAGGTAGAGCAAATATTGATCTATCAAAGGCGCGGTGATAATCAATTCAGTTCCCTATCTCAGCTTCTAAGACAGAGTGCTGTCATGCGATATGCCTCCAAATATAACTGCGCAAATTCCTGTCTCTGTTGTAAAACCACCAAGCCTGGGCATCAGTTGTTTCAAAAAGCAAAATGGAATGATATGTATTGCTGTCAAGCAACCGAAATGGTACAATTATACATTATAGGGTTCACATTTAAGGATGGGATAAACACATTTATGTACAACAAAAGAGTCCAGTCTTTGTAGTTCCTGTACTGCGTCGTGCATGAAGCAAGCTTGGAAGAGAGGAAGCATTATTTTCCATGCCACATAAGCTTTGAACGTGTGCACACTATTTATACTGCAGCACCTATGTTCAGCTTGGATGGATATAATTTATTTAATTCTATGAAGTCATTACCTATGTAATTGACTTAATAATTGCAATCAAGGGTAATTAATCATCGCCTTCAATGCGTCTCTGAATTTCCACTGGGACACTGATAAACAAACCTGTCTGTGCAGGAACTTGAATTCGAATCGTCATATTCATTTTTTTTCATAATGTTGAGAAGGTCAGAATAATTGTTATCTTAATATAAATTGCACATTTATGTAATATAGGAAAATGTCCCTCCATAAAAGTATAAAGCTACAAGAGGTGGACAAAGGAAACTGATAGATTTTCTTCGGTTCTCCTTCTCTGTATCAATGTGATTCTCACCATTGTTGTTCCCACGGAGACTCCTTCTCATTCTATTGCCTAGTACAGCTAGTCTAATGGTCAGAACATTGAGCAATAAAATCAAAACAAATGGAACCAACAGGGATAAAATGGTGTCCAACAACAAAAATGCTCCCAATGTGGGAACGCCATAGAAGATTGATTTTGCATGGCAGTACCACCTAACTCATAATAATGGTCTGCTAGTAATCTTTGGCACATTAAAGGGAATTGTTACAAAGGTCATCGAAGGTTTTTCCTTGCTGAACACCTGAAATTACATTCACAGGCAGTAACTCCTTTTAAGGAATTACCTCTTATCTTGACCTAGGAGGCAGGTGAAACATTTTTGTTTCCAGATGTCTTTCAGTTCACCAATCGTGCTGAACACTGAAAAAACAAAGCCAATGTGTTCTTATTCAGGCAACACTGGTTACACTTCAAACAGATACTCTGGTTATTATAGGAGATAAGCGATAAATGAAATGGAGAATTAAATCTCCAACAAATGGTCAATTGAATGAATGACCATTTACGGGTGGAGACAGGACCCTTTTATACCCACAGACATTAGTTTTCACTGAAGTCAAGGAACAAGAAATGGAGGGGGCAGAATGTAACCCGGGTAGGCAATTATCTTTTGTTTGTGTTTCACTTCCACCGAAGAGAAATTCACCCAATCAAGATCTGGGGGTAATTTTAACTTCAGGTGACAGAGTAAAATGGGGAATATCGAATAACTCGCCCATTACACACGACGGCTGATTTTGAATTTATTTCAAGTGGATGGAATACAACTCAGTTGTGACGCCTAATGGGATGTCAATTCAACACCATCCATTTTACACTGACACTAATGTCAACTTAGCTCTTTGGGATAAGCCCGTGTGTCATCAGCTGTGGCATTGTAGTCCCACATTCTCGCATTAGATTTGAAATTATAAAATCATTAATAACGTTCAATGGAGTGATTGCACCAGCTGTGCCTTTGGTCCCATTCAGATTTGATATTTCATTATTTAATTAGTTTTAACCCAACACGCCCAGTGGTGGAATGAGGGGTGGGACCGGCCGCCCTGTTTGAGCGGATTTTTGGACATATACTTGACTAGTATACGGGACCAAACATTTGTTTTTATTTTCCCCTTTAATGCATTTTGTAAGGGACAATACTGATGCATTATGCTTTATATAAAAAAACACAGTTAGACTTCAAGGTATGCTGGCCTTGAGTTATGGAGATAGGAAAGTGAGATAATGAATGACTGGAGAGATAAGTGCTGAGTATGTTTGTCTATACTGGTGCCAAAAGGGCCTGCCCTTGTATATAATGCCCTGTCACAATGGAGGCTGGTTTATATCAAGAACTCAGCCTTGGATGAAAAGCTTTGCAAAACTTGTAATGCGATGATTAGACTTAAGGACTAGTGCTACAGCATGTGATGTAAAGTGACATAATTTGTAAGATAAAAGAACCTCACTGGAGATACCAATTTGAGAAGTTGTCCCTTTAGTAAATAAGGTCGATGCAGAAGGGAACTGATCATTCCAACCAAGAGCCGAAAACTCCGGTGGTAAGGAAACATGCTAGCTTTGTTGCGAAGACAAATGGTCTCCACAGAGTAGTCGTGGCCGTGAGTATTACAGAAACAAAGGGAAACATTTGAGACTGGCGAACATGGAAGGTAAGGAAGGGAATGTAAAACGCGGGCTGCCCGGGTCATTAATTAATTCCTATCATTAATTGTAACTTGCGTAATTACATAATGCCATAATAAAGCTGATAGTGACTATCTTAAGTGACATATGGATCCATACAAAAACTTTGCTGAATGAAGAGAGACTTTTGTGAGTGTCTATTTTGAATGAAGAGAGTACTCGAGTAATTTTGACTGTGGAATGAATGAAAGCCTGCTTGGGAAGGTGTGGAGTTGCCTGCCTGTTTTAGCTCCACCCATTCTTTCCAAACTGAGTGAAATTTTTTTTTAACCCTTCGTAGTATTGTCCTGTATGTGGGAAGTTTAAGAAACTGTAAACCTTATGGTATTACATTTTAAGTTAGAAACGAATGTGTGGATATATTCAGATGATAAGTTACGGAGCTAGGAAATGCACAAAGGATAGGTTTGTTGAGTAAAAGATAAAAAAAATACATGGTCCCGGTAGTAAAAAAATAAGAATTTATTTGACACGCTCACTTACTTGTCGAAAGAAAACATGCAATTGGGTTGAAAGACACACATTTAGTCTAGGAATGAGATAAAGAATGCCTTTTAAAATGCTCCCATTTTCCTTTGTGTAAACCTTGACATGAAAGCTTCTAGCTCAGTAAAAAAAAATAATTTTAAATTTAGAAATACCTTCAGGGATCAGGTCAAACTCTTGGGCGAGTGGTGAGCTATCTGTGAAGGTGTAAAAGGGACTTTTGAAAAAGGCTAAAACAGTAAGCTTTAGCAGTTTAGAAAAGAAAAAGATAAAGCAGGAAAAATTATCTGCCACGGGAACAGGAGGAGGGCAGAAAAGGGGGACTTGCCATAATTGTGGAAAACCGGGCCATTTTGCCAGGGAATGCAAAGGGAAAGGCAGTGCAAAGTAATGTACGTATTGTGGTAAGAAAGGGCACCTGTAGGCGACATGCAATGGTAAAAATGGTTATCCTAATAAGGCAAGGACCCTGTCAGAACAGGAAATCCAGAAGTGCCAGGTGTAAAAAGCCACCCGGTGATGTCCGGCGGCCCCTGTACAAAGTAAAAAGGAGGGAAGGATATATGTGTCTGCACTAGTAGGGGGCCGAGAGTGTGAGATGCTAGTAGACACGGGAGCCTCAATATCCATTACCAATATGCCCCTTCCCGTCACCGACAAGAAGGCTCTGATAAACGGAATAGATGGATGGCCCACACTGGCCTACCTGAGCACCACCCAATTGGTGGAAATTGATAATTTATATATACCCATGAAATTTTACGTATGCAAGAATCGTGAGGGAGTGGGGCCCTGAACAAGAACAGGCGTATAGTAAACTCAAGTCAGAACTAGTCTCCGCACCTGGATTGGGACTGCCTGATATGGGTAAGGATTTCCACATCCACTGTAACAATGAAGGTGGGTTCTATATGGCCGTGGTCACCCAAGATCACTGGGATAAAAGGAGACCTATAGCCTATTACTCTACCACCGAAAGCTCGGTGGTGACTGGGGTATCCAGATGTATAGCCACGCTAGATTGCGCAGCTTGGGCGGTAAAAATTAAGCGAGCATGTGGTGATGAAACATCATTCTCCACACTAAACACACATTGGTAGATATGTTAAACACAGGAAAACTGAGAACCCGTATCTAATATGAGACGGGCAAAGTGGGAAGCAGTCCTCTTAACACCCAACAAAGTGGTAACCATAATTAGGGATGTAGGAAACAACCCCGCAGAAGGTATGATGGGTGAGGGGGAATCCCACTTTTGCGAAGAGGTATGTGAGGATATGGAAGAGGATAGAATAAAAGACGCCCCCCTTCAAACTGCAGAACAAATCTTGTTTGTGGACAGCTCACGAAAATACGTAGAGGGACTACCTCGTACCGGATGGGCCGTAGTTAACCAGGATCTAGAGACAGTTGAATCAGGGTGCATTAATGGGGGGTTGTCAGCTCAAGTGGCAGAACTAGTAGCCCTCACCCGGGCACTGGAATTATCGGAAAATAAGATTGTTAATATCTATACGGACAGTAGATATGCATTCGGGGTAGTACACGATAGAAGCTCTTTTAGCAGCCAGTAATAAACCAAAACAGGTAGCGGTTATTAAAATTAAATCCACAGGAGGGAGCCGGACCGAACCACTCCAGATTGGCTGAGTCACCAGGGAATAAAGCTGCAGATGTAGCTGCACAGAAGGCATTAGAACAGGAAGAGTGTGAGGAAGCCTCAGTCAGTGCCGCTGGGGCCCGAGACCAACAGATAAGTATTGAGAAACTACACCAGGACACTTCTGAGGAGGAAATAGGTATGTGGACAAAGCAGGGCGCAACGCAAGGGAAGGATAACGTTTGGAGACGAAACGTCAAGGTAATGGCACCTGAATGCATACAGAATACCTTATTGGAGTTGCATCATGGCCTGTCTCATTCAGGATGAGAGGCCATGACCGGAAGTCTTGGGAGAGATTGGTGGTGGAAAGGGATGGGGAGAGATATTGGCAAATATTGCCATCGATGCATTACGTGCGCACAATATAATCCAGGCAGGCCCATTAAAATTAAAATGGGACACCAGCCCCGTCCACGGGGGCCATGGGAACACGTACAAATGGATTTCACAGGTCCTTTGCCCCCATCCTATGGAAAAGATATTGCCGAGTGATTATAGATCAATTTACCCGGTGGGTGGAAGCTTTCCCCACACGTGATTGCACTGCCTCAACAGTGGCAAGGATATTCTGACCAACGCACCCACTTCACCGAAAAAAAAATTGTAAAAACAACATGCCAGCTGATGGGCATAAAACAAAAATTCCACATCCCCTACGACCCGCAGAGTTCTGGGATGTTAGAGCGCATGAACCGTACCCTTAAGAACGCCCTGGCAAAGGCCATGCAAACATCAGGAAAAACGTGGTCAGAAGTATTACCCATTATATTGATGAAGTTAAGAGCCACGACAAAACGGACAACTGGATTAACCCCTTATGAACTAATGACAGGAAGTGCGATGCAATTACCAGAGAACATCATAACAGGGGGGGGGGGGGCGATGTAGACCCATTAAAAGACAAAATAAAATGGTATGTTTTGGAACTAAGTACTCAATGAAAAGGGATGCGTAAATTAGTTAGGGACAATCAGGAAGAAAGAGACGCAGAAGCAGAGCTTACAAAGCTCCCTGAAGTCCCGTTAGCAGGAAGTCGCGTTATGGTAAGGGTCCTCCCGGGAAAACCAGGGTTTGCCCCAAAAATGCATAGGACCGTATGAGGTTATAATCAGCAGGGACACTAGTGCCTGCATTGATGTTAAAGGGAATGGACAATGGAAGCATTGGACCCAGCTTAAGGTTTTTGAACCAGCCGTTTAGCACACATATTAGTTGTTGTTGTTTGTCTATTTACAGATTGACAGCGAGAGATTCTTCAAGCAAGCCATTTTGCCTTTGACCATTTGTTAATTATAGAGTAATAAGATGATTAAACTATATATTGCGATCGGTGCGATTATCATAGTTCGTGTTAGGTCCAGCCTGCTAGCTGGACCGAAACGAGAGTTACATGTGAATACCTTTTTGTACATGTCTTATGTTTATGCGCAAAATGAGAACTTTTCCAGTTGCTGGGTATGTTCGCACATCGCCATACATAGCAAATGAGGCATCCCTTTGAGGTCAATCTCCCTTAACATTTCGGAAGTAGCAGAGTGGGTAATGTGACAAAATGGTACAGGGGAAGTAAATGATACTTGGAACCAGAGTGGGGATAAAGAAACGTGGAGATCGGGGGGGTTACCTTTTGGATTCATTTCACGGATGGTACCAGCCGGAATACAATAGGTCGGTATGACCTCCGTTCCTGGTTTTGACCAACACCTCAGGAGTTGGAAGGCCCACCGCTGACATTTGTTTCACTCGAAACCTGACTGGTGAGGAAACAGGTTTTGTAGCAGGATCATTAACTTCACCAGGTGGAACATAATAGCCAGCGAAACAACAAACCAGGGGTTCTTTGAAATAGAGGGTTTGAAGAATCAGACAAGTAGCCAGGACTGGGACCCTAAGATTAGGTGACGACGGGGGCTGAGAGAGAAATTGGGATCGAATCTAACAGCATACAATGGCACTTATTTTGTGTGCGAGCATAATGCCTACCCCTGGTTTCCACAGGACTGGAGGGGGTCCTGTTATTTGGGATATGTGGTCCCCTTTTGTCAGACGGGTACGTACTTTAGCAGAAGTACAGACACCAGGTCGACTAAGACGAGATCTTACCCCGGTAGAGAGGCTATTTGGGGTCATGATGCTCCCATTCGGGATAGGACGCACCATGGATGAATTACGTAACCTAGAGAGGGTACTGGAACAGATAGTTAACGACACTGCTGAAGCAATAGAAGGCATAACGGCTGAAATGGTAGCCATACGCACAATAGTACTCCAGAACTGAATGGCCCTAGATACTAGCATAAAGTGGGGGCACATGTGCCAGAATTGGAGCTGAATGTTGCACTTACATTCCCGATAATTCAGAAAACATAACCAACCTCGCTGATCACATAAGAAGGGAGGTAAAGAAGTTATCCACGACAGCAGGAGGATCTGGCTGGTTTGACTGGCTGTTAGGGGGATCCTGGCAGTCCTATCTTATGCATGCAGTAATTATTCTGGTTATAATAATAATTACTTGCTGTCTGATTAACAGGTGTTTTAATATCTGCTGTAAAGTTATGATGGCTCGACTGATGCCAGTAGCCAGTGTAAACGCCGAAGAAAAAGAAGCACACCTGATGGAAATACCTGATGACACCAAGGATGAAGAAACAGACGACGTTGACACCGACCACTATCTTTGAAGGGTAGCCTAGAGCTACAGGCAAGGTGGACATATGGAACATCAGGGAAGTAACATATCCCAAAGGACGAATATATGATACTATCATTGTGGTCATCTGGATTTCGTGAACATCCTCCAGGACAAAAAGGGGGAATATTATTGGAGCGGATTTTTGGACATATACTTGACTAGTATATGGGACCAAACATTTGTTTTTATTTTCCCCTTCAAGAACTTTGTAAGGGACAATACTGATGCATTATGCTTTATATAAAAAAAACACAGTTAGACTTCAAGGTATGCTGGCCTTGAGTTATGGAGATAGGAAAATGAGATAATGAATGACTGGAGAGATAAGTGCTGAGTATGTTTGTCTATACTGGTGCCAAAAGGGCCTGCCCTTGTATATAATGCCCTGTCACAATGCAGGCTGGTTTATATCAAGAACTCAGCCTTGGATGAAAAGCTTTGCAAACCTTGTAATGTGATGATTAGAATTAAGGACTAGTGCTACAGCATGTGATGTAAAGTAACGTAATTTGTAAGATAAAAGAACCTCACTGGAGATATCAATTTGAGAAGCTGGTTCAAAGACAGGGGTCTTTAACACTTCTCCCAAAGCTTTGTCTCCGATTTAATAAACCTCTCTTTATATATTATACAGTCTCGGAAATATTTTTCCACGACACGCCCCATTATACTCCATTTTACTCAGGTGGGGAGGGAAACCAGGCGGTGGGTCAATCCGTCAGTTTCCAGCCAGGCGGCTCAGTTTAAAATCTGTTGAAGTGTATTTAACCCTGTGTATAACTAATTCATTTATTTCACGTTACATTGAAATGAAATCAATTGGAAACATTTTTGAAGTTAATTGATCAGGGAGATATTTTCAGCTTATTCTATTCGTTCACAATGACAGCGGGCTCAGGGAATAATCTCTGTCGAAAACACTCGCGCCCTCTGTTACTTACATTGTTCAGTTTATTATTGTTACATGATGATTGTCTGTACATTTCTTAAAACATTATCTAACGTTAATAAAGGGTTTCGATTGAATCTTTGAAATCAAATGAGCCGTTGAGCGATGATGTAATTATCCAATATTTGTCTGTTTAAGCAGCTATTTGTTGTTAAAGTCATAACAACTCGTCATTTTCAAAGAAGCAATGATAATCGCTGACTTCAGAATCTACAGAGAGATTTCCGAGTCAGTTCATTTCACATCATGGCCAACAACCGAAGAGCTGCCAGATCCTGGGATCCTCCCACTCCCACCCATGGGCTCAGAGACTTCCTCCTCCTCTCCCCCGCCAGAAATCACATTCCAGTCCCGATTACTACCAGACTGTATGTTCTGCCTCTGCGGTGCTGCCAAAGAAAAAGCTTCACCAGGGGCTGATTCTCGCAATACCCAATTCCCAGTGCGGCCTAAACCGAACCCTCCACCTCCCATCACTCAGTGTTAATTCACCTCAGACCCGCTGTTGCAACGCTGCAGAACCCGCGGCCAAGTACTTTGTGCTTCAGAATCTCAGCACACCTACTGCACAACTGCTGCCATTTAATCCTGGACCCGAGAACCGATTCATTATATCTAACTATCGTGTCCCAGCATTACTGAACGTCAGAGCGCTGCCATCATCGGCCAGTGTCTAAACTCACCCATTGCCCGACGGATTTGAATAGCAGGGAAGCCCAGAATGTCATGTAATAGAAAATAACATACTCATCTTAAATCAGGGGCCATGACAGTATTGAATTGGTTCTTATTGAGAATACCCCATTTGTGGCTCCAAATGGCACTGCCGGGGTTTTCAATGTGAGCGCTCCCGACTTCTCTTGCTCATTTATTCAATATAAGTGAAGTGGAAACCAGACTGGCGAACTCGGAAAAGCAAAGCTCCGGGCACATGCTTCACTGAGTGTGAGCAATTCGACGGGAGATTCCTGTGTGTACATATCATTTCTATCGAAGTACATCTCTTATAGTTGGGGGATGGAATTGATTAATTTTAACTTTGGGCGATTGTGTAAAACGAACGAAACCGTATTCGCTCCCTTTGTGTACCGCGCCTGATTGCTCTTTCCATTCAAGTCAATGGAAGGGAAAATTGGGCGAGACGCATAATGGACGTGCAATTCCATCAGGCGTCTTTTGTACTATTTCCCAAAGTTAAATGTACCATTGTGCTTTTTTTAAAATTCGGCGAATCCGTTATTTGAGCCAGGGGTCGGTTATTCGTATTCTTCAAATTATCCCTGAACTTACTAAATTATATTAACCAATCAGAACCAAGCTGCGATGCTAATATTTTGCTCCGAAATAAAATTACAAGAATGTCTACAAATGCATCGAAATCCCCACTAAACCGTTTAATTGAAAGGTTCAGAATAAATTGTGCTGCCTGTCCGGTTATTACATTAGGAATATGTCGGAAACTTTTAGTTTTCTCATTGTTATTTATTTGCTGGTGGTAATTAATGTCTGCACATCAACCACATCAAAACAAACAAATAATATTATTACACCGACAGCAGGGGTAGTGAGGCAGTCAATACTACTGAAGATATATATTAACTGAATATAAGTGGCTTATTCGGAACTCCAACTTTTGCAAGAACAGGACAGTATATGCTTTCTATCTGTTATTACTGGCTGTCCTATTTTCAGAGCGAAGCAACACTGTGTTTCAATTTCAGGGACACGAGATATTCTGCTTTCAAGATGAGGTCCTGTTAAGATCTGAGAAAAAGCTCAAGCTCAGTACCAGTTAAAGTCATTTGAACAAACAGATTAAGACGAGCCATATTTGCTCCTACTAATTATGGAGCAGGACATTTCACGTTCAAAAATTAAACTTAAGAATATCATTATGATCAAATTTTTAAATAAAATATTTTAAAATCTGCATTCCTAAAGGAAGCTGAGTTCGTTCCATTATAGGTTCACAGATTGCATTAGAAATAACTGCACATTAGCCGCAGATAAGCACAACCTCTATTTAAGGTGCATCATACTTTGTCTTTGTTAATTTATATTTTTTATTATATCAAAATAAGGAGGCTCCGTGGTGCACGTTAGATCGAAGAGCGTTGACAGATACACACAGAAAGTTGTATAAAGCTGAGCTGCCCCGCTGTTATGCTGAGACGTTGAATTTCAGATCAACAGGCTGTGGGCGGAGGGGAAGGAGACAGGCTCTGGCCTGATATATACCGGGTGCGGGGAAAATAAATGTGGATAACCATCTCAGGAAACGTTCGGAAGGGCTATGGGAGTTCATGGTCGTCAAATTTTAAGGAGTTGGAGGGCAAACAATAGACTTCACGCCGACTGTGTAGCCGTAATTTGAAGCGGGACTCTGTAACACCCCTCCGGTCAATGGGAAGTAGCCCTGCCTGAAGCCAAGTTATTTTAGAAATATGGCACAGTCCCCTATTGCTGTCACCTTTTTGGACATTTCATCATTTGGTCAAAGATGAATTTTGGTGTGGATCATATTAAAATGATGATGTACATTCAAATTGTTCCCAAAGTGTTTACGATTCTCACAGTAGCTGTTGCTGGGATTGGGAGAGGGTGTTGGGCTGATCCCGGGAAGAGCTAGCAGTTTTGAATCTGAAAGTTAGATTGTCCACTTTGTACAACTTGAATGCCATTTTCATAAACATTACAAAATTCCTTTCCAAACTTGTTCCCGAAATCTACACCCTCAGATGGAACTGAGGTCGCTGATACCAGTCAGGGCAGCAATTTCAGGCATTACAATCTGTCTCAGCTCCCTTCGATTATTTTGAGAAATGTTCTCTGCTTCCCTCTCCGAATTGATATTATCGACCATTCCTAAAATGTGTATGTTGGGAACGTTTGATGGGATTTGTTTGCTGTGGTTCAGTAACAAAACGAGATTGTTTTGTGTTATAATTTGCATGATTTGAAACAGGAAGGGAAAATATGACTCTGGTTTGACATAGAATCACATAGAACACTCAGCACAGGAATAGGCTATTAGCTCCAACCTGTCCACGCTGGCATTAATGCGCCATTCACGCCTCCTCTCATCCTTCCTCATCTAAGTCTATCAGAAGAATCTGCCGTGCGGATCTGAAAATATCTTATTTGTTTGTTCCTATGTGGCATCACTTGTCTTAAACTATCGGCAAAAGTTAATAATATCCCAAACATATTTTATCACCTAGAATATGATATCTAATTTTGGGAACAGATGGCAGCTTCCATTTCCTTTAGAGATTCCTATTTGTAGATGTTAGTTGAACAATTACTGCCCGTTTCCAATGGATGTAGTTCCACTTTAGTTTGTGGATCGTTTAACGTTTTTCATTAAATTAGTAATGAAAGCCAGTGGATGCCTGATCACGTTCTTCAATTCCTCTCTGAACTTGCTCTGGGACACTGCATAAATAAACGTGTTTGTGCAAGAACTCAAACACCTCAGCATATACCCGAATTGTTCCGCAATGGTGAAGGAATCTTTAGAATTTGCTTTCATAAATTGAGTATCTGTAAATTGCACACATATAAACACTATAAAACTTACCATCCATAATAGTATAAAATTGTAAGATAACGTGAACAATAAAATTATGGATTTCCTTCGGTTCTCCATCTCTGGATCAGTGTGATTCTGAACATTGTTGTTTGCTTGGAGACCCCTCCTCACTCTATTGGCCAGTACAATGTGCCTGCTGGTCAGGGCATTGAGCAGCAGGATCAAAAGAAACGGGGCAAATGGGGTTAAAATTGTTTCAAACCACAAATACGCTAGCCATAAGGGTGAGGTGTAGAAGCTTGATTTTACATGGCAGGACCATGGCACATTGTCAATTATTTTCCGAGGTTCAAATACAAAGTAGATTGGAGCATTTTCTAAAACACTGAAGAAACACACCACTGCTATGACCACAGCTGCAGTTTTTTCAGTACAATATTTTGTTCGCAACGTTTGGTTACAAATAGCGATAAATCGATCAAAGGTGAAAGCCACCGTTAGCCAGACAGAGCAGTCAATGAAAGAATAACACAGGGTGAGATTGAGACTTCAAATCGGAGTATAGTTTAGGAATGAATTTGGGAAATAAGCATCGTTAATCTCATACAGAATCACTTCATTAATCAGGACCATTAGATCAGCCGCTGCCATGGCCATTAGGTAACGGGTGATGCATTTGGAGAGACCGCACTTTCCACGGGAGAGAATGACGATTGTCACCAAATTAGCTGCAAAAAAGTGAACATTAAATTACTAGCTCTCGTTACTCTGAGATGATGATCAGTCGATAATTATTTGAATAAAATTCATGGACGTTTTTTTATCACTCAAATCTCTCTCTATTTTTCCCAATTTGGCGGAGAAGCCTAATAATTCAGAAAACTTGCATTTCTTTATGGATACACATCGCTAACCTATTTTTAGTTATTTCAGAAGAAAAGAATGCTGCAGTGACTGACATGGTTGGATTTTTAACTTTCCAGCGGACCAAAAATGGGGTTTTCCGACTGGTGGCCGCAAGTGAATCCGCCTGTTTTTCATTTCCTCGTGTGCCCTCATTGCAAATATCCCCAATTATGATGCATTGTAGGACTCAGCGTGATAACAGTATTCTGCTTGCCATATCCTATCGTTTAATCTTCTGGAGGCAGGTGAAAATTTCAACATGGTGTCCTTGCCATGCTTATCTTCAGCAAATGACCAATCAAGGTAGATTGCTCAGTGATACATTGTTTCATGTGGACAATATAATGACAAACAATGCTGTTTGCATTGTGCCACAACTATGTACGGCCAGAATTGTTTACTTCAAAGTAGACGCATAATGACGGTGTTGCGTGAGGCCTGAGCATGGGCAGAGGGAGCTTTGGAGATATATCCGTTATTATTGGAAATGTGGACGCTGGTTTACTTCAGATGCAAACATTTAAAGCGCATTTCAAATTTAGTTGAATAATAACGTGCAATGGTTATGTACATCAAGCGGGGAGAGGGGCTCTGGAAGGAATGACTGTGCTTTTCTCACATGACCAGGATTGTCTTGGGTGGTAATGCCCGTTGCCTGCCCACTCGATGTCAAGTTACTTAGACCAATAGAGCTGACTGTCGGGAGGGGCGGATAACATTCCGCCCAAGAATGTCTACCCCCAGATAGCTGTTGCTGCATGAGTAACCCTTCTTAAATATTCTCTCAACAATTATCCTGAATATATTTTAGGTTGTGTATTGAAATCCAAGTGCAATTGTTGTCAGAAGCAAAACACTCTGGATGTAGAAAATCTGAAATAATTGCAGAATATGCTTGAAATACTCAGCAGGTCAGGCAGGTTCTGGGGAGAGAGAAACAGAATTAATGTTTCAGGTCGACGACGCTTCCAGAGAATAATTATTGTTCCCCATTTAATTATATAAAACGGTTCTTTGGCGTCCAGCCTGAGATGAATATTGTAAAAAGGAATGGCTTTTGTTTCAATCCAAATCTCTGCCAAGACTGGAAACGTAAGCTTTGGACACTGCAGCTTGTACAAACATAGTATTGGAAATCCCTGTGGCGGTCCGGACATCCTAGTTAATGATCATATCCCAGTTTATCTCCCGTCAATCTGTGCTTGATGTGTGACACGTTCTTCACTTTGCCCTCGTTTTCGTAAATAATTAACGTTTAAATAAACTCCCAACAGAGGATAAAAGTGTGTTATTGATTTGAACTATTTAACTCTTGTTTCATCGAACGGGCCGATAGGACCAGTAACGAAATTAATTTTCAATCGCAAAATACGGCAGATGCTGGAATCTGAAATAAAAGCAGAATATTCTGGGAATACTCAACAGGTCAGGCAGCATCTGTGGGCAGATAAACAGAGTGAACGTTTCAGGTCTTTGTCACAACTGGAGAAATTGGAGATGTAACAGATTTTAAACAAGTGTAGGGGCCGGGAAAGAATAAAAGGAAAGGTTTGTGATAGTGTGCAAGGCAAGGGAGTATAAATGACAAAAGGTATGCTGGTACAAAGCAAAAGGAAATGCTAATGGAACAAGTAATGAAACAAAAGATGAGTCTAGAAGAGGTATAAATGGCAATGGCAAACACATTAACAGCTCCCTTGTGAAAAAGTAGGGGAAGAGGCTGTAGTCTGAAGTTGTTGAGCTCGATGTTGTGAGTGCGGGAGAATCTCTTCTATTTCTCCTGGATTCACAATATATAACAATACATTCCTTTTCATTTTCTTGAACAATCTCAGGGAATCCATTTAATAATTGCTGTTTTGGCCACCCCATCCGATACAAATAATTGACCTAGCAACAGAACTACAAGAATGTCTATCACAGCCAAGGCATCTCCACTAAATAGCTGAATTTAAATAGTCAGAGCAAATGGAGCTTCCTCTCAGGTTGTTACATTAACAATATGACAGAACCTTGGAGCCATTTGAGTTGTTTCTTTGATGCCGGTAATTATAGTCTGCAAATAAAACACATCAAATACAAACAGATCATATCATTACACCGCCAGCAGGAGCAGTGACACAGGGAAGCACAGTAAAGGTGAGCATTAACTGAGTATAAGCGGCTTACCAGGAAGACCAACTATTGCAAGAATCGGATAGTAAATGTTTTCTATTTGATTGATTACCGGCTGTCCCATATTCGGAGAGAAGCGATATTGCCAGTTAGTGCTGTGGACAGGCAGAAATTCTGCTTTCAAAATAAGCTCGTATTTATACCTAAGGGAAACCTGGTGACACATGAGCATTGCACAATAATTGGGATTGTTTACAGTCACTTGAACAAACAGATTAAAAGGAGTCTTATTCACTCATACTGATCATGGATATTTTGCAATGGTATTGTCCATTGAAAGATTAAGGATTCGAGAAAATTACTTTCATCATACGTTCAAAACAAAATATTGCGACATCTCCATTCCTACAGTCATGGTACACGACTCCTGAAGCTGGGGATATTTATTTATAGATTCATGCGAGGTATTTGATGGAACTATTGGGCTCAATTATGATGGAATAGCTTTATTTACATCTTAGTTACATCAATAATTTTCTCTATCTTTAATCTATATTATATCATCATAGGTACTCCCTCGGAATCGAGGATGACTTGCTTCCGCACTAAAAATGAGTTCTCAGGTGCCTCAAGAGTCCAATGTGGGACCTACAGTCTCTGTCACAGGTGGGGCAGATGGTGGTTAAAGGAACGAGTGGTCCGGTGCCTGTGATGCTGTGCACTCCTTCCGCTGTTGATGCTTGGCTTCAGCTTACTCTCGGCGAAGAGACTCGTCCTGTTCAGCGCCTTCTTGGGTGCTTTTCCACCATTTTGGGAGATGTTGGGCCAGGGATTCCCAGGTGTCGGTGGGAATGTTACATTTTTTCAGAGAGGCTTTGAGGGTGTCCTTGAAACATTTCCGCTGCACACCTGGCACTCGCTTGCGGTGTTGGAGCTCCGAGTAGAGCACTTGTTTTGGGAGTCTCTTGTCAGGCATGGGGACTATCTGGCCTGTCCAATGAGCTAATCAAATGTAGTCAGTGTTTCGATGCTGGGGATGTTGGCCTGAGTGAGAACACTGACGTTGGTGTGCCTATCCTGCAGGATTTGCAGGATCTTGCAGAGGCAGCATTTGTGGTACTTCTCCAGTGTTTTGAGATGCCTGCTCTACATAGTCCATGTGTCTGAGCCATATAGGAGGGTGGGTATCACCACTGCTCTGTAGACGATGAGCTTGGTGCCGGGTTTGAGGTCCTGGTCTTCAAACATTCTCTTCCTAAGGTGACAAAGACTCAACAGGCACACAGAAGGCAGTGTTGGACCTCATTGTCGATGTCTGCCCTTGTTGACAGTATGGCCCCAAGGTATGGAAAATGGTCTACGTTGTCCAAGGCCTCATTGTGGATTTTCAAAACCGGGTGGCAGTGCTGTGTGGTGGGGGCAGCTTGGTAAATGACCTTTCTCTTACGGATGTTTCATGTCAGGCCCAATGCTTTCGTACACCTCAGTGAAGTTGTTGACACTGGCTTGGAGTTCGGCCTCCGAGTGTGCGCAGACGCAAGCGTCATAGAAAACATGGAAAACATAGAAAATAGGTGCAGGAGCAGGCCATTCAGTCCTTCTAGCCTGCACCACCATTCAATGAGTTCATGGCTGAACATGAAACTTCAGTACACCCTTCCTGCTTTCTCGCCATACCCCTTGATCCCCCGAGTAGTAAGGACTTCATCTAACTCCATTTTGAATATATTTAGTGAATTGGCCTCAACTACTTTCTGTGGTAGAGAATTCCACAGGTTCACCACTCTCTGGGTGAAGAAGTTTCTCCTCATCTCGGTCCCCAATGGCTTACCCCTTATCCTTAGACTGTGACCCCTGGTTCTGAACTTCCCCAACATTGGGAACATTCTTCCTGCATCTAATCTGTCTAAACCCATCAGAATTTTAAACGTTTCTATGAGGTCCCCTCTCATTCTTCTAACTCCAGTGAATACAAGCCCAGTTGATCCAGTCTTTCCTGATAGGTCAGTCCCACCATCCCGGGAATCAGTCTGGTGAATCTTCGCTGCACTCCCTCAATAGCAAGAATGTCCTTCCTCAAGTTAGGAGACCAAAACTGTACACAATACTCCAGGTGTGGCCTCACCAAGGCCCTGTACAATGGTAGGAACACCTCCCTGCCTCTGTACTCAAATCCCCTCGCTATGAAGGCCAACATGCCATTTGCTTTCTTAACCGCCTGCTGTACCTGCATGCCAACCTTCAATGACTGATGTACCATGGCACCCAGGTCTCGTTGCACCTTCCCTTTTCCTAATCTGTCACCATTCAGATAATAGTCTGTCTCTCTGTTTTTACCACCAAAGTGGATAACCTCACATTTATCCACATTATATTTCATCTGCCATGCATTTGCCCACTCACCTAACCTATCCAAGTCACTCTGCAGTCTCATAGCATCCTCCTCGCAGCTCACACTGCCACCCAACTTAGTGTCATCCGCAAATTTGGAGATACTACATTTAATCCCCTGGTCGAAATCATTAATGTACAATGGAAACAGCTGGGGCCCCAGCACAGAACCTTGCAGTACCTCACTAGTCACTGCCTGCCATTCTGAAAAGTACCCATTTACTCCTACTCTTTGCTTCCTGTCTGACAACCAGTTCTCAATCCACGTCAGCACACTACCCCCAATCTCATGTGCTTTAACTTTGCACATTAATCTCTTGTGTGGGATCTTGTCGAAAGCCTTCTGAAAGTCCAAATATACCACATCAACTGGTTCTCCTTTGTCCACATTACCGGAAACATCCTCAAAAAATTCCAGAAGATTTGTCAAGCATGATTTCCCTTTCACAAATCCATGCTAACTTGGAACTATCATGTCACCATTTTCCAAATGCGCTGCTATGACATCCTTAATAATTGATTCCATCATTTTACCCACTACTGAGGTCAGGCTGACCGGTCTATAATTCCCTGTTTTCTCTCTCCCTCCTTTTTTAAAAAGTGGGGTTACATTGGCTACCCTCCACTCGATAGGAACTGATCCAGAGTCAATGGAATGTTGGAAAATGACTGTCAATACATCCGCTATTTCCAAGGCCACCTCCTTAAGTACTCTGGGATGCAGTCCATCAGGCCCTGGAGATTTATCGGCCTTCAATCCCATCAATTTCCCCAACACAATTTCCTGACTAATAAAGATTTCCCTCAGTTCCTCCTCCTTACTAGACCCTCTGACCCCTTTTATATCGGGAAGATTGTTTGTGTCCTCCTTAGTGAATACTGAACCAAAGTACTTGTTCAATTGGTCTGCCATTTCTTTGTTCCCCGTTATGACTTCCCCTGATTCTGACTGCAGGGGACCTACGTTTGTCTTTAATAAACTTTTTCTCTTTACATACCTATAGAAACTTTTGAAATCCGCCTTAATGTTCCCTGCAAGTTTCTTCTCGTACTCCATTTTCCCTGCCCTAATCAAACCCTTTGTCCTCCTCTGCTGAGTTCTAAATTTCTCCCAGTCCCCAGGTTCGCTGCTATTTCTGGCCAATTTGTATGCCACTTCCTTGGCTTTAATACTATCCCTGATTTCCCTTGATAGCCACGGTTGAGCCACCTTCCCTTTTTTATTTTTACGCCAGACAGGAATGTACAATTGTTGTAATTTATCCATGCGGTCTCTAAATGTCTGCCATTGCCCATCCACAGTCAATCCCTTAAGTATCATTCGCCAATCTATCCTAGCCAATTCATGCCTCATACCTTCAAAGTTACCCTTCTTTAAGTTCTGGACCATGGTCTCTGAATTTACTGTTTCATTCTCCATCCTAATGCAGAATTCCACCATATTATGGTCACTCTTCCCCAAGGGGCCCCGCACAATGAGATTGCTAATTAATCCTCTCTCATTACACAACACCCAGTCTAAGATGGCCTCCCCCTAGTTGGTTCCTCGACATATTGGTGTAGAAAACCATCCCTTATGCACTCCAGGAAATCCTCCTCCACCGTATTGCTTCCAGTTTGGCTAGCCCAATCTATGTGCATATTAAAGTCACCCATTATAACTGCTGCACCTTTATTGCATGCACCCCTAATTTCCTGTTTGATGCCCTCCCCAGCATCACTACGACTGTTTGGAGGTCTGTACACAACTCCGACTAACGATTTTTGCCCTTTGGTGTTCTGCAGCTCTACCCATATAGATTCCACATCATCCAAGCTAATGTCTTTCCTAACTATTGCATTGATCTCCTCTTTAACCAGCAATGCTACCACACCTCCTTTTCCTTTTATTCTATCCTTCCTGAATGTTGAATACACCTGGATGTTGAGTTCCCAGCCCTGATCATCCTGGAGCCACGTCTCCGTAATCCCAATCACATCATATTTGTTAACATCTATTTGCACAGTTAATTCATCCACCTTATTGCGGATACTCCTTGCATTAAGACACAAAGCCTTCAGGCTTGTTTTTTTAACACCCTTTGTCCTTTTAGAATTTTGCTGTATAGTGGCCCTTTTTGTACTTTGCCTTGGGTTTCTCTGCCCTCCACTTTTCCTCATCTCCTTTCTGTCTTTTGCTTTTGCCTCCTTTTTGTCTCCCTCTGTCTCCCTGCATTGGTTCCCATCCCCCTGCCATATTAGTTTAACTCCTCCCCAACAGCACTAGCAAACACTCCCCCGAGGACATTGGTTCCGGTCCTGCCCAGGTGTAGACCATCCGGTTTGTACTGGTCCCACCTCCCCCAGAACCGGTTCCAATGCCCCAGGAATTTGAATCCCTCCCTGCTGCACCACTGCTCAAGCCACATATTCATCTGCGCTATCCTGCGATTCCTACTCTGACTAGCACGTGGCACTGGTAGCAATCCCGAGATTACTACTTTTGTGGTCCTACTTTTTAATTTAGCTCCTAACTCCTTAAATTCGTTTCGTAGGACCTCATCCCTTTTTTTACCTATGTCGTTGGTACCAATGTACACCACGACAACTGACTGTTCTCCCTCCCATTTCAGAATGTCCTGCACCCGCTCAGAGACATCCTTGACCCTTGCACCAGGGAGGCAACACACTATCCTGGAGTCTCGGTTGCGGCCGCAGAAACGTCATCTCCAAACTGTAATTCGATGATGGACGATGGGATGACTTTGGATGTGGCCTGGAGGCAGTGGAGGCTGTACAGATTCCTGTTTGCCCTGTAATTTAGCCCCACTCCAGCGGGGAGCTTGCTGAGGGTGAGATGGAGCATTGCAGCAAGGAAGATCGAGAAAAGCATTGGTGTGATGACACAACCCTGCTTAACCCCGGTCCGAATGTGAATGGGTCTGTGATGGATTTATTGGTCTGGAGCATCGTGGAGCAGGTGGAGGATGGTGACAAACCTTTGAGAACAGCTGAATCCGAGAAGGGCACTCCATAATACCTCACGGTTGAGTATCAAAGGCTTCTGTGAGGTCAAAGAAGGCAATGTGCAAGGGTTGGAGCTGTTCCCTGCATTTCTCTTGTATCTGCCGTGTGGTGAAGATCATGTCCATTGTGCCCCTTAGTGGGCGGAATCCGCATTGCGACTCTGGGAAGAGCTCTTCAGCTGCAGGAAGAAGACGATTCAAGAGGATTCATGTGATGACTATCCCAGTGGTCGACAACAGGGAGATTCTGCTGTCGTTACCGCAGTCGGACTTCTCAGCTTTCTTGAAGATGGACATGATTACAGCGTCTCTGAAATCTCCTAGCATGATCTCCTCCTCCCAGATAAGAGAGATGAGGTCACGGATTCACGCCACTGGTGCTTTTCCACCATGTTCTACTGCTTCAGTGGGGATTCCGTCTGCTACTGATGACTTGATGTTCTCCAGTTGTCGGATGGCCTTTTCAACTTTGTGGTTGTGCTGAGATGGTGGCAGGTGGAATGCTGTGGGATAGAATCGAGGACAATCACATCGAAGACAGATTCTCGGTTGAGGAGATCCTTGAAGTGCTCCTTCAATCAGGCACTGACTGACTCTCAGTCCTTCATCACCACCGCTCCATTCTTGGCTAGTAGTGGGGTCGGGCCTTGGCTGTTTGGGCCATAGGTCGTATTGACTGCGCTGAAGAATCCTCGCATGTCATGGCTTTCGGCTAGCTGCTGGATTTCTTGAGCTTTCTCCACCCACCATCTGTTCATTAGGTCACGGGCTTTCTGTTGGACCTCGGTTTTCAAGACATCTGTAGAGCTGCTTTCTTGCCCTCGTGTTGTGTTGTTGCTTCCAGTCCAAGAATGCCTTGCACTTGCTGCATGTTAAGTCCTGGATCTGGTTGTTCTCGTCAAACCAGTCTTGGTGTTTCCTGGTCGAATGACTGAGTGTCACTTCGCAGGTGCTAATTCTGGTAGCGTCGAGGTTAGACTCGGCGCTGTGGACACTCTGCATCTCTGGGTCACTGGGAGTCATCAGGTTGGTAGCGAGGCACTAGAAGAATATGGCTTTCTTAGCAGGATCTTTGAGTGCTCCAACGTAGATTTTCCTGCCGCATTGTTTCTGTTGCCGTCTCTGTTTTGGGGCAAAGTTGATGGTAACATCAGAGCAAATTAGGCGGTGATCTGTCCAGGAATCGTCAGCTGATGTTATGGTGCATGTGATGTGTACGTCTTTGTGGTCCCTCACACAGACGATGATGTAATCTAGCTGATGCCAGTGCTGAGAGCGAGGGTGTTGTCATGATATTTTGTATTTGTCGTTCTGTTGGAACAGGGTATTGATTATGATGAGGCCATATTCTTGGCATTTTTCAGAAGGATGATGTCGTTGGAGTTGGCTTTCCCTACCCTCTCTCTACCAATCACACCTCCCCAGAGATCAGTGTCCTTTCCAACTCTGGCATCGCCAAGGAGGATCAGCATGTTGCCTGTTGGAACTCGGTACAGGCATTGTTCGAGGCTGGAGTAGAATTCCTCTTTGGTCTTGTCTGCAGCTTCCAGTGGTGGAGCGTATGCGCTGAAGACTGTAGTGCACTGGTTCCGGGCTAGGATGAGCTGAGGAGTCGTGAGGCATTCTGGGAGGCTCTGAGATGGCCCACTAGCTCGTTTTATATGGCGAAGCCAACCCCATGGAGGCAGCGTTCTTCTTCTGATTTGCCTTTCCAGAAGGTGTAGCCACCACCTTGTTCTTTGTGCTGGCCTTCCCCTGCCCACCGGGTCTCGCTTAGGCAATGATGTCAATGTCGAACCGCCCAAGTTCCAGGCAATGATAGTGGTGTGGCTTTCCAGTCTGTTGCTGTTAGGATTGTCTATGAGGATCCTGACATTCCACATTCCGAACTTCATTATAACGTGTGGAAAATGGCAGTGCATGAATGATTTTACTGTGGGATGGGCGATGTACACCAGCTACCACACGTGCTTGACAGAGCATGATCTTGGTCCAATGGCAAGGTGATCCAAGATGACTGGAGACCAGGCTCTGCTGTACAGGCCTAGTTCATACACACACGCATACTCCTACTGTCAGCTGAGCTCCTGGGCCACGATCCGCTGCTGGTCTGCGCTGCACCACTCCTGGGCCGACCCCACTGCTCACCGTTTCCAACCTCTGGGTCTCCAACCTCCGGGCCTCCCACTGCCCGCCGGGCTTTCGCTGTCCTCTGACTCCTGCTGCCCTCCGAACTCTCGCTTTCCTCCGACCTCCCGCTGTCCTCCGACCTCTGGGCTCCCACTGTCTTCAGACCTCCCGCTTCCTTCTGACCTCTGGGCTCATGCTGTCCTCCGACCTGCCGCTGACCTCCGACATCTGGGCTCCCGCTGTCCTCCGAACTCCCGCTGTCCTCAATCCTCTGGGCTCCCACTGCCCTCTGATCACTCGCTGTACTCCGACCTGCCGCTTTCCTCTGATCTGTTCTTGGCACTGACCCCGCCGCTGGGCTCGATCTCACACCAAGAGATGCCAACCAATCCGCTACCTGGGATCCTGGGTTGCCGTGACGTCTGGTTTGTCACCGCTTTGCCTTCGTAACACTCTTAAACTGGCTCGCACTGCTCCCTGCAGTGGCTGGCTCCTGCGGTCGGTGCTCTGGGGCTCTCCGCCTTTATAGCTCCTGCTCTGCTGCTGTTTCCCCTCAGGTCAGCTCCAACTAACGGCATGCTTTGTCCTGGGGCTCTCCTCCTTTATAGCTCCCGCTCTGCTCCTGCTCTGCTGCTGTTTCCCCTCAGGTCAGCCCCTGTAATATATAACAAAATATAACTTATATTAAGGGCCTCAATGCTACAGGTGAGATCGAAGAGCATTCAAATATACACAGAAAGTGATATAGTGAGTTGTATACCGCTGACCAGCCCTACAGCGGGTTAAGATTTTTGGAAGTATTAAGAGACCTTGCGCGGAGCTAAACGATATTTGTCCCCAGCGAATCAATAAACCTTCTACAATGCTTAACTGTACATGATCATGACATTTATTTTAAATTCCCTTATTCCATAGCAGTAATGACGTTAAATGTGCTGATCATAAGCACATAAGAAATAGGAGAAGGAGTAGGCCATTGGGCCCTTCGAGTCTGCTCCGCCATTCAATAAGATCATGGCTGATCTGGTCATGGATTCAGCTCCACTTCTCTGCCCGTCATCAGTATGTGTAGAGATATTCATCATGTAATATTTATGGGGTATTGTTTGTATTTGTCGCCTTTGTTTGAAAATTAATTAAGCGGAAAAGTAACCATTTGTGTGTTGAGGAGGACAGTCTGGTTGGAACGTGAATACACATGAATTGACATTCGGTGATTTTAATCTGTCTGCTTGGTGAAGAATTAAAGCATCTCTTATTGGAAGGGGCAACCATTTAAAAGCATTAAAACAATGCCTCATCAATTCTGAACTCCGTCAATTTTCCACATTGTTGAATTCAAGTGATTCACTACACGCATCACATCTCAGGTTTTTCATGACTTTCGTTCTGACTGTAGATTTGAAATGCTGGACACAAATGGAAGAGAAAATAATGGTTGGGCCAGTGCAAATGCGGAAAATGGCATCCCTGTAGACTCTGTTTTAAATCCAGAGAGGGAACATGAGTGGCATGCCTGTCGAGCAGCGTCAGTTGGCAGTCTTCGCAAATTTTATGGTATGGTAGCATTGTGGTTATGTTACTGGAATAGTAATTCAGATCCCTCGTGTAATGATCGAGGGACGTGAGGTCAAAACCCACCGTGGCAGCTGGGGAATTTAAATGCAGTTAATTAAATAAATCTGGAATAAAAGCTTGCAGCAGTAATGGCAACATGAAACTACTTTATTGTCAGAAAAACACATCTGGTTCAATAATGTACTTTAAGGAATAAAATCTGCAGACATTATCTGTTATGGTCTATATGTGGCTCGACACCCACAGCAATATGGTTTTGCTTAGCTGTACTCTGAAATGTACTAGCAAGCCATTATTTCCTGGTGATGTCCTGTCGTACCGACAGAACAGACCCAGCAGAAGTGGCAGCAACGTGTTACTCAGCCGTGTGGGAGTGGCCCTTGCAGGACTCAGCATTGACTCTGGACCCCATGTTAAGCATAACCGATGAAACCTCAAGCTGATTAATAGCTCCTGCCCTCCCTTAGCTGATGAATCAGTACTCCTCCATATTGAACACCACATGGAAGAAGCGGTGAGGGTTGTAAATGCACAGAATGTACTTTGCCTAGGGGGACTTCAATGCCCATCACCAAGACTGGCTGGGTAGCACCATTACTGGCCGAGACATAGATGCCAGCCTGGGAGGCGACAGGTGGTGTGAGTACCAACACGAGGGAAAAACCTAGTTGACTTCATCCTCCCCGATCTACCTGTCACAGATGCATCTTTTCATGACATTATTGGAAGGAGTGATCACCACACAGTACTTGTGGAGACCAAGTCCTATCTTCACACTGAGGACCCCCTTCCTTGTGCTGTGTGGCACTACCAATGTAATAAATGGGGTAGATACAGAACAGATCTACCAGCTAAAAACTGGGCACAAATGAGGCACCGTGGGCTTCACAGCAGCAGCATAATTGTGCTCAACCACAAACTGTAACCTCATGGCCCGGCATATCCATCACTCTACAATTACCACCATGCCATGGGCCAACTCTGGTTCAAAGAAGAGTGCAGAAAACTATGCCAGAAACAGTACCAGTTGTACCTATAAATGAGGTGCCAAATTGTGTCAGCTGCAACACAGACTACATGCATGCTAAACAGCAAAAGCTGCATGCTCTAAACACAGCTAAACAATCCCACAATCAACGGATCGGCTCAAAGCTCTGCTGTCCTGCCACATCCAGTTGTGAATGGTGGTGGACCATTAAACAACTAACGGGAGGAGCAGTCTACATGATTATCCAAATCCTCAATAACGGCGGACCCAGCATGTGAGTGCAAAAGACAAGGCTGAAGCATTTGCAGCGATCTTCAGCCAGAAGTGCCGCGTGGATGATCATCAGAAAGAGCGAAAAGAGAGAGCAGGCTTTGTGCTAGTCTTTTTATTCACATAAGGTACCTTGTCTCTCGACATAAGTTGGTAAAGCCCCAGGATTGGTCCTTAGTTCCAGAGCATTCCTCATTGGCTTTCCTCACACATGTGACTGTCTGGAGGAATTTGAGCAGTTCCTTGATTAGGTTCATAGTTTTCCAATGAACTCCTTTTAGTTTTGATAGGTTTGTTTACCCTGAAGACAAGCTCGGTTTGTTCCTTAAGCACCGTCCACAAGAGGCTTGAACTTGATAATATGTTTTGTGCTTTTGAGTTCAAACTGCAGCCTGTCTGTGTAACCTGTACTTTCGACGTTTATGTATACACTCTGATTCAATGTTATTATTAATGCACACGTTTATTCTTACAGCCTGTGATATGTTTCATTGCGGCAAAGAAGCTAAACGTCTTAATACTTCCTCTCTATCCATGTTTATCTCATCTAATATTTCACAGTCCTCTAATGGCTGCAGAATCCCTCTCTTTTGTGAAGATAATATTTATTAATGTTGTTATGTTATTGTACATCTCCAGGCCAGATCCAATACCAGCCCAACCTCTGTCGTCGAGTTACAGTACGCGGACATACAGAAGCTGCACTACAGGACACAGTCGACATACTTGCTGAGGCGTACGAAAGCATGGGCCTTACGCTAAACATCCGTAAGACAAAGGTCCTCCACCATCCTGTCCTCACCGCACAGCACTGCCCGCCAGTCATCAAGATCCATGGCGTGCCCCTGGACACCGTGGACCACTTCCCATATCTCGGGAGCCTCCTATCAACAAGAGCAGGCATCGATGACGAGATCCAACACTGCCTCCAGTGCACCAGTGCAGCCTTCGGTCGCCTGAGGAAAGGAGTATCTTAAGGCCAGGCCCTAAAAACATCCACCGAGCTCATGGTCTACAGAGCTGTAGTAATTCCTGCCCTCCTATATGGCTCAGAGACATGGACCATGTACAGTAGACATCTCAAGTTGCTGGAGAAATACCACCAATGATGTCTCCGCAAAATCCTACAAATTGCTTGGGAGGACAGGCGCACCAATATCACCATCCTCATTCAGGCTAACATCCCCAGCATTGAAGCACTGACCACACTCGATCAGCTCCGCTGGGTAGGCCACATAGCCCGCATGCCAGACACGAGACTCCCAAAGCAAGTACTCTACTCGGAGCTCCTTCATGGCAAATGAGCCAAAGGTGGGCAGCAGAAATGCTAAAAGGGCACCCTCAAAGTGTCCCTGATAAAGTTCAGCATCCCTACTGACACCATTATTAAAGAAGCAGTAGCAGGACATTTGTAAAAGTAAAATTCGGTCAGGCAGAGTCAGCACAGATTGAAAAGGGGAAGTCATCTTTCACAAATTTGCTTGAGTTCTTTGAGGATGTAATGAACAGGATGGATAAAGGGGAACCAGTGGATGTGGTGTATTTGGTCTTCCAGAAGGCATTTGACAAGGTGCCACATAAAAGGTTACTGCGCAAGATAAAAGTTCACGGGATTGGAGGTAACATATTAGCATGAATGAAGGATTGGCTAACTAACAGAGAACAGAGAATCGGACAAATGGTTCATTCTTTGGTTGGCAACCAGTAACTAGTGGGCTGCCACAGGGATCAGTGCTGGGACCCCAACTATTTACAATCTATTTAACGACTTGTAAGATGGGACGGAGTGTAACGTAGCCAAGTTTGCTGATGATACAAAGATGGGAGGAAAAGCAATGTGTGAGGAGGACACAAAATACCTGCAATAGGATAGAGACAGGCTAGCTAAGTGGGCAAAAATGTGGCAGATGGAGTACAATGTTGGAAAGTGTGAAGTCATGCACTTTGGCAGAAAACAATCAAAGAGCAAGTTATTATTTAAATGGAGAAATATTACAAAGTGCTGTAGTACAGCAGGACCTGGGGGTACTTATGCATGAAACACAAAAGGAACAAGTACAGCAAGTGATCAGGAAGGCCAATGGTATCTTGGCCTTTATTGCAAAGGGAATGGATATAAAAGCAGGGAAGTCTTGCTACAGCTATACAAGGTATTGGTGAGGCCACACATGGAATACATCATGCAGTTTTGGTTTCTCTATTTACAAAAGGATATACTTGCTTTGGAGGCAGTTCCGAGAAGGTTCACTAGGTTGATTCTGGGGTTGACTTATGAGGAAAGGCTGAGTAGGTTGGGCCTCTACTCACTGGAATTCAGAAGAGTGAGAGGTGATCTTATCGAAACGTATAAGATTGTGAGGGGGCTTGACAAGGTGGATGCAGAGAATATGTTTCTACTGATGGGGGAGACTATAACTAGGGGGCATAATCTTAGAATAAGGGGCCGCCCATTTAAAACAGAGATGAGGAGAAATTCCTTCTCTCAGAGGGTTGTCAATCTGTGGAATTCGCTGCCTCAGAGCAGTGGAAGCTGGGACATTGAATACATTTAAGACATAAATAGACAGTTTCTTAAACAATAAGGGGATAAGGGGTTATGGGCAGCGGGTGGGGAGCTGAGTCCATGATCAGATCAGCCATGATATTATTGAATGGCGGAGCAGGCTCGAGGGGCCATATAATCTACCCATGTTCCTATGTCTTATGTTCTATGTTATTATGAACCGATGCACTTACTACAGGTAGATTGATGAAGACGAGGTCAAGTAGGTTTTTCCCTCATGTTTGTACAGTCACCACATGCCGCAGGCCCAGACTGGCAGCAAATACCTTCAGGACTCGAACAGCTTGGTCAATAGTGCTGCTACTGAATCACTTTTATGATGGACATTGAAGTACCCCACCCAAAGTACATTCTGTGCACTTGCTAGCCTCAGTGCTTCTTCCAAGTGGTGTTCAACATTTATTCATTAGATCATAGGGGGCGGGAGGTAATAATCAGCAGGAGCTTTCCTTGCCCATGCTTAATCTAATGCCTGAGACTTCATGGGTTCT
Source organism: Pristiophorus japonicus (assembly GCF_044704955.1). Classification (NCBI taxonomy): domain Eukaryota; kingdom Metazoa; phylum Chordata; class Chondrichthyes; family Pristiophoridae; genus Pristiophorus; species Pristiophorus japonicus. The sequence continues at coordinate 51,840,666 of NC_091995.1, forward strand.
GGAGTCAATGTTGAGTATTGCAAGGGTCACTCCCACCAGGCCGTTTACTAGTGTGCCGCCGCCTCTGTTGGGTCTGTCCTAACAGTGCGACCGGACATCACCAGGATATCGTGGCTTAGTTGTCCATTTTGGAGGGCGGCTAAGCGTCAATTGCTGTGGGTCTGGAGTCACATATAGGCCTTGCCAGGTAAGGCCGGCAGATTTCCTTCCCTAAAGGTCATTAGTGTAGCAGATGGGTTTTTATGACAATAAGATAGTGTAATGGTCACCATTACTGACACAAGCTTTTATTCCAGATTTATTTAATTAACTGAATTTAAATTCTGCAGCTGCCGTGATGGGTTTAGATCTTACATCTCCCGATCACACATCTTGATTACTATTCCAGCAACATAGCTACGATGTTACTGTACTGTTAAAACCAGTGAAGCCTGCCGACTGACGCTCCCATGCATGTGCACCATGAACAGAATTATCTGGAGTTAAAATAGAGCCTCCGAGAGATGCCATTTTCCACTTCTGCTTTGGCCCAACCATTACTTTCTCTATCGTTTGTGTCCATCATTTCAGATCTGTAGTCAGAACAAAAGTCATGAAAAACCTCACACAGGATGTGTGTAGTGGAAGATCCTCAGGGAACAGCAAATCTCTTGGATTCAATAAGGTGGAACGTTGGTAGAGTTCAGAGTTTATGAGGCATTGTATTTAATATCTGTATATACTTGCTCTTTTCAATAAAAGATGCATTAATTGTTCCCCAATCAGACAGATTAAAATCACTGATTGTCACCCTCCCCACAGGTGCATAGGAGGGACGCATGTGCCCGTGGTGTCCACTTAAGTTCCAGGTTTAAGACCCTGCGGGGCACAGGTCCCTAAACCCGGCACTTGTGATCTGTCAAAAATTCTGTTGACTGATCGCACGCTTGCGAAATTAAAGGACCTTCGTGGGCAGAGATTTGGGCTATTTGCCGAACAGCTGCCCAGTGAATGTCCTTCAAAGTTGTATGACTGAAAAAAGCAGGTGTAAGGCCTGCTCTTATCAGTGTAAAATTTTTCAATACTGGGAAAGATATTAAAAACATAACGTAAACATTGCAAATCCTGTTGAATCAGGTAAGTTTATTTTTAGACCCTTGAAAATAAGTAAATTTATTCGTAAAAAAATAAAAAATGTTGTTTCAAATAATTAATTGCATTCAATTTGCATTAATTTGACATATGTGATCTTTTTTTGTTATTTTGTGTTTATATGTTTTGCGGGGTGGGGGGGGGGATTACCATTCATACTTATGGTTGTTCCTTATATACGGAATCACCAAAAGTCTGAATGGGAATACCCCTACTCTGGTAGCTTGAGCAGGCCCACATGATCCCATTGATGAGTACGGAACCCTTATGATCCTGGGATACGTGTGCTTCTATGAAGACCTTTACATAGAGCGCTAGGACTCGAAGTATGCAAACCTCCAGGACTACCAGGTAGATTTGCAGAAATTTTTCAGGTCGGAAGCCCCCAATCTCAAAATCTGGGCCCATGTGCAGTAACATTCCAACCAGGCTGTCCTCTTCAACACACAACTGGTTACTTTTTTGCTGCATTAATTTTCAAACAAAGGCATGGACAAATACAAAGAAAACCCCATTAATATTATAACTATTATATAGTTAATGTCGTCATTACTATGGATATAATGGAATTCAATGACATTTCATGGTCATGTGCGACTAAGCATTTAGAAGATTTATTCAAATGACAGGGCCACATACCTTCACCACTCCTCCTGGTAAGCACTTTAACCATTTATGGTGATGATTCTTCACTCTCACCTTCTGATTTAATTTCACACTTCTCCCTCTTACTCTACCTCTATCATGATTCACTTTCTGTCTTAATTGTTTCTCTTCCACGGACTGTGCCAAGTCTGGCTAAACAACGAGAACCTAATTCGTGGCTGCCATTTGAGAAACAACTCTGCTGGTGTTCTATCAGTCGTTGGATGAGGAGTATTACAATAAGTAATTAGAAAATTAACCAATTTGTGGTCCAACGACAACTGCCGTTTCTTTGGATTTGGATCCAATATTTCCTTGAAAGGAGCACGCTGCCCATGGCCGCTGCTCGCCGATCCTGTTATGGCCCGGACTTGCCGCTGATGGTCTCTCACAGGTTGGGGCCTCTACGCTTGGTTGGATGTAAACCATCTTTGTCTATTGTGTGCCCTAAGTATTCCACCGAGTTTTGAAATAACTCTCACTGCTCGCAAGTGAATCGCACTCTGTGCTTTTCCAGCTGTTTGAACATTTCATTCAACATGTTATTATGGATTTGCCTGTTTGGTACTGAAATGATTATATCATCTAAATAACACACTACCTCTTCAATGCCTTGCAAAATCTGTTCATCGTGCCTTGGAATATGGCTGGGCGGAAGACACTCCAAATGGTAGCCTATTAAATTGTTATAGGCCTAGATGAGTATTTATCGTCAAGCATGACTTGGACTCCTCGTCTAGTTCAAGTTATAGTAGGCATTTGTAAGATCTAACTTTGAGAAATCTGTCCAACTGTTAGCATTGTGAACACTTCTTCTACATTTGGCAATGTATTGGGGAGATTACCGTCTAGAACTTGGTTTATGGTTACTTTATAATCATCATACAACCATACCTTACCTTCTGACTTAGGTACAACAACAATGAATGTATCCCAATCACATCGATCTATCTTCGAGATAAGGTTCTCAGTCACTAGTCTTTTGAGTTCTTGCTCAACTTTCTCCTTGAGTGTATATGGTACAAGATGTGGCTTGCAGTAAACTTGTCTAGCATCCTTCTGTACTCTGACACTCGCCTTGAAGCCTTGGATCGGATTGCCTGTTTCACAGAACACCTTTGGATACTTCTTGATAACATCATCCTTCGATGCAAATCTCGTCTCAACATGAAACATCGTATTCCAATCCAGCTTCAGTGATCCAAACCAATTTCTACTTAGCAAGGCAGGCTTGTCTCCTGCCACCATGAAGAGAGGTAAGCTGGGAAATTAATCCTTGTATTTCACCGGTACTGTGACACGTCCTACCACAGGAATGTTCTTTCCTGAGTAGCCTCAGTTCCAATGGGAAATCACGCAATTTGTCGAGATATAGTGATTCCGGTACTACACTCATGGATGCACCAGTGTCGATTTCCATGGATATTTTGGTTCCTGCAATGTCTGTTTGGATGATGATACTTTGTGAATCACTTTGAGATACCTTCGTGGTCCTGATGACGTGTATCTCCAAAACCACCTCCTCGTATTGCTTTTCTTTCATGCTATGTACTCTCTGGGGATTTCTTCTTATCGCCTTGAAAGTTGGTCAGTTGGCATGTCTTGGCAAGATGCCCAGTTTTCCTGCAGAAGAAACATTCTGCCTTCACATACAGACAACTTTGAGCAATGTGTTGACCATGGCATCATTTCAATGTATGTTTATCTTGGCCAGGTGCTGAGGCCTTGGGGTCCAACTGCATTTTATTTTTAACCTGCAGGCGATTCACCTCGGTTGTCTTACGACTGGAAATGGTACAAAATTCTCGGGAATATTGGTCAGCCATATCCATTGACATGGCTGTCTGACAAGCTAAATTAAAAGTCAAGTTAGAAGTTGTCAACAACTTTCATCTGTTTGCTTCATTTTTCACCCCAAAAACATAGCGGCCATGCAAAGCTCGGTCCTGAAAGTTTCGGAAATGATAGTGAATGCATAGCTCTTTTAATGCTACAATGTACTCACTGATACTCTCGCTGGTTCACTGATCTCATATTACAAAATGATAACTTTCAGCAATTTCCAGAGGCTCAGGTCTGTCGTGCTGTTCTAACTTGCTTAAAATTACCATAAGTGATGTGTCCTTTGCCTTGATGGGAACAATCACATTTTTCAGAGTTTCATACACCTCTGGGCATGCTTCAGTCAGGAAAATAGCCCGTTTACTTTCTAAAATCACCTGATTACTGTTTTCATCATTGGGGGCTTCGATGGTACTATTTGCAGTGAAAAACATTTCAAGCCTCTCGGTCAGGTTGAAACGGATTTTTAGCTGTTCTGCAACACAAATGACCTCTCTAGTCTCTCTGCTGTTTGACTGGATTCATCTGCCAACAAAAGTTTCAGTGAGGGTCCCCAATGCGGAATATTCTCTATGACATCACAAACACAAAGAATTCAAGATAGCTCTTAACACAGGAACCTATCTGATGCCTTTATTTATTTACAGCAATGGCTGCATTACCACAGTAGTCCACTAGGTGGATCAGTCGTCCACTAGGTGGAGTGATATATTACACTGTCACCATAAATGATTAAAGTGATTATCAGGAAGAGTGGTGAAGATATGTGGTCCTCGCACACATTTGGTCAAAATGCTTGACCATGGACAGGTTAGGTTTGTTCACATTGATCATATTTTACCGACAGATGTGGAAGAAGTTGAATGTTGGAATGATTCGATTATTTCTGACTCATCAAATCGTTTTGTTACAAGTAGAGTACCAGCAGGTGTGCTTGTGATGTAGCAGAGAATATACCACAATTATATGACTGTGGTCTGCACAGTTCATGTCGTCATTACTATGGGAACAATGGAATTGAATGAAATTTCATGATCATGTGTGGCTAAGCATTTCAGAGGGATTATTCAAATGACATTCGAGGGGACACATGTCGATCTAACTGTTAATCCCTCTTTTACCTCTGCACACTTTCAGAAACTAAAAGTTTCTGCATAACTGTGGACTGCTGAGCAGTATACAACTGACTATATCACTTTCTTTGTGTATCTGAATGCTCTTCGATCTCACCTGTAGCATTGAGGTGCTTAATATAAATTAAATATAGCATAAATTAAAGAAGATAGCGAATATTCTTGATGTAACTAGGATCTAGAGACAGCTAATCCATCATAATGATGTACATTTATTCCATCAAATGCCTCGCATTAAACTATAAATAAATATCGTCAGTTTCAAGAGTCTTGTACCATTGCTATGGGAAAGCAGATGTCGAAATAGTTTGTTTGGAACGTATGATGACATTAATATTCTTGACTCCTTACTCTGTCAATGGAGAATATCATTGCAAAATATCCCTGATGAGTAGGGGTGAATATGACTCGCCTTAATTTGTTTGTTCAAATGACAGTAACTAATGAAAATTATTGTGTAATGTCCATGTGTCACTTGAGGTTTCTCTAAGATAGAAATAAGACCTGAATTTGAAAACAGAAGTTTTTCAACACAAACTGGCAACTTCGTTTTTCTCACACAATGGAAAGGACAATAATCATACAGATAGAAAAGATTTACTATCCAATTCTTGCAATAGTTGGTCTTCCTGGTAAGCCTCTTACAATCAGTTAATGCTCATTTTTAACAGTGCTTCACTGTGTCACTGTTCCTGCCATCGTGTAATGATATTACCTGTTTGTTTTGATGTGTTTGATTTGCAGAAACTGATTATCGGCATCATAGAAGTAAACCAAATGACTGCAAGTTTCTGTCATATTTTTAATGTAACAACCTCAGTAGAAGCACAATTTACTCTGACCACTTAAATTCAGCAATTCAGTAGATATGTCCCGGTCTTAAAGGACATTCTTGTAGTTTTGTGTCTAAGACAAGTATTAGTATCAGATCCAGTTGCCAAACCAGCAATTGTTAAAGGGATTTCAGGAGGCTGCTCAAGAAAAGACAAAGGACATTTTCTGTTGTATATTTGTGAACCCAGAAGAAACTGAAGATATCCTTCCGTGCCCCACAAAACACTCCGTCACACTGCTCGCGTATTGTCGCCTCCTTGGGATTGCAACCCGCCCATTAGCAGATTAGCATCGGAGCCGAATGGTTCCCCGCACTTCCCAACCGGCAGCAGCTCAGGGCGCCTTTCTGCCGCATGCAGCTAGCCAGCAGCGGGTAAACAAGGCTGGAAACTGAAACTCAGGCGCTGAAATTGGTCTTCATCAGCAGCGCGAGACGGACTCGGAGGGAATGGGCCGCTCATTTTACACCCAGTCTGATGTTGGTTTTCTTTGAGAGAAATCCGCGCATTGTGAAGCACACCGTCTATTCGCTATGAGTTTATTTTGCGCTACTGGTGAAGAACAATTTCACCACTTACATCTGGCATGCCTTGCATGCAGAAACCTCTTAGGACGAAACTCGAAGTTGTTGGTGTATTTATAACATAACTATAGACTATGGTATACATTTTGGTCGACAACACCTCGTCATTTTGAGTCACAATTGCAAAGCGCGGACTGGTGCGGGGGAAATCAATCTAAATATAATTTGTGTCCATGGCCACTAATTTTCCGAGTTGGGACGGCAGCAATGAGTTTCTATCGCTGCTACTGGCCATAGAAACCCGTGGGTGCAATGGCCACTATATGTTTGTGTCAGGCGAAGTCATTGATTGCTGGCAACTATTCCGTAATAGAGCATATGGAGAACCTGAAGCGCTTGATTCTGAAACTGTGATATAGTGTGTTACTTTAAGCTGGAGTCAGTTCTCAGGCTGCAAAACAAAACGAGATAAGTGATACTAAAGCGCGTCCAGCTGTTGCTGCATTGTTGTAATTCTAAATGCGAGTGGTGATTTCTCTGGTAACCATGGGATAGATTTTAGTCTTTACATCCGGGGTGTTCTGCATTGTCTGTGCTAAGCACAAAATGCCAAATCCTCTGTGGAGGACATGTTTCCCTAAAAACAGTGGATTGTCCTCCATTACTACCAATGGATGAAATTCGGGCGATTTCTGATAAAATTTGTGGCCACAGCTAACACATTCGCCATCTTATATACAGGGGTAGACTGGTGCTAGCAGAACATACGAACATAATAATATAATAAATAGGAGCATGAGTAGGCTATTTGGCCCCTCGAGCCTGCTCCCCCATTCAATAAGACCATGACTGATCATGGATTCAGCTCCACCTCCCTGCCCGCTCGCCACAACCCTTTTCTCCCTTATCACTCAAAAATCTGACTATCTCCGCCTTAAATATATTCAATGACCCAGCCTCCACAGCTCTCTGGGGCAGAGAATTCCATAGATTTACAACCCTCTGAGAGAAAAAATGTCTCCTCATCTCGGTTTTAAATGGGTGACCCCTTATTCTCAGACTATGTCCCCTAGTTTTAGTTTCCCCTATGAGTGCAAATATCCTTTCTGCGTCCACCTTGTCGAGCTCCCTCATTATCTATCGTGTATGCATCTCACACCCTTCCATATTGAGTTCCATTGATTTTAATAGAACTCAATATCAAGCGAAGGGTATAACAGGCGGTCGATGCGATACCATCCTGTTCAGCGCTACTGCCCAAAACCAATTTCTATCCCACAGAGCGGGCTGATGTTTAATGCCCAGGCGATGAAGACTACAATCTATCCCAAGTTTCTGTGTATGGTAGAAATAGAGTGACTCCAATAGAATGTCCACTGGTCTGCTCTAAAATCCCACCACAGCCTCGAAAAAATATCATTGTAATCCGGGAGAAACAATGTAAAGGGTTAAGGTTATCAGAGGAGATCTGCTGATCACTCCCCAGTAATTGTATTCAATAATGTTGCTGCACACATTACATCCCTGATGCCCTGGTCAATTCCACCTCCAACAATGCAATGAAGGTCACGTGGGGTTTACAATGGGCAAGGTGCCTGTTCTTTACATTATTATCCGTGTGTTAAAGGTGAAAAGTTTCCTCTTTGCTGCTTGTTCTTTCTCCCCATTTGTTAACCGAAGAAATAAATAATTCAAAGCAATAATAAACGTGAATTCATCTGTCGGTAGATTTTTTTCAAACATTGTTTGTTACTGAAGTTAGTTCATACATCAGGCGCAAAACAGGGAATCGATCTATTATGAGATGGTAATTATATGGGTTGTCCCTATTGTCAGACAAATTTCCTGCTCTATGTTTCTACAAGGTGCAGTTCCAAAAGCTTAAATATCCGCTCCTATTAGTGATTTGGGTCTGAGACAAGAGCTATTGGCTTTTACATTATTCGGCTAAGACGAGACGCTAAAAAACAGTTTATACGTCGTACATGGTGGACAATATTCACACTTTGATTAAAATACACAGCTCAAAATACATCTGGGAGGAATGTTGAGAAATTCTTTAAGACGGTCATCTCAAGTAGCAGCATCTATCTGGGGGTAGACATCCTTGGGCGGAATGGCCTGTTATATACCCCTCCCAATATTCAGCTCCATTGGTCTAAGGAAATGGACATCGAACGGGCAGATAATGGGCGGCCCCTGCATTACCCCCTCGGCGATCCTGCGTTTATTTACACAGCATAGTTATTATTTCCGGAGCGCGATTTGTATTAATAGCTATTATACAATATTAATAAACTAAATTACAAATGCGCTTTAAATGTTTTCATCTGAGGCAAACCAGTATCCACATTTCTAATAATATCGGATATATCATAAAATTCCCTCTGCCCATGCTCAGACTCATATATCGCTCGTCATTTAACTGATTGCTTTGATGTAAGAGATTCAGGTGACATATAGTTGGGACACAATCCATAATAAAATGTTTCTTATTATATTGTGCATATGAAGCAATGTGTCACTGAGAAAGCTTTATTTTCTGGTCATTTGCTGAGGAAAAGCACGGGAAGGACACCTGGTTGGAATTGGAACCTGCTCCCCAAAGATTGAACGATTGAATATTACAATCAGAATCGTGCTATCGCCCTGAAACCGACATTGCATGATTATTGAGGATATTTGCAATAAGCAGACACAAATTGGGTAAATTTTCAACCTGAAGTTTGGCTTAAAACTGGCGATAAAGGTTTGGCCATCCGATATTGTCTGTCAGTCGCTCCGCAACGCCGGTTTACACCAGGAAGGACAGATGGAAAGCTTCACCATGATGTGTCTGGAGGGACAGGGATAAGCAAATCAGCCGCCCGTGTTGCACCTAGCTGGACATTCCTTTATGTTGAAGTGAAAGGAAATGAAACTCAGGTGGATTCAATTGTGGCCGCCAGTCGGAAAAGCCCATTGTTGGCCCGGTAGAAAGTTGAAAATCAAACCATTCACTGCAACATTTTGTTCCTTTGAAGTAACTCAGAATAAGTTAGCGATGTGTACGCATGAATAAATGTATCTTCGAAGAATTACTAGTATCATCTGATCGATTGGGAGAAATAAAGAGAGAGAGATTTGAGTGATAAGAAACCTTTCCATGAATTTCATACACATTTATCTCGACTGATCATCCTGTGACGTTAGGGAATGTTAGTAATTTGATTTCTTCTTTTTTGCAGCTAATTTGGTGACAATCGTCATTCTCTCCCGTGGAAAGTGCGGTCTCTCCAAATGCATCACCCGTTACCTGGTGGCCATGGCAGCGGCTGATCTAATTGTCCTAATATTTGAAGTGATTCTGTATGAGATGAAAGATTCTTATTTTCCATATTCATTCCTGAATTATACTCCAATTTGTAGTCTCAATCTCGCCTTACTTTTTGTTTCCATTGATTGCTCTGTCTGTCTAAAGGTGGCTTTCACATTTGATCGATGTGTCGCTATTTGCTACCAAACGTTGTGAACAAAATATTGCACCTAAAAAACTGCGGTTGTGGTGATAGCAGTGGTGTGCTCATTAAGCATATTAGAAAATATTCCAATCTACTTTGTATATGAACCACGGGAAATAACTGACAATGTACCATGGTCCTGCTATGTAAAATCAAGTTTCTACACCTTACCCATATGGGTAGCATTTTTGTGGTTGGATACAATTTTAACCCCATTTGCTCCATTTGTGTTGATCATGCTGCTGAATGCCCTGACCATCAGGCACATTGTATTGACCAATAGAGTGAGGACGGGACTTCGAGGAAACATCAAGGTTCAGAATCACAGTGATCCAGAAATGGAGAACCGAAGGAAATCGATCATTTTACTGCTCGCTATATCTGGCAGTTTTATATTGTTATGGATGGTAATTTTGATAGTTTTCATATGTGTGCAATTTACAAGTACTCAATTTTTAGAAGTAGATTACAGCGACTCTTTCACCATTGCAGAACTATCTGGATACATGCTGAGATGTTTGAGTACTTGCACTAACACGTTTATTTATGCAGTGTCCCAGAGCAAATTCAGAGAGCAATTGAAGAATGTGATTAAGCGTCCCATGGCTCTCATTGCTAATTTACTGAAATGAGTTAAATTGCTTCACAGAATTAAAATGTAATTACATCCATCGTAAACGAGGAGAAGTTGTTCAATTGATAGCAGCAAACAGGAATCTCCAAAAGCAAATGAGTTGTCATCGGGTCCCCATATTAGATGTCATATTGTCGAAGATCAAAGATGCTTGGGTATTATTAACTTTTGCGACATTGTAAGACATGCGATATCGGACCTGAACAAATACAAAACAATTTTTCAGATCAGAAATAAAATCAATTCTACAAATATATTTGTTGCTTTCAATTGATCTAAACTCTACAGCAGTTTCGTTATCCCTCAAGCCCCACTCCCGTCAGTAACACATGTAGCTATCTGTTGAAACAGCCAACTGTTCCCCGCAACTGATTAATTCTGTAAATAATCCCCTGTGCATTTTATTCTTTCAGTGATAAGGTCCTGACTGAACTACCATTTTTTCCCCAAGCTATGAATATACAACGTTTGCTCATAATTTATATTAACGATTTGGACTTTAGAATCAAAAGCTCAATTTCTAAATTTGCGGACGAGAACACATTCTGGGAGGAGATAGTAACTGCTGAGAGAGACTGCAACAAATTACAAGAAAACATCATAAATGTGTTTCGGGCATTTAATTGCCAAATTAATTTTAACAGATAAGTGTGAGATTTCACATTTAGGTAAGAAAAATTAGGAAGTGAAATATTGCTTGGAAAATAAGAATCTAAATGGGGTAGTTGAGCAAAGGTTCTGGGAGTATAAATACACAAATCACTAACTGTTGTGAGGCAGGACCTTACTGCCATAATAAAAGCAAACCAAGTACTCTGGTTTATTTTTAGCGGGATAGATTTGAAAACAAGGGAACGTTATGCTAAACTTGTATGGAACCTTGATTAGACAACACTTGGAGTACTCTGCACATCTTTGGTCATCATATCTTAAAAAAGAATATAGCAGCACTGGAGAGTGTGCAAATAAATGCAAGGATGATACAAGAACTGTGAAGTTATTCATATCAGGAAATGATGAACAGGCTGGGTCTCCTTCGACTTGTGTTTGCTAACGGAGGGCTTTGAAATTAGGAAAGGTTTTGATAGAGTGAGAGGCGAATAATATGGAGGCATTTAAGGGAAATCTAGATAAGCATATGAGGGAGAAAGGTATGGAGGGTTTTGCTGATAGACCGATATCAGGAAGGATGAGAGGAGTTTTGACTGGAGCCGAAACGCCGGCATGGACTGCTTCGACCGAATGGACGATTTCTGTGCTGTATATTTTATGTAATTCTATGTAAACCCGGAGTTCAGATCTCAAGTCAGCATTAAAGATAAGGCAAAACTAAGAAGTGAACTCACAATGGAAATTAACTTAAAGTCAACAAAACGAGATGTGGACTGACTCCATTGCTTGTGAGGCAATATATTGGTTTACATATCTGGGTTCCTTCCACTAAAGTTGCCTTCTTTGATCAACAACTAGAGAGATTAAATTAGCCGACTACATCGGGTCTTAGTCCATATCCATTCGCTTTAAAACTAGGCTGTTCTCTTCACTAAACATCATTTTTTTTCCAACTAAGGCACAAAAAAGCAAAGCAATCCCATCAGATTCAATATTCTTCTTGCACAGACTGTCAGGTCTGCACAGTAAATATCATCCCTGGCGTGGCGATTTTTCATAATAGCAACAATAGAATTCTAGCAACGATGCAGTTTGGTTAATATATAATCATATTTTCCCTTCCTATTTGAAAACATGCAACGTAAAACTCAAACATTTTAATTTTGTTACAGCATCACAGCAAGCAAATTCCATGAATATTTCCCAACATGTACAATTTATCATCATCATAGGCAATCCCTCGGAATCGAGGAAGACGTGCTTCCACTCTAAAAGTGAGTCCTGAGCTGGCTGAACAATCCAACAGGAGATCCACAGTCACTGTCACAGGTGGGACAGATAGACGTTGAGGGAAAGGGTGGGTGGGACTGGTTTGCCGCAAGCTCGTTCCGCTGCCTGTGCTTGGTTTCTGCATGCTCTCGGCGATGTGTCTTGAGGTGCTTAGCCCCCTCCCAGATGCACTTCCTCCACTTAGGGCAGTCTTTGGCTCGGGACTCCCAGGTGTCAGTGGGGATGTTGCACTTTTGCAGGGAGGCTTTGAGGGTATCCTTGTAACATTTCCTCTGCCCACCTTTGGCTCATTTCCCGTGAAGGTGTTCCAAGTCGAGCTTCTGCTTTGGGAGTCTCGTGCCTGGCCTGCCCAGCGGAGCTAATCAAGTGTCATCAGTGCTTCAATGCTGGGGATGTCGGCCTGGTCGAGGACGCTAACGTTGCTGTGTCTGTCCTCCCAGGCGATTTGCAGGATCTTGCAGAGACATTGTTGCCGATATTTCTCCAGCGACTTGAGGTATCTACTGGACATGGTCCATGTCTCTGAGCCATACAGGAGGACGGTTATTACTACAACCCTGTAGACCAGCTTGGTGGCAGATTTGAAGGCCTGGTCTTCGAACACTCTTTTCCTCAGGTGGCCGAAGGCTGCACTGGCGCACTGGAGGTGGTGTTGAATCTCGTTGTCAATGTCTGCACTTGCCGATAAGAGGCTCCGCAGGTATGGGAAATGGTCCATGTTGTCCAGCTCGGGCTGTATCTTGATGACTGGGGGGCAGTGCGGTGCGGCAAGGACAGGCTGGTGGAGGACTTGTGTATTATGGATTTTTAGTGTAGGGCCCACCTTTCATATGCCTCAGTAAATAAGTTGACTAAGACTTGGAGTTCAGCCTCTCTATGGGTGCAGACATAGGTACCGTCCACGTATTGTAGCTCGATGACAAAGCCTGTGGTGGACTTGGACCCAGCCTGGAGACAGAGAAGGTTAAACAAGTTCCCACTGGTTCTGTAGTTTAGTTCCACTCCACCGGGGAGCTTGTGGACTGTGAGGTGGAGCATGGCAGCGAGGAAGATTGAGAAGAGGGTTGGGGCGATGACGCAGCCTGTTTGACCCTGGTCCGGACGTGGATTGGGACTGTGATGGATCCATTGGTAAGGATCACGGCCTGCATGTCGTTGTGGAGCGGGCAGAGGATGGTGACAACATTTTAGGGGCATCCGAAATAGAGGAGGACCTCCATAGACCCTCGCGGTTGCCAATGTCAAAGACCTTTGTAAGGTCGAAGAAGGCCATGTATAAGGGCTGGCGCTGCTCGCTGCATTTTTCCTGCAGCTGTCGCACTGTAAAAATCATTTTATGAGGGGCCGCTAATATCATTTCAAAGAGAGAAGCGGAGAAGATTTCCAAAAATAATGGAAGGGAGCTGAGACGAATTGTAATGGCTGAAATCGCTGCCCTCACTGGGATCAGCTACCTCACTTCCAACTGGCATTGTAAATTTCGGGAACACGTTTGGAAAGTTTATTTAAATAGAATTCTAGTTACAAAAAGTGGACAATCTAACTTTTCTTTTCAAAACTGTGAGCTCTTCCCGCCATTCGCCAAACACCCCCTCGCAACCCCAGTGCCTGCTGCTGTGAGAATCGCAATCCCTTTGGGAACCAATCTGAATGTACATCATAATTTTAATATAAATCACAGCAACATTCATCGTTGACCAAATGGTGAAATATCCAAAAAGGTGATGAGCATTAGGGGAATGTTCCATATTTCTAAAATCACTCGGCTTCAGGCAAGGCTACTTGCCATTGACCCGAGGGGTGTTACCGGGTCCCGCTTCAAATTCCGGCTGCACAGCGGGCGGGAAGATTCCCTTTTGCCTTCCAAATCCTTAGAATTTGACGCCCATAATTTCCCATAGCCCTTCCCAACGCCAACTGAGATGTTTATACACATTTATCTTCCTCGCACTTGGTATATATCAGGCCAAACCCGGTTTCCATCCTCTCCTCCCAGCACCTGTTGTTGCTGAAATCCAACATCTCAGCATATGCCCGGGGCTACTCAGCTGTATGCAACTGACTAGATCACTTCCTGTGTGTATCTGTGCCTTTAAGGAATCAAGGGATCTACTACACCCCAATGTGGGCACACCATCACCATGGATTTCAGAAGTCCAAGAACCAGCACATTGAGGTGGTTCTAGAATTTGTGCGATGGAGGAAAGTGGGTGATAAGGAATGAGCCGTCTGCTTCACATCTCACCTCATTTTTATTTCTATTGACTTCAATTGAATTAAGAATTGGGAGAAATGCAAAACCTGCTGCCGATTCGCTATCACCCATTTTACACCATCACAGCAAGTCAAAATCTGCAACAATATCTATTTCTGTTCCGATGTGTTCACGCAGTCAGTAATTACAATTATCGTTCCATTAAAGCCAATGAAAAGGGGGGTTTGGACGGGGTGTATAATGGGAGGTGAGTTGGATATCCCCTGGTTTACAGCATTGCTCAAAGCTAATATTTCACCCTGTCTGACTTCAGTATACATTGCGTGGATTTTTGCTTTTAGCTATGAAAACAGACTGTAGCTAGCGATCTTTTAAAACTCACGCGATTTTCGTTTACATTGAAATCAAAGGAAAAGAAAGTCCAGGGCTGTGTAAAACAGGCGGCTGATCACTAAAAGCCGGTTTCTTCCCGGAAGTAAAGCTGAAAATTCACTCCGAGTGAAGTCTATGAGAAGTACAATCGGCTGGGGTGCAACACTGGTCTGTTCACTTCCAACAATGCAAATTAATATTAACCCAAAGTCTCGTCTACAAAATGAAGAGATACTCCATCGTGACCTGTGGCACCACCCCTGTTCGGTGCAACAGTAACATTCCTTCTCTGGGTGTCCACGATGCTCTGTGATCAAATTAGCAGTGAAATTGTTTACCACCACAGTCTCTAACCTCACGGTTTGGCATATCCCGCAATCCTCCATCACCATCCAGCCAGGAGGCCAACACGTGTTTAATGCTGAGTTTTGAGAAATGTGCATCAGGAACACCATCCACATTTGATGAAAGACAAATGTGTTACTTTGTTCCTGGGATGTGGGTGACGCTGGCAAGAACACATGTATTACCCAGTACTAGTTTCCCCAAAAAGCAGCTATGGGCAGTGATTTCAATCAGGGTTGTTTCAACTTTGGGCATTCGCTAAAAAATGGGCAAAGTCGAATTGACCGCCCATTTTGCGCTCGACCGATTCCCCGACCATTGACTTCAGTGGATGGACAATGGGCAACGGTGTATAAAGGATGGATAATTTGATAGCATCCATTTTACACAATGGCCCAAAGGTAAAATGAACCCCAATGTGCTTGTTAATGCGAGCAGACTGATTATTACACTGTGAATCCTCACATGATTAGATTACAGAGCCTTATCAATCAGACTATTTGTAGTAAAGGCATCAAGTCTACAACGTGATAGAGTGAACAGTGGTGAAGACAGATTTATGAAATATCGGGAGAGCTGTATAACAGATCACGGATCCGCTTTGGCCTGTTTCACACTATCGCCACACTAACATTAACCACCTATGTGTGTTCTCTGAATCAGCGGTGACGATCTTTGCAACTGTGTGGATATAAACTGATGCAATCTGGAGAAAATCACTTCATGCCACCTCAGTTTATTGTTTCCTTGAACTAATTGCCATCATAAATTAGACACTGTAATCGCGTTGCCAGGATTTTCCCGTTTAAACACTGTGAAAAAAGCAAGGATTGAGCGACAGCAACAGAAAAATTGGTGTGATTTTACACACGCTGCTCATCCCAGTCTTACACCTACAGTCAGTCACTTTCGCTTCTTTTCTCTTGCAACTAATTTATCAACGATTGTAATTCTCTCCCGGGGAAAGTTAGGTCTCTCCAAATTCATCATTCGCTATTTGATCGCCATGGCAATCGCGGATCTCCTGGTCATGATATTTGACGTGATACTGTATGTGATCAACGATATTTATTTCCCACAGTCATTCCTGAACTATACTTCTGTCTGCAGAATCAATCTCTCTCTGATGTATTGTGTGATTGATTGCTCACTCTGGTTCACAGTGACTTTCACCTTTGATCGCTTTGCAGCCATTTGTTGCCGGAATTTGAGAACTAAATATTGTACCGAAGGAACCGCAGCTATCGTTACACTGACAGTTTGTGGACTGAGCTTTTTAGAAAATGTTCCCATTTATTTTAGATATGAACCCCGGGAAATAATTGATAATACCTGGTGGTTCTGTACTGTTCAGTCCAGCTTCTATACCTCTCCCGCCTGGATGGCATATCACTGGTTGGACAGCATTTTAACCCCATTTGCTCCATTTGTTTCGATTTTCCTCCTCAATGTTTTGAACATCAGACATATTTTAGCAGCTAATATTCTCCACAGGAGAATGCAAGGCAGCAATGGTGAGAATCACAATGTTCCGGAGATGAGGAATCGAAGGAAGTCGATCATCTATCTCTCAGAGCAGTTGAAGGCACTCAAGGAGGAGATCCGGAGGGTTCAGGCCAAATATATGCTCTTAATGAAAAAGGGTGGGACTAATACTAGAGCCCCTGGATGTCTAGGATCATACAGTGTACGATAAAGAAAAAAAGGGAAGCTTATGACAGATAGCAGAGGCATTGACCATCATTTACCAGTCCTCTTTGCATAGGGGCATGGTGCCAGAGGACTGGAGGACTGCTAACGTGGTTCCCTTGATAAGAAGGGAGCAATAGATATGCTGAGTAATTACAGGTCTGTCAGCCTAACTTCAGTGGTGGGAAAAGTATTGGAAAAAATCCTGAAAGACAGGATAAATCTACATTTGGAAAAGTTGATTAATTAGGGACAGTCAGCACGGATTTGTAAAAGGAAGGTCGTGTTTGACTAATCTGATTGAAATTTTTGAGGAGATAACCAGGAGAGTCGATGAGGGTCGTGCATATAATGTAGTGTACATGGACTTTAGCAAAGCTTTTGATACGGGCCTACATGGTAGATTGGTCACAAAGCTTAAAGCCCATGGAATCCAGGGCAAAGTGGACCGTTGGTTCCAAAATTGGCTTAGAGGTAGGAAGCAAATTGTAATGGTCGATGGATGTTTTTATGA
Source organism: Pristiophorus japonicus (assembly GCF_044704955.1). NCBI lineage: Eukaryota > Metazoa > Chordata > Chondrichthyes > Pristiophoridae > Pristiophorus > Pristiophorus japonicus. The sequence goes on from NC_091995.1 coordinate 51,857,945, forward strand.
ATGCAAGAAAATTTCCAATTGGGTTCCGCAGGGCTCACTACTGGGTCCCTTGCTTTTTGTGGTATATATCAATTATCTAAATTTGAATTAAGAAGTTTGCAGATGACACTAAAATTGGCTGTGTGGTTGATAATGAAGAGGAAAGTCCTGGATTCAGGAGGATAACAATCTACTGGTGAGGTGGGCAGAGTAATGGTAAATGGAATTTAATTCAGAGAAGTTTGAGGTAATGCACTCTGGGAGGGCTAACAAGGAAAGGGTATACACATTAAACAGTAGGGCATTTGGAAGGATAGATGAACAGAGGGACCTTTGAGTGCTTGTCCACAGATTCCTGAAAGTAGCAGACCAGATGTATAAGGTAGTTAAGAAGGCACACGGAATGCTTGCCATTATTGGCTGAGGCAAATAATACAAGAGCAGGGAGGTTATATTTAAATTGTATAATATTCTGGTTAGGCCACAACTGGTGTACTGCGTGCAGTTCTGGTCGCCGTATTATAGGAAGGACATGATTGCACTAGAGATGGTGCAGAGGAGATGTACTAGAATGCTGCCTGGAATGGAGAATCTTAGCTGAGGAGAGATTGGATAGTCTGGGTTTTTTCTCATTGGAACAGAGGAGATTGAGAGGAGACCTCATTGAGGTGTACATAATTTTAAGGGGCCTGGATATAGTGGATAGCCAGGGCCTATTTTCTTTGGTGCAGGGGTCAATTACCAGCGTGCATAGTTTAAGGTGATTGATGGTGGGTTCAGAGGGGATTTGAGGGAAGGCTTCTTCAAGCAGAGGGTTGTGAAGGTCTGGAACTCACTACCTGAGAGGGTGGTGGAAGCAGAAAGCCTCACCACAATTAAAAGCTGCTTGGATGGGCACTTAAAGTGTCGTAACTTGCAGGGTTATGGACCTAGAGCTGGTAAGTGGGACTGGACTGGATAACCTCTTGTTGGCTGACACAGATAGGATGGTAAGTTCTGCATGGAATCGAATATGGTCAAGGTGATCTCCTGGACTAGTTTTCATGGCCTGGATGGGGCAGAGAGGAATTTTCCCAGATTTCTTTTCCGCAATTGGCGTGGTTTTTATCTTTTTTGCCTCTCCCAGGTGATCACATGGCTCCGGTTGGGGTGGAGTGTTGAATGCTTTGGTGCAAGCGGTGTCGTAGTTGTGTGAGGGTAAATGGTTGGGCTGGGTGCGTTGTACCTGTCCGCCATTGTTCATTGTTCATAGGTTGATATGTAACCTTCAGAACTGCTGACCGAGCTCCATGTGGCTCTTTTTCGTGCGGCATGGACACGATGGGCCGAAATGTCCTCCTTCTGCACTGTAGATTTCTATGTTTCTATACCGAGGGCTTTATATAGCAGAATCTCTAGAGGACATTACAAATTCCAGGGATGAAATTAAAAATGATATTGGGGTTAAGCAAAGAGAGATCATGAACAATTCTTGGCAAGTAAACTCAAGGAAAAACCAAAGATGTTTTATAAATACATTACGAGAAAGAGGAGAACTAAAGAAAGGGTAGGACCTATTAGAGACCATGAGTGTAATCTGTGTGTGGAGGCAGAAGATGTGGGTATGGTTCTAAATGAATACATTGCGTATGTTTTCACAGAAGAGAGGGGTGATGCAGACACTGCTATCGAGGTGGAATGGGAAATATTAAATGAAATAAACACAGTTTGAGATGAGATATTAAGGGGTTAGGCAGCTTTGAATGCGGATAAGTCCCAAGGCCTAGATGAAATGTATCCCAGGCTGTTAAGCGAAGCAAAATATGAAATAGCAGAGGTTTTGGCAATCATTTTCCAATGCTCTCTGGATTCAGGTGTGGTGGGAAAATTAATGGAAAAAATCCTGAAGATAGGATAGGATGAATATTCATAAAGACACGGATTAATCAGGGACAGTCAGCAAGGATTTAATCAGGGAAGTTCGTGTCTGACTAACTTGATTGAATTTTTTGAAAATCTAACCAGGAGGGTCGATGGGCAGTGCATATGATGTAGTGTATATGGATTTCAGCAAAGCTTTGGATAAGCCCACATGGCAGACTAGTCACGAAAATATAAGCCCATGGGATCCAGGGCAAAGTGATAAGTTGGATCCAACATTGGATCAGAGGCAGGAAGCAAAGAGTAATGGTTGATGGGTGTTTTTGTGACTGGAAGGCTGTTTCCAGCGGGGTTCCGCTTTTTTGGTAAACATCAATGATCTAGATGAATATAGGGGCTATATTAAGAAGTTTGCAGTTGATACTAAAATCGGCTGTGTAATTGATACTGAAGAAGAAAGCTGCGGACTGCAGGAAGATATCATTCAACTGGTCAGGTGGGCAGGACAATGGCAAATGGAATTTAATCCAGAGAAGTGTGAGGTAATGCATTTGGGGCGGGCGAACAAGGAACGGGAATAAACATTAAATGGCAGGACACTGAGAAGTGTAGAGAAACAAAGGAACATTGGAATGCATGTCCATAGATTGCTGAAGGTAGTAGGCCAGGTAGATACTGGCCCAGAAATTGCGGCCTCCCTGGGCCCGTACAAAGTTTCTAAGGACCTGGGAAGATATCGGAAAAGCCGGTTTTCAGTGCACCATGCTCATGTGCTGAAAACTGGCTTTTCCGATCTGTCAAGCTGGAGCTTGACAGATGATCTGCATCTCGGGAGCGAGGACATTTGCTTGGGCAAGATTGCGGTATTTACTCATATCCTCCTCAGCAAATGTCCTCAAACACCTTGCGCCTAAAAAAGCAGGCACATACCCTACAGGTGTAAGTGTTTAAAAACATACACATAACATTTAAATAAATAAACACATTTTATTGTTAAAAACTCTGCCCACTAAGGGAAGTTTATTTTTAAACCGAATTACAAAACTTTTTTAAAAATCGGAAAAATATTGTTTTTTTCTAAGGCATTTATTAACTTTAACTTCACTTAATTTTAATTATGAGTTCTGTTTTTTATTTTTTATTAGTGCATTTGTTTTTTTCTCATTAATAACAATGAGATATGGACCGGAGCTTGCTTCGCAGCACGGGAAGAGAAGGCCTCCCCAATGGAATTGCAGTCTCCTTCCGGACCACCAGGTAAGTTTGTAGAAATGTTTCAGGTCGCAGGCAATTGCCCGCAGGATGCCTCTGACCGCAATTTCCAGGCCAAGGTGGTGACGAAGGCAGAGGAATGCTTGCCTTTATTAGTCGAGGCATAGAATATAAGAGCAGGGGGGCTATGCTTGAACTGTATAAAACACTGGTTAGGCCACAGCTCAAAACTGCATGCAGTTCTAGTCACCGCTTTGCAGGAAGGACGTGATTGTACTGGAGAGGGTACAGACGAGATTTATAAGGATGTTGTCGAGACTGGAGAATCTTAGCTATGAGGGCAGATTGAATTGGCTGTGTTTGTTTTCCTTGGAACAGAGCAGGCTGAGGGGAAACCTCATTGCGGTGTATTAAATTATAAGGGGCCTAGATAAAGTGAATAGATGGGGCCTATTTCCTTTACAGAGGGGTCAACAACAAGGGGGCATACATTTAAAGTAATTGGTAGAAGTTTGGTGGGGGGGGCGGTTAGGAGGAAATTTCTTCATGCATAGGATTGTTGGGGTCTGGAACTCCCTGCCTGAAAGTGTCGTAGAGGCAGAAACCCTCACCACATTTAAAAATTACATGGATGGGCACTTGAAATGCTATAACCTGCAGGGCTATGGACCTATAGCTGGAATGTGGGCCTAGGCTGGATAGCCTCTTGTTCGCCAGCATGGACACGATAGGCCGAAATGGCCTGCTTCCATGCTGTACTCTTCAATGATTGTATGAACTAACTGATCATCACATCTGGTACTTTTGTAATGTTGTGGACCCTAGCTCTTATATGTTACATCTGTATACAAATGACAGTCTCGGAGTTTTTGCAGACGGATTACACCGATCCTTTCACCATTATGGAAAAAACATGATATCTGCTTCAGTGGCTCAGTACCTGCACCAACACCTTTATTTATGCAGTGCCCCAGACTAAATACTGAGAGGAGTTAATGAACTCGGTTAAAAGTCCTTTCACTCTAATTATTAACTTAAGGAAATATTGATGTGAGAGGGTACAGAGGAGATTTACGAGGGTGTTGCCGGGAATGGAGAATCTTAGCTATGAGGGCTGATTGGACAGGCTGGATTTGTTTTCCTTGCAACAGAGGTTGAGGGGAGACCTCATTGAGGTGAATAAAATTATGAGGGGCCTAGATACAGTGAATAGTGTCATGGCTGACTAGAACCCACATTGGTTCACAATCTTATCTTCACAAAACGGAGCAAATTGCACAATAACAAGTAGATTTTTAATTGAAAAGAAATCCCGTTCGATACTGGGCGAGTGAAGAGCTCCAACACACATCAGCCCCCCGGTGGAAGTGTAAATCTACCCCGAGGATTCACAATGTAGACTCAGAATGTAGTGCTTCTCAGAAGGGGCGATAGACAATCTGTACGTCTTTCGCACCATGCCAGATTTCACGGAAATTGGATGCCTGTATCACCTGTCATTCACTTCCGCCCGTTTCGGTTTACTGGCAAAGTTCAATCTCTTCCCCAAGTTTGTGTTTGCAAAATATTCCTCGACACAAAACTTTATCAGCGGTATAAATCTCTTCATAGTATCAATTTCCTCTCATTGAACACGTCAGAAACTATTGAGGAACAGGAGTGACACAGTGCGGGGTTTGCACTCCGTGCGTTGCCTGACGAAGCTGGGTTGGGACGGACGCTTTTGCAAACGCGGGTCAATTTTAATGTGCCTCGCCTGGTGGGTAGGTCACGGAATCGGTGGAATATCGGGTTTACAACCCGCTAGGCATTACTCTCTGTTTACTTTAATGGAGAGGTTTGTTTTAAATGAGGCGTGAAACCTACATTGCGCCAAATTAGAGCAGTTTCCCAATTGGCGTTTCAAGGTGAAGCCCAGACTCTGAGGGACACTCCCAATTTCACATCAGTGACTCGCATCGACCCCAAAGATCCATGGTAAATGTCGCTTTAGAAATTCCCTTTCCTGTCGACCCTGAAAAACAAAGGCATTTCGCCGCATTCTTATTTTTTGTTTCTTTCAGGTGAAGATTTATTCAGTAAATTGTTATTTCTTGAACCAGCAATGAAAATGTAATGGTCGCTCTGAGAACACCTTCTCTGGGATAGTTTAGCTTATGTCAAGATTTCTTTCCGCTTCACCTCATCTGGGAGTAAAAGTATTTTAGATTCAGGCGAATGAGTAATCCTCGTCTCAATATTAAATTGAGACAAGCCTTTAGTAGCAGTATGTGTCCCGCAGGACAGAAATGCAAGACGAATTATTTTCACTGTTGACAATCAAGTAAAACTGATGATATTAGACACCCCATTATAAACCTCACCTGATTTTCATGTCGACTGTCTTCCGTGGAACGGAAAAGCGGGATTGTGAATGATGTGCTGCCGATCCGATATCGCCTATTTAATACTATTGCAAACAGTTGAAAATTCCATAAATTAGTGAAGAAAATAAAAAGCATGTGGTAAAACTTGGAGCTCTTGTCCGTTTTACAAGCACAAGGAAAGCCAATTTCAGACAGACATGTCCTGCATCCAATCAGCACCAGAGTTAGCGGCACTGTTGTATTTTCATAGTCGGCTGCTCAGGCATCCAGTGAGCCGGCCTAAAACAGGCGGGAGGCCTGGTATATATGTAAATGCAGGCCGAACGTCTGTTTCAGGACCCCTGCACTAAATTGGACACAAAGTAAGGAGCAGGCTCTGGACTTTCTCTGCTGGTGATCCTTCATCTGTCGCAGTGGCCTAGACATCAACAACAACAACAACTTACTTTTCTACAGCGAGTTTAAATCAGTAAAACATCCCAAGGCGCTACACTGAGCGACTGTCAGGCAACATTTGACACCAAGCCAGGTAAAACAATATTGGGACAGGGCATCAAAAGCATGGTCAAACAGGTAGGTTTAAAGTGGCGTCATAAAGGAGGAGAGGGAGAGGTGTAACATAGAAACATAGAAACATAGAAAATAGGTGCAGGAGCAGGCCATTCAGCCCTTCGAGCCTGCACCACCATTCAATATCATCATGGCTGATCATGCAACTTCAGTACCGCACTCCTGCCTTCTGTCCATACCCCCTGATCCCTTTAGCTGTAAGGGCCACACCTAACTCCCTTTTGAAGATATCCAACGAACTGGACACAACTTTCTGTGGTAGAGAATTTCATAGGTTCATAATTCTCAGAGAAATTTTTTTCTCCTCATCTCGGTCCTGTATGGCTTAGCCCTAATCCTTAGACTGTGACCCCTGGTTCTGGACTTTCCCAACATCGGGAACATTCTTCCTGCATCTAACCTGTCCAATACCGTCAGAATTTTATCTGCAACTATGAGTTCCCCTCTCATTCTTCTAAATTCCAGTGAAAATAAACCCAGTTGATCCAGTCTCTCTTCATATGTCAGTCCTGCCATCCCAGGAATCAGTCTGGTGAACTTTCGCTGCACTCCCTCAAGAGCAAGAATGTCCTTCCTCAGATTAGGAGACCAAAATTACACACAATACTCAAGGTGTGGTCTCACCAATGTCCTGTACAACTGCAGCAAGACCGCCCTGCTCCTATACTCAAATCCTCATGCTTGGAAGGCCAATATGCCATTTGCTTTCTTTGCTGCCTGCTGTACCTGCCTGCCTACTTTCAATGACTGATGTACCATGACTCCCAGGTCTCGTTGCCCCTCCACTTTTACTAATCTGACACCATTCAGATAATAAGCTGCCAAACAAAGTAGATAATCTCACATTTATCACATTATACTGCATCTGCCATGCATTTGCCCACTGACCTATCCTGCTCAATTCCCCCTGCAGCCGCTTAGTATCTTCCTCACAGCTCACACTCCCACCCAGCTTTGTGTCATCTGCAAACTTGGAGATATTACATTCAATTTCTTCGTCTAAATCATTAATATATATTGTAAATAGCTGGGGTCCCAGCACTGCAACTTGCGGTACCCCATTAGTCACTGCCTGCCATTATGAAATAGAGATCATGGTAGAGATGCAGAAAATCGGGGTTCGGGGCACAGAATAGCCTAGGGCCCAGGGGCAGCAGGGGCCTGCCCACACTGAAACATGTGTGCGCACTAGGTCCATGCAACAGAGCAGGTCTCCAGTCGCCCTGGTTAACCCTTGTCACTGGATAAAGTCCTAGCTCTGTCAAGCCCGTGTGGAGGCTGATGTGCAACAGTCACCACATGTTAAAAAAAATCCACGCACAGGCATCTTTCACCCCCTCAACTGGAGGTCAGGACTGGAACATTGCGTCTTTCATTGAATCATCTGTGAACTCATGTGGAAGCAAGTCATCCGACTTCGGAGGACCACCTATGATGGCATGGGCAGAACCAATGTTTGAGCAGCTGCCAGTCACAGTAATATATGAATGTTTCTTAGCTTTGTAAATTGTCAAACTTCCGCTTGCGCCCAATCACGTATAAAATCTGACATAACTGTTCGATCAGAGAGAGTCTTTGCTTCACTAAAGTTCACTTGCCTGCATGCTTGTAATAAAGATTCTCACATTATAGCTACCCATGACGCTGGGTGGTTTCTTTCCACAATAACTTGGCGTAATCGGCAGGATCTGCTGGTAGTACCGAAAACAGCACCGTTCCGGGAACAACAGACAAATAGGGTGAGTACATTAATTTATACCACCCAATAGTTATGTCTGTGGGCATTGAGTGGTCCCTCGGACTAGCGGGGATCTCGAACTAAATGGAGTCCTGGTGACTGTCATCGGAAATATAAGCCGCAATGTTGCGTCGCCGAAGGTCAGGGAACCGGGGGAGGTAGCTGAAAGGGTGCCTCTCTGGGGATAGGAGATCCTCGCGATTTATAATTACATTTCATGACTGTTGGGCTGGACTGGGGAAGGGATCTATACGGGTTTCTCTCTGGAGATAGGAGATCCTCGCTTTTAAAAGTTTGAAATTTTTCAGTTTGTGTCAAAGTTTGTCTTTTTGGGTGGTAATTTTCCTGACTATTTATCTTGAAGACTTTTTCATTTGTCTGGAAGTCCGTCATTTGAAGAAGGACTTAGTGTGCTTGTTTTAGTTCCGCCCACCTTTTCGGACAGAAAGCAGAAAGCTTTTTTAACCTTATTGTCATGGAGGTGGGAATTTTTACGAAAGTTTGGATAAATTGAGTTTTAAAATGTACATTATAGACCAAGAATTGAATTACATTTGAAGTTAGAAATGCAGGCGTAGATTTATTTTCATGATGAGTTATGGAGCTATGAAAAGCACAAAGGACAGCTTGTTTACAGAAGATAAACATCAGCTTTGAAGTTACGGTTGAGATAGTGAAACCATTTTCAGGGCTCTTAATTTGAAGTGCAGATTTAAACCAGGTTTACAAACCTCAGAAATATCCAGATAGCAATATGATAATGGCCGGGTCTGTTTTAGTGCTGTTGCCTGAGGGAAAGTCAGGTCCTCAGAGATCCGTAACGGAATATTTGTGCAATAAACATGACAAAGTAATAACGAGAATGGAAAACGAAGGCTGGGATCCTGAATGGACTCCTGACCGGCAGAAAGAATGGTGGAGTAAGGCAAGTAAAAATAAGGAGGGAAAAGATATTGCGGTTCATTGTCATGTCCACCTGAAAATGAGTAAGATCGGAGCCACACGGGTGAAGGACAAAGAGGAGATAGTGGGACAGTTAGCTACACGGGAGAAGGACAAAGAGGAGATGGTGGGACAGTTAGCTACACGGGAGAAGGATAAAGAGGAGACAGTGGGACAGTTAGTTATACGGGAGAAGGATAAAGAGGAGATAGTGGGACAGTTAGTTACACGGGAGAAGGATAAAGAGGAGATAGTGGGACAGTTAGCTACACGGGAGAGGGATAAAGAGGAGATAGTGGTGCAGTTAGCTACACGGGAGAAGGATAAAGAGGAGATAGTGAAATAGTTAAAAAGGTAGGCGCCAAGTGTGCCGCTGTAATGAAGACAAGGTCAGTACAAAGTGGAAACAATGATAGAGATGAGGTTGATTGGAATGATTTAGAGCGGCAGTCAGCAAAATTGGAACACCATGACGACGTACCGCTGGTTTATGAGGCAAAAAGTGAAGGACTGCATCCATTATTAGATGAATTTGTCACGACAACAGAACGGGTTAAGACAGCCCCAATTGAAAGCCGCCGGAATCAGATCCAAGACTCAAATGAGCAAAACCCACGGATGCTAATAACAACCATTCATAAACCCTTTACACCAGGGGAAAAGCAATTAATTTTAGCAAATCTCCAGGTTCTTAGAGTGGCCCATGATAACCCTGAATTTTAGCGAGATTGGAGGAAATTTAGATATGTACCAAATGCATCCAAAGGACACACATGTCCGAGGGAAGACAAAGTGCCCTAGGAGTGTTTGGGAGATTATGTCCCGAATGTCCGGGGTGGAACTTGGACAGAATCACAGGACCAAATTGACAAACAAAAATATCAAGTTTTTAAAGGAGAATTAGAGGCACGTTTAGGGGCGGGCCAGAGTAATTGGGGGAGCATCATGGGTGTTTTGCAGAAGATTGATGAGACCGCCAAAAAATAGGCAGAACGGAAGTTTAAGGCGTATGAGGAATTTTAGGGATTGCTAAATCCCGGGAGGGACGATGTGGTATTCTTAAAAATGTTAAAGGAGGGATTGAGCTCTGCACATTCAGAAATTTTAGAAATGGGAATTCCGTTCGGGGATATGTATACTGCGGTGGTGGGTTGGGCCAGCGAGGGAGATAGAAAGAAAGAAAAAAAGCCCTCTAGGAGATCAGGCACTATAACGGCCGCTACTGGAGGAGCAAAAGGCGATTGTTTTAACTGTGGGAAGCCGGGCCACATGGCAACGGAATGTCCGCATGGAAGAGATAAAACAATGTGGAGAAAGGGAATGTCCACGATGGAATGTGATAACTGCGGGAAAGTGGGTCACACTAAATAACAATGTTACGTGAAGGGCAGGAGGAGCGAAGGACAGGCTCACTGGCATCAGACAGGGACAGCATCATCTGCATCTTCAATAATTATCCTCACAGCAGATCAGATCTTGGAGAGAATTAACCTGACCTTTATGGTCTATAAATAGGTCGGCTCGGTCCCCACAGGCGGCTCAGGTGGCCCCCGGATATACACCACAGCATTGCTGGGTGGCCAACAGTGTGAGATATTGGTGGATACAGCTGTGGCTGTATTGATAACCGATGAACCTTTACCAACTACTAATAAGACAATATACATAACTGGGGTAGGAGGCAAATCAGTTAAGGCAAGAAGGAGTGAGTTACAATTGTTGGAATTGGAAGGAATGCTAATACTGGTCCACTTCTGGGTATGTCCGACAAACGAGGGAACAGTATTGGGGATTGATGTATTACGAGAAGCTGGAGCTATAATTGACCCAAGGCGGGGAGAGGTTGTGTGGCCAGCTGGCCGAGAACCAGAGAGCACAGTCACGGACCGAGAGCTGTAGCCGAACATACCCTCTTGGGTGGCCACCCCTATGACCCGGTACTGGACAGCTCAGGGTGTCTTTGGGCTTGTGTGTTCCCAATTTCCTGAGGTATGGGCTCGGCACATTGGAGGATGGTCAATATAACACCCGTCGTGGTCGAGTGGGAAACCCACAAACCACATAAACAACTTCCTGTTAAACCAGAGGCAAGATCAGCTGTGCAGGCAATAGTTCACGAATTACTGAAGGAAGGTATATTAAAAGAGACCACTTCAACAACAAACTCCCCAATATGGCCGGTTACGACACCAGATGACTCTTGGCACCTTACGATAGATTATACAGCGCTAAATAAATGCATCCCGACACTGCACCCAATTGTAGCGAACCGAACCACAATTTTCAATGGTTTTACCCCAGAACATAACATTTTTACGGTATTGGATGTCTCCAATGGATTTTGGAGCCTGCCCTTGGCTCCGGATTCACAAAGTGAGTTTGTGTTCACCGTGGCAGAGCAGCAGTATACTTGGACTCGGCTGCCACAGGGATTACAAATAGTCCCGCTCTCTTCCAGCAAGCAATGATCGAAGCCTTGGCCGGCGTGAACTTGACCCCGTACGGGAGTACAGTGCTTCAGTACATAAGAGGAAAATAATATTGAGCAGGAGTAGGTCATTTGACCCCTCGAGCCTGCTGCGCCATGGCTGATCTGATCTTGAGCTCTGTTCCAACTTCCTGCCTGCTCCCCATAACCTTTTACTCCATTGTCACTCTAACATTTGTCCATCTCCATATTAAATATGTTCAATGACCCAGCCTCCACAGCTCGCCGAGGCAGAGAATTCCACAGATTTAGGACTCTCTGAGAGGAGAAATTCCACCTCATTACAGTTAACCGTTATTCTTAGACTATACTCAGTTTAATTTCTTAATGATGATACCACAAACACACAAGAATGGGAGGTATCCAGGGGGATATAAATTTGAATCTCTGGGAGTGGTCAGAGACAAGAAGGATCACGGAGTAGGGACACGTGGGTATACTGTACCAGGCAGCATTAATAGCCTCCTTATGACCACGGGCGAGTGGTAGTAACAGTCAAGCCTCCAGAAGGTGCTTCTGGGGCAGTACAACCATTCCCGATCCAGTGGTGTCTTCTGTCTGACAAAATGAACTACCTCCATGGAGGATTGATATGTGTGAATAATTAGACTTTCTGTCTCCAAATCTCAGACTCCTTCACCTTGGGAGACTTCCACCTGGCAGATAGAGCCCTCACAGGCCCTGTCTTTAGCCCATGGTGGGATGATGAGCTGGATGTGGATGACACACCAGAGAAGGTCGTTCGGGCAGCGGTAGAGAAGGCCATGACCACAACAATGTGATACATCCGTCAAAGTCGGTAGCTCATCGCTAGGGGACAGGTTCAGGTACAGTTGGCCAAAGGAACGGCCCAGGCAGTGGAGGACTCCACCACCGACAGGTCTAAATTGCACCACCAATCAGGCCAAATGCAGTATAATTGGTGGGAGATATGGAGAATGGCAGCCACCACCGCCTCTATGCTTGTCCTGGTTATCAGTCTGTGCATCTGTTGCTACCAACGACTAACGGTGTCACGAGCAGAGCAGACGGTAATGATTTCAAACAAAAGGTCCGCCCAGTGTCCCAGGGCCTCAAATACTCCTTCCAGATGAAACAGCGATTTACTTGTAATTTATTCAATTAGTATACTGTATTCGCTGCTCACGATGCGGGCTTTACATTGGGGAGACCAAATGTAGATTGGTGACTGAATGTAGATCACCTCCTTCAGTCTGCAAGTGTGACCCTGAGCTTCCGGTCACCTGTCACTTTAATTCTCCACTCCATTCCCACTCTGACCTCTCTGTACTCGGTCTCTTTCACTGTTCCAACAAAGCTCAACGCAAGCTCGAGGAACAGCATCTCAGCTTTCGTTTGGGCACTTTACAGGCTTCTGGACTCAACATCGAGTTCAAAAATGTCAGAGCTTAACTGCTGACAATCTTTGGCTCCCTTTCCTCCCCCCGCCGCTGCCCCTCCCCCCCTCACCTCAGGGTCTGTTTCTTTCTTTTTTTCTCCTAGTCTCCAATGGCAGCTAGTCATTACCCGCTATTCACATCCGATCTTGACTCATGTTTTTCCAACTCCTGGCATTGCCAATTAGATTTGGACGATCATCCATTTTGCCTCTCTAATCTCTCCTGTCTTCCAACCTATCACAGACCTACCATTTTGTTCTTTCTTCGCCCTACCCCTCCTCCTTCCGCCCTTTCAGTGCTTGTTAAGAATATGTTCTTTCCGAACACTCACCAGTTCTGACGAAGGGTCATCGACCCGAAATGTTAACATTGCTTCCTCTCCTCAGAGGCTGAGATATCCAGCATTTTCTGTTTTTACCCCAGTGCCAATAGTCACAGAACCGCACCCAGAGAAGGAGGTACCAATGAATCCGTATGTCATATAGCTCTGTCCAATATATGGTTTCAGGTCCAGTCAATGTCAACAGGGCATCGGTGAAGCTGCAAGAAAAACTTGAAAGTTATGAATTCGATACCCGTGGGAGTCCAGTTGGATCCCGAGACAATCTCACGTAGAGTTTTGGGGTTAGGTGTGTCCTACCTGAATCAGACAAGGTCTGATCGCGGGTGCTGTGCGGGGGGTAACAGGAGGGGCTGACATGGCGACTTCGAGGGTCTGGAGCTGGCTTAAGGGGCTAATAGGATAGTAGCATTGCTTAATTTGCTGATGTGATGAGAACCACTGATTATTCCAGCACGTGTAAGTAAGAATGACCTTTTAATGGATGCTGTAGCTATGTTCGTAACAAGCCATTGTAATCTCAAGGCATGATGGGAAGCTTGGCCATTTTTAGCTAAAAAAATTTCCCACATCAAATCCTACCCATATCTCTGGGTGGTTTCTTTCCAGAATCCTGTGAAGCCCTATAAGAATAATGTATGTTTCAATGAGATCACCTCTCATTCTTCTAAACTCTGGAAAATACAGGCCGAGTATACTCGATCTCTCCTCATAAGACAATGCCTGCATCCCTTTAATCAGTCTTGTGAACCACCATTGTACTCCTCTGTGGTAAGTAGATCCTTAATTAGGTAAGGGTATCAAAACAGTACATCATACTTCAGGTGCGGTCTCATCATGCTCGTTTATTACCCCCAATCCCATGAGCCCTAATTTTGTTTAATAATCTCTTGAGTGGCATCATATTGAATGGAGCTGGAGTGGATCTAAACTACAGAACCAGTGGGAACCTGTTCAACTTTCGGCATCTCCAGGCCAGATCCAAGACCGTCCCAACCTTGGTTGTCGAGCTAAAGTATGCAGATGCCGCTTGCATCTGACATATTCAGAGACTGAACTCCATATCATTGTCAACAGCTTCACTGGGCTGTACGAAAGCCTGTTCCTTAAAATTAAAATCTCTAAGAAAATGTCCTCCACCAACCTGATACTGCCACACAGCACTGCCCCCCCAGTCATCAAGATAAACGGGTTGGACAAGATGGACCACTTTCCATACCTTGGGAGCACATTATCAGCAAGGGCCAACATCAACGGCGAGGTTCAACACCATCTACAGTGCACCAGCGAAGCTTTCGGCTGCCTGAGGAAGAGAATGTTCGAAATCATGCCCTCAAATCTGGCACCAAGGTCATGGTCTACAAGGCTATAGTGATGCCTGCCCTCCTGTATGGCTCAGAGACGTGGACCGTATACAGGAGACACGTCAAGTCGCTGTTGAAATACCACGAATGATGTCTCAGCAAGACCCTGCAAATCAGGACAGATACGCCAACATTAGCATTCTCGATCAGGCCAACATCTCCAGCATCGAAGCGCTGACCACACTCGACCAGCTCCTTTGTATGGGCCACATTGTTTGCATTCCTGACACAAGACTCCCCAAGCAAGCGCTCTACTCGGAGCTCCTACATGGCAAGCAAACCCCAGGTGGGCAGCAAAAACATTTCAAGGACACCCTCAAATATCCTCCTTGATAAAATACAAATTCCCCACCGACACCTGGGAGTCCTTGGCCAAAGACCGCCCAAAGTGGAGGAGGAGCAACTGGGAGGGCACAGAGCACCTCGAGTCTCGTCACCGAGAGCATGTGGAAATCGAACGCAGGCAGCGGAAGGAGCGTGCGGCAATCCAGACTTCTCACCCATCCTTTCCTACAATGACTGTCTGTCCCACCTGTGACAGAGACTGTAATTCCCGTATTGCACTGTTCAGTCACCTAAGAACTCACTTTTAGAGTGGAAGTAATTCTTCCTCGATTTCGAGGGACTGCCGATGATGATGATATAATTGCAATAATATGTCTTTACTTATTATACTGAAATCCTCTTGTAATAAAGGTTAACAAACCATTTGCTTTCTTAATTGCTTGCTGTTCCTGCATGTTCACTTTCAGTGATTCTTGTACAAGGACACCCAGGTCCCGCAGAACATTTCCTAATCTGTCAACATTTAAAAAAGACTCTGCTTTTCTATTTCTCCGACCAAAGCCGATGACTTCACATTTCTCTACATTATATTCCATTTGTGTTGTTCGTGCCCATTCACTTAACCTGTATATATCGACTTGAAGCCTCTTTGCATCATCCTTACAACTTATTTCCTACCCAGCGTTGTACAATCAGCAAATTTGAATATATTACATTTGGTCCCTTCATCCACATCATTGATACAGATTGCGAATAGCTGGGGCCCAAGCAGCGATGCTTGCGGTTCCCCACTATTTACAGCATGTCATCCTGAAAATTACCTGTTATTCCTACTCTCTCTTTTCTGTCCATTAACCAATCGTCAAACTATGCTAGTATATTACCCCCAATCCCACGAGCCCTAATTATGTTTAATAACCTCTTGTCTGGCACATTATTGAATGCCTTCTGAAAATCCAAATACACCACGTCCATTGGTTCCACCGTACCTATTCTACTAGTTACAACCAACATATTTGACAAACATGATTTCCCTTTCGTAAATCCATGTTAACTCTGCCCAATGCTATTATTGTAATCTAAGTGCCCTGTTACCGTGTCCTTAATAATAGATTCCAGCAGTTTCCCTATGACTGATGTCAATGTAACTGGTCTTTAATTCCACGTTTTCTCTCCCCCTCCTTTCTTAAATAGCGGGGTAACATTAGATAACTTCTAATCTGCGGGGACCGTTCTAGAATGTATTGAATTTTGGAAGATGACAACCACTGCATCCCCTATCTGTATTGCCGCCTCTTTCAAATCCCGAGGATGTAGGCCTTCAGATCCAGGGGATTTATCATCTTTCAGTCACATTTATTTCTCCAGTACTATTTTTTTACTAATTCTAATTTCTTTCTGTTCCTCATTCTCGCTCGACCCTTGCTTCTCGACTATTCCTGGGGGGTTGTTCATGTCTTCTTCCATGAAGACAGACACAAAGTATTTGTTTAATTTCCCTGCCATTTCCTCATTCCTCATTTTAATTTCTTCTGTCTGAGCCTGTAAGGAACCTACATTTACTTTTGTTGATTTTTTCTTTTTTTTTGCATACCTATAGAAGTCTTTACCATCTGTTTTTATGTCTCTCGCAAGTTTACTCTCATATTCTCTTTTTCCTTCCTTGATCAATTTCTTGGTACTCCTTTGCTGAATTCTAACATCCTCCAATCCTCAGGCTTACTGCTCATTTTGGCAAAATTATAAGCCTCTCCCTTTGATATAATACTATCTTTAACTAATCTTGGTAGCCACAGTTGGACCTCCATTCCTGTGCGGTTTTTGGTGCCTTAAAAGAATGTATGTTTTTTGTAAATTATATATTAATTCTTTAAATACTAGCCATTGCTTGTATCCCTTTTAATGTAGTTCCCAATCTACTGTAGCCTACTCGCCCCTCATACCTATGTAGTTTGCTTTCTTTAGACTTAAGACTTTAGTTTCGGATTTAACTAAATCACTTTCAAACTCAATAAAAAATTCTATCATATTATGTTCATTCATCCCTAAATGCCCCTTTACTACAAGGTTATTAATTAACCTTTTGCCATTGCACAATACAAAATCTGAAATAGCCTGTTGGTTGCTCAACATACTGATCTGGAAACCATCGTGTATGCATTCCATTAATTCGTCCTCTACACTATTACTGCATATTTGGTTTGCCCAGTCTATATGTAGACTAAAGCATGTATCTGAAGAAATTGCGAATTATTAACGAAATAATGTATTTATAAAAGAAGTATTTTGCCAGCTCAGCAGACATGGAGAGCAAAGTTTCGTTCGAGGTCAGAACACAAACAACGGGCTTTCCAGCAGACATGACTAGACTGATAACGAAGGTAGCAAGAAGCTGTAGGATATGCAAACTGTCTATAGATGAACAACAAGGCATTTAGAACAGAGAGAAGGAAAATGTTGACTTCTTGAGGATGGGAGGGAACTTTCAGAGGTAGTCACTCCCCTGTAATTGGACCATGGTATGGGTAAAAATGTTTGATGCATGACAGCAACGGACCCTCTGAAACAAATTATCAAAATTGTCAACCGAGAGCAAGAAACAGGCAGACTGATGAAACAGTTTACTCAAGAGGGACCTCTTGTTGGCTTCGTACGAACCTCCACCAGCTCGGGTTCTGCTCCAAAACCACTGCTCTGCCTCTCAACATTTGTCCGTTCTGTACCGGCTACATAGATCATTTTCGTCTGTCATGGGTTGTGGCCGAGACGCTCCTCCTGGAGTGACTGTGGATTTCTCCTGTGGCTGAGGAGCACCTCCCAGATTCATAGTGCAGATTTTGTCCCCTATGGAGCACAACAGAAATGATTTTTGCAATGCAACAGCTGCAGGAAAAATACAAGGAACATGGCCTTCATCGACCTTACAAAGGCCTTTGACACTGTCAACTGCGAGGGTCTATGGAGTGTCCTCCTCCGTTTCGGATGCGCCCAAACGTTCAACATCCTCTGCCTGCTCCACGATGATATGCAGGCCGTGATCCTTACCAACGGATCCATTACAGACGCAATCCACGTCCGGACCGGGGTCAAACAGGGCTGCGTCATCGCCCCAATCCTCTTCTCAATCTTCCTCGCTGCCATGCTCCACCTCACAGTCAACAATCTCCCCGCTGGAGTGGAACCAAAGTACAGAACCACTGGAAAGCTGTTCAACCTTTGCCGACTCCAGGCTAGGTCCAAGACCACTCCAACCTCTGTTGCCGATCTACAGTACTCGGAAGACACCTGCGTCTGCGCACATAAAGAAGCTGAACTCCAGGACATAGTTGACGTATTTACTGAGGTGTAGGGAAGCATGGGCCTTATGCTAAACATCCGTAAGACAAAGGTCCTCCACCAGCCTGTCCTCGCCGCACAGCACTGCCCCCCAGCCATCAACATCCACGGTGCGGCCCTGGACAACGTGGACCATTTCCCATAACTGGGGAGTTTCTTATCAACAAGAGCAGACATTGCACCAGTGCAGCCTTCGGCCACGTGAGGGAAAGGGTGTTCGAAAACCAGGCCCTCAAATATGCCACCAAGCTCATGGTCTACAGGACTGTAATAATACCCACTCTCATGTATGGTCCAGAGGCATTGACCATGTACACTAGATACCTCAATTCGCTGGAGAAATACCACCACCGATGTCTCCGCAAGATCCTGCAAATCACCTGGGAAGACAGATGCACCAACATTAGCATCCTCGACCAGGCCAATATCCCCAGTATTGAAGCATTGACCACCCTTGATCAGCTCCGCTGGGCAGGCAACATTGGCCGCATGCCAGACACGAGACTCCCAAAGCAAGCGCTGTACTTGGAACGCCTTCACGGCAAACGAACCAAAGAGGTGCAGAAGAAACGTAACAAGGACACCCTCAAAGCTTCCCTGATAAAGTGCAACATCCCCACTGACACCTGGGAGTTCCTGGCCAAAGACCGCCTTAAGTGGAGGAAGTGCATCTGCGAGGGTGCTGAAGACCTCGAGTCTCGTCACCGAGAGCATGCAGAAATCAAGCGCAGGCAGTGGAAAGAGCATGCGGCAAATCTGTCCCACCCTCCCTTATCCTCAACGACTATCTGTCCCACCTGTGACAGGGACTGTGGCTCTCATATAAAATTATTCAGCAAGCTAAGGACTCATTTTAAGAGTGGAAGTAAACCTTCCTCGATCCGAAGGGCTGCCGAAGATGATGATGTCTACTATATCTATCTTCATCACATGTTGTATCTGATTTTCATTATAATTGCCACTCCCTAATAACACGCCTTACAACTTCTAAGACCTTTGGATATTCTGTGTGGGACCTGTGATCCAAATCTTACAGTGCTGTCAGAAATGGAATCACAGAGTTGGGAGTTGTCAGCTTCCGGTTCGAGGACTGGTGAGACCTGGTCACATGCACGTGATCATCGCTAAACCTGGGTAGGGGTCTCTCTGAAAGACAAAGAGAGCATGATAAATAAGTAAAACCAGAAACACAGTGGCGCTTGCCTATTACTGGCAACATTAATATACAGTCTGACAGAAAAATCTGACGTGTCTGCAACAAAGGACCATCTAAAAATCCGAGAATATAGTTAGGGGAATTATGATTACATTTTTCAAAGAGTCTCTGAGGTTATCCAGGAAAGCAAACTTAAGCTGAAAGAAGGTCGAGATATGTTAGCTTATGGAGCACAATTTTGCGATGCTCAATTAAATAAGAAAACAATGATTTAAAAGAAGAGATGGACAAGCTGAAAAAAAGGTAGCAACGATTGGCAGGAAATCATTTCTGTCCTTCACAATCAGATACGCTGGGAAAGAAAGGTCCATGATGAAAATAACTAAACCAAGTACTGGAACAAAGTTTTGGACTACAGGCAGATTATACCAGGTTGGGTGAGGTTAGAAGATGAAAGGGGCGCTTTAAGGGAATTAAACCTTTGCCTCCAAAAAAGCAGACCAGTGTGCTTAGCAACAATCGAACAGCTTCAGGCAACAGGGGGCAGTGGTGGCTACTGTCTCCCAAATCAAACGGAAATATTTCAGCCCTTTCTGGGACAATATAGCTGAGAACCCAGCTCCCTCTTCTCCCTCTGCTTCACCTACACCGCACAAGGAAGGTAAGGCAGTTGAGGTGGTACCGGTGTACATATGGTCACCCGAGCTAAGACAACGAGTGAGCCCAAGAGCAAGGCTGACCGAGACATAGTCGGGGAACAAACCTCGAACACGAGTAACGAGGTATAAATCACTACCATAACCATGGTTGAGGTCGGTGCGCCTCAAGCTAAACTGGACAATGCATCAGCCTCAGGCAGTGCTGGGGGATTAAGAAGCTCACACATCCGAAACTTGAAGGGGACGACCTCAAGCCTATACTCCTGCATGTGTGTTCCTCAATTAAAACAGAAATGGATTTGGACATTCTGGTGGATGGCGCGATAGAGGATATTGAGGTTGAACTATGCCAAACACTATGGGAGGTGGAAATCAACATTCACCAGCTCCGACATAACATCAACCAGGGTCCTACCAACAGCCCGAATGCCTTCACACATCAACTCCATGACATCTGCCAGCTCAGCAGCGGTGGTGGAGGGAACTACTTCACCAACGTTCAAACTCTCTTTTTGAATGGCCTTCAACCATTGATCCATAATGCATTGGGTGTTTACATCTCAAAAGACAAACCCTGGGGACAAGTACGGATCCGTGCCAGAACTGCTTGGGACCAGACCCATAACAATATTCCCGAGAACACCCACTAAAGTTAAAGTAGCAGCCGCTGAAGGCCCGCTGTCTGACCAAAGCCCCCGGGCCAGACAAAGGTGTCCCGGTGTGCTGCTATGTCTTTAATCACCTGGGCCGCTATGCCCGTCAATGCCACAACCCCTCAGGACGACCAGACCCCGACTCGGTCGAACAGCAGCTAGAGAGAAAGGAGGTAGCTTTAGGGGCTATGCAAATCGGCCTGGGGATACAGCCAGTTGCCGCGGTGCATCAGTAACCCAAGCCAACGGCTCTACTTCCATTTCCCCTGTAACTCCTGCAGGCCTTTCACGGGGAGATAACTTCTCCTCTCTAATACCATGATGGTGGTAGTATGCGCTGCTGATCCTGGAAGCCGTCAACAATTATTGTTAGTCAACTCCTGCTCCTTCATCACCATCATTCCTGAATCCGATCCCGACCCTACAAAGGGCATGCCCCAACTTTTATTGTGATTTGACATTTCAATGCAGATAACTATACAACGATCCCTTCCCTTGGAGCTGAAGCAGTGTATTGGTCACAAAGGCAAATTTACCACGAACTCCCCAGTTTGGATGTTAGAAAATTGGATCACTACCGAATGGCTATTGACTATCACAAACTATACTCAGTCACCTCCGCGTGTGCTCCGTTGGTTCGGGAGACCCCCACCCTACTCTCCCAGATTCCCAGTGGCAGTAATCTGTAAAAAAGTGGGATTCAGCAGAAAACATCAGAAATTGAAAATTGGGTTATGGGGAAAGCAGGAAATAGTTACGATGAAATAAAGGAGAAAAGGAAATACCATGTCTCTTTTCTGCCGTTTTACAGTTTTTTTTGTTTTCTGTATGAATGTTAATGTATTTTTACAAAGCATGCATGAATGTTTAAAACGTTACAGCATTCCTTTTGTCTGAATGTCTCTCTTTGAAAAAATGTCTGACATGTTTGTTTCAGCTTCCCCCAGTTCTCCGTGCACAGAGCTAAAAGCCATTTAACACTTTGTAATCTTGTCTTGGTTTGGAGGTTCTAAGAATGTGTGTAAATATTTAAGTTAAGCTGGTGGAAAAAGTGAAAAAAACAAGAGAGTAAGTTTCAATCTAAGATTTAACCTTTGCGTCGCAGTTGCTATAGCAATTTCCAAAGCAGTTTGTCTTGATTTGTTTAAATGTGTAAACTAATTTTTCTCCATTTTACTAATTTTCTTTTAGTCATTTCAAAGGCATCTGAAGAAAGAACAAAGAGGAATATGATGTAATTTAGTGGATTTTTGTCATCTAAAACTATTATCTTCCCCAATGAGAATGTTTTATTTAAAGTTCTTAATGATGGCGCAGCAAGTGATCCAGCAGTTTTAAAAATTTAAGAACTTAACAGCAGACATTGGCTGACATATCTTGATCAAGCGTGAAATATTGATCTATGCTTTCTATCTTAAATATTGTATTAGACAATAAAATTCCTGAAAGGTTCATGAATGAGGTGGAATGGTAATTAATGGGATCCCCCACTTACAATGTAAATAAATACTGGAAAATTACATTAACAAATGGAATTGTCCTAGCTTTCCAGTGAAAGTCATAAAAATCTAATTATGGATAATAAATGGATAGTTTTTTATTGGAGACATATATGTCCTTGCCTATGTACCTTCGAATAAAACTTAATTGACAGCCTGACCACTACCCAAAACATCGGGACCATGCACTAGGAGATCTCCAGATGACTACAATCTTTTGATGATAACCTGAAAGCTCAAGAATAGCTAGTATTGGGTGGCATGTGGTGCATGATAGTCAGGTTATGTGTATAATTGTGATTTGTTACATATGAGCAAGTACCATCCGGAAATGCATGGTGAATTTGCACTGAAGAAAGATTAATTTTATTCGTTCATAGGGTGTGGGCGTCGCTGTCAAGGCCAGCATTTATTTCCCATCCCTAATTGCCTTTGAGATGGTAGTGGTGAGCCGCCGTCATGAACCGCTGCAGTCCGTGTGGTCATGGTATTCCCACAGTGCTGTAAGTGAGTGAGTTCCAGGATAGTCAACATCGATGAAGGAATGGCAACATACTTCCAAGTCAGGATTGTGTGTGACTTGCAGGGGAAATTGGAGACAATTAAATGGCACCAAACCATCCCCACCGCCGTTAACCTCTCCCACGCTGCCCGTTCCCCTCGGTAAGGCCCTCATCTCCACTCACTTAAGTCTAGGTGATGCAAACTGAATAGATTTAGCAGAAAATTGGCTTAGCAATTCACCACCAGATCTGTCTGATAAAGCATTATCGGGTCCTGCTCTCGACTGCCAAAACTGCTCACGATTCCAACACCATTCTGGAATGGAAAGATAACCCTACCTTCGATGCTCTACTGTTAACTGTCTTCTTAAACCCCTCTCCACTGTGTCCTCTACCCTCGCCTCCAACAACAAATGCATGGAGATCATGGACTTCTTTGTCTCTAAGACTGAGACCAACCAATCAGCTGACTCAACGACTTCCCTTCCTTCCTCTATCCCACAGGATCAAACCTCCTCTAAGGATCCCCCTTGCATTGGCCCTGAATTCACATTTGTCTCTGGTTTCTCTCCGATCTCCCCTCATGATATCGCTGCACTCATCTTGTCCATGAGAACCCTTTCCTGCTTTCTCGACCATATTCCTATGAAACTGCTGAATACCCATCGTCTTTTTCTGGCTCCCATGTTAGCTGACATTGTTAACGGTTCTCTCTCCTCAGGTACTGTCCCCCTCACCTTCAAATCTGCTCTCATCACGCCTCTCCTCAAAAAACAACCCGTGATCCCGCGGTGCTTGCAAGCTACCACCCCTTCTCCAACCTTCCTTTCCTCTTCAAAGTCATTGACGGTGTTGTCACCTCAAAAGTCCGGGCCCATCTTTCTTGGATCTCCATGATTGAATCCCTCCAATCATTTTACCACCCCAACCCCCCTCACAGTGACTGTGACAAAGCTAACGTATCCTTCCTCGTCCTTCGTGGCTTGTCTGCAACCTTTGACATGGTTGACCACTCCATCATTCTCCAACACCTCTCTCCACCACCGTCCATCTGGGTGCCACTGCACTCGCCTGGTTCCATGCTTATCTGTCTAACCGTAGCCAGTTAATTTCCTGCAAGGGCGCGTCTTCCCGCTCCCTCATTGTTACTTCTGGAGTCCCCCAATGATCTGTCCTTGGATCCCTCCTATTTATAATCTACATGCTGCCCCTTGGCGACATCATCTGAAATCCAAGCATCATTTTCCACATGTAAGCTGATGACACCCGGCTCTACCTCAGCCCCACCTCTCTCGACCCCCGCACATTCTCTCAATTGTCAGACTGGTTGTCCGAGATCCAGTACTGGATGAGCAGGAATTCCCTCTAGCTAAATATTGGTAAGACCAGAGACCTTGTTTTTTGGTCCCTGCTGGAAACTGCGTTCCTGAGTCACTGACATCATCGCTCTCCCTGGCAACGGTCTGAGGCTGAACCACAGTATACATTAGAAGACTATATCATGCCAGATAACATGCATACAGCTAATATTATACCTACATTTAAATAGAACAAGTCCAGGGATCAATAGACCAGATATCTTGACATCGATGCTAAGACACATAATTGGAAAGATGTAATAGCCTTATTGAATTATTTGAAGAAGTCACAGAATGATGAACAAGGATATTGTTGTAGATGTAATATATTTGTATTTAAAATGGCCTTCGATAACGTACTGCATACTGGATTCACCATGATGATCAGAGCTTGTGGAGTCAAGGGACAAGGAGCAGAATGGATATCAAGCTGACTGCTGTCCAGAAAACAAAATAAGGGTTCAGGGTCACTGCTCACTGGCAAAATGCAGTAAGTGATATTCCGTTCTACAAGGATTGGTTGTGGGACCACTGCTGTTCACAATTTACTTAAAGGATTTCGGACTCGGGAATCAGAAGTATAATTAAAAACTTCCGGACGTCACCAAATCGGGGGCTATCATTAATATTGTATATTTCTACCACAAACTACAAGAGGACATCAATAATCCCGCAGAACGGATGTAAAATTGGAAAATGAAATTGAATATAGATATGGGTCAGGTGTTACATTTTGGTAAGAGGAATAAGAAGGCCAAATACTGATTGAAAGAAAAGTCTAAATGTGGAAAAGGTGCAAAGGTACCTAGGGGTAAAGATACAAAAATCACTAAAAAGAGTGACAAGTGTGGGTAAGGCCATAAAAACATAAACCAAACATTGGGTTTTATTTGAAGAGGAATAAAATGCTAAAATAGAGAATATATTTTAAAATCCATTGATCCTTGGTTAGACCACACTTAGAATACTGAACACAGTTGTGGTCTCCATATTGTAAAAAAGGATGTATGGAGGCACTGGAGAAGGCACAACAAATAAAGATTTACAAGAATAATACCGGAATGGAGAAGTTATACTTACCGGGAAAGGCTGAGCATTCTGTGATCATATATCGAGAAAAGAGAAGGCTGGGGGGAAATAGTTTGTCTATATCTACTGTACAGAATCCTTTAACCATGCATTCATCCAATATTTCTGTTAAAGCAGTCATTTGCTAACTTGCTCTTAAAGTGGAAAACCATGTTTTTTTATTTTCGCAGTACATATGATAAATCGCTAAACTGCAAAGAGACAATAGGTGTAGAATTGTATTTGGTTTGGCAACAGTGGTTAGTTTGTGTGTGACGGTACAGCGAGGCAAGGCAGGTTAGGTCCAGAATGTCAGCCACTTAAGGTCAGGGAAAGCACCTGCGAACTGCAATGTGGGTCATGTGGGACACGACTATGGCCTCCCGGCCTCTGATAAAGAAAAGCACCTACAGCCAGATCAGGTATATCGGCGGGATAAGGGCGAATCTGGAAGTGAGGATATGTCAGAAATTCCAGCATGTAAGATTTGGAACAGAGGTCACACACAGATTACCCAAAGGGGCTTGGAAGTTGCAACGCATTGTATTAAGCAGCAGCAGTTATAAGCAAATTCAGGTGCAACACGCGATGAAGATAGATAGAATAGACATACAACCCGTGAGAGATGAGAATGATCTCCGGCCCTGGAACGGAACGGACGGACGTTGAGGGAGAACGGTGGTCTCGGAGCAGATCCCGAGCTGGTGGAGGTGTTAGTCCGAAGCCAGCATGAGGTCTACCTCGAGGAAACTCTCCTCTGTCTGACTGTTCCTCTCTCTCGGTTATCAGTTATTGTACCTTGTTTCGGTGGGATGGTGGAATAATGGTATATAAATCATTTTTACCCATTCCATGGTCCAATTCCAGGGAGTGATTATCTCTGACAGCTCCCTCCCATCCTCATGAGTTAATTTTTTCTTTATCTCTGTTCTAAATATCTTGTTTTCTTCTATAGGGAGTTTGTTAATCCTTCGGCTTCTTGCTATCTCCGTTATCAATTTAATCATGTCTGCTGGAAGGCCGGTAATTCGTGCCCTGACCTCGTATCAACCTTGGTTCTCTGTTTCTGTTGAGCAGGCATCATTACTTCATTTATATAATCATTATTTCATTTATATTTCACAATTTGTTCAGATTCATGATTTCTTACAGGCAGTGTACTATTCTCCCCCTGCTGAATCCTGCCTGCTCAATGTATTTACACCGCAAACCCATCGTCAGTTGCACGTCGTTCCTGATTCGCACTGACACAAAGTGACGGTGTAAATCCAGATTGATAGTGGACCTTTCATCTACAATGACACAAAGTCAGATTTACTGGAGTGATTTGCCTCACCCTGATAACGTTAGATACTCTACAAGTGTAGAACCAGAATAGTATGAAATCTGTTTTTAAGCTTCAGTGGCGATCACTTGCATCGTTTGAACCTCCAAACCCACAATCCGAACTCCAGCTCCTGAATTCAGACTGCACTCACTGCTCTGCAACACGCACAAGCTCTTTGCAAGGCTTTGGACTATAACTTGTTTTTTGCATGTTTCGGGGCGCAGACAGCAGACAGACGCGTGGCCCAAAACCAAGGAGTTGCCGGCATATGTCACGTGTGTAGGTGCCCTAATGTTCGTCCTGCTCGGGCGGGTCAGGAAACAACTGAACCAGCGCTATTATAAGTTGGCAGGTGCTGTGCAGCCAGGAAGAGCATTCTTTCTCCTCCAGGATCCTCAGGAAATGTTTAAAAGGCACATTTGTGCCGAGGCCCAAATCTCTGGAATTCGTTCTTTAAACCTCACCACTTCTCCACCTCTCGATCTCCCCTTTAAGAGGCTCCTTAAAACCTACCTCTTTAAACATGCTTTTGGCAGCCTGTGCTAATATTTCATAATCTGGCTTGGCGTGAAATATTGTAGATAATTGCTTCTGTGTAGCGCCTTGTGACATTTTAGTACGTTTAAAGCGCTATAGACAACCAAGTTGTTGTTGTTGTTGACGGTATCTGCGTAGGCCGCAGCGATTGATGAATGAACATTGGCAGAGAAAGCCCAGAGCCTGCTCCTCACATTGCTTCCAATTTAGTGCAGGGGTCCTGAAACAGATATTAGGCCTGCATTTATCTCTGTACCGGGCCTAACGCTTGTTTTAGGCCGGCGCACTGGGCGCCTGAGCAGCTGACTATGCAATTACAGCAGTGCCTCTAATTCTGGCGCTGATTGGACGCAGGACATGGCTCTCTGAAATTGACCTTCCTTGCACATGGAGGACCAATTTCTAGCTCTTTCTTGTTATTTTCTCAACTAATTTGGAGAATGTTTAACTGTTGTCAACAATATTAAACAGGCGATATCGGATCGGCTGCATACCATTCACTCGTCAGATTTTGCATACCATGGAAGTAAATCGACAGGAAACTCGGGCGAGGTGTATAAGCGGGAGTACGATATCACCAGTTGTACATTATTGTCAAAAGGGTAAATTATCCCCCTTGCTTTTCTGTCCTGTTGTTATGGGGGCAGGACATTTACTGCTCCTAAAGGCTTGTGTAAATGTAATATTGAAACCAGGATTTCTTATCGATCTGAATGAAAACTACTTTTCCTCCCCGATGAGTTGAAGTGGAAACAAATCTTGACATGAGCTGAAATATCCCAGTGAAGATGTTCCCAGAGCGACCATTAAACTTTCATTGCTGCTGAAAGAAATAACAATTTTCTGAATAAATCTTAGCTGAAATAAACGAAAAATACCACTGCGCGGAAATGCGTTTGTTCTTAAAGTTCTACGGGTAAGGACATTTCTAAAGTAACATTTACATTAGACCTTTGGTGTCGATGCGAGACACTAATGCGAAGCTGGCATTGCCCCTCCGAGTCTGGGCTCATATGTAATTTTAAACTGACCCGCCCGTCAGAAAACTGACCGAATCGGGTGCAAGGCTGGTTTTCACCACTCATATTTAGAAACATTCACCAATAAAGTCAGCTGAGAGCAATCTCGAGTGGGTTGTAAACCCGGTGTTCCACCCGATGCCGTGGGCTATCCGCCAATGAGGAATGTTAAACTTCAGCCGTCTCTGCAAAAGCCTTCGTCGCAACCCAGTTCCATTGGACAAGGCACAGAGTGCAAATCCCGCACTGTCACTTCTGCTCCTCAAGAGCTTCTGACGTGTTGAATGAGAGGAAAGGGATACTATGAAGAGATTTACATCGCCATAAAGTTATGTGCAGAGGAATATTTTGCGAACACAACCTTTGGGGAAGAGATTGGACTTTGCCAGTAAACGGAAACAGGCGAAAGTGAATGGCAGGTGATACAGGCGCCCAATTTCCGTGAAAAGGAAAATCTGGCACAATGTAAAAGAGGTGCAGATTTTTTATCTGAGAAGAGTAACATTCTAGAAACATAGAAACATAGAAAATAGGTGCAGGAGCAGGCCATTCAGCCCTTCTAGCCTGCACTGCCATTCAACGAGTTCATGGCTGAACATGAAACTTCAGTACCCACTTCCTGCTTTCACGCCATACCCCTTGATCCCCCGAGTAGTAAGGACTTCATCTAACTCCCTTTTGAATATATTTAGTGAATTGGCCTCAACTACTTCCTGTGGTAGAGAATTCCACAGGTTCACCACTCTCTGGGTGAAGAAGTTTCTCCTTATCTCGGTCCTAAATGGCTTACCCCTTATCCTTAGACTGTGACCCCTGGTTCTGGACTTCCCCAACATTGGGAACATTCTTCCTGCATCCAACCTGTCCAAACCTGTCAGAATTTTAAACGTTTCTATGAGGTCCCCTCTCACTCTTCTGAACTCCAGTGAATACAAGCCCAGTTGATCCAGTCTTTCTTGATAGGTCAGTCCCACCATCCCGGGAATCAGTCTGGTGAATCTTCGCTGCACTCCCTCAATAGCAAGTATGTCCTTCCTCAAGTTAGGAGACCAAAACTGTACATAATACTCCAGGTGTGGCCTCACCAAGGCCCTGTACAACTGTAGCAACACCTCCCTGCCCCTGTACTCAAATCCCCTCGCTATGAAGGCCAACATGCCATTTGCTTTCTTAACCGCCTGCTGTACCTGCATGCCAACCTTCAATGACTGATGTACCATGACACCCAGGTCTCGTTGCACCTTCCCTTTTCCTAATCTGTCACCATTCAGATAATAGTCTGTCTCTCTGTTTTTACCACCAAAGTGGATAACCTCACATTTATCCACATTATACTTCATCTGCCACGCATTTGCCCACTCACCTAACCTATCCAAGGCACTCTGTAGCCTCATAGCATCCTCCTCGCAGCTCACACTGCCACCCAACTTAGTGTCATCCGCAAATTTGGAGATACTACATTTAATCCCCTCGTCTAAATCATTAATGTACAATGTAAACAGCTGGGGCCCCAGCAAAGAACCCTGCGGTACCCCACTAGTCACTGCCTGCCATTCCGAAAAGTACCCATTTACTCCTACTCTTTGCTTCCTGTCTGACAACCAGTTCTCAATCCACGTCAGCACACTACCCCCAATCCCATGTGCTTTAACTTTGCACATTAATCTCCTGTGTGGGACCTTGTCGAAAGCCTTCTGAAAGTCCAAATATACCACATCAACTGGTACTCCTTTGTCCACTTTATTGGAAACATCCTCAAAAAATTCCAGAAGATTTGTCAAGCATGATCTCCCTTTCACAAATCCATGCTGACTTGAACCTATCATGTCACCATTTTCCAAATGCGCTGCTATGACATCCTTAATAATTGATTCCATCATTTTACCCACTACTGAGGTCAGGCTGACCGGTCTATAATTCCCTGCTTTCTCTCTCCCTCCTTTTTTAAAAAGTGGGGTTACATTGGCTACCCTCCACTCGATAGGAACTGATCCAGAGTCAATGGAATGTTGGAAAATGACTGTCAATGCATCCGCTATTTCCAAGGCCACCTCCTTAAGTACTCTGGGATGCAGTCCATCAGGCCCTGGGGATTTATCGGCCTTCAATCCCATCAATTTCCCCAACACAATTTCCCGACTAATAAAGATTTCCCTCAGTTCCTCCTCCTTAATAGACCCTCTGACCACTTTTATATCCGGAAGGTTGTTTGTGTCCTCCTTAGTGAATACTGAACCAAAGTACTTGTTCAATTGGTCTGCCATTTCTTTGTTCCCCGTTATGACTTCCCCTGATTCTGACTGCAGGGGACCTACGTTTGTCTTTACTAACCTTTTTCTCTTTACATACCTATAGAAACTTTTGCAATCCGCCTTAATGTTCCCTGCAAGCTTCTTCTCGTACTCCATTTTCCCTGCCCTAATCAAACCCTTTGTCCTCCTCTGCTGAGTTCTAAATTTCTCCCAGTCCCCAGGTTCGCTGCTATTTCTGGCCAATTTGTATGCCATTTCCTTGGCTTTAATACTATCCCTGATTTCCCTAGATAGCCACGGTTGAGCCACCTTCCCTTTTTTATTTTTACGCCAGACAGGAATGTACAATTGTTGTAATTCATCCATGCATTCTCTAAATGTCTGCCATTGCCCATCCACAATCAACCCCTTAAGTATCATTAGCCAATCTATCTTAGCCAATTCATGCCTCATACCTTCAAAGTTACCCTTCTTTAAGTTCTGGACCATGGTCTCTGAATTAACTGTTTCATTCTCCATCCTAATGCAGAATTCCACCATATTATGGTCACTCTTCCCCAAGGGGCCTCGCACAATGAGATTGCTAATTAATCCTCTCTCATTACACAACACCCAGTCTAAGATGGCCTCCCCCCTAGTTGGTTCCTCGACATATTGGTCTAGAAAACCATCCCTTATGCATTCAAGGAAATCCTCCTCCACCGTATTGCTTCCAGTTTGGCTAGCCCAATCTATGTGCATATTAAAGTCACCCATTATAACTGCTGCACCTTTATTGCATGCACTCCTAATTTCCTGTTTGATGCCCTCCCCAACATCACTACTACTGTTTGGAGGTCTGTACACAACTCCCACTTACGATTTTTGCCCTTTAGTGTTCTGCAGCTCTACCCATATAGATTCCACATCATCCAAGCTAATGTCTTTCCTAACTATTGCATTAATCTCCTCTTTAACCAGCAATGCTACCCCACCTCCTTTTCCTTTTATTCTATCCTTCCTGAATGTTGAATACCCCTGGATGTTGAGTTCCCAGCCCTGATCATCCTGGAGCCACGTCTCCGTAATCCCAATCACATCATATTTGTTAACATCTATTTGCACAGTTAATTCATCCACCTTATTGCGGATACTCCTTGCATTAAGACACAAAGCCTTCAGGCTTGCTTTTTTAACGCCCTTTGTCCTTTTAGAATTTTGCTGTACAGTGGCCCTTTTTGTTCTTTGCCTTGGGTTTCTCTGCCCTCCACTTTTCCTCATCTCCTTTCTGTCTTTTGCTTTTGCCTCCTTTTTGTCTCCCTCTGTCTCCCTGTATAGGTTCCCATCCCCCTGCAATATTAGTTTAACTCCTCCCCAACAGCACTAGCAAACACTCCCCCTAGGACATTGGTTCCGGACCTGCCCAGGTGCAGACCGTCCGGTTTGTACTGGTCCCACCTCCCCCAGAACCGGTTCCAATGCCCCAAGAATTTGAATCCCTCCCTGCTGCACCACTGTTCAAGCCATGTATTCATCTGCGCTATCCTGCGATTCCTACTCTGACTAGCACGTGGCACTGGTAGCAATCCCGAGATTACTACTTTTGAGGTCCTACTTTTTAATTTAGCTCCTAGCTCCTTAAATTCTTTTCGTAGGACCTCATCCCTTTTTTTACCTATGTCGTTGGTACCAATGTGCACCACGACAACTGGCTGTTCTCCCTCCCATTTCAGAATGTCCTGCACCCGCTCCGAGACATCCTTGACCCTTGCACCAGGGAGGCAACATACCATCCTGGAGTCTCGGTTGCGTCCGCAGAAATGCCTATCTATTCCCCTCACCATCGAATCCCCTATCACTGTCGCGCTCCCACTCTTTTTCCTGCCCTCCTTTGCAGCAGAGCCACCTACGGTGCCATGAACTTGGCTGCTGCTGCCCTCCCCTGATGAGTCATCCTCCCCAACAGTACTCAAAGCAGTGTATCTGTTTTGCAGGGGGATGACCACAGGGGACCCCTGCACTATCTTTCTTGCACTGCTCTTCCTGCTGGTCTTCCATTCCCTATCTGGCTGTGGACCCTTCTCCTGCGGTAAGACCAACTCACTACACGTGATACTCACGTCATTCTCAGCATCGTGGATGCTCCAGAGTGAATCCACCCTCAGCTCCAATTCTGCAACGCGGACCGTCAAGAGCTCGAGGCGGATACACTTCCTACACACGTAGCGCCCAGGGACGCCGGAAGTGTCCCCGAGTTCCCACATGGTACAGGAGGAGCATATCACATGGCCGAGCTCTCCTGCCATGTCTTAACCTTAGATACCCTTAAATTGATAATAACAATGTTACAGTTCACTTACTGATATAAAAAAGAAAAGAAAAGCTATTCACCAATCACCAGCCAATCACTTACCCCATTGGCTGTGACGTCACTTTTTGATTACTT
Organism: Pristiophorus japonicus; assembly: GCF_044704955.1. Taxonomy (NCBI): domain Eukaryota; kingdom Metazoa; phylum Chordata; class Chondrichthyes; family Pristiophoridae; genus Pristiophorus; species Pristiophorus japonicus. The sequence goes on from NC_091995.1 coordinate 51,890,281, forward strand.
TCTACTTCTATTTTGCTTTCTCTCCCGCTGTAGCTGCACCGGTACGTCTTTTATAGGTCGCTCCCCTCTCACCAACTGCGACTGGCTCTCGATCTCCCGCTGGGTCTTTTATAGGCCGCTCCCCTCTCACCAACTGCCGCTGGCTCTCGATCTCCCGCTGGGCCGCTCCCCTCTCACCAACTGAGTCTACAATGTAACTGCTCGCGGTATATTTACACTTGCATGGTGTGAGTGATGAGTGACGGAGCTGATAAACCGCCCAGTATCGAACCTGACTTCCTTTCGATTGAAAATCTAGCCTTTATTGTGCAATTTGCTCTGTTTTGTAAAGGTACAATTGTGAACCATTGTGAGTTCTAGTCAGCTATGTAACAACTTGTTCGCATCAATCTTTCATTACATTAATTACTAGAGTGAGGGACTTTTAACCGTGTTAATTAACTCCTCTCTGTATTTAGTCTGGGCCACTGCGTAAATAAAGGTGTTGGTGCAGGAACTGAGCCGTTGAAGCAGATAGCTTGTTTTTTCCATGATGGTTAAAGGGCCGGTGTAATCTGACTGCAAAAACTCTGATTCTGTCATTTGTATACACATGTAATATATAAGAGTTAACATCCACAGCAATACAAAATTACCAGATATGGCAAGCAGTAAGATGATCGACTTCCTTCGATTCCTCATCTCAGGATCATTGTGATTTTCACCATTGATGCCTTGCATCCTCCTGCGGATAATATTAGCTGCTAAAATATGTCAGACGGTCAAAGCATTGAGGAGGAAAATCAAAACAAATGGAGCAAATGGGGTTAAAATGCTGTCCAACCAGAGATGGGCCATCCAGGCGGGAGAGGAAAAGAAGCTGGACTGAACGGTACAGAACCACCAGGTATTGTCAATTATTTCCCGGGGTTCATATATAAAATAAATTGGAACATTTTCAAAAAAGCTCAGTCCACAAACTGTCAGTATAATGATAGCTGCGGTTCTTTCGGTACAATATTTCGTTCTCAAATTCCGGCAACAAATGGCTACAAAGCGATCAAAGGTGAAAGTCACTGTGAACCAGACTGACCAATCAATGACACAATAAATCAGAGAGAGATTGATTCTGCAGACGGAAGTATAGTTCAGGAATGAATATGGGAAATAAATATCATTGATCGCATACAGTATCACATCAAACATCATGACCAGGAGATCCGCGATTGCCATGGCGATCAGATAGTGAGTGATGCAATTGGAAAGACCGCACATTCCCCGGGAGAGAATCACAGTCGTCAATAAATTAGCTGCAAATCAAAAGAAGCGAAAGTGACAGACTGTACGTGTAAGACTGGGATGAGCAACGTGTGTAAAATCACACCGATTTGTCTAATTCTGTTGCTGTCGCTCAATACTTGCTTTTTCCACAGTGTTTAAACGGGAAAATCCTGCAACGCGATTACAATAATTTATGTCTAACTTATTCTGGGAATTAGTTCAAGGAAACAATAAACTGTGGTATGAAGGTGATTTTCTCCAGATTGCATCAGTTAATATCCACACAGTTGCAAAGATCATCACCACCGATTGAGAGAACAGACATTGGGGGATAATGTTCACTGTGGTGATAGTGTGAAACAGGCGAAAGCGGATCGGTGGTCCGTTATCGAACTCGACGATATTTCATTTCACTAATTTCACGAGTGTTTACTCTATCAAATTGTCGTGGACCAGTTTCCTTTATGACAAATAATCTGATTGATACTGCTCTGTAACCTAATGATGTGAGGATTCACAGTGTAATAATCAGTCTGTTCGCATTAACAAACACATTGGGGTTCATTTTACCTTTGGGCCATTATGTAAAATTGATGATATGAAGTTATCCACCCTTCATACACCGCTTCCATTGTTCATCCATTGGAGTCAATGGAAGGGGAATCCGGCGAGCACAAAATGGGCGGTCAATTGGATATTGCCCATTTTGTTGCTAATGCCCAAAGTTGACATAACCCTCATTGAAACCACTTCCAACATGCTACTCAATAGGCGCTTTTCGTGCAAACTCGAACTGGGTAATAAATGTAGCCTTGCCAGCAACAAAGTAAACAAACGTGTCTCTCATTAGCTGTTAATGGCGTATCTGACGCACATTTCTCAACACTCATCATTAAACCTGGGATGGTCTCCTTCCTGGATAATATTGGAGGAGTGAGACATTGGTGGTAAACACTTTCACTGTCACTGTGACCACAGTACCTCATGTGCACCCAGTGTTGGGGGCTTATTGTTGTACCGGGACTATTCCATCCACGGATAGTGCCACAGGTCACGAACCAGCATGTCCTCATTTTGTGGATGAGGCTTTGGGTTAATGTTAAATTAATTTGCCGAGTGCGAAACTGAATCGACCAGTTTTGCACCTCACCCTATTTTGCTCCAATAAACTTCACTGGGGGTGAATTTTCACTTTTGCTGCCCGGCAGAAACCGGCTTATGGCAATCAGCCGCATGTTTTACACGGCACTGGACTTTCATTTTCAATAAATTCAATGTAAGCAAAGGTCGAGAGAATTGTAAAATCTGCGGCCAATAATCTACTTACTGATTTCCGTTCATAACTAAAAGCAGAAATCCACACAATGGAAACTGAAATCAGACAGGGTGTAATATTAAATTTGAGCAATGGTGTAACCCGGGGGATATCCGATTCACCTCCCATTATACACCTCGTCCGATTCCCTATTCCATTGATTTTAATGGAACGATAGCTGTAATTACTGACTGCATGAACACATCGGAACAGAAATAGACATTGAGGTAGATTTTGACTTAGTGCGATGATGTAACACGGGTGATAGCGAATCAGCAGCGTGATTTGCACCTCCCCCGATTATTTATTCAACTAAAGTCAGTGGAAATAAAATCCTGGAGAGATGTAAAGCAGATGGCTCATTCCCTATCACCCACTTTACACCATAGCACAAAGTCATGATCTACCCCAATGTTGCTGGACGACAAAAAACATTAATACAGTTAACCATCAGTAAGGGGAATAACAATTGATCAGAATGACTTACCAGGAACACCAATCGCTGCAAGTATTGAGTAGAAAATTGCTTCTATCTGCACAATTATTGGCCATCCCATTTCCAAGGAGCGGTGATCTTGCTGGTTGATCTGATTGAGAAGTCAATGCAATGGCTTCACAGCAATCACTGTTTTATACCTGACTGAGAGCCCACGGGGCAATCAGGTTACCCAATTACTGACATTAGTCACAGTCATTGTACAAACAGGTTAGGAAGCTGCCCCTCCTCCAATCACCAGAGAGGGTACCGGTGGGGGTCTTCTTCACAGTCACAGGTTCCAGCAGCGTAACAGGAATTTTAAAGTCTAGAATTTGACATTGATTTAATTAGAAAGCAAAATATTTTAGTGAGTGTGTTTCTGCAGTATTGGTGTGGATCCTTCCTGGACCGGACTCACAAGCAAAACATGTCTCACATTTTCAATGATGTACTGAATTATTTGATGAGATAGGTGTGCTTATTGATGCTGGATCATCGCTATTTTTGTTTTATCTAAGTACTTGTCTTTTCTTCTTCCAATTTGCTCCACAGTGTTTAAGCACCATGAGGTACGATGGAAATAATTTTACCAACAGAATTAAGGAGTGGAGCTTTCTGTTGGGAATGCCTAGTGTAAAATCCTGCATGATCGATGCTTGATTTTATCTCCATTAAAATGAATGTATCGAATATTGCGGCAACGTGCCCGAATTCTCACGAGCGCTGCCTGCGAATGAAATGCCCGTGATCTGAAGACAAGTCTATTACACTGACTGGGGTGCAATACTTCTTGAGCGGTCGGGCAATACAGCTGCTAGCAATTCAGCACCGCAACTTATACTCCGCCTGATTTTATTTTCCATTGATTTCGGTGGGAATTAAAATGGAGCCGAGTGTAAAACGGGCTGCCGATTCATGGTCACCAGTGTAGCATATTGCCTCCTACAAATGCTAGCGCCCGTGTTCCACTTGTAGTTGGAAACTGCGGGGGTTAAAGGTGGAGAGTTAAATGCATTAGAAGAATATTTGGATGGTTTATTGCTGTCCATGCAGCCCATACAACTGAGTGAGCTGTTATTATACATATCTATTGCACTGAATGGAGGGAGACCCCAATATTACTCCAGCAAGCTAGAGAGACCTCTTGGAAACTGCATCCTGCCCTGAAACATCTTTCACTGGACAGTCGGCTCAGTACATGTAAAGCCCGGTGCTAGGAACTTGGAATTAGAGTTCTGACGGATTATCACTAGCTCTGGAGCACAGGAAAGGTGTTATGCCGCATTGATTTCTACAGTTCCAGTGTATTCTTTTCGATGGGGGCTTAGTAACGCTAGGTGAAAGACTGAAGTGTTTGGGGGCGAAATTGTCTCTTTTTATAACCACTTTTCACTTGGGGGAGGGGCACTACCGCCAACTGAGAAATTGCCTGGGAGCTGACGGAGGCGCTGCTATGGCACAGCCGCGGCCCGTGGTTTGACCCGGGCGGCCGTGGAACCTCCCAAGGAATCATCACCATGGGCGGCGAGGCAGGTGATCGCGAAGCTGGCCGATTTCCTCTCTCAGGACGATAGTTAAAGGGATGGCGGCAGCGCCCTTTATTGTAGGCCTTCTCTCGAGCCGGCTCAGCAATGGCAGCTTTAGTGTGATTTGGGCCGTCAATGTGCAGCGCCACGCTGTCTTGGGTGTCGGGCTTCAGGCCCGTTCACACATTGCCCTGGTGTCTTACTGGAGGCCAGCAGAGGCCTTGCAGTGTGCCCGCTTTAATCTAAGGGGAGGGGCTTTGAAACACGTCATCACTCCGCGGAGCATCACGTACCACTTCCTACAACGCCCTTGCAGGCCCCGGTTACCATCCTCAAAGGAATTGGAGCGAGCGAGATTGCGCTCCACTTGTTGAATGCAATTGAGGCCATTTCCGTGGTGGGGGTGGGACGTCTGCGCCGGACGCTTAACGTCTCGGCCCCAGAAATTTTCCACCCTCAATCGGGGCGTAGGGCAATTTCGCCCACTTAGAGAGATAGGCGCTCCAGATCATCATTTTTCAGTTCTTGATATGTGAGCAATACGGGAAAAGCTGCAAATAATGATCAGCCCTGGGATTATTGGTAATATGCTGATTCTTGGACCTCTGAAATCCATGGTGATGGCGTGCCCACACTGGGGTGTAGTCGGGAGTTTTGGAATGGTCAGATATATCTATATCAGTATAGTGTCTGGCTTGGAGCGGGACATGAGGTTGATGGTTTCAACAACATTGTATCTATTAGAACATAAAAACATATGTATTAGGAGCAGAAGTAGGACATACGAGCACTCAAACCTGCTTCCCCATGCAATAAGATCGTCACTGATGTTCAACCTGAACTCCACTCTCGAGTCGAATCCCAAGATTCCTTGGGTCTCCTCGAGTTAAAAATATGTCTATCTGAGCCTTGAAAATGCTCAACTAATCATCATACACAGCAAATTGGGGCAGAGAATTCCAAACAATCACAACTCTCGTAGTGGATTAATTTCTCATTTCAGTCTTAAATGGCCGACCCCTCATCCTGATCATGTGCCATGAGTTTACACTGTCAATCCCACTCAGAATTGTATATGTTTCAATGGGATCACCTCTCATTCTTCTAAACCCCAGAGACTATATGCCCAATCTACTCAATCTCTCATTTTCGGACAATCACCTCATTCCAGCATTCAATCTAGTGAACCTTTGTTGCACCACCTCTAAGGCACATGTATCCTTCCTCAGATAAGGCCCCCAAAACTGTGCACCATACTCCAGGTGTGGTCTTACCAAATCCCTGTACAATTGTAGCAAGGCATCCTTACTCCAACCACCTTGCAAAAAAGGACAACATCTCATTTGCCTTCCTGTTTGCTTCCTGTATCTGCCTCCTAACTTTGTGTTTTCTGTATGAGGACCCCTAAATTTCACTGAACACCAACATTTACTAGTCGCTCACCATTTAACAATTACTCTGTTTTACTGTTCTTCCTACCAAAGTAAATCATCTCACATTTCCCCACATTGTACTACATCTTCCATCTTATTGCCCATTTAATTAACCTGTCTAAATCCCTTTAAAGGCTCTTCACAAACTACTTCCCCAGCGAGCATTGTATTGGTGACATGGGTGCTGTGAAGGTAGGTTAGGCCAAGGGATATTGTACTTGCCTCAATGTCCAACCGAAACATTACGGAGAACTCTTGACCCAGGGGTTCATATTCAATAGCAGTGCAGTCCAAACTTCCCAAATTTTTAAGCAAAATATTGTGGATGCTGTAATCTGGTATAAAAACAGAAAATTCTGGAAATCTCAGCGGATCAGATAGCACCTGTGGAGAGAAAGTAGAGTTAGTACTTCGGGTCGACCTGAAACATTAACTCGGCTTTCTCTCCACAGATGCTGCCTGACCCGCTGAGATTTCCAGTATTTTCTGTTTTTATTCCAAAATATTACCTTGCTTTGTAAATTCTACCATCTTCGATATTTCGGTCTCATCAATGTCTCCGGTAACTTAAGGATGCTACTGCAAATCTGGTTGCGTTGAGCTATATTGGAAGCAGTGGACTTCCACTTTCTTTCAGATAATAGGAACAAACGAAAATGACGGGCAAGTGAAACCCTCTGGTCCATTTAGACTTTCCCACATGATTGTGAGGCCTCTTGTATGATGATATATACACAAGACAAAACATGTGATCTCCTGCGACAGGCGAAAAAAACAGATTGAGGTCCCAGGCCAATTTGCAAGCAATAATTTGGGCAATTCCTCTCCGACCTATTTACGTGACCGGAACGAGGTCCGGAGATTCCTCTGACACTGAATTCCCTGAAGTACCTGCCTTTTTTAAGAGGTGATATCCGCTTCAACCAGAAACAGCTCCAGTTCATTTCAGTCCTTATTCTCATTCACAACTGGACAAAGTGGGTTCACATAATATTATTATTAGGCTATAAAAATATCCAGCAGCTGACTTGTAGGTTTCAGTGTTAGTTTGCCAATATTGAGAATTATATTTCAGTATTCAATCTATAACCAAAATAAATTATAGTTAAAGCTCCCGTGTAAAATGGAAGTAATTGTTTTGCTTGTATCATTAAAGCCTGATAGCCCAGATTTTAACCTACCCGCTGCGGCAGAAATCGGATGGGCCACCCGTTTTGCACCCCGCCCAATTTTATTTCCCAGTGCCTCAGACTACCTGCAGCCCATGCCCTGGAATGACCTCCCTCAATCCCTTCATTCTCTGTAATTCCCTCTCCTTCTTTAAAACCCTTCTTAAAACCCACCACATCACTGAACTTTTAGACTATCTTCCGAATATCGCCCTCTGCGGCTCCTGGTTATTATTTTTAATTAGGCCTCTGTAATGTATCTTGGACATTTTATCTACTTTAAAGCTGCTATGTAAATGAAAGTTGTTGCTGTCCAGAGAAATATTCTCTTTTCTCCAATGAGGAAGCAAAATGGCACACAAATAAGCAAAGAATAAACTGAATTATCAATTTGTACTGCAGCTGAAGGCCTCCTTTATATGTGCTGTGTCATTAAGTCAAATGCCAACAAATGCATTATAGAAACAAAGAAACATAGAAAATAGGAGCAGAATAGGCCATTCGGCCCTTCAAGCCTGAACCGCCATTCAATGAGTTCATGGCTGAACATGGAACTTCAGTACCCCATTCCTGCTTTCTCGCCATACCCCTTGATGCCCCTAGCAGTAAGGACTATATCTAACTCCCTTTTGAATATATTTAGTGAATTGGCCTCCACAGCTTTCTGTGGTAGAGAATTCCACAGGTTCACCACTCTCTGGGTGAAGAAGTTTCTCCTCATCTCGGTCCTAAATGGCTTACCCCTTATCCCTAGACTGTGACCCCTGGTTCTGGACTGCCCCAACATTGGGAACATTCTTTCTGCATCTAACCTGTCTAAACCCATCAGAATTTTAAACGTTTCTATGAGGTCCCCTCTCATTCTTCTGAACTCCAGTGAATACAAGCCCAGTTGATCCAGTCTTTCTTGATAGGTCAGTCCCGCCATCCCGGGAATCAGTCTGGTGAACCTTCGCTGCACTCCCTCAATAGCAAGAATGTCCTTCCTCAAGTTAGGAGACCAAAACTGTACACAATACTCCAGGTGTGGCCTCACCAAGGCCCTGTACAATTGTAGCAACACCTCCCTGCCCCTGTACTCAAATCCCCTCGCTATCAAGGCCAACATGCAGGGAGTCATTTAACTTCTGGGTGATAGTGTAAAATGGACGATATAGAATTGTTCGCCCTTCATCGGCCCGCCCACTTTCCCCTTCCATTGACTTCAATGGAAAAGAAAATTGAGCGAGGTTTATAATCGGTGACTAACTTCATAATCATCCTTTTTACAACAAGACATTTCTGGATGTCAAGGCATCCAACTGCTCCCAATGTCCATAATTTATTTCCTTATTAGATTTAATGAGGAAGCTAAATGTAAAGCATGTGAATAGTTGTTGAGTTCTTTAAAATTATTTCTGTTCCCTTAGAGCTATTGCAAAAATGAGGTAATCAACTAAGCTGCTTAAAATCAAACTCCATTCATTGCGAATAATGTGGCTCAGGGGATTTTGTCACATAATGTTATGAAATGCAAGGCACGGGGGAGGGAGCTGTAGGATGGAATGTGTGGGCCAAGCCACGTAGCATTGTCACTTGTGGTTTGTGACTTCACAGAAAATGTTTGAAAATTGTTCTTATATATTTCCCAGTAAAAATGGTTTAGACTAGATTCATTTCAGCTGAAATTTATTGACAACAATTATTTATTGGATTGGATAAATCATATCTATGACTTTAACTGCATCTTTGTTAGAAAGTTATTGCAGCACGTTTTATAAATCTACATGGTACGTTATAATAAATACACAAGAGTTAAATACAAATTAATGGAGAGCCCTGCCGATTTACAACTTTACAGTTACAGGATGAAGTCGTGCTTTAAACTTATTCGAACACTTTCAAATCACTACTTCTTTAAAATTTGTTCCAGCAAGCCTGAAGCTGGTGTTGTGAAAGCTGATCCCATCCTGAAAGTTCCCTCTCAAAGCTTGCGCAGCCTAGAATGAATTGACCACTTACCTACATTATCTGAAATAATTAAGCTTGAAGATTTACAATCGACATTTTGCTTAGTTGCAATACTGAATATAAAGACAACCTACTTTATTTAATGTTTTGTATTCTCAGGACTCAAGCTGACTGCCTCAGGCATTTTTAATGCTAGATTTACTTGTTTTTGGCAGATATCAGATGAATAGCATCAAAGATCACAGTCTTTTGAGAAGGTAGAGCAAGTATTGATCTGTCAAAGGTGCGGTAATAACCAATTCAGTTCCCTATCACAGTTTCCAAGATAGAGTGCTCGAGACGGGAGCCATGCGATATGCCTCCAAATATAACTGCGCACATTCCTGTCTCTGTTGTAAAACCACCAAGCCTGGGCATCATTTGTTTCAAAAAGTAAAATGGAATGATATGTATTGCTGTCAAGCAACCAAAATTGTACAATTACATTTTATCGGGTTTTCATCTAAGGATGGGATAATCACATTTTTGTATTACAAAACAATCCACTCTAGGAAGGTCGTGCATGAAGCAGGCTTGGAACAGAGGAAGCATTATTTTCCATGCCACGTGAGCTTTGAGCGTGTGCACACTATTTATACTGCACCACCTATGTTCAGCTTGGATGGATATAATTTATTTAATTCTATGAAGTCATTACCTATTTAATTGGCTTAATAATTGCAATCAAGGGTAATTAATCTTAGTCTTCAATGCGTCTCTGAATTTCTACTGGGACACTGTTAAACAAACCTGTCTGTGCAGAAACTCTAATTCGAATCGTAATATCCAGTGTTTTCCATAATGGTGAGAAGGTCAGAATTGTTATCTTAATATAAATTGCAGATTTATTTAATATAGGAAATTGTCCCTCCATAAAAATATAAAGCTACAAGAGGTGGACAAAAGGAAAGTGATAGATTTTCTTCGGTTCTCCATCACTGTATCAATGTGATTCTCACCATTGTTGTTCCCACGGAGAGTCCTTCTCATTCTATTGCCCAGTACAGCTCGTCTAATGGTCAGAACATTGAGCAATAAAATCAAAACAAATCGAACCAACAAGGAAAACATGGTGTCCAACAGCAAAAATGCTCCCAATGTGGGAACGCCACAGAAGATTTGTTTGCATGGCAGTACCACCGAACTCATAATAATGGTCTGTTAGTAATCTTTGGCACATTAAAGGGAATTGTTACAAAGATTATCGAAGGTTTTTCCTTGCTGAACACCTGAAATTACATTCACAGGCAGTGACTCCTTTTAAGGAATTACCTCTTATCTTGACCGAGGAGGCAGGTGAAACATTTTTGTTTCCGGATGTCTTTCAGTTCACCAATCGTGCTGAACACTGAAAAAACAAAGCCAATGTGTTCTTATTCAGGCAACACTGGTTACACTTCAAACAGATACTCTGGTTATTATAGGAGATAAGCGATAAATGAAATGGAGAATTAAACCTCCAACAAATGGTCAATTGGGTGAATGACCATTTATGGGCGGAAACAGATCCCTTTTATACCCACAGACATTAGTTTGCATTGAAGTCATGGAACAGGAAATGGAGGGGGCAGAATGTAACCCGGGTAGGCAATTATCTTTTGTCTGTGTTTCACTTTCACCTAAGAGAAATTCACCCAATCAAGACCTGGGGTAATTTTAATTTCTGGTGACAGAGTAAAATGGGGGATATTGAATAAGTCGGCCATTGCACACGAAGGCCGATTTTGAATTTATTTCAAGTGGATGGAATACAAATCAGTTGTGACGCCTAATGGGATGTCAATTCAATACCGTCCATTTTACACTGATACTAATGTCAACTTAGCTCTTCGGGATAAGCCCGTGTGTCATCAGCTGTTGCATTGTATTCCCAGATTCTCGCATTAATAGTAGAAATGATAAAATAATTAATAACGTCCAATGGAGTGTTTGCACCAGTTGTGCCGTTATCCCCATTCAGATTTGATATTTCATTATTTAATTAGTTTTAACCCAACACGCCCAGTGGTGGAGTGACGGGTGGGATTGGCCGCCCCATTATATTCCATTATACTCAGGTGGGGCGGGAAACAGGCGGTCGGTCAATCCGTCAGTTTCCAGCCAGGCGGCTCAGTTTAAAATCTGTTGATGTGTATTTAACCCTGTGTATAACTAATTCATTTATTTCACATTACGTTGAAATTAAATCAATTGGAGACATTTTTTAAGTTAATTGATCAGGAAGATATTTTCAGCTTATTCCATTTGGTAAGAATGATAGCGGGCTCAGGGAATACTCCCTGTCTAAATCACTCGCGCCCTCTGTTGCTTACATTGTTCAGGTTATTATTGTTACATGATGATTGTCTGTCCAGTTCTGAAAACATTACCGAATGTTAATAAAGGGTTTCGATTGAATCTTTGAAATCAAATGAGACGTTGAGCGATGATGTATTTATCCAATATTTGTCTGTTTAAGCAGTTATTTGTTGTAAAATCATAATAACTCGTCATTTTCAAAGAAGCAATGATAATCACTGACTTCAGAATATACAGAGAGATTCCCGAGTCAGTTCATTTCACATTATGGCCAACAACGGAAGAGCTGCCAGATTATGGGGTCCTGCCACTCCCACCCATGGGCTCAGATACTTCCTCCTCCTCCCCCTGCCAGAAATCACATTCCAGTCCAGATTACTACCAGACTGTATGTTCTGCCTCTGCGGTGCTGCCAAAGGAAAGGCTTCACCATGGGCTGATTCTCGCAATACCCAAATCCCAGTGCAGCCTAAACCGAACCCCCCCACCTCCCATCACTCAGTGTTAATTCACCTCAGACCCGCTGCTGCAGCGCTGCAGAACCGCGGCAAGTACTTTGTTCTTCAGAATCTCAGCACACCTACTGCACAACTGCTGCCATTTAATCCTGGACCCGAGATCCGAATCACTATACCTAAATATCGTGTCCCAGCATTACTGAATATCAGATCGCTGCCATCATTGGCCAGTGTCTAAGCTCACCCATTGCCCTACGGATCTGAATAGCAGGGGAAGCCCAGAATATCATGTAATAGAAAATAACTTACTCACTCATCTTAAATCAGGGGCCGTGACAGTATTGAATTAGTTCTTATTGAGAATACCCCATTTGTAGCTCCAAGTAGCACGGCCGGGGTTTTCAATGTGAGCGCTCCCGACTTCTCTTCCCCATTTATTCAATTTAATTGAAGAGGAAACCAGACTGGCGAATTCGGAAAAACAAAGCTCCAGGCACATGCTTCCACTGAGTGTGAGCAATTCAACGGGAGATTCGTGTGTGTACATATCATTTCTATTGAAGTACATCTCTTATAGTCGAGGGATGGAATTGATTAATTTTAACTTTGGGCGATTGTGTAAAACGAACGATACCGAATTCGCTCCCTTTGTATACCGCGCCTGATTGCTCTTTCCATTGAAATCAATGGAAGGGAAAATTGGGCGGGACGCATAATGGACGTGCAATTCCATAAGGCGTCTTTTGTACTATTTCCCAAAGTTAAATTAATCATTGTGCTTTTTTGACATTCGGCGAATCATTTATTTGAGCCAGGGGTCGGATATTCGTATTCTTCAAATCATCCCTGAACTTACTAAATTATATTACCCAACCAGAACCAAGCTGCGATGCTAATATTTGGCTCTGAAATAAAATTACAAGACTATCTACAAATGCATTGAAATCCCCACTAAACCGTTAAATTTAAAGTTTCAGAATAAATTGTGCTGCCTGTCCGGTTATTACATTAGGAATATATCAGAAACTTTGAGTTTTCTAATTGTTATTTATTTGTTAGTGGTAATTAATGTCTGAACATCAACCACATCAAAACAAGCAAATAATATCATTACACCAACAGCAGGGGTAGTGAGGCAGTCAATGCTGCTGAAGATATATATTAACTGAACATAAGCGGCTTATTCGGAACTCCAACGTTTGCAAGAACAGGACAGTATATGCTTTCTATCTGTTATTACTGGCTGTCCTGTTTTCGGTGCGAAGCAACACTGTGTTTCAGTTTTATGGACACAAGATAGTCTGCTTTCAAAATGAGGTCCTATTAAAATCTGAGAAAAAGCTCAAGCTCAGTACCAGTTAAAGTCATTTGAACAAACAGATTCAGACGAGCCAGATTTGCTCCTACTAATTATGGAGCAGGACATTTCACATTCAAAAATTAAACAAGAATATCATTATGATCAAAGTTTTAAATAAAATATTTTGAAATCTGCACTCCTAAAGGAAGCTGAGTTCAATCCATTATAGGTTCACAGATTGCATTAGAAATAAGTGCAAAATAGCAGTAGATAAGCCCAACCTCTATTTTAGCTGCATCATATTTTGTCTTTGTTAATTTATATTTTTTGTAATATCAATTTAAGGAGGCTCGGTGGTGCACGTTAGATCGAAGAGCATTCACAGATACACACAGAAAGTTGTATAAAGCTGAGCTGCCCCGCTGTTCGGTGAGATATTGGATTTCAGCATCAAAAGGCTGTGGGTGGAGGGGAAGGAGACAGGTTCTGGCCTGATATATACCGGGTGCGGGGAAGATAAATGTGGATAACCATCTCAGTAACCGTTCGGAAGGGCTATGGGAGTTCATGTTCGTCAAATTTCAAGGAGTTGGAGGGCAAACAATCGACTTCACGCCGACTGTGTAGCTGTAATTTGGAGCAGGACCCCGTAACACCCCTCCGGTCAATGGGAAGTAGCCCTGCCTGAAGCCAAGTTATTTTAGAAATATGGCACAGTCCCCTAATGACCGTCACCTTTTTCGATATTGCATCATTTGGAAAACGATGAACTTTGGTGTGGATCATATTAAAATGATGATGTACATTCAGATTGTTCCCAAAGGATTTACGATTCTCACAGCAGCTGTTGCCGGGATTGGGAGAGGGTGTTGGGCGGATGGAGAGAAGAGCTGCTAGATTTGAATATGAAAGTTAGATTGTCCACTTTGTGCCACTTGAATGCTATTTTCATAAACATTACAAAATTCCTTTCCAAACTTGTTCCCGAAATCTACACCCTCAGATGGAACTGAGGTCGCTGACCCCAGTCAGGGCAGCAATTTCAGGCATAACAATCTGTCTCAGCTCCCTTCGATTATTTTGGGAAATCTTCTCTGCTTCCCTCTCCTAATTGATATTCGCAATTATTCCTAAAATGTATATGTTGGGAAAATTTGATGGGATTTGTTTGCTCTGATTCAGTAACAAAACGAGATATTTTTTCTGCTATAATTTGCATGATTTGAAATAGGAAGGGAAAATATGACTCTGGTTTGACATAGAATCACATAGAATACTCAGCACAGGAATAGGCTATTCGGTCCAACCAATCCATGCCATCATTAATGCTCCAATCACGCATCCTTTCATCCTTCCTCATCGAAGTCTGTCAGAAGAATCCTCAATGCGGATCTGAAAAAATCTTGTTTGTTTGTTCATATCTGGCTTCACTTGACATCAGAGGTTTAGGATAGAATTTCAGAACTTAGGGCCTAGGCTGCTGCAGAATAGCCGATAGTGCAAAGAAAATCGTGGATTGGTAAGTGCCCAGACTTGGTGGAATGCAGAGATCTTCGAGGGATTTAGGGCTGGAGGTGTTCACAGAAATAGACAGGGAGGCCATGTAGGTTTTTGAAAACAAGGATGAGAGTTTTGAGATTGATGCATTCTCAAACCGGGAGCCAATGTAGGTCACCAAGCACAGGGTGATGGGTGACCGTGACTTGGTGCGAATCGGCATATGGGCAGAAGAGTTCTGGGTGAGTTCTACTTTATGCAGGGTGGTTGATGGGAGGCCGGCCAATGTCATTAATGGCTTTCATAACGGAGAATATCCACTTCTGAACCACAGAGGGAACTATACAGAACAGCAGGCTGATGGACATGAAACAATGAAGAATATGGTCACCAGAGGGGGACGCGGAGGTAGTAAGACAATAATATTTGCTGTACAAAAGTATGGTTATCACTGAAATTATTTGTTGTCACTGATTAGTAAGAGTGATTCAGTGTTATGGAGAAATAACATGGGTTCTGACATGGTGCTTTGGCTACAGAGTTACCAGTGAGAATGTGATTGAGAAGAAACTGTTGTCATGGGGGACGTTGTCATATTAGGACTGTTCATGCTTAGTGCTGTGAGTTAGTGCCGATTCATTTAGACATTATTCAGCTGAAGTTGTTCCTAATGAGATGCTGCCGCCTCTGTGCATGACCGGGCCTCCAGGCTTTCTCATCAGGCTCCAACTTGCCCTCTGACTCTGTGTAATCAGCGTATTGATCCTCGTTTCTTCGGGCATCATCCATAATCTCGTTGGACACATTGGGTGATTTCTGCATTGTGTAATATGTAGAAAAACTCTGTGTTGGACGAGATTCTGAATGACCTGCACGGCAGGCTATCCAGGCATCTGAAAGCTTCTCTTCCCTGTGCATCAGTAGGGGACATATTCACTTTAAGTCACACAAAGAAGCTTTGGGATTCCCCTGCCTGGTTTCCCCCGGCTCTGAGCACGTTCTTCATCCATCCACCTACCTTCTACCAGGAACCGGTTCCTTGAAGGTCCCAGGCTGCAACCCTCCTGCCGCCAATTTAAATGGGTTGGCAGCAGCATGCATTGACTTGCCGGCCGTTTCTGTCGGGAACTCAGCGTGCGGCAGGCTAATCTTTCCAGGCTGGCATTTGTTTGGATGCTGGGATGTGGGCGTTTATTTCCCATCCCTAATTGCTCTTGACAAAGTTCTGGTGAACCACCTTCTTGTTGCACTGCAGTCCGCATGGTGAAGGTACTCATACAGTGCTTTTGGAGAGGGATTTCCAGGATTGTGAAGCACGAATGATGAAGAAACAGTGATGTATTTCCATGTCAGGAAGCTGTGTGACTTGGAGTAGAACTTGGAGGTGATGGTGTTTCCATGTGGCTACTGCCTTTGTTCTTCCAGTTGGTAGAGATCCGGGTTGTGGAGATGCTGTAAAGGAAGCCTTGGCGAGCTGCTGCATTACATTTTGTAGATGGTACACACTGCAGCCACAGTGTGCCGGTATTGGAGGGAATGAATGTTGAAGATGGTGGATAGGGTGCCAATCAAATGGAATGCTTTGATCTGGATGGCGTTGCACTTCTTGAGTGTTGTTGGAGCTGCACTCTTCCAGTCAAGTGAAGAGTATTCATTCACATTCCTGACTTGTGCCTTGCAGATGGTGGAAGGGCTTTTGGTTGTCAGGAGGTGATTCGCTGCAGAATACCCAGACCCTGACCTGCTCTTGTAGCCACAGTATATACATGGCTGGTCCAGTAAATTTTATGGTGACCCCCCTGTATGAGTGAAAATTCGGCGCTGGTAATGCTGTTGAATGTCAAGGGGTGTGGTTAGACTCTCTCTAGTCAGAGATAGTCATTGTGTGGCACTTGTGTAGCGTGAAATTTACTTGTCAATTATCCACTTATCAGCCCAAGCCTGAATGTCTCCAGGTCTTGTTGCTTGTGTGCATGGACTGTGTCATTATCTGAGGAGTTGCGAATGGAACGGAACCCTGTGCAACCATCCATACTTCTGACTTTATGATGGTGGAAAGGTGATTGGTGAGGCAGCTGACGATCTCGTGGGGTTAAGATGATTGACTTCCAACAAACACAACCAATTCCTTTTGTGCAAGATGTGACTGCAGCCCGTGGGGAATTTTTCACGTGATTCCTATTGAGTTTAGTATTACAAGGAATCCTTGATGCCACACTCGGTAAAATGCTGTCTTGATGTTAAGGGAATTCACTCTCACCTCACCTCTGGAATTCAGCTCTGTTGTCCATGTTTGGTCCAAGGCTGTAATAATTTTTGGAGCTGAATGGTCCGGGTGAAACCGAAAATGAGCATGGGTGAGCTGTTTACTCATGAGTTAGTGCCAATTGATAGTACTTTCGACGAAACCTTCCATTTTTTGCTGATGATTGAGAGTAGACTGATGGGGAATAATTGGCCAGGTTGGATTGTCCTGCCTTTTGAAAACAGGATATACCTGGTCAGTTTTCCACATTGCTGGGTAGATGCCAGTTTTGTAGCAGTACCTGAAGAGCTTGGCTAGATGCATAGCTAGTTCTAGAGCCTAAGTCTTCAGCAGGATAGCGAGATGTTGTCGGGACCAGTAGACATTGCTATATGCAATGCGCTCAGCCATTTGTTGATATCACATGGAGTGAATCGAATTGGCTGAACACAGGCTTCCGTGATCTTAGGAGGAGGCCGATATGGATTATCCACTCAGCAATTCTGGCTGAAGATGGTTGCAAATGCTTCAGCCTTGGCCTTTGTACTCACGAGCTGGACTCTACCACCGTGGCAGATGGGGGATATTCATGGTTGTTTAGCTGTGCACCACCATTCACGACTGGATGTGAAGTACTACAGAACTTTGCTCTGATCCATTGATTGCAAGATTGCTAAGCCCTGTCTGTAGCGTATTACTTCCGCTGCTCAGCATCCATGCAATCTGTGTTGCAGCTTCCAAAGTTTGGCAACTAGTTTTTGGTGGGCCTAGTGCTGCTCCTGGTGTGCTCGCCTATATTCCTCATTGAACCAGGGTTGGTCGCCTGGCTTGATTGTACAGTGAGGGATATGCCGGGTCATGAGTTTGCAGATTGTGGTAGAATACAATTCTGCCGTTGCTGATGGCCCACAGTGCGATGGGTGCCCAGTTTTAGCAGCTAAATCTATTCTCGTTCTAGCCCATTTAGCAAAATGGTGGTGCCACACAATAAGAAGAAGGGTGCCTGTAGCATGAAGACGGGATTTCATCTCCACAAGTACAGTGCAATGATCAGTGCTACCAATAGTGTAGGCAGACAAAAAGTAGGAAACTATAGACTAGTTAGCCTCACATCTGTGCTTGCGAAAATGTTGGAGTCCATTATGAAAGAAGAAATAGCAGGATGTTTGGAAAAGTAAAATTCGGTCAGGCAGAGTCATCACAGATTTATGAAGGGGAAGCCATGTTTGACAAATTTGTTGGAGTTCTTTGAGGATGTGATGAACAGGGTGGATAAAGGGGAACCAGTGGATGTGGTGTATTTGGACTTCCAGAAGGCATTTGACAAGGTGCCTCATAAAAGGTTCTTGCACAAGATAAAAGTTCACGGGGTTGTGGGTAATATAGTCTCATGGATAGAGGATTGGCTAACTAACAGAGAACAGAGAATCGGGATAAGTGGTTCATTCTTTGGTTGGCAACCAGTAACTAGTGGGCTGCCGCAGGGATCAGTGCTGGGACCCCAACTATTTACAATCTATATTAATGACTTGGAAGAAGGGATTGAGTATAACGTAGCCAGGTTTGCAGCAGGATATCGAGCAGCGTTGGTGAGGCAGCGTGGGAAGGCGTCTAAAAAGGCCCAGTGTGGTGAGTTCGGAGAAAGGCAGCGGGAGATCGAGCAGCGTCGGAGAGGCTGCGTGGGGAGGACGATAAAAAGGCCCAGCATGGTGAGTTCGGAGAGAGGTAGTGGGAGATCGAGAAGCGTCGATGAGGCAGCGTGGGGAGGCCTATAAAAAGGCCCAGTGTGGTGAGTTCGGAGAGACGTAGTGGGAGATCGAGCAGCGTCAATGAGGCAGTGTGGGGAGGCCTATAAAAAGGCCCAGCATTGTGAGTTCGGCGAAAGGCAGCGGGAGATCGAGCAGCATTGGTGAGGCAGCGTGGGGAGGCCTATAAAAAGGTTCAGTGTGGTGAGTTCGGAGAGAGGTAGTGGGAGATCGAGCAGCGTCGATGAGGCAGCGTGGGGAGGCTGAAAAAAAGGCCCAGTTTGGTGAGTTCGGAGAGAGGCGCGACTTGTGCAGCTGCAGCAGGGAGAGAAGGCAAAAAAGAATTAGAAGGAAATCGAAAGGTGACGTCACAGCCAAAGGGGTAAGTGATTGGCTGATGATTGGTAAATAGCTTTTCTTTTTTCTTTTCTCTAATATTAAGTAACATTTAGCATTATTGTTGCCAAATTAAGTATATCTAAGGGTTAAGTCATGGCAGGACAGCATGGACACGTGTTATGCTCCTACTGCACCATGTGGAAAGTCAGAGACGCATCCGGTGTCCCTGATGACTACGGGTGTGGGAAGTGCATCTGCCTCCAGCTCCTGACGGACCGCATTGCGGCCCTGGAACTGCGGGTGGATGAACTCTGGAACATCCACGGTGCTGAGAATGACGTGAATAGCACGTGGTCTCACTGCAGGTTAAGGGTCCACAGCCAGATAGTAAATGGGTGACCAGCAGGAAGATCAGTGCAAGGAAGGTAGTGCAGGGGTTCCCTGCGATCATCCCCCTGCAAAACAGATACACCACTTTGGGTACTGTTGAGGGGGATGACTCATCCGGGGCGAGCAGCAGCAGCCAAGTTCATGGCACCATGGGAGGCTCTGCCGCACAGGAGGGCAGGAAAAAGTGTGGGAGAGCTATAGTGACAGGGGATTCGATTGTAAGCGGAATAAATAGGCGTTTCTGCGGCCCAAACCGAGACTCCAGGATGGTATGTTGCCTCCCTGGTGCAAGGGTCAAGGATTTCTCGGAGCGGGTGCAGGACATTCTGAAAAGGGAGGGTAAACAGGCAGTTGTTTTGTTGCATATAGGAACCAACGATATAGGTAAAAAATGGGATGAGGTCCTACGAGACGAATTGAGGGAGCTAGGAGCTGAATTAAAAAGTAGGACCTCAGAATTAGTGATCTCAGGATTGCTACCAATGCCACGTGCTAGTCAGAGTAGGAATCGCAGGATAGCTCAGATGAATACGTGGCTTGAGGAGTGGTGCAAGAGGGAGGGATTCAAATTCCTGGGACATTGGAACCAGTTCTGGGGGAGGTGGGACCAGTACAAACCAGACGGTCTGCACCTGGGCAGGACTGGAACCAATGACCTAGGGGGAGTGTTTGCTCGTGCTGTTGGGGAGGAGTTAAACTAACATGGCAGGCGGATTGGGAACCTATGCAGGGAGACAGAGGGAAATAACATGGAGGAAGAAGCAAAAGATAGAAAGGAGAATATTAAAAGAGGAGGGCAGAGAAACCTGGCAAAAAACAAAAAGGGCCACATTACAGAAAAATTCTAAAGCAGCAAAGTGTGTTAAAAAGACTGCGCAGACAGCAGTTAACGGATATGATGTAATTGGCATCACTGAGACAAGGCTCCAGGCTTGGAACTCAACATCCAGCGGTACTCAACATTTAGGAAGGATAGCCAGAGAGGAAAAGGAGGCGGGGTGGCATTGCTGGTTAAAGAGGAAATTAATGCAATAGTAATGAGGGACATTAGCCTGGATGATGTGGAATCGGTATGGGTGGAGCTGCAGAATTCCAAAGGGCAGAATTCCAAAGGTCTGTACACAATTTGTGGGAATTGTGTACAGACCACCAATCAGTAGTAGTGAGGTTGGGGACAGCATCAAGCAAGAAATAAGGGATGTGTGCAATAAAGGTACAGCAGTTATCATGGGCGACTTTAATCTACATATTGATTGGGCTAACCAAACTGGTAGCAATGCGATGGAGGATGATTTCCTGGAGTGTATTAGGAATGGTTTTCTAGACCAATATATCTAGGAACCAACTAGAGAGCTGGCCAACCTGGACTGGGTGATGTATAATGAGAAGGGAGTAATTAACGATCTTGTTGTCCGAGGCCCCTTAGGGAAGAGTGACCATAATATGGTAGAATTCTTTATTAAGATGGAGAGTGACACAGTTAATTCGGAAACTATGGTCTTGAACTTAAGGAAAGGTAACTTCGACGGTATGAGGCGTGAATTGGCTAGAGTAGACTGGCAAAGGATACTTAAAGGGTTGATGGTGGCTAAGCAATGGCAAACATTTAAAGATCACATGGAGGAAATTCAGCAATTGTACATCCCCGTCTGGAGTAAAAATAAAACGGGGAATGTCGCTCAACCATGGCTATCAAGGGAAATTAAGGATAGTGTTAAAGCCAAGGAAGAGGCATATAAATTGACCTGAAGATTAGGTGAAATTTAGAACTCAACAGAGGAGGACGAAGGGTTTAATTAAGAGGGGGAAAATAGATTACGAGTGGAAGCTTGCAGGGAACATAAAAACTGACTGCAAAAGCTTCTATAAGTATGTGAAGAGAAAAAGATTAGTGAAGACAAACGTAGGTCCCTTGCAGTCGGATTCAGGTGAATTTATAATGGGGAACAAAGAAATGGCAGACCAATTGAACAAATACTTCAGTTTTGACTTCACGAAGGAAGACACAAATAACCTTCCAAATGTACTGGGGGACAGTGGGTCATAGAAACATAGAAACATAGAAAATAGGTGCAGGAGTAGGCCATTCGGCCATTCGAGCCTGCACCACCATTCAATGAGTTCATGGCTGAACATGCAACTTCAGTACCCCATTCATGCTTTCTCACCATACCCCTTGATCCCCCTGGTAGTAAGGACTACACGTAACTCCTTTTTGAAAATATTTAGTGAATCGGCCTCAACAACTTTCTGTGGTAGAGAATTCCACAGGTTCACCACTCTCTGGGTGAAGAAGTTTCTCCGCATCTCGGTCCTAAATGGCTTACCCCTTATCCTGAGACTGTGACCCATGGTTCTAGATTCCCACAACATTGGGAACATTCTTCCTGCATCTAACCTGTCTAAACCCGTCAGAATTGTAACGTTTCTATCAGATGCGCTCTCATTCTTCTGAACTTGAGTGAATACAAGCCCAGTTGATCCAGTCTTTCTTGATATATCAGTCCCGCCATCCCGGGAATCAGTCTGGTGAACATTCGCTGCACTCGCTCAAGACCAAGAATGTCCTTCCTCAAGTTAGGTGACCAAAACTGTACACAATATTCCAGGTGTGGCCTCACCAAGGCCCTGTACAACTGTAGTAACACCTCCCTGCCCCTGCACTCAAATCCCCTCGCTATGAAGGCCAACATGCCATTTGCTTTCTTAATCGCCTGCTGTACCTGCATGCCAGCCTTCAATGACTGATGTACCATGACACCCAGGTCTCGTTGCACGTCCACTTTTCATAATCTGTCACCATTCAGATAATAGTCTGTCTCTCTGTGTTTACCACCAAAGTGGATAACCTCACATTTATCCACATTATACTTCATCTGCCATGCATTTGCCCACTCACCTAACCTATCCAAGTCACTCTGTAGCCTCATAGCATCCTCCTCGCAGCTCACACTGCCACCGAACTTAGTGTCATCCGCAAATTTAGGGATACTACATTTAATCCCCTCGTCTAAATCATTAATGCACAATGTAAACAGCTGGGGCCGCAGCACAGAACCTTGCAGAACCCACTAGTCACTGCCTGCCATTCTAAAAAGTACTCATTTACTCCTACTCTTTGATTCTTGTCTGACAACCAGTTCTCAATCCATGTCAGCACACTACCCCCAATCCCATGTGCTTTAACTTTGCACATTAATCTCTTGTGTGGAACCTTGTCGAAAGCCTTCTGAAAGTCCAAATACAACACATGAACTGGTTCTCCCTTGTCCACTCTACTGGAAATATCCTGAAAAAATTCCAGAAGATTTGTCAAGCATGATTTCTGTTTCACAAATCCATGCTGACTTGGACCTATCATGTCACCATTTTCCAGATGCACTGCTATGACATCCTTAATAATTGGTTCCATCATTTTACCCACTACCGATGACAGGCTGACCGGTCTATAATTCCCTTTTTTCTCTCACCCTTCTTTTTTTAAAAGTGGGGTTACATTGACTACCCTCCACTCGATAGGAACTGATCCAGAGTCTATGGAATATTGGAAAATGACTTGTCAATGCATCCGCTATTTCCAAGGCCACCTCCTTAAGTACTCTGGGATGTAGTCCATCAGGTCCTAGAGATTTATCGGCCTTCAATCCCATCAATTTCCCCAACACGATTTCCCGACTTATAAGGATTTCCCTCAGTTCCCCCTTCTTACAACACCCTCTGACCCCTTTTATATCCGAAAAGTTGCTTGTGT
The DNA here is from genome assembly GCF_044704955.1 of Pristiophorus japonicus. Classification (NCBI taxonomy): domain Eukaryota; kingdom Metazoa; phylum Chordata; class Chondrichthyes; family Pristiophoridae; genus Pristiophorus; species Pristiophorus japonicus. Next base: position 51,913,474 of record NC_091995.1, read on the forward strand.
CGTCCTTAATGAAAACCGAACCAAAGTACTTGTTCAGTTGGTCTGCCATTTCTTTGTTGCCCGTTATGACTTCTCCTGATTTTGACTGCAGGGGACCTACGTTTGTCTTTACTAACCTTTTTCTCTTTACATATCTATAGAAGCTTTTGCAGTCTGTCTTAATGTTCCCTGCAAGCTTCCTCTCGTACTCTATTTTCCCTGCCCTGATCAAACCCTTTGTCCTCCTCTGCTGAGTTCTAAATTTCTCCCAGTCCCCGGGTTCGCTGCTATTTCTGGCTAATTTGTATGCCACTTCCTTGCCTTTAATACTATCCCTGATTTCCCTTTATAGCCAAGGTTGAGCCACCTTCCCTCTTTTATTTTTACACCTGACAGAGATGTACAATTGTTGTAGTTCATCCATGCGGTCTCTAAATGTCTGCCATTGCCCTTCCACTGTCAACCCCTTAAGTATAATTCGCCAATCTATCCTAGCCAATTCACACCTCATACCTTCAAAGTTACCCATCTTTAAGTTCTGGACCATGGTCTCTGAATTAACTGTTTAATTCTCCATCCTAATGTTGAATTCCACCATATTATGGTCACTCTTCCCCAAGGGGCCTCGCACAACGAGATTGTTAATTAATCCTCTCTCATTACACAACACCCAGTCTAGGATGGTCTCCCCCCTAGTTGATTCCTCGACATATTGGTCTAGAAAACCATCCCTTATGCACTCCAGGAAATCCTCTTCCACCGTATTGCTTCCAGTTTGGTTAGCCCAATCTATATGCATATTAAAGTCACCCGTGATAACTGCTGTAGCTTTATTGCATGCACCCCTAATTTCCTGTTTAATGGGTCTAGTGAGAAGGAGGAACTGAATGATATCCTCATTAGGAGGGAAATTGTGTTAGAGAAATGATGGGATTGAAGGCTGATAAATCCCCGGGGCTTGATAGTCTGCATCCCAGAGTACTGAAGTAAGTGGCCCTAGAAATCATTTTCCAACAGTCTATCGGCTCTGGAGCAGTTCCTATGGATCGGAGTGTAGCTAATGTAACACCACTTTTTAAAAAAGGAGGGAGAGAGAAAATAGACCAGTTAGCCTGACATCAGTAGTGGGGAAAATGTTGGAATCAATAATTAGGGATGAAATAGCAGCTCAATTGGAAAGCAGTGACAGGATCGGACCAAGTCAGCATGGATTTATGAAAGGGAAATCATACTTGACGAATCTTCTGTAATTTTTTGAGCATGTAACTAGCAGAGTGGACAAGGAAGAACCAGTGGATGTGGTGTATTTGGACTTTCAAAAGGCTTTAGGAATGGTCCCGCACAAGAGATTAGTGTGCAAAATCAAAGCGCATGGTATTGGGAGTAATGTACTGACGTGGATAAAGAACTGCTTGACAGACAGGAAGCAGAAAATCGGGATAAACGGGTCCTTTTCAGAATGGCAGGCAGTGACTAGTGGAGTGCCGTAGGGCTCAGTGCTGGGATCTTCAGCTCTTTACAATATACATTAATGATTTGGATGAAGGAATTGAGTGTAATATCTCCAAGTTTGTGGATGATACTAAACTGAGTGGCGGTGTGAGCTGTGAGGAGGACGCTAAGAGGCTGCAGGATGACTTGGACAGGTTAGGTGAGTGGGAATATGCATGGCAGATGCAGTATAATGTGGATAACTGTGAGGTTATCCATTTTGGGGGCAAAAACTCTAAGGCAGAATATTATCTGAATGGTGGCAGATTAGGAAAAGGGGAGGTGCAGCGAGACCTGGTGGCATGGTTCATCAGTCACTGAAAGTGGGTATGCAGGTACACCAGGCGGTGAAGAAGGCAAATGGTATCTTGGCCTTCATAGCTTGGGGATTTGAGTATTGGAGCGGGGAGGTCTTACTGCAGTTGTACAGGGCCTTCGTGAGGCCTCACCTGGAATATTGTGTTCAGTTTTGGTCTCATAATTTCGGGAAGGACGTTCTTGCTATTGATGGAGTGCAGCGAAGGTTCACCAGACTGATTCCAGGGATGGCTGGACTGTCAGTTGATGAGAGACTGGATCAACTGGGCCTTTATTCAGTGTCGTTTAGAAGGATGAGAGGGGATCTCATAGAAACGTATAATATTCTGACGGGACTGGAAGAATGTTCCCGATGTTGGGGAAGTCGAGAACCAAGCGCATGGCCTTAGGATAAGGTGTAGGCCACTTAGGACTGAGATGAGGTGAAACTTCTTTACTCAGAGAGTTGTTAACCTGTGGAATTCCCTGCTGCAGAGAGTTGTTGATGCCAGTTCATTGGATATATTCAAGAGCGAGTTAGATAGGTCCTTACGGCTAAGGGAATCAAGGGGTATGGAGAGAAAGCAGGAATGGGGTACTGAGGGAATGATCAGCCATGATCTTATTGAATGGCGGTGCAGGCTCGAAGGGCCGAATGGTCTACTCCTGCACCTATTTTTTATGTTTCTATGTTATTATAAACAGATGCACCTACGACAGGTAGATTGCTGAAGACGAGGTCAAGTAGGTTTTTACCTTATGTTTGTACAGTCACCACATGCCGCAGCCCAGACCGGCAGGAAGTACCTTCAGGACTCGAACAGCTTGGTCAATAGTGCTGCTACTGAATCACTCTTATGATGGACATTGAAGTACCCCACCCAAAGTACATTCTGTGCACTTGCTAGCCTCAGTGCTTCTTCCAAGTGCTGTTCAACATTTATTCATTTGCTCATAGAGGGTGGGAGGTAATAATCAGCAGGAGCTTTCCTTGTCCATGCTTAACCTGATGCCTGAGACTTCATGGGTTCTGGAGTCAATGTTGACTATTGAAAGGGTCCCTCCCACCAGGCCATTTACTAGTGTGCTGCCCCTCTGTTGGGTCTGTCCTACCAGTTCGACAGGACATCACCAGGATATAGAGCTTAGTAGTCCATTTCGGAGGGCAGCTAAGTGTCAATTACATTGCTGTGGGTCTGGAGTCACATATAGGCCTTATCAGGTAAGGCCAGCAGATTTCCTTCCCGAAAGGACATTAGTATAGCAGATGGGTTTGTACGACAATAAGATAGTGTAATAGTCACCGTTAGTGACACAAGCTTTTATTCCAGATTTATTTAATTAACTGAATTTAAATTCCCCAGCTGCCGTGATGGGTTTTGACCTGATATCTCCCGATCATTAGTCCACACATCTTGATTACTATTCCACCAACATAGCTACGATGCTACCGTACTGTGAAAACCAGTAGAGTCTGCCGACTGACACTCCCAGGCATGCGCGCCACTAACCTTCCCTCCCTGGAGTTAAAATACAGCCTCCGAGAGATGTCATTTTCCACTTCTGCTTTGGCCCAACCATTACTTTCTCTATCATTTGTGTCCATCATTTCAGATCTGTAGTCAGAACAAAAGTCATGAAAAACCTCACACAGGATGTGTGTAGTGGAAGATCCTCAGGGAATAGCATATCGCTTGGATTCAATAAGGTGGAACGTTGGCAGAGTTCAGAGTTTATGAGGCATTGTATTTAATATGTATATATACTTGCTCTTTCCAATAAAAGATGCTTTAATTGTTCCCCAATCAGACAGATTAAAATCACTGATTGTCACCCTCCCCACAGGCGCATAGGAGGGACGCATGTGCCCGTGGTGTCCACTTAAGTTCCAGGTTTAGGACCCTGCGGGTCACAGGCCCCTAAACCCGGCACTTGTGATCTGTCAAAAATTCTGTTGACTGATTGCATGCTTGCAAAATTAAAGGACCTTCGCAGGCAGAGATTTGGGCTATTTGCCGAACACCTGCCCAGCGAATGTCCTTCAAAGTAGTATGACTGAAAAAAGCAGGTTTAAAGCCTGCTCTAATCAGTGTAAAATTTTTAAATACTGGGAAAGTTATTAAAAACATAATGTAAACATTGCAAATCCTGTTGAATAAGGTAAGTTTATTTTTAGACCCTTGAAAATAAGTAAAATTTTTCGTTAAAAAAAATGTTGTTTTAAATAATTAATTACATTCAATTTGCATTATTTTGACATGTGATTTTTTTTGTTATTTTGTGTTTATATGTTTTGGCAGGGGGATTACCATTCATACGTATGGTTGTTCCTTAGGATTACTGGGAATGTTCTGGTTCATAATGCGCAGTATCACTGTGGAACATCCTGGTCCATAATGCACAGTTTCACTGAGAATCTCTGGGTCCATAATGCGCAGTATCAATGGGAATCTCCTGGTCCATAATGCACAGTATCACTGGGAATAATCTGGTCCATAATGTGCAGGATTACTGGGAATGTTCTGGTCCATAATGAGCAGTATCACTGGGAATGTCCTGGTCCATAATGCACAGTATCACTGGAATGTCCTCATCCATAATGCACAGTATCACTGGGAATGCCCTGGTCCATAATGCACAGTATCACTTGGAATATCCTGGTCCATAATGCACAGTCTCACTGGGAATGTCCTGGTCCATAATGCACAGTATCACTGGGATTCTCCGAGCCCATAATGCACAGTATCATTGGGAATCTCCGAGTCCATAATGAGCAGTATCACTGGGAATGTCCTTGTCCATAATGCACAGTATCACTGGGAATGTCCTGGTTCGTAATGTGCAGGGTCACTGGGAATGTCATGGTCAATACTGCGCAGTATCACTGGGAATCTCCTGCTCCATAATTCACAGTATCACTGAGAATCTCTGGGTCCATAATGTGCAGTATCACTGGGAATATCCTGGTGCATAATGTGCAGTATCACTGGGAATATTCTGGTCCATAATGTCTAGTATCACTGGGAATATCCTCGTCCATAATGTACAGTATCACTGGGAATGTCCTTCTCCTAATGCACAGTATCACTGGGAATCTCCGGGTCCATTAATGTGCAGTATCACTGGGATGTCCTTTTCCATAATGCACAGTATAACTGTGAATATCAGGGTCCATAATGCACAGTATCACTGGCAATGTCCTGGTCTATAATGCACAGTATAACTGGGAATATCCGGGTCTATAATGCACAGTATCACTGGGAATCTCCGGGTCCATAATGTGCAGGATTACTGGGAATGTTCTGGTCCATAATGCACAGTATCACTGAGAATCTCTGGGTCCATAATGTGCAGTATCACTGGGAATATCCTGGTGCATAATGTGCAGTATCACTGGGAATATTCTGGTCCATAATGTGTAGTATCACTGGGAATATCCTCGTCCATAATGTACAGTATCACTGGGAATGTCCTTCTCCTAATGCACAGTATCACTGGGAATCTCCGGGTCCATTAATGTGCAGTATCACTGGGATGTCCTTTTCCATAATGCACAGTATAACTGTGAATATCAGGGTCCATAATGCACAGTATCACTGGCAATGTCCTGGTCTATAAAGCACAGTATAACTGGGAATATCCGGGTCTATAATGCACAGTATCACTGGGAATCTCCGGGTCCATAATGTGCAGGATTACTGGGAATGTTCTGGTCCATAATGCGCAGTATCACTGGGAACATCCTGGTCCATAATGCACAGTTTCACTGAGAATCTCGGGGTCCATAATGCGCAGTATCACTGGGAATCTCCTGGTCCATAATGCACAGTATCACTGGTAATGTCCTGGTCCATAATGTGTAGTATCACTGGGAATATCCTGGTCCATAATGTGCAGTATCACTGGGAATATTCTGGTCCATAATGTGCAGTATCACTGGGAATATCCTCGTCCATAATGTGTAGTATCACTGGGAATGTCCTGGTCCTAATGCACAGTATCACTGGGAATATCCGGGTCCATAATGCACAGTATCACTGGGAATACCCTGGTCTATAATACACAGTATCACTGGGAATCTCCGGGTCCATTAATGTGCAGTATGACTGGGAATGTCCTGGTCCATAATGCACAGTATAACTGGGAATATCCGGGTCCATAATGCACAGTATCACTGGGAATCACCGGGCCCATAATGTGCAGGATTACTGAGAATGTTCTGGTCCATAATGAGCAGTATCACTTGGAATGTCCTGGTCCATAATGCACAGTATCACTGGAATTTACTCATCCATAATGCACAGTATCACTGGAAATGCCCTAGTCCATAATGCACAGTATCACTTGGAATATCCTGGTACATAATGCACATTCTCACTGGGAATGTCCTGGTCCATAATGCACAGTATCACTAGGACTCTCCGAGCCCATAATGCACAGTATCATTGGGAATCTCCGAGTCCATTATGAGCAGTATCACTGGGAATGTCCTGGTCCATAATGCACAGTATCTCTGGGAATGTCCTGGTTCATAATGTGCAGGGTCACTGGGAATGTCATGATCCAGAATGCGCAGTATCACTGGGAATCTCCTGGTCCATAATGTACAGTATCACTGAGAATCTCTGGGTCCATCATGTGCAGTATCACTGGGAATTTCCTGCTCCATAATGTGTAATATCACTGGGAATATCCTGGTCCATAATGTGCAGTATCACTGGGAATATTCTGGTCCATAATGTGTAGTATCACTGGGAATATCCTCGTCCATAATGTACAGTATCACTGGGAATGTCCTGGTCCTAATGCACAGTATCACTGGGAATTTCCAGGTCCATTAATGTGCTGTCTCACTGGGAATGTCCTTTTCCATAATGCACAGTATAACTGGGAATGTCAGGGTCCATAATGCACAGTATCACTGGCAATACCCTGGTCTATAATGCACAGTATAACTGGGAATATCCGGGTCCATAATGCACAGTATCACTGGGAATCTCCGGGTCCATAATGTGCAGGTTTACTGGAAATGTTCTCGTCCATAATGAGCAGCATCAGTGGGAATGTCCTGGTCCATAATGCACAGTATCACTGGAATGTCCTCATCCATAATGCACAGTATCACTGGGAATGCCCTGGTCCATAATGCACAGTATCACTTGGAATATCCTGGTCCATAATGCACAGTCTCACTGGGAATGTCCTGGTCCATAATGCACAGTATCACTGGGATTCTCCGAGCCCATAATGCACAGTATCATTGGGAATCTCCGAGTCCTTAATGAGCAGTATCACTGGGAATGTCCTGGTCCATAATGCACAGTATCACTGGGAATGTCCTGGTTCGTAATGTGCAGGGTCACTGGGAATGTCATGGTCCATACTGCGCAGTATCACTGGGAATGTCCTTCTCCTAATGCACAGTTTCACTGGGAATCTCCGGGTCCATTAATATGCAGTATCACTGGGATGTCCTTTTCCATAATGCACAGTATAACTGTGAATATCAGGGTCCATAATGCACAGTATCACTGGCAATACCCTGGTCTATAATACACAGTGTCACTGGGATTCTCCGGGTCCATTAAAGTGCAGTATGACTGGGAATGTCCTGGTCTATAATGCACAGTATAACTGGGAATATCCGGGTCTATAATGCACAGTATCACTGGGAATCTCCGGGTCCATAATGTGCAGGATTACTGGGAATGTTCTGGTCCATAATGCGCAGTATCACTGTGGAACATCCTGGTCCATAATGCACAGTTTCACTGAGAATCTCTGGGTCCATAATGCGCAGTATCACTGGGAATCTCCTGGTCCATAATGCACAGTATCACTGGGAATATTCTGGTCCATAATGTGCAGTATCACTGGGAATATCCTCGTCCATAATGTGCAGTGTCACTGGGAATGTCCCGGTCCATAATGTGTAGTATCACTGGGAATATCCTTGTCCATAATGTACAGTATCACTGGGAATGTCCTGGTCCTAATGCACAGTATCACTGGGAATTTCCGGGTCCATTAATGTGTTGTATCACTGGGAATGTCCTTTTCCATAATGCACAGTATAACTGGGAATATCAGGGTCCATAATGCACAGTATCACTGGCAATATCCTGGTCTATAATACACAGTATAACTGGGATTCTCCGGGTCCATTAATGTGCAATATAACTGGGAATGTCCTGGTCCATAATGCACAGTTTAACTGGGAATATCCGGGTCCTTAATGCACAGTATCACTGGGAATCTCCGGGTCCATAATGTGCAGGATTACTGGGAATGTTCTGGTCCATAATGAGCAGTATCACTGGGAATATCCTGATCAATATTGCACTGTATCACTGGGAATCTCCTGGTCCAGAATGCACAGTATCACTGGGAATGTGCTGGTCCATAATAAACAGTATCACTGGGATCTCCGGGTCAATAATGTGCAGGATCACTGGGATTGTCCTGGTCTGTAATGCACAGTATCACTGCGAATGTCCTGGTCCATAAGAAACAGTAGCACTGGGATCTCCGGGTCCATAATGTGCAGGATCACTGGGATTGTCCTGGTCCATAATGCACAGTATCACTTAGAATGTCCTGGTCCATAATGCACAATATCACTGGGAATGTCCTGGTCCATAGTGTGGAGTATCACTGGTAATGTCCTGGTCCATAATGCACAGTATCATTGGGAATGCCCTGGTCCATAATGCACAGTATCACTGGGAATGTCCTGGTCCATAATGCACAGTATCACTGGGAGTCTCCGAGTCCATAATGCACAGCATCATTGGGAATATCCTGGTCCATAATGCACAGTATCACTGGGAATGTCCTGGTGCATAATACACAGTATCACTGGGAATCTCCGAGTCCATAATGTGCAGTATCAGTAGGAATGTCCTGGGCCAAAATGCACAGAATCACTGGGAATGTCCTGGTGCATAATACACAGTATCACTGGGAATCTCGAGTCCATAATGTGCAGCATCACTGGAAATCTCCGAGTCCATAATGTATCGTATCACTGGGAATCTCCGAGTCCATAATGTGCAGTATCACTGCGAATGTCCTGGTCCATAATGCACAATATCACTGGGAATGTCATGGTCCATAATGTGCAGTATCACTGAGAATGTCGCAGTACATAATGCACAGCATCACTGCAAATCTCCGGGTCCATAATGTGCTGTTTCACTGTGATCCTCCGGGTCCATAGTGTGCAGTATCACTGGGAATCTCCTGGTCCACAATGCACAGTATCACTGGCATCTACCGACTATAATGCACAGTATCACTGGGACTCTCCTGGTCCATAATGTGCAGTATCACTGGGAATGTCCTGGTGCATAATGTGCAGGATCACTGGGAATGTCCTGGTCCATAACGCAGAGTATCACTGGGAATGTCCAGTACCATAATGCATAGTATCACTGGGAATGTCCTGGTCCATAATGTGCAGGATCACTGGAAATCTCCGGGACCATAATGTGCAGTATCACTGGGAATGTCCAGGTCCATAATGTGCAGTATCACTGGGAATCTCCTGGTCCATAATGCATAGTATCACTGGGAATCTCCCGTCTATAATGCACAGTATCACTGGGAATCTCCTGGTCCATAATGTGCAGTATCACTGGGAATGTCCTGGTCCATAATGTGCAGGATCACTGGGAATGTCCTGGTTCATAACGCAGAGTATCACTGGGAATGTCCAGTTACATAATGCATAGTATCACTGGGAATGTCCTGGTCCATAATGTGCAGGATCACTGGGAATCTCCGGGACCATAATGTGCAGTATCACTGGGAATGTCCAGGTCCATAATGTGCAGGATCACTGGGAATATCCTGGCCCATAAGGTGCAATATCACTGGGAATATCCGGATCCATAATGCACAGTAGCTCTGGGAATTTCCTGATGCATAATTTGCAGTATCACTGGGAATATCCTGGGCCATAATGTGCAGTATCACTGTGAGTATCCTGATCCATAATGCACAGTATCACTGGGAATGCCCTGGTCCTTAATGCACATTATCACTGGGAATTTCAGAATCCATAATGTGCAGTATTACTGGGAATGTCATGGTCCATAATGCACAGTATCACTGGGAATCTCCAAGTCCATCATGTGCAGTATCACTGGGAATGTCCTGTTCCATCATGTACAGTATCACTGGGAATATCCTGGTCCATAATGCACAGTATCTCTGGGAATATCCTGGTCCATAATGTGCAGTATCACTGGGAATATCCTGGTGCATAATGTGCAATATCACTGGGAGTATCCTGATCCATAATGCACAGTATCACTGGGAATGTCCTGGTCCATAATGTGCAGTATTACTCGGAATCTCCAAGTGCATAATGTGCAGTATCAATGGGAATCTCCGAGTCCATAATGTGCAGTATCACTGGGAATGTCCTGGTCGGTCCATAATGTGCAGTATCACTGGGAAACTGTGAATCCATAATGTGCAGTATAAATGGAATATCCTGGTCCATAATGTGTAGTATCACTGGGAATGTCCTGATCCATAATTCACAGAATCACTGGGATTATTCTGGACCATAATGTGCAGAATCACTGGGAATATCCTGATCAATATTGCACAGTATCACTGGGAATGTCCTGGTCCATAATGCACAGTATCACTGGGAATGTCCTGGTCCATAATAAACAGTATCACTGGGATCTCGGGGTCCATAATGTGCAGGATCACTGGGATTGTCCTGGTCTGTAATGCACAGTATCACTGCGAATGTCTTGGTCCATAATAAACAGTATCACTGGGATCTCCGGGTCCATAATGTGCAGGATCACTGGGATTGTCCTGGTCCATAATGCACAGTATCACTGGGAATGCCCTGGTCCATAATGCACAGTAGCACTGGGAATGTCCTGGTCCATAATGCACAGTATCACTGGGAGTCTCCGAGTCCATAATGCACAGCATTACTGGGAATATCCTGGTCCATAATGCACAGTATCACTGGTAATGTCTTGGTCCATAATGTGCAGTATCATTCGGAATGTCCTGGTCCATAATGTGCAGCATCACTGGGAATATCCTGGTTCATAATGCAGAGTATCACTGGGAATCTCCAGGTCCATAATGTGCAGCATCACTGGGAATATCCTGGTCAATAACGCAAAGTATCACTGGGAATCTCCGAGTCCATAATGTGCAGTATCAGTAGGAATGTCCTGGACCAAAATGCACAGAATCACTGGGAATGTCCTGGTGCATAATACACAGTATCACTGGGAATCTCCGAGTCCATAATGTGCAGCATCACTGGGAATCTCCGAGTCCATAATGTGCCATATCACTGGGAATCTCCGAGTCCATAATGTGCAGTATCACTGGGAATGTCCTGGTCCATAATGCACAGTATTACTGGGAATGTCATGGACCATAATGTGCAGTATCACTGAGAATGTCGCAGTACATAATGCACAGCATCACTGCGAATCTCCGGGTCCATAATGTGCTGTTTCACTGGGATCCTCCCGCTCCATAGTGTGCAGTATCACTGGGAATCTCCTGGTCCACAATGCACAGTATCACTGGCATCTCCCGTCTATAATGCACAGTATCATTGGGAATGTCCCGGTCCATAACGCACAGTATCACTGGGAATCTCCGAGTCCATAATGCAAAGTATCACTGGGAATGTCCGGGTCCATAATGCATAGTATCACTGGGAATGTCCTGATCCATAATGTGCAGCATCACTGGGAATGTCCTGGTCCATAATGCATAATATAACTGGGAATGTCCTGGTCCATAATGTGCAGGATCACTGGGAATGTCCTGGTCCATAATTTGTAGTATCACTAGGAATGTCCTGGTCCATAATGCACAGTACCACTGCGAATCTCCTGGTCTATAATGTGCAGAAGCACTGGGAATTTCCTGGTCCATAATGTGCAGTATCACTGGGGATCTCTTCGTCTATAATGCACAGTTGCACTGGGAAACTCCGGGTCCATAATGTGCAGTATCACTGGGAATGTCTTGGTCCATAGTTAGCAGTTTCACTGGGAATCTGCTGGTCCATAATGCACAGTATCACTGGGAATCTTCCGTCTATAATGCACAGTATCACTGGGAATCTCCTCTTCCATAATGTGCAGTGTCACTGGGAATGTCCTGGTCCATAGTGTGCAGTTTCACTGGGAATCTGCTGGTCCATAATGCACAGTATCACTGGGAATCTCCCGTCTATAATGCACAGTATCACTGGGAATCTCCTCTTCCATAATGTGCAGTGTCACTGGGAATGTCCTGGTCCATAGTGTGCAGTTTCACTGGGAATCTGCTGGTCCATAATGCACAGTATCACTGGGAATCTCGCGTCTATAATGCACAGTATCACTGGGAATGTCCGGGTCCATAATGCATAGTATCACTGGGAATGCCCTGGTCCATAATGTGCAGCATCACTGGGAATGTCCTGGTCCATAGTGTGCAGTTTCACTGGGAATCTGCTGGTCCATAATGCACAGTATCACTGGGAATCTCCCGTCTATAATGCACAGTATCACTGGAATGTCCTGGTCCATAACGTACAGTATCACTGAGAATCTCTGAGTCCATAATGCACAGTATCACTGGGAATGTCCGGGTCCATAATGCATAGTATCACTGGGAATGCCCTGGTCCATAATGTGCAGCATCACTGGAAATGTCCTGGTCCATAATGTGCAGCATCACTGGGAATATCCTGGTCCATAATGTGCAGTATCATTGGGAATCTCCTAGTCCATAATGTGCAGGATCACTGGGAATGTCCTGGTCCATAATGTGCAGGATTACTGGGTTGTCCTCGTCCATAATGCACAGTATTACTGGGAATGTCCTGGTCCATAATGCACAGTATCACTGGCAATTTCCGAGTCCATAATGCACAGTATTATTGGGAATCTCCGGGTCCATTATGTGCAGTATCACTGGGAATGTCCTGTTCCATAATGTGCAGGATCACTGGGATTGTCCTGGTCCATAATGCAAAGTATTACTGGGAATCTCCGAGTCCATAATGCATAGTATCACTGGGAATGCCCTGGTCCATAATGTGCAGCATCACTGGGAATGTCCTGGTCCATACTGTGCAGCATCACTGGGAATATCCTGGTCCATAATGTGCAGTATCACTGGGAATCTCCCAGTCCATAATGCAGAGTATCATTGGCAATCTCCGAGTCCATAATGTGCAGGATAACTGGAAATGTCCTGGTCCATAATGTGCAGGATTACTGGGTTGTCCTCGTCCATAATGCACAGTATTACTGGGAATGTCCTGGTCAATAATGCACAGTATCACTGGCAATTTCCGAGTCCATAATGCACAGTATTATTGGGAATCTCCGGGTCCATTATGTGCAGTATCACTGGGAATATCCTGTTCCATAATGTGCAGGATCACTGGGATTGTCCTGGTCCATAATGCAAAGTATTACTGGGAATCTCCGAGTCCATAATGCACAGTATCACTGGAAATCTCCGAGTCCATAATGTACAGTATCAGGGAATTTCCTCGTCCATAATGTGCAGTATCACTGGGAATGTCCTGGTCCATAATGTGCAGCAGGACTGGGAATATCATGGTCCATAATGCAGAGTATCACTGGGAATCTCCAAGTCCATAATTTGCAGCATCACTGGGAATATCCTGGTCCATAACGCACAGTATCACTGGAATCTCCGGGTCCATAAAGTGCAGTATCACTGGGAATGTCCTGCTCCATAATGTGCAATATCACTGGGGATGTCCTGGTCCATAATGTTCAGTATCACTGGGAATGTCCTGGTTCATAATGTGCAGTATCACTGGGAACGTCCTGGTCAAAATGCACAGTATCACTGGGAATCTCCGAGTCCATAATGCACAGTATCACTGGGAATGTCCTGGTTCTTAATGTGCAGTATCATTGGGAATGTCTTGGTCCATAATGTGCAGTATCACTCGGAATCTCCGGGTCCATAATGCACAGAATCACTGGGATTGTCCTGGTCCATAATGCACAGTATCACTGGGTATGTCATGGTCCATAATGTGCAGTATCACTGGGAATGTCCTGCTCCATAATGTGCAGGATCACTGGGAATGTCCTGGTTCATAATGCAGAGTATCGCTGGGAATGTCCAGTTAAATAATGCATAGTATCACTGGGAATGTCCTGGTCCATAATGTGCAGGATCACTGGGAATTTCCGGGACCATAATGTGCAGTATCACTGGGAATGTCCAGGTCCATAATGTGCAGGATCACTGGGAATATCCTGGCCCATAAGGTGCAATATCACTGGGAATATCCGGATCCATAATGCACAGTAGCTCTGGGAATTTCCTGGTGCATAATTTGCAGTATCACTGGGAATATCCTGGTCCATAATGTGCAGTATCACTGTGAGTATCCTGATCCATAATGCACAGTATCACTGGGAATGCCCTGGTCCTTAATGCACATTATCACTGGGAATTTCAGAATCCATAATGTGCAGTATTACTGGGAATGTCATGGTCCATAATGCACAGTATCACTGGGAATCTCCAAGTCCATCATGTGCAGTATCACTGGGAATGTCCTGTTCCATCATGTACAGTATCACTGGGAATATCCTGGTCCATAATGCACAGTATCTCTGGGAATATCCTGGTCCATAATGTGCAGTATCACTGGGAATATCCTGGTGCATAATGTTCAATATCACTGGGAGTATCCTGATCCATAATGCACAGTATCACTGGGAATGTCCTGGTCCATAATGTGCAGTATTACTCGGAATCTCCGAGTGCATAATGTGCAGTATCAATGGGAATCTCCGAGTCCATAATGTGCAGTATCACTGGGAATGTCCTGGTCGGTCCATAATGTGCAGTATCACTGGGAAACTGTGAATCCATAATGTGCAGTATAAATGGAATATCCTGGTCCATAATGTGTAGTATCACTGGGAATGTCCTGATCCATAATTCACAGAATCACTGGGATTATTCTGGACCATAATGTGCAGAATCACTGGGAATATCCTGATCAATATTGCACAGTATCACTGGGAATGTCCTGGTCCATAATGCACAGTATCACTGGGAATGTCCTGGTCCATAATAAACAGTATCACTGGGATCTCCGGGTCCATAATGTGCAGGATCACTGGGATTGTCCTGGTCTATAATGCACAGTATTACTGCGAATGTCCTGGTCCATAATAAACAGTATCACTGGGATCTCCGGGTCCATAATGTGCAGGATCACTGGGATTGTCCTGGTCCATAATGCACAGTATCACTGGGAATGTCCTGGTCCATAATGCACAGTATCACTGGGAATGTCCTGGTCCATAGTGTGCAGTATCACTGGGAATGTCCTGGTCCATAATGCACAGTATCACTGGGAATGCCCTGGTCCATAATGCACAGTAGCACTGGGAATGTCCTGGTCCATAATGCACAGTATCACTGGGAGTCTCCGAGTCCATAATGCACAGCATTACTGGGAATATCCTGGTCCATAATGCACAGTATCACTGGTAATGACTTGGTCCATAATGTGCAGTATCATTTGGAATGTCCTGGTCCATAATGTGCAGCATCACTGGGAATATACTGGTCCATAATGCAGAGTATCGCTGGGAATCTCCGGGTCCATAATGTGCAGCATCACTGGGAATATCCTGGTCAATAACGCAAAGTATCACTGGGAAACTCCGAGTCCATAATGCGCAGTATCAGTAGGAATGTCCTGGGCCAAAATGCACAGAATCACTGGGAATGTCCTGGTGAATAATACACAGTATCACTGGGAATCTCCGAGTCCATTATGTGCAGCATCACTGGGAATCTCCGAGTCCATAATGTGCCGTATCACTGGGAATCTCCGAGTCCATAATGTGCAGTATCACTGGGAATGTCCTGGTCCATAATGCACAGTATCACTGGGAATGTCATGGACCATAATGTGCAGTATCACTGAGAATGTCGCAGTACATAATGCACAGCATCACTGCGAATCTCCGGGTCCATAACGTGCTGTTTCACTGGGATCCTCCCGCTCCATAGTGTGCAGTATCACTGGGAATCTCCTGGTCCACAATGCAAAGTATCACTGGCATCTCCCGTCTATAATGCACAGTATCATTGGGAATGTCCCGGTCCATAACGCACAGTATCACTGGGAATCTCCGAGTCCATAATGCACAGTATCACTGGGAATGTCCGGGTCCATAATGCATAGTATCACTGGGAATGTCCTGATCCATAATGTGCAGCATCACTGGGAATGTCCTGGTCCATAATGCATAATATCACTGGGAATGTCCTGGTCCATAATGTGCAGGATCACTGGGAATGTCCTGGTCCATAATTTGTAGTATCACTAGGAATGTCCTGGTCCATAATGCACAGTACCACTGCGAATCTCCTGGTCTATAATGTGCAGAAGCACTGGGAATTTCCTGGGCCATAATGTGCAGTATCACTGGGAATCTCTTCGTCTATAATGCACAGTTGCACTGGGAAACTCCGGGTCCATAATGTGCAGTATCACTGGGAATGTCTTGGTCCATAGTTAGCAGTTTCACTGGGAAACTGCTGGTCCATAATGCACAGTATTACTGGGAATCTCCCGTCTATAATGCACAGTATCACTGGGAATCTCCTCTTCCATAATGTGCAGTGTCACTGGGAATGTCCTGGTCCATAGTGTGCAGTTTCACTGGGAATCTGCTGGTCCATAATGCACAGTATCACTGGGAATCTCGCGTCTATAATGCACAGTATCACTGGGAATGTCCGGGTCCATAATGCATAGTATCACTGGGAATGCCCTGGTCCATAATGTGCAGCATCACTGGGAATGTCCTGGTCCATAATGTGCAGCATCACTGGGAATATCCTGGTCCATAATGTGCAGTATCACTGGAAATCTCCCAGTCCATACTGCACAGTATCATTTGGAATCTCCGAGTCCATAATGTGCAGGATCACTGGGAATGTCCTGGTCCATAATGTGCAGGATTACTGGGTTGTCCTCGTCCATAATGCACAGTATTACTGGGAATGTCCTGGTCCATAATGCACAGTATCACTGGCAATTTCCGAGTCCATAATGCACAGTATCTCTGGGAATCTCCTGGTCCATTATGTGCACTATCACTGGGAATGTCCTGTTCTATAATGTGCAGGATCACTGGGATTGTCCAGGTCCATAATGCAAAGTATTACTGGGAATCTCCAAGTCCATAATGTGCAAGATCACAGGGAATCTCCGGGTCCATAATGTGCAGTATCACTGGGAATCTCCGGGTCCATAATGCACAGAATCACTGGAAATCTCCGAGTCTATAATGTGCAGCATCACTGGGAATATCCTGGTCCATAACGCACAGTATCACTGGGAATCTCCGGGTCCATTAAGTGCAGTATCACTGTGAATGTCCTGCTCCATAATGTGCAGTATCACTGGGGATGTCCTGGTCCATAATGTTCAGTATCACTGGGAATGTCCTGGTCCATAATGTGCAGTATCACTGGGAAAATCCTGGTCAAAATGCACAGTATCACTGGGAATCTCCGAGTCCATAATGCACAGTATCACTGCGAATCTCCTGGTCCATAATGTGCAGAAGCACTGGGAATTTCCTGGTCCATAATGTGCAGTATCACTGGGAATCTCTTCGTCTATAATGCACAGTTGCACTGGAAATCTCCGAGTCTATAATGTGCAGCATCACTGGGAATATCCTGGTCCATAACGCACAGTATCACTGGGAATCTCCGGGTCCATTAAGTGCAGTATCACTGTGAATGTCCTGCTCCATAATGTGCAGTATCACTGGGGATGTCCTGGTCCATAATGTTCAGTATCACTGGGAATGTCCTGGTCCATAATGTGCAGTATCACTGGGAAAATCCTGGTCAAAATGCACAGTATCACTGGGAATCTCCGAGTCCATAATGCACAGTATCACTGCGAATCTCCTGGTCCATAATGTGCAGAAGCACTGGGAATTTCCTGGTCCATAATGTGCAGTATCACTGGGAATCTCTTCGTCTATAATGCACAGTTGCACTGGAAATCTCCGAGTCTATAATGTGCAGCATCACTGGGAATATCCTGGTCCATAACGCACAGTATCACTGGGAATCTCCGGGTCCATTAAGTGCAGTATCACTGTGAATGTCCTGCTCCATAATGTGCAGTATCACTGGGGATGTCCTGGTCCATAATGTTCAGTATCACTGGGAATGTCCTGGTCCATAATGTGCAGTATCACTGGGAAAATCCTGGTTAAAATGCACAGTATCACTGGGAATCTCCGAGTCCATAATGCACAGTATCACTACGAATCTCCTGGTCTATAATGTGCAGAAGCACTGAGAATTTCCTGGGCCATAATGTGCAGTATCACTGGGAATCTCTTCGTCTATAATGCACAGTTGCACTGGGAAACTCCGGGTCCATAATGTGCAGTATCACTGGGAATGTCTTGGTCCATAGTTAGCAGTTTCACTGGGAATCTGCTGGTCCATAATGCACAGTATTACTGGGAATCTCCCGTCTATAATGCACAGTATCACTGGGAATCTCCTCTTCCATAATGTGCAGTGTCACTGGGAATGTCCTGGTCCATAGTGTGCAGTTTCACTGGGAATCTGCTGGTCCATAATGCACAGTATCACTGAGAATCTCCCGTCTATAATGCACAGTATCACCGGGAATGTCCGGGTCCATAATGCATAGTATCACTGGGAATGCCCTGGTCCATAATGTGCAGCATCACTGGGAATGTCCTGGTCCATAATGTGCAGCATCACTGGGAATATCCTGGTCCATAATGTGCAGTATCACTGGGAATCTCCCAGTCCATAATGCAGAGCATCATTGGGAATCTCCGAGTCCATAATGTGCAGGATCACTGGGAATGTCCTGGTCCATAATGTGCAGGATTACTGGGTTGTCCTCGTCCATAATGCACAGTATTACTGGGAATGTCCTGGTCCATAATGCACAGTATCACTGGCAATTTCCGAGTCCATAATGCACAGTATCTCTGGGAATCTCCTGGTCCATTATGTGCATTATCACTGGGAATGTCCTGTTCTATAATGTGCAGGATCACTGGGATTGTCCAGGTCCATAATGCAAAGTATTACTGGGAATCTCCAAGTCCATAATGTGCAAGATCACAGGGAATCTCCGGGTCCATAATGTGCAGTATGACTGGGAATGCCCTGGTCCATAATGCACAGTATCACTTGCAATATCCTGGTCCATAATGCACAGTCTCACTGGGAATGTCCTGGTCCATAATGCACAGTATCACTGGGACTCTCCGAGCCCATAATGCACAGTATCATTGGGAATCTCCGAGTCCATAATGATCAGTATCACTGGGAATGTCCTGGTCCATAATGCACAGTATCTCTGGGAATGTCCTGGTTCGTAATGTGCAGGGTCACTGGGAATGTCATGATCCAGAATGCGCAGTATCACTGGGAATCTCCTGGTCCATAATGCAGAGTATCACTGAGAATGTCTGGGTCCATAATGTGCAGTATCACTGGGAATGTCCTGGTCCATAATGTGTAATATCACTGGGAATATCCTGGTCCATACTGTGCAGTATCACTGGGAATATTCTGGTCCATAATGTGTAGTATCACTGGCAATATCCTCGTCCATAATGTACAGTATCACTGGGAATGTCCTTTTCCATAATGCACAGTATAACTGGGAATATCAGGGTCCATAATGCACAGTATCACTGGCAATACCCTGGTCTATAATACACAGTATCATTGGGATTCTCCGGGTCCATTAATGTGCAATATGACTGGGAATGTCCTGGTCCATAATGCACAGTATAACTGGGAATATCCGGGTCCATAATGCACAGTATCACTGGGAATCTCCGGGTCCATAATGTGCAGGATTACTGGGAATGTTCTAGTCCATAATGAGCAGTATCACTGGGAATGTCCTGGTCCATAATGCACAGTATCACTGGAATGTCCTCATCCATAATGCACAGTATCACTGGGAATGCCCTGGTCCAAAATGCACAGTATCACTTGGAATATCTTGGTCCATAATGCACAGTCTCACTGGGAATGTCCTTGTCCATAATGCACAGTATCACTGGGATTCTCCGAGCCCATAATGCACAGTATCATTGGGAATCTCCGAGTCCATAATGAGCAGTATCACTGGGAATGTCCTGGTCCATAATGCACAGTATCACTGGGAATGTCCTGGTTCGTAATGTGCAGGGTCACTGGGAATGACATGTTCCATACTGCGCAGTATCACTGGGAATCTCCTGGTCCATAATGCACAGTATCACTGAGAATCTCTGGGTCCATAATGTGCAGTATCACTGGGAATGTCCTGGTCCATAATGTGCAGTATCACTGGGAATATCCTGGTCCACAATGTACAGTATCACTGGGAATGTCCTGGTCCTAATGCACAGTATCACTGGGAATCTCCGGTTCCATTAATGTGCAGTATCACTGGGAATGTCCTTTTCCATAAAGCACAGTATAACTGGGAATATCCGGGTCCATAATTAACAGTATCACTGGCAATACCCAGGTGTATAATACACAGTACCACTGGGAATCTCCGGGTCCATTAATGTGCAGTATGACTGGGAATGTCCTGGTCCATAATGCGCAGTATAACTGGGAATATCCGGGTCCATAATGCACAGTATCACTGGGAATCTCCGGGTCCATAATGTGCAGCATTACTGGGAATGTTCTTGTCCATAATGAGCAGTATCACTGGGAATGTCCTGGTCCATAATGCACAGTATCACTGGAATGTCCTCATCCATAATGCACAGTATCACTGGGAATGCCCTGGTCCAAAATGCACAGTATCACTTGGAATATCTTGGTCCATAATGCACAGTCTCACTGGGAATGTCCTTGTCCATAATGCACAGTATCACTGGGATTCTCCGAGCCCATAATGCACAGTATCATTGGGAATCTCCGAGTCCATAATGAGCAGTATCACTGGGAATGTCCTGGTCCATAATGCACAGTATCACTGGGAATGTCCTGGTTCGTAATGTGCAGGGTCACTGGGAATGACATGGTCCATACTGCGCAGTATCACTGGGAATGTCCTGGTCCATAATGCACAGTATCACTGAGAATCTCTGGGTCCATAATGTGCAGTATCACTGGGAATGTCCTGGTCCATAATGTGCAGTATCACTGGGAATATCCTGGTCCATAATGCACAGTTTCACTGAGAATCTCTGGGTCCATAATGCGCAGTATCACTGGGAATCTCCTGGTCCATAATGCACAGTATCACTGGGAATGTCCTGGTCCATAATGTGTAGTATCACTGGGAATATCCTGGTCCATAATGTGCAGTATCACTGGGAATATTCTGGACCATAATGTGCAGTATCACTGGGAATATCCTCGTCCATAATGTGCAGTTTTCAGTGGGAATGTCCTGGTCCATAATGTGTAGTATCACTGGGAATATCCTCGTCCATAATGTACAGTATCACTGGGAATGTTCTGTTCCTAATGCACAGTATCACTGGGCATTTCCGGGTCCATTAATGTGCTGTATCACTGGGAATGTCCTTTTCCATAATGCACAGTGTAACTGGGAATATCAGGGTCCATAATTCATAGTATCACTGGCAATACCCTGGTCTATAATACACAGTATCACTGGGATTCTTCGGGTCCATTAATGTGCAATATGACTGGGAATGTCCTGGTCCATAATGCACAGTATAACTGGGAATATCCGGGTCCCTAATGCACAGTATCACTGGGAATCTCCGGGTCCATAATGTGCAGGATTACTGGGAATGTTCTGGTTCATAATGAGCAGTATCACTGGGAATGTCCTGGTCCATAATGCACAGTATCACTGGAATGTCCTCATACATAATGCACAGTATCACTGGGAATGCCCTGGTCCATAATGCACAGTATCACTTGGAATATCCTGGTCCATAATGCACAGTCTCACTGGGAATGTCCTGGTCCATAATGCACAGTATCACTGGGATTCTCCGAGCCCATAATGCACAGTATCATTGGGAATCTCCGAGTCCATAATGAGCAGTATCACTGGGAATGTCCTTGTCCATAATGCACAGTATCACTGGGAATGTCCTGGTTCGTAATGTGCAGGGTCACTGGGAATGTCATGGTCAATACTGCGCAGTATCACTGGGAATCTCCTGCTCCATAATTCACAGTATCACTGAGAATCTCTGGGTCCATAATGTGCAGTATCACTGGGAATATCCTGGTGCATAATGTGCAGTATCACTGGGAATATTCTGGTCCATAATGTCTAGTATCACTGGGAATATCCTCGTCCATAATGTACAGTATCACTGGGAATGTCCTTCTCCTAATGCACAGTATCACTGGGAATCTCCGGGTCCATTAATGTGCAGTATCACTGGGATGTCCTTTTCCATAATGCACAGTATAACTGTGAATATCAGGGTCCATAATGCACAGTATCACTGGCAATGTCCTGGTCTATAATGCACAGTATAACTGGGAATATCCGGGTCTATAATGCACAGTATCACTGGGAATCTCCGGGTCCATAATGTGCAGGATTACTGGGAATGTTCTGGTCCATAATGCACAGTATCACTGAGAATCTCTGGGTCCATAATGTGCAGTGTCACTGGGAATATCCTGGTGCATAATGTGCAGTATCACTGGGAATATTCTGGTCCATAATGTGTAGTATCACTGGGAATATCCTCGTCCATAATGTACAGTATCACTGGGAATGTCCTTCTCCTAATGCACAGTATCACTGGGAATCTCCGGGTCCATTAATGTGCAGTATCACTGGGAATCTCTGGGTCCATAATGTGCAGTATCACTGGGAATGTCCTGGTCCATAATGTGCAGTATCACTGGGAATATCCTGGTCCATAATGCACAGTTTCACTGAGAATCTCTGGGTCCATAATGCGCAGTATCACTGGGAATCTCCTGGTCCATAATGCACAGTATCACTGGGAATGTCCTGGTCCATAATGTGTAGTATCACTGGGAATATCCTGGTCCATAATGTGCAGTATCACTGGGAATATTCTGGACCATAATGTGCAGTATCACTGGGAATATCCTCGTCCATAATGTGCAGTTTTCAGTGGGAATGTCCTGGTCCATAATGTGTAGTATCACTGGGAATATCCTCGTCCATAATGTACAGTATCACTGGGAATGTTCTGTTCCTAATGCACAGTATCACTGGGCATTTCCGGGTCCATTAATGTGCTGTATCACTGGGAATGTCCTTTTCCATAATGCACAGTGTAACTGGGAATATCAGGGTCCATAATTCATAGTATCACTGGCAATACCCTGGTCTATAATACACAGTATCACTGGGATTCTTCGGGTCCATTAATGTGCAATATGACTGGGAATGTCCTGGTCCATAATGCACAGTATAACTGGGAATATCCGGGTCCCTAATGCACAGTATCACTGGGAATCTCCGGGTCCATAATGTGCAGGATTACTGGGAATGTTCTGGTTCATAATGAGCAGTATCACTGGGAATGTCCTGGTCCATAATGCACAGTATCACTGGAATGTCCTCATACATAATGCACAGTATCACTGGGAATGCCCTGGTCCATAATGCACAGTATCACTTGGAATATCCTGGTCCATAATGCACAGTCTCACTGGGAATGTCCTGGTCCATAATGCAGAGTATCACTGGGATTCTCCGAGCCCATAATGCACAGTATCATTGGGAATCTCCGAGTCCATAATGAGCAGTATCACTGGGAATGTCATGGTCCATAATGCACAGTATCACTGGGAATGTACTGGTTCGTAATGTGCAGGGTCACTGGGAATGTCATGGTCCATACTGCGCAGTATCACTGGAAATCTCCTAGTCCATAATGCACAGTATCACTGAGAATCTCTGGGTCCATAATGTGCAGTATCACTGGGAATCTCCTGGTCCATAATGTGCAGTATCACTGGGAATATCCTGGTGCATAATGTGCAGTATCACTGGGAATATTCTGGTCCATAATGTCTAGTATCACTGGGAATATCCTCGTCCATAATGTACAGTATCACTGGGAATGTCCTGGTCCATAATGTGCAGGATTACTGGGAATGTCCTGGTCCATAATGCACAGTATCACTGGGAATCTCCGAGTCCATAATGTGCAGCATCACTGGGAATATCCTGGTGCATAACGCACAGCATCACTGGGAATATCTTGATTCATAATGCACAGTATCACTGGGAATCTCCGGGTCCATAATGTGCAGTATCACTGGGAATGTCCTGGTCCATAATGTGCAGGATTACTGGGAATATCCTGGTCTATAGTGCACAGTATCACTGGGAATCTCCGTGTCCATAATGTGCAGTATCACTGGGAATGTCCTGGTCCATAATGCACAGTATCACTGGGAATCTCCTGGTCCATAATGTGCAGAATCACTTGGAATGTCCTGGTCCATAATGTGCAGTATCACCGGGAATCTCCGAGTCCATACTGCACAGTTTCCCTCCAATGGGATGTGCTTCAGATATTAAAAACAAATATGAGTGAAGACCAATATGGGGCTTATTAATGTGATAAAGCAGAGCGTCGCTGCTGAATTTGTGAATGTCGAGTTCAGGGTTAGAAACTCTATTCAGTTGTAGCGCGAAATGGGTGCCCTGTAATATGCCCCAGTTGATTTTCCCTTCAATCAAAGTGAATGGAAATGAATATTGGGCGGTGTGTATTACAGGCGCGCGATACATTACCACCTGTTTGGTGCAAATGCCCAATTACAATTTCTATCCCACTGTCTAAGACAAAGTTATCTCAAGAGAAATATGGGTGAATGTGCAGAATGTTACAATGCAGATTGGCGATGAGGCCAGAGGAGATTGTGAAAATCTGCACTGAGCCCTGACATTTCTGCCTGGTCACAGAAACAAAGGTCGGCACATTCAGCTCAGTAAATGGCCCCAAGAGAAGTCAGAATAGGGAATGAACAACAGAAACAACAACTTGCATTTAAATAGCGCCTTTAACATAGGAACACATCTGAGGAGCTTCACAGGAGAGATTATAAAGCAACATTTGACACCAAGACACAAAAAGAGATATTAGGACAGTTGACCAAAAGCTTGTTTAAAGTTAGATTTTAATTATTATCATAAAGGAGGAGAGAGATGTGGAGGGGCAGAGAATTCACATCCACAATTGATGGAGTGATTAAAATCCAGGATCTGCGAGAGGCCAGAATTGGAGGAGCGCAGAGCGGAGGTTACATAGATAGGGGAATGGCGAACCTATCAATGGATTTCAACACGAGGATACAATTTTTAAAATCATGCCATTGCCAGATTGGGATCGAATGATGGCCTACATCCTAGTGTCTTAAAAGCAGTGGCTTCAGAGATAGTGGATGCACTGGTTGCAATCTACCAAAATTTCCGTGAGTCTGGAAAGGTGCCACAGATTGAAAAACTGCAAATCTAACGCACCTATTTAAAAAATAAGAGAGGTGGAAGCTGGATCATTGAATAACTTTAAGACAGAGATAGACAGTTTCTGAACCGATAAGGGAATAAGGGGTTATGGGGAGCGGGCAGGGAAGTGGACCTGAGTCCATAATCGGATCAGCCATGATTGTATTGAATAGCGGAGCAGGCTCGAGAGGACATAAGGCCAACTTCTGCTCCTATTTCTTATGTTCTTATGGACCAGGATATTCCCAGTGATACTGTGCATTACGGACCAGGATATTCCCAGTGATACTTTGCATTATGGACCAGGACATTCCCAGTGATACTGTGCATTATGGACCCGGAGATTCCCAGAGATACAGCATATTATGGACCCGGGGACTCCCAGTGATACTGTGCATTATGGACCAGACGATTCACAACTTGTATCTGCAGTTGAGATTGACGGACAGATGGGTGATAGTCCTTTTTGTAAAATCCACAATGCTATTTGCATTTTTATGGCTTTATTTACCGGCACTTGTACTTTCAGGGATTGCTGTTATTGAACCGTTAGATCTCTGTCATCGTCCACACCTTCTGCATCTTTCCATCGTGTGAATGTTTCCTTTCTCCCGCATTATGTTATCTCTCGTTGTGAGCCGCATTCTGTGCACATCTATACCATATAACTTTTACAAGATCACACACTGGATTAGTTCTTTTGAGCAGAGGCAAAGGAAAGATCGGGGACTAGAATATCCAGAATTATCACAGGACCTGATTTGGAGATCACTACAAACCCAGATACACACAAGTGTGTGTTTTCCAAGTTTAAAGTGAACTTCTTAAGGCAGGAGCTTCGAAGATCAGTGGTGCCTGTATCGGATGGTCATTACAAACGATTCCAAACAGCTTGGAATCCTATCACTGTGGTGAGAGGTGGGAGAGAGTTTCTCTTATTGCCCCTGCCTGTTGAAAACGCTGTTTGTAGCAGGAATATTTCGATTCATTGCTACTTACAGCAAAAATATAAATGCTCAGCCTACGAAATTAGCAACCAGTGGGTATCTCTCACAGCCTTTGTTGGGATTTATTGTTGACAGGAATCTCCTCGCCTGCATATTATTGTGTATGTCGGCACCTTTTTAATGACTCCACGAGGCAGGGGTATGGTCATTAAACTGTGTAGACTGTAGTCCTTTATTGCAGCTCCTAGAGTGAGGACACTAAGCGGTAAGCTCCCTTTTATACTCGGTTACCTGCAGTGTACAGGTGACCCTTAGGTCTCCAGCAGCAGCACCCCCTGGTGTACAGGTAAGGTGTATACAGGGTGAAGGTACATTCAGTGTTACAGTACATCATAACATTGTAGGCATGCACACATAACACATATGATGTTAATGCAAAGTCCAATTTCTTCTGAACAAGAATATACTATAATTGTGGTTTTGTGTGTACACACCAGAGGGGCTTTGTACGCTTGGGCCAGTTTCAGCTGAGGGAAAACGCATGCACTTTAAATTGTGCATGATTGAAATGTGGTGCTTAGGTATTTGTGTGTCGATATTGGAAAATACGCACTTTTAGCAATATTGTATGTTTTTAATTTTTTGTGGGCATTTCTCTGAGTGTGGGTCTGTGTGTGACCCGTGTTTATGTCTGACTGTGCGTGCACACCTGTATATTTGAAGCAAGTGTGTTTATCTGTGAGAGTTTGTCCGGACTTATCGAGTCAAGGTCCTTGGTGATATGGAAGTATTTTGGAGTTTCTGTCAAAATCCCTAGTTGTTCTTCGGACATAAACACGTAAAGTTTGTAGCGTGGGACTGGAGTTCCATGTGGCACAGTCCCTCTAGTGGTAGGTTCCCTTTCCTCGAGGACATTTATGAAGCAGTTGAGTTTTTGTACTTTAATCCTTACCAGAGTGAATTTCTGGCATTGGCCACAAATTGACAGATATTATTAAATTCAGTTGTAGCGTTTTTCCCTGATGGGATTCAATTCCACAAACTTTGGGTTGCTAGCACGATACCATCGGCACTTCTTCCCACACCCTTCTGTCAAGGAAAGTGAGACAAACTCTGCTCCTTGCGTTCCGGAGATGTCTCTTGTCCAGCAACATTTGTCGCTTATCCAGCAACATTTCCCCCATTTGTGATGATAGACTAAATACAGATAACGATGATCCCCACATTATTGATAGAGATGGTCATATTGTCAGACAGATTGGATAAAATAAGGATTACAATGATCATTGATAGGTTATGAGCTTCACTGTGTAATGACAAACATTGGTCTAGAAATTCATCAGGACGGTGGTAAAAAGCGGCTAGTATCAGATTGACCGCCCGTTATATGCTGTACCTGATATTCAATCCCATTGACTGCGTTGTAACTGAATATCAGGCGCTGCCTATAACAGGTGGCCAATTCACTACTGCCCGGTTTGCACCATCACCCGAGAGGAATTGTGTGGGCCAAAATCTGTAAAGTCCTGTCCCTGCAGTACAGATTCACACGAGGCACAGACTGAAGTCAAGGTCACTCAGGACCTGCACCTTCATTACACAGCTCTCGAATGCCACACTTGCCTGAGACCTGTCCTTATATACCTGTCTGGGACAGGTATCCAATGTCTCCTGCAAGTGCACCCCTGGTGGTAAGGTAAGCTAGTGGTTACAGGTCATCTCTAGTTACAGTCATGTATAGCATGGTAAGATACAGTTACGTACAGTAGTGTGAGATACATGACATCACCCTCCCCCAAGGTCTTATTGTCTTTATAGGTTCAGTCTCTCAGGTAGTCTATGCTCTCGCATGGAGCGTCTTAGTTGTGGTTTAGTTGTTTCCCTTGGTGCCTATTGTTCTTTCGATGTGATTGCTGGTATCTTGCCTGGGCTGTTTGTTTCGTTCAGTATGATTGTTGGTGTCTTGCCTGGGCTGTCTGTGGGATTGCACTTTCCTCAGGTTGTTCCCTCTGTCTGTCCATCAGGTGTGGTCCGAGCTCCACATTGTAGTCTGCTTCTGGTTCAGCGGTGTTGTTGGTAAATCTACTTTTGACTTGGTCTACATGCCTCCGGCAGCTTTGGCCATTGTCCATTTGTACCACCAGTAGCCTTGTTCCTTCCTTGCCTGTTACTGTCCCTGCAAGCCATTTGAGACCCCTGCCATAGTTTAGCACAAGCACTTTGTCCCCTATCTCATTCCACCTCCCCCTCGAATTTAGGTCATGGTACTCGGTTAGTTTACGGCGCTTTGCCTCAACGATTTCATGCATGTCTGGGAGGATTAATGAGAGCCTTGTCCATAAGGTCAGTTTCATCAATAGTTGCGCGGGGGGAACTCCAGTCAATGAATGCGGACGAGATCTGTATGCCAGCAGCATTCGCGACAGGTGGCCCTGCAGCGTGGGACATTGGATTTTGAGCATGCCTTGTTTAATGATCTGCACTGCTCGCTCCGCCTGGCTGGTGGAGACTGGCTTGAACGGTGCCGTGCTAACGTGATTTATGCCGTGGGCACTCATAAAATCTTGGAATTCTGCGCTGGTGAAGCACGGACCATTATCACTGACCAATATGTCAGGAATGCCATGCATCGCTAACATGGATCCAAGGCTCTCCACAGTGGTGGAGGTGATGATCGAGTTTAAAATGGTGCATTCGATCCACTTTGAAAATGCATCTACAACTATGAGAAACATTTTGCCCATGAATGGGCCCACATAGTCTACATGCACCCGCGAACACGGTTTGGTGGGCCAGGGCCAGGGGCTCAGGGGGACCTCCCTGGGGGCATTACTGAGTTGGGCACAAATGGTGCACCGTTGGACACAGAGCTCCAAGTCCATGTCAATACCAGGCCACCAGACGTGGCATCTGGCTATGGCCTTCATGAGAACGACCCCTGGGTGCTCACGGTGGAGCTCCCGGACAAATGCCTCTCTGCCTCGCAGAGGCATAACTACTCGGCTGCCCCACATCAGGCAGTCTGCTTGTAGTGACAGCTCATGCGTGCGCCTATGGAAAGGTTTGATTTCCTCGGAGCAGGCATCACGAGTCTCTGCCCAGTCACCAGTTAAGACACATCTTTTTACTAGGGATAATGTGGGGTCGTCCAGGCTCTGATTTGGCGAGCCGTCATGGGCGAACCTGTGGAGTCAAAGGCATTGATTGCCATGACTATCTCACAGTTCTGTTCGTCAGACCCTTCCGTGGTCACCAGGAGTAGCCTGCTAAGTGCGTCAGCACAGTTGTCTATGCCTGGTCTGTGTCTTATGGTGTAATCGTAAGAGTCCAGCATGAGTGCCCAGCGTTGAATGCGTGCCGAGGCGTTGGTATTTATTGCCTTGCTCTCAGATAGTAGGGACATGAGGGGCCTGTGGTCGGTTTCTAATGCAAACTTGGCGTCGAACAGGTATTGGTGCATCTTTTTGACATCGTATACGCACGCGAGCACCTCCTTCTCCACCATTCCGTACCCACGCTCCGCCCGCGATAGTGACCTTGAGGCATAAGCTATGGGTTGTAATTTATCCACCCTATTGACATGTTGTAAAACGTACCTGACCCTGTACGCTGATGCATCATGAACTAACATTTTACCTGGATCAAAGAAAGCCAAAACACTGTTGGAACACAGAAGATTGCGTGCATTATTGAAGTCGCGTTCCTGGGCGTCCCCCCAAAACCAATCGCACCCCTTTCTGAGTAGAATGTGGAGAGACTCCAGCAGCGTGCTTAAGTTCTTTATAAAGTTCCCAAAGTAATTGAGTAGCCCGAGAAAGGCGCGCAGCTCTGAAACATTCCGGGGCCTGGGTGCCAGGTGAATTGCTTCGGTTTTGGATTCTATTGGGTGGATTCCATCAGCGGCAATCCTTCTGCCCAAAAATTCAACCTCGGGCGTGAGAAACAGGCACTTGGATTTCTTAACTCTTCGGCCTTCCTGATCCAACTGCTTTAGTATTTCCTCCAAATTGCAGAGATGGGAGTCGGTGTCCCTGCCCGTGATAAGTTTGTCGTATTGAAATACAACCGTCCCCGGGATGGACTTGATCAGACTCTCCATGTTGCACTGGAATATAGCAGTTACCGACCTGATGCCGAATGGGCATCGATTGTACATGAAAAGGCCTCGATGTGTATCGATGGTGGTGAGTAGCTGAGACTCATCGGTCAATTTTTGCATCATATACGCAGATGTGAGCTCTAGTTTTGAGAAAAGTTTTTCTCCAGCCAATGTGGCAAATAAATCATCCACTCTGGGCAGCGGGTATTGGTCCTGTAGGGAGACTCTGTTTATGGTAGATTTGTAGTCCCCACAGATTCGTACGGATCCATCAGGTTTCATGACTGGGACGATGGGACTTGCCCAGTCACTAAATTCCATGGGTGAGATAATGCCTTCCCGCAGAAGCCTGTCCAGTTGATGTTCAATCTTTTCCCTCATCACATAAGGCACAGCTCTAGCCTTGTGATGGACCAGTGTAGCATCCTGTGTGATGCAGATTTTGACTTTAGCCCCTTTGAAGGTGCCCACACCTGGCTGAAAGAGATGTGCAAATCAACTTAGAACTGTTGAGCAGGAGGTCCATTCCTCTGACGACATGGCGTGAACATCATCCCATTTCCAATTTAGTTTTTCCAGCCAGCTTCTCCCCAGCAGTGCTGGGAGATCTCCGGGGACAATCCACAGGGGAAGTCGGTTCACTGTCCCTTTGTGTGTGACTGAGAGCATGGCACTGCCAAGGACTGGGACGATTTCTTTAGTATAGGTCCTTAGTTTGGTGTCGACCCTTGTGAGCTTTGGTTTGTCTCTTTTGTGCGGCCACAGCTGTTCAAATTGTTGAGCGCTCATGAGAGATTGACTCGCTCCCGTATCCAGATCCATGTTGATGGGTATCCCGTTGAGTAGGACCGTCATCATTATTAGAAGCATCTTGTTGTAAGAGCAGTGGCCATTGATCGTGTTGACCTGCTGTACCTCGGTGTCCCGGGTACTGTCCCCACCGTCTTCTGGTCCACTTTCCGCCCTTCCGATTCGTATACCAGCCGAGCTGCCGTTTTTCTGCACATGCGGGCCAGATGCCCTGTATAGTCGCAGTTTCTGCAGACAGCATGCTGAAATCGACACCCCCTTGTTGACTGCCTTCCCCCACATCTCCAGCACAGACCGCTTCCATTGTTTTCAAAGGATGAGCTGCGTCTAGCTGATCTCTCTTGAGCTTCTCTCAGTTTGTAGTTGATTGCTCGCATTGTGGGTTGATGAGGTGTGAACGGCCGTTCATGTGGCCCTTGATGGCTTCTGTCGCCACTGCCTGCTGTTGAGGGCCTGCTCTCCTGCCTTTGTCTGTGTGTGGGGGTAGCGGCTTGTTTCACGCTGTGAACCCCTTGTTCCGATGTTTCGTTAGTTGTCAAACCAGCAGTGTAGATCAACCTCGTTTCTTCTTCTCCTGCCAAGAATGTCTATGCAACGAATGCTGCTGCCTCTAGGGTCAAGTTCTTGGTCTCTATGAGCTTTTGGAATATGACTGCATGGCCTATTCCCTCAATAAAAAAGTCTCTCAGTACTTCTCTCCTTACTTCATTGGAGAACTCACATAAGCTAGCCAACCTCCGAAGTTTCGCCACAAAGTCGGGTATGCTCTTGCCCACACTGTCTGCAGTTGTAGAACCTGTGTCTGGCCATGTGTAGGCTGCTCGCTGGCTTCAGGTGGTCTCTCACCATTGTGCTTAACTCTTCAAACGACTTGCTTGCTGGTTTCTCGGGTGCCAGCAGATCCTTCATTAAGGCGTATGTTTTCGAGCCACAGCTGGTCAAGAGATGGGCTTTTCTCTTGTCTGCCTTATCGTCGCCTAACCAGTCTTTGGTTACGAAGCTTTGCTGGAGCCTTTCTATAAAGTCCTTCCAATTATCTCCAGCATTGTATTTTTCATCTGAGCCATTGGTCGCCATTCTGTGGATTCTGTAATCCCATAACTCGTCGCCACTGTAAAGTCCTGTCCCTGCAGTACAGATTCACATGAGGCACATACTGAAGTCAAGGTCACTCAGGACCTGCACCTTCATTATACAGCTCTCGAATGCCACACTTGCCTGAGACCTGTCCTTTTATATCTATCAGGGACAGGTATCCAGTGTCTCCTGCAAGTGCACCCCTGGTGGTAAGGTAAGCTCGTGGTTACAGGTCATCTCTAGTTACAGTCATGTATAGCATGGTAAGATACAGCTATGTACAGTAGTGTGAGATACATGACACAATCTTTAACTGATTATTCTGATGTTAGAAGATGGGGAAGTGTTTGTGTTCGAACTTATAATTTATTCTCAAATCAATAGGTTTCGTAACATTTAATGTCAGCTGTCACAGAATGATTAAGCATACAGTAATTAAACAGACACTTACAGCCAGTACAACAGAACCTTGCGACTTTAGTTGGGGATTCAAAGGCGATACCCTTCCAGTACACAGGCTGCAGATGTTTGAAATCCAAGTACCTTTTTATACCTTTTCTACTTATTTGTTCTACGTAACATCCTACATCTTTCTGCATTGCCCAATACAACTCGATATAAAATGAATGTTAATGAGCCTCTTCCGTTATCCCTGATCAGTGAAGTTTTCATAAATTCGTTTTCTGTAGACCAGTACAACTCCCCTACATTTTTATCAATAGTTTCACTGTTGTTTCTATTTTACCAAGTGAAAGTTCTAATTATAAATCTCTGCCATTCCATACCAATCTCCCGCTTCTAAAAAAAGAATGATGTGTTCAACGATATTTCCTTCTGCAGAACTAACATGTTATCAAATGATTGAAACTCTCTGAAATACATGTCTTTTAATAAAGTTTATTGCCTAAACTGATCATTGCATTAAAGATCAGTCTCAATCCAACAGGTCAGTCTAAACTGGATATAAATTAATTTTAACTTCCTCACTTAACAGGCAAAAGCTACAGGTAACTATTACTAGAACATAATGAGAAATCAATAGGAGTATAATGCTAACAGACCGCAGGACAGTATGGTTAACCCTGTCCTTACTGATAGACAAAGATACAAATACCGTTCCCTTTCTTTAAATGGGGTTTCAATTTGTGTCAATCTTGCTCAGAAGAGCACGCTCACTACATGTTCACAGTTCTGTTTTTCTGCTGTAGTTTGTTAGAAGGTGCATGCAATATAATGTACACCATGGTGAGATCAAAATTATTGCTCTTCTCTGGCTGTCACTTCAAAAGTTTAAGGATTTATAATGTTAAATGGTGCAATTTAAGAGGCTTAGCATTTGTGTAACCATCGTTCACATAAGGAGAGAAATAAGAAAGGAGTTTCTCTGTGAATGTGTCAATGTAAGTAGAGAGATGAGACAAATCATCAGCATTGTAAAATGACACCTGACCATCCTCATAATCCAGGTAAACTCCGATGGTCCTGGGTTTCACGCTCAACGCAAGAATCTCGTCGGCATCACACTCGCCTCCATTTGTCAATGACAGAGTCCAATATCCATTTTCAGCGAGAGGACTGATCTCTCCCTTCCTATTGGCTGACTCTGTGGCCGCACCCACAATCCACACAAACTTATCTACCTCCATCTCGCAGTAGTGTTTCCCTGCTGTGAATCCCTCTGATCCCAGCACACTGTGACTTATACCGAAACTCCCTGGATTATTATTCAGAAGCCATTCTTAGCTGTCACTGAGTTTTACGTTGGCCTGGTCCTCAGACAGGATGAGCCGAGGAGACGCTGTGTTTGTGTCGAAATTCAGTGGTGCTGGAACTTGGAAGAAATAAAACTAACAATTTTAAAAGCTTCACACAAACTAGTATGAACAGAGGCTATTAAATATCACTGCATAATTGCATCGTACACATAGGTCATCCTCATTTAACCATAACTGCCACTTATCAGTCATAAATAAATCGCTTTCATTCACATGCGTGGGGATAGTGCCGAATGGGCGGTATCTGATTGGCCACCACTTATATCCACTGTCTGGTATTCAATTCCATTGGGGTAAAAAATCCTCTTGGTTTTTGCACAAACTGAGCGGTGCCACAACGACTGCCATTATACTCCAGTCCAATATTCAGTTGTAACTAAGTCAATGGAATGGAATATTGGGCACATCCAAAAACGGGCAGCCAACCTGATACAGCAGAATCTGAGTTACCGCCCTTTGAGAGCAATTGAGGAATCCCTATTTCACAATTCACCTTGGGGTGGAAACTGGCTCTGGGCAGTAGGCACCATTGGATCGACCTACCATTATACCTCCTGCCTGAAGGTCAATTCCATTGAGTGCAATGGGACAGGATATTGGGCTGCACCTATACCACGCCTTACCGTGTGATCTGTGCTATCGCATAGGATTAATTTCTACCCCACAGTGTCTGACATGCTAAGTGTTCTTTTTCCCTATATCCTGCGGGAGTGAAATTAGACTTGGCTTGGGACTGAAACAAATGAAATGTTTCCAGCCCATTATACCAAACGCCTGATATTCGGTTCCATTGAATTATAACAGGCAAACAATCCAATACCAGTTGTACTGTATCCGTCCCAGTGTCTAATCTCACCCCATCATCCTCAGGAGCATTCAAACCCTGCGCATGTAGTGGGTACGAGAAAATCACTTCACTGCATTATTGTGAACACAATGGGGTTGAACTCCGACTTGGGCATTAGTGCAACACGGGGGATATCACATCAATGTAAACATTGCGTCTGACATTGAGCTCCATTGACTTCAATAGACTGTATATCTGGAGGGGAGCATAACCGGCACCCATGAAATCATAGAATCGTAGAAATTTACAGCATGGAAGGAGGCCATCATGTCCGCGCCGGCCAACAAAGAGCTATCCAGCCTAATCCTACTGTCCAGCTCTTGGTCTGTAGCCCTGTAGGTTATGGCAGTTCTGATGCACATCCAAGTACTTTTTAAATGTGGTGAGTGTTTCTGCCTCTACCACACTTGCAGGCAGTGAGTTCCAAACCCCCACAACCCTCTAGGTAAAGAAATGTCCCCTCAAATTCCTTCTAAATCTCCTACCACTTTCTTTAAATCTATGCCCCCTGGTTGTTGATCCCTTGCTAAGGGAAATGGGTCATTCCTATCCACTTTATCTAGCCTACTCATAATGTTATACATCTCAATAAGGTCTCCCCTTACCCTCCTCTGTCGCAAAGAGAACAAACCCATCCAATCCAATCTTTCCGCATGACTAAAATTATCCAGTCCAGCAAACATCCTTGTAAATCTCCTCTGTACCCTCTCGAGTGCAATCGCTCGTTTCCTGTAATGTGGTGACCAGAACTGCACACAGTACTCTAGCTGTGGCATAACTAGTGTTGTATAATGTTCAAGCATAACATCCCTGCTTTTGTATTCTGTGCATCAGCTAATAAAGGCAAGTATTCCATATGCCTTCTTAACCACCTTATCTCACCTGGCCTGTTATCTTCAGGGATCTGTGAACAGGCAGGCCAAAGTCCCTTTGTTCCTCTACACCTCTCATTGTCCTACCATTTAATTTGTATTCCCTTGCCTTTTTAGACCTCTCAAAATGCATTGCCTCAGACTTCTCCACATTGAATTCCATTTGCCACTGTTCTGCCCACGTGACCTGTTCATTGAAATCTTCCTCCAGTCTACAGCTTTCTTCTTCATTATCAACCATTCAGCCGAATTTTAGCATTATCTGCAAACTTCTTAATCATATCCCCTACATTCAAGTCTAAATCATTGATATACACCACAAAAAAGTATCTAGTAATGAGCGCTGCAGAACCCCACTGGAAACAACCTTCCTGTCACAAAAACACCCATCAACTATTACCATTTGCTTCCTGCCCCAAGCCAATTTTGGATCCAACTTGCCACTTTGTCCTGGATCCCATGAGCTTTTACTTTCATGATCAGTCTTCCATGTAGGACCTTATCAAACGCCTTGCAAAAATCCACATTCGCCTGTCCCACACTATTGCAGCACCTTGTGTATACACGCCCCACACCAGCCAAAACCATGTGATATCCTGGGAGAGGCAAAGAAACAGATACAAATCCAGGCAGATTTGGGGGGAAAATCTGGGAAAATTGCTCTCCATCCTATCTAAATGATGGAAACTGGTCCAGATCACACTGTCATCAATTCCCTGAAATACCTGCCTTTTGCAAGAGATATTGTCGGCCCCAACCAGAAACAGGTCCAGCTTTAACTTGAAGGAATTTAGTGAATCGACGTCCAGTGCATGAGTCTATTCAAGAGGTCCACTATTCTCTGGGAAAGACCCATCTCCTGACATCCAACCCAGATCTGGCCTTTCACAACTTAAATTTGTGAACCCTACTCCTCTCTCACCTATTTAATTGAAATAAACTGTCAACTGGAATACAGTCTATTCCCTTCATCCTCATCGAAACCTCAATCAGATCAGCTTTAAGTCTACATTCCTGTAAAATGTAAAGTCCCAACTCCTTTAGCGTATCTTGATAACTAAGTGCTTTAGACTTGGAATTAGTCCAGTGGCCCTAATCTGCACCTTTTCCAAAGCTTCAATTTGACCCACTGTGTGAGGAGACCAAAAATGGATACAGCGTTCCAGGCGAGGCCTGGCCACAGTCTTGTATGAGGACAAAATATAGTATGGCTCGTCTTATAGTCAATTGTCCTATGAATGCATCCCAACACTTTATTTGCTCCAGCTATCACTTCGCGGCATTGCTCATGTATTTTTAGAGCTCTATGCACCAGAATGCCCAGATCTCTTTCCTTCTCAACCTTGTTTAATGCTTTCTCTGAAGGGTGTATGAATGCTGAGCACTCTCCCTGACCACATCTATAACACTGCACTTATCCAAATTAAACATCATTTGCCAGCAATGAGCCCAACCTCCCAACATATTAAGATACACCTGAAGCAGTCCTGCCAGCCAGTTCTCAATCTAGCCCATTAACATCAAAGACTTTACGCACAAGTTCCAGGTTTATCTATGCGAATAGGAAGGCATAAGGCCTGCTTTTACCAGCATAACAGGTTTAAGAAATAGAAAAATAAAATGTTGTCACTCATTTATATATTAAAAACTCTGTCAATTAAGGTAAGTTTAATTTTTGCCCTGTTAAAACATATAAACAAAATTTTCAAAAAAATGTTTTGTACAAAATATTTAAATTGCATTTTAAATAATATAAAATATGTAATGTGTTTTTTTATTTATTTAGTGCGTCTGTGTGTTTTTTAGATATTCCCATTCATACATATGGCAGCTCCGTACAGACGGAATTACTACATGAATGGAGATCCCCTAAGCTGATAGGTTGCGCCGGCCCACGTGATCCCAGAGATGATTACGAAGCCCTTACGCTCCTGGGATACTTGTACCTCTGGGCTGGCCTATGCATAGAGCCCTGGACCTCAAGTCATCGAAACTCCGGGACCACCAGTTACTTTTTTTAAATATCTGGGCTTCCCTCACCCACTATCTTCATAATTTCTTCAAAAAATACTGTTAGATTTATAAGAAATGACCTCTTTTTATGTTGTCATATTGAAACTTATATTGAAGTTAATTTGACAAATATCTGCAATTCTGCAAATGTATTAATCTCTTCTTGCATTTTGTCTGTCTGCCTCAGTTTTAATTAAACCCTCCAATTTAATGACTTCCGCAAGTTTGAAAATTGTACTTATGATTGCAGAGTCCAAATCGTTTATGTAATGAGTTCGAAAGTACAGCAATCACAGCAACTTGCCACACTCTCAGTTCCCATATATTAAATCCCGTCACTACTGGGAAATTAGTCTTAGAATCAGAGAATAGAATGATAGAACAATACAGCACAGAAGGAGGCCATTCCGCCCATTGTGCTTATGCTGGCCTTTTGGTGGAGCTAAGCAATTTGTCCCAATCCCCTATTCTCCTGAGTAAAAGCAGAGTAAATAGAACTAGAAATGACACCACTTCGAAAGAACCATAATATCACAAACAATCAGTGGGGTCTAAGACACTTCTGCCTCTTTGCCTTGTACTTTCTCACCGCATCTTCGACCAGCAGGAACCTATTTGAATCCCTCCAATCCGGTTTCCTCCCCTCCACAGCACCAACACAGCTCTCATCAAAGTCACAAATAACATCCAACGTGTCTGTGACTGTGGTAAACTCTCTCTCCTCAGCCAGGCCGAGAAGGCTGAGGAGAGATTGTTTACCAGTCACATAGGATGTAATTTGTAACTTTGATGAGAACCGTTTTGGTGTTATGGCGGTGCAGAAAAAAATTGGAAGGATTCAAACAGGGAGTTGTGGAATAGATGGGCACAGATTTGGTAGGTGACAGCACATTCAATGACTTTAGAGAGGAAAAAGAGAAATGAGATGGGGCGGTAGTTTGCAAGGACAGAGGGGTCAAGCGTTCTTTGATCTTAGGAAAGCCATGATGATACCATATTTGTGGGAGAGGGGGACAATATCTGAGAGGGAACTTTTAATTGCATCAACTGACATGGAGTCCAGGAATGGACGTTGGGTGGTCAGCAGTTTGTTGGGAATAGCGTAGAGGGAGCAGGAGGTGGCTCTCACATAGAAAATAGGTGCAGGAGCAGGCCATTCGGCCCGTCGAGCCGGCACCACCATTCAATAAGATCATGGCTGATCATTCACCTCAGTACCCCTTTCCTGCTTTCTCCCAATACCCCTTGATCTCTTTAGCCATAAGGGCCATATCTAACTCCCTCATGAATATATCCAACGAACTGGCATCAACAACTCTCTGCGGTAGAGAATTTCACAGCTTAACAACTCTCTGAGTGTAGAAGTTTCTCCTCATCTCAGTCCTAAATGGCTTACCTCTTATCCTTATACTGTGTCACCTGATTCTGGATTCCCCAACATCGGGAACACTCTTCCTGCATCAAACCTGTCCAGTCCCATCAGAATTTTATATATTTCTATTAGATTCCCTCTCATCCTTCTGAACTCCAGTGAATAAAAGCCCAGTCTCTCCTTATATGTCAGTCCAGCCATCCCGGGAACCAGTCTGGTGAACTTTCGCTGCACTCCCTCAATAGCAAGAATGTCCTTCCTCAGACAAGGAGACCAAAACTGAACACAATATTCCAGATGAGGCCTCACCAAGGCCCTGTACAACTGCAGTAAGACCTCCCTGCTCCTATACTCAAAACCCCTAGCTATGAAGGACAACATACCATTTGCCTTCTTCACCACCTGCTGTACGTGCATGCCAGCTTTCAATGACTGATGAATCATGATACCCAGGTCTCGTTGCACCTCCACTTCTCCTAATCTGCCACCATTCAGAAAATATTCTGCCTTCGTGTTTTTGCCCCCAAAGTGGATAAACTCACATTTATCCACATTATACTGAATCTGCCATGCGTTTGCCCCTCACCTAACCTGTCCAAGTCACCCTGCAGCCTCTTAGCTTCCTCTTCACAGCTCACACCGCCACCCAGTTTAGTGTCATCTGCAAACTTGGAGATATTACACTCAATTCCTTCATCTAAATCATTAATGTATATTGTAAATAGCTGGCACAGACAAGATGAGCTCAGAGAGGGCATGAGGGGCAATAGGAGAAAAACTGGAGAAAGATACATGTCCAGGGCTAGGGCAGTGGGGAAGATTATAGGAGGTTTGGCCCAGTAGGCTAGGGGAAGGGAGGGAAACAGCAGAGGATTCGATGGTCACAATCTTAGTGCCAAATGGCACTTGTTGTTGGAGGTGAGCATGGAGGGGGCAGGGGAGAAGGGTTTATGGATTGCAGTGGAGAAGAGAAGCCAGGGCGCATGTTGCATTCAAGGATGATCCTGGAATAGTGGGCAGCTTTAGTAAAGGAGAGCACGACCCGATAGTGCTTTATCTGGTCCAGTCAGATCCGGTGATGAATTGTTCAACCAATTGTCGCCATAGACATTCGAGTGTGCATCGCTTAAACTTAAGTGAGCAGAGATGAGGGCCATACCAGGGGAACAATCAGGCTGAGAGAGAGTAATGGTTATAATGGGGATAAGGCAGCTTAACGCATGTGTCAAACCAACATTCCCAGACTCCCGTATGTACACTGAACAGATATTACACACTGAGTACAGTGTACAGTTAGATATATTCCCAGACTGCAGTATGTACAGTGAACAGATATTACAGACTGGGTACAGTGTACAGTTAGATATATTCACAGACTCCAGTAGGTACAGTGAACAGATATTACAGACTGGGTACAGTGTACAGTGTGATATATTCCCAGAATGCATTATGTACAGTGAACAGATATTACAGACTGGTTACAGTGTACAGTGAGATATATTATCAGTCTGCAATATGTACAGTGAACAGATATTACAGACTGGGTACCGTGTACAGTTAGATATATTCCCAGACTGCAGTATGTACAGTGAACAGATATTACAGACTGGGTACAGTATACAGTTAGATATATTCCATGAGTCCAGTATCTACAGTGAACAGATATTACAGATTGCCTACAGTGTACAGTGTGATATATTCCTCGACTCCAGTAGGTACAGTGAACAGATATTACAGACTGGGTACAGTGTACAGTTAGATATATTCGCAGACTCCGGTATGCACAGTGAACAGATATTACAGACTGGGTACAGTGTACAGTTAGATATATTCCCAGACTCCAGTATGTACAGTGAACAGATATTACAGACTGGATACAGTGTACAGTTAGATATATTCCCAGACTGCAGTATGTCCAGTGAACCGATATTACGGACTGGGTACAGTGTATAGTTAGATATATTCCCATACTGCAGTATGTACAGTGAACAGATATTACAGACTGGATACAGTGTACAGTTAGATATATTCCCAGACTCCAGTAGGTACAGTGAACAGATATTAAAGACTGGGTACAGTGTACAGTTAGATATATTCCCAGACTGCAGTATGTACAGTGAACAGATATTACAGACTGGGTACAGTGTACAGTTAGATATATTTGCAGACTCCAGTATGTACAGTGAACCGATATTACAGACTGGGTACAGTGTACAGTTAGATATATTCCCAGACTGCAGTATGTACAGTGAACAGATATTATAGACTGGGTACAGTGTACAGTTAGATATATTCCCATACTGCATTTTGTACAGGGAACAGATATTACAGACTGGATACAGTGTACAGTTAGATATATTCCCAGACTCCAGTAGGTACAGTGAACAGATATTACAGACTGGGTAGAGTGTCCAGTTAGATATATTCCCAGACTGCAGTATGTACAGTGAACAGATATTAGAGACTGGGTACAGTGTACAGTGTGATATAGTCCCAGACTGCATTATGTACAGTGAACAGATATTACAGACTGGATACAGTGTAAAGTTTGATATATACCCAGACTGCAGTATGTACATGAACAGATATTACAGACTGGGTACAGCGTACAGTTAAATATATTCCCAGACTCTAGTAGGTACAGTGAACAGATATTACACACTGGGTTCAGTGTACAGTTAGATATATTCCCAGACTGCAGTATGCACAGTGAACAGATATTACAGACTGGGTACAGTGTACATAGATATATTCTCAGACTCCAGTATGCACAGTGAACAGATATTACAGACTGGGTACGGTGTACAGTTAGATATATTCCCAGACTGCAGTATGTACAGTGAACAGATATTACCGACTGGGTACAGTGTACAGTGAGATATATTCCCAGACTCTAGTATGTACAGTGAACATATATTACAGACTGGGTACAGTGTACAGTTAGATATATTCCCAGACTCCAGTATGTACAGTGAACCGATATTACGGACTGCACAGAGTTTGACATACACTTACAATTCACCAGTCCAACACTCACAACCCGCCCCACCCTTCCCATTTATTGCCAAGCCCCTTTCTCACTGCTGTTTCGTGTTGTGTCACGAAATTACTGTGTGAGTTGTGCAATATTCGTCCAGCAGTGGACACATTCTCTCCACATTCAGACATCAGTTTAGGAACCTGTGGATCGAAATGACGCAGTTTAAGAGGAGCAGCATTTTTACCCTCATCGCACAATCCATGGTTAAAATAAGGAAACAGTTTCTCTGTGAATGTGTCAGTGAAAATGCAGAGATTGGCCATATCATCAGCATTGTAAAAGCTCACCTGTCCTCCCTCATAGTCCAGGTAAACTCCTGGGCTTCACACTCAGTGTCAGTGGGACAAATGGGCTTTTAACAACTCGATATTCATTCCCATTGCTCAAACGCACAGCCCAATGTCCATGTTTCGGCCGCAGTGTTAACTTTCCCTTCCTATTGGCTGACTCTCTGGCCACACCCAAAGTCCATCCAGTCTTGTCCCCGACCTCCACCTCCCAGAAGTCTTTCCCAGATGTGAATCCCTGTGACCCCAGGACACAGACAACAGTATCGAATCTCTCCGGGTTATCAAGAAGCAATAATTTTCTGTCACTGTCTCTCACACTGGTCCGGTCCTCAGACAGGATGAGATTACAATGCACTGTGTTTGGATCCAGGGTCAGTGTGGCTGGGACTGGGGAAATGACATCACAATAAATATTGTAACAGAGGAAGGTAGATGGACACAGGTTAATAGCTGATAGCTGTGTCAGCCAGTGGCTCAGTAAATAGCACTTTTGCTTTTGAGTCAGAAGATTGTGTGTTCAAATCCCAGTCCAGAGACTTCAACATCAGCATGTCGGCTGACTCCAGTGCAGTGCTGAGGATGTTCTGCACTGTTGGAGGTGCCATCTTTCCGATGAGGCATTAAAAGTCTTCCCTTTCAGGTACATGTTAAAGATCCCATAGCACTATTTCAAAGAGCATGGATGTTATCCCTGGTGTCCTGACCAATATTTATCTCTCAATCAACATCACTAAACACAGATCATCTGATCGTTAACACATTGATGTTTGTGGGAGCTTGCTGGGTGCAAATTGGTTGTCATGTTTTCTGCATTACAGCGGTGATTACACTTCAAAATATACTTCATTGGCTGTAATGCATTGTGGGACATCCGGTGGTCGTAAACGGTGCTACATAAATGTAAGATTTTCTTCCTATAACTGGACATGGCACCCAGTCCACAATGTTTGTCAATCCATGCTAATATATTATTTCCAATTCAGAGAACCCTAATTTTGTGCAATAACCTCTTCCGTGGAACCTTATGGAATACATTTTGTAAATCCAAATAAACGACATCCTCTGGCTCCCACTATATCTACCCTGCTTGTTTCAACCTCAAAATCTCCAGCAAATTTGGCAAATATGATGATGTATAATCATTGCTTTTAGTAAAATGTGAAGGGTTCTGAGTGGAGTTTTCACTGACAGGCCCCAGTGACGTGATACCAGGTCAGTTACCCCCGGAATACACTCCACAGGGTTTCCTCTGCTGCTGAAGACTTTGAAGGTTCACTGATCAGTTTCTGTTATTTTCGGTCTGTATTTACCCAGTAACTCAGAGCTTGTCTCTGGTCTGTGCGGCCCTGAGCTGGGAGCAGTGATGTTACACCTAACCTCAGCATCCCCTCGACAGGGGGACAACAGCCAGGTACCTGCTCCTGGACACTTCCAGGCAGCTCTGGGCCAACATGCACCTATGTACACTTCAGACAAGAACAGGATTAGGCTCATTGTGATGCCCACACAGTCAAATAGCCTCCTATCACACATTGTTTGCGAAAAGAACGAGTAGTATCCATGGGACTGAACCGCAACATGTCACTGCTCTCAGGGCCAGCACCCATGGACTGAACCACAACATTTCACTGCTCTCAGGGAGAACACCGATGGACTGAACCCCAACATGTCACTGCTCTCAGGGAGAGCACCCATGGAACTGAACCCCCACATGTCACTACTCCCAGGGCCAGCACCCATGGACTGAACTCCAGCCTGTCACTGCTCTCAGGGAGAGCGCCCATGGACTGAACCCCAACATGTCACTGCACTCAGGGCCAGCACCCATGGTCTGAACCCTAACATGTCACTGCTCTCAGGGACAGCACCCATGGACTGAACCCTAACATTTCACTGCTCCCAGGGCCAGCACCCATGGACTGAACCCCAACATGTCATTGCTCTCAGGGCCAGCACCCATGGACTGAACCCCAACATGTCACTGCTCTCAGGGCTAGAACCCATGGACTGAACCCCAACATGTGACTGCGCTCAGGGCCAGCACCCATGGGACTGAACCCCATCCTGTCACTCATTTAATGACAGGAGGGAAGGAAATAGATCTGAGAGGAGACAACCTTTAACTTGAACAAAGAAACTTCTGTAATCCATAGGAGATATTCGGATGGTGAGTCATTTGATGATACATTGCTAGGTGCTGGTAGGCACTGGTTGGCCTGTAATAACAGTGT
This sequence comes from Pristiophorus japonicus, assembly GCF_044704955.1. NCBI lineage: Eukaryota > Metazoa > Chordata > Chondrichthyes > Pristiophoridae > Pristiophorus > Pristiophorus japonicus. The sequence goes on from NC_091995.1 coordinate 51,958,147, forward strand.
AAGGGTTAGATTGACAAGACAAGGACAAGATCAATATCGCTCCCTCACTCAGGCTCTCAGAACCAGGTCCTGGGAAACGCAGAGGGATTTCCGGTAGTGATGGTCTGTAACCCTGGTAACATCAGTAAACACAGCTCTGAGTTATACAGCACAGTCAAACTGGGGAAAGCCGAGGGCTGGGATCTGTATTTAAATATGTTGGGCGAGTTCTCAGTGTCAGTGAAGTGCTTATTTCAGTGAAGTGTGGACTCTCCGCTCAGCTGTTTACTAACATTGAAAACATGAAGGGGACCAGTAAGAGGTTTAATAAGTTTCCCCACTCGGGTTCCAGTTATACTGCAGCCAGTGTGAAGGCCAGACAGTGTGGGACAGTCTCCTCGACACTCAGAGCGCAATCCTGACTGATACCTGTTGGTCCTCAGTTATACCGCACATTGTACACTGTTGGGGTGGGTTTGAGCCCTATTATAAAGTGCTGTTTACAGTTACACCAACAGCTTGGGGATTGGGTTATAAAAGGTCACCTTGAGAAAGGAGATACTGTCTTGTTGCTCGATGTCTGCACAAGGGTTCAGTATGTTCTCCTCAAGTGAAGTCAGTTCCTCCTCAATTCTTTCCAAGTTCTTCTCCATTGTGCTCAGGTCTTCCTCCTTTTGTCTCCTCAGCTCTTCGATCAAATGTTTCTCTTTGTCTTCAAGATATCGATGGATTTTGGCAAATTGTGTGGAGATGTCTTGCTCCAGGGATCCTGTGAGTTCCTAAGATGGCGAGAGAGATCATTTAATCAGCATGTTGTTAAAGGATGGCCGTGTTTAAAGGTAAAAGGTAATACTCACATCCAGCTCTGAAATCTTCCCCTCCTTCTGCCGTTTTAATTCACTTTTACTTTTCCTTTCATCCTCCATGGAAACCAAGGCTGATTTCAGCTGGTCCTAAAAATGGAATCAGATCTCACCATAACCCATTGCAATGTCTGCTGTTTATTCCCAAACTGCGGGGAGAGGTGTTCAGGTTTTAACCAGACACTAGTTTTTATATTGTCTATTAAATTATTTATGTGGGTCACAAAGTCCATTGAAAACTCCTCGAGAAATAGTTCCTGTGGGAATTCCAATGTTTACAATGTCCACACTTACTGCCAGGACTGTGAACCATAGCATCATAGAAATTTACAGCACGGAAGGAGGCCATTTCAGCCCATTGTATCTGCGCCGATCGACAAAGAGCTATCTAGCTTAATCCCACTTTCCAGATTTGGTCTGTAGCCCTCTAGGTTATGGCCCTTCAAGTGCACATCCAAGCACTTTTTAAATGTGGTGAGAGTTTCTGCCTCTACCATCCTTTCAGGCAGTGAGTTCCACACCCCCACCACCCTCTGGATGAAGACATTTCCCCTCAAATCTTCTCTAAACCTCCTACCGATTACTTTAAATCTATGCCCCATGGTTATTGACCCCACAGCTAAGAGAAATAGGTCCTTTCTATCCACTGTCTCTAGGCCCCTCATAATTTTATGCGGGTCAATAAGATCTCACCTCAGCCTCCTCTCTTCCAAAGAAAACAAAGCCAGCCTATCCAATCTTTTCTCAGAGCTAAAATTCTGCAGTCCAGGCAACATCCTCATAAATCTCCTCTGTACCCTCTCGAGTGCAATCACATCTTTCCTGTAATGTGGTTACTACAACTGCACGCAGTACTCTAGCTGTGACCTAATTAGTGTTTCATACACTTCAAGCATAAACTCCCTGCTCTTGTATTATATGCCTCGGCTCTTAAAGACAAGTATTCTGTACGCCTTCTTAACCACCTTATCTACCTGGCCTGCTACCTTCAGGTATCTGTGGACCTGCACTCCTAGGTCTCTTTGTTCCTCTACACTTCCGATTGTCCTACCTTTTAATGTATATTCGCTTGCCTTGTTAGCCCTCCTCAAATGCATTACTTCACACTTCTCAGGGTTTAATTCCATTTGCCACTGTTTTGCCTATCTGACCAGTTCACTGATATCTCCCTGAATTCTACAGCTTTCTTCTCCATTATCAACCACACAGCCGATTTTAATATCATCTGCAAACTTCTTAATCATGACGCCTACATTCAAATCTAAATCATTGATATATAGAAGACAAAGCAAGGGACCCAGTACTAAGCCCTGCAGAACCCCACTGGAAACAGCCTTCCAGTCACAAAAACACCATCAACAATTAGCCTTTGCTGCCTGCCTCTTAGCCAATTTTGGATCCAACTGGCCACTTTTCCCTGGATGTCATGGGCTTTTACTTCTTGACTAGTCTGCTATGTGGGACCTTATCAAAAGCCTTGCTAAAATCCATATACACAACATTAAAGGCACTCCCCTCATTGACCCCCCTTGTTACCTCCTCAAAAATTTCAATTAAGTTAGTTAGACACGACCTTCCCATGTCTTTATAAATGAAGATTTACCTGTCCTTCAGAATTTTTTCCAATAATTTTCCCAACACTGAGGTTAGGCTGACTGACCTGCAATTACTCTGTCTATCTCTTTCAACCTTTTTAAACAAAAGGTACAACCTATCAGTCCTCAATTTCTCTGGCACCTCACCTGTAGCCAGAGAGGATTGGAAAATGATAGTCAGAGCCTCTGCTATTTCCTGTTTTGCTTAGCTTAACAGCCTGGGATACATTTCATCGGGGCCTGGGAATTTATTCACTTTCAAAGCTACTAAGCTTCCTAATACTTCCTCTCTAACTATGTTTATTTCATTTAATATTTCACACTCCTCCTCCCTGATGGCAATGTCTGCATCGCCCTCTCTTTTGTGAAAACAGACGCAAAATGTTCATTAAGAACCCTATCCATGTCTTCTGCCTCTACACACAGATTACCTTTATGGTCTCTAATAGGTCCTACTCGTTCTTTAGTTATTCTCTTGCTCTTAATGACTTTATTAAACATATTTGAGTTTTCCTTGATTATACTTGCCAACATTTTTCCTTGCTCTCTCTTTGCTTTCCAAATATCCTTTTTAATTTTACTTCTGTATTTCTATTCTCGTTTAGAGTTTCTGCAGACTGCGTATCTGTCATAAGCCTTCCTAGTTTTCTTTATCCTACCCTGTATGCCCCTTGACATCGAGAGGACTCTATGTTTGTTAGTCCCACCCTTTTTCTTTAAGGGAACATACTTGTTCTGAAAACTCAGGATCTCATCCTTGAATGCCTCCCATTGCTCTAACACTGATTTACCTTGAAGTAGCCATGTCCACTCCACTTTGGCTAAATCCTATCTCAGCTTAGCAAAATTTGCTTTTTCCCAATTGAGAACTTTTATTCCTAGTCTATTTTTGTCCTTTTGCATAACTACCATAAATCTAACTGAATTATGATCACTAGCACCAAAATGCTCTCCCACTGATACCCCTTCCACCTGCCAGCTTCATTTCCGAAAACCAAGTCCGGAACCGTTCTGTCCCATGTTGGGCTTGTTACATACTGGCTAAAAAGTTCTCCTGAATCATTTACTGAACATGCAACCATCGAAAACTCCAAGAAAAATAGTTCCAATATTTAAAATGTCCAAACTTACTGCCATGACTGAACGTGCCACTTGGTGGCACTTTAGTAGGACTTCCAATGTTAATCTAAACAGTGGCCTGGCACTGCTTCATGTTAAAGCACTACATGCTGCTGGATATATTATTCCCGCAAATCACTCAAAATGCTTGCTGATAAAATGTTCAGCTGCCCTCTAATTGAAATTTCTATTTTCCAAAATGAATTTTAAAACAATTAAAAAAAAGCAATAACATAAATAAATATATCCATCTTGTCTTTAAATGCCTTCATTAAAGTTTTTATTTCAAGGCCTCAGCCTCTCCCTGAAGCCTGGGCTTGGAGTTGATATTTTTGCCCGGAGCTTTGATTCTGTTTGCTGAACGCAGATTGTGTGGTCTGAGCAATGCAGTTGTTATATATGTATACTTGTATTTACTCTGTACAGCCACCAGAGGCTCATCCCCTGGAGTCCCAAGGGATCCCATAATCCCTTGGGAGCACAGATATTTAAGGAGGCTTCACAGTTTGGAGAGGCACTCTGGAGACCTGCAATAAAAGACTAAGGTCACACTCTACTTTGAGCTCACAGTGCTGAGTCTGACTCTTTCTCCATACGTAACATCAGTGAACTCAATTTCATATCGAGCATCAATCCCGCTCAGTCAGGTAAATGGATGGAATATTTTCTGCAGCTTCTAGCAGTTTTTGATCAGCTGTTTTTCCAAATAAATTGAAGGATAGCGAGAGAACACATTTCAAAAGCTTTCAGGTAAAGTTTATATTGGGTATGTTTTAAACTGCGAGGGTGTGTGTACAAAAGAGAGAGAGAGAGTGAGCTACAGAGGGAATCCCTGAGATTCCTGAGGCTGGGAGGGAAATGTCTGTCTCCCAAAGGGTGAGGGGACCCTGGGAATACCGGGAATGGTGTGAGCACCCGCCCAGGAATATGATTTCCATATAGTTATATATGACTTAAATATTGCAATAAAACTGATTCCCTGTAGTTATTTAAAGTAAAGATTGTAATGAATCTCTTTCCCTGTAGTTTTATTTAAACAATGTAACGAAATTGATTCTCGGCTCTCCACTCCCTCTATCCCGTGCTTCACACTCCACCACACCCCCAGGGTAAGAGTTGGAGAACATCCCGTCCTGTGTCTCCGCACCTTTTAACGTCTCTCTGCATCCCGGACCGGCAGGAACCTGTGGTTTGAATGTGCAGGTGAAACTACACAACCGGCACATGTCTATCTCATTCTCCTCACAGAACATTACCAGCTTCTCCCCGTGTCCCTCACACTCAGACCGCTCCTTCTCCAGCTTCGGGTCCAGCTCCAGCTGCCGCGCTTTCTCGGAGAGATTGGCCAACACTCTGTTACTGGTGTAGCTTCTCCAGGGGAGAGCCAGCTGACATTCTGGGCAGGACACGGCCTGATCCCGGTGTTCCCAACACTTCTGGATACAGGATTTACAGAAGTTGTGCTCACAGTCCAGGTGCACTGACTCCATAAACAGAGACAGGCAGATGGAGCAGGTTAAATCCCCAGTCAGGGTGAAGACCTGTTTACTGACGGCCATCACAGTCGCTGCTCCTTAATCTGTGCCTCACTTTATGTAAAGTCCTGACCCTGCAGTACAGACTTACACGAGGCACATGCTGAAGGCAAGGTCACTCTGGACCTGCACCTTTATTACACAGCTCTCGAGTGCCACACCTGCCTGAGACCTGCCTCTTTATACCTGTTTGGGACAGGTATGCAGTGTCTCCTGCAAGTGCACCCCTGGTGATAAAGTATGCTTGTGGTTACAGGTCATATCCAGTTACAGTCATGTATAGCATGGTGAGATACAGTTATATACAGTAGTGTGAGATACATGACATCACCCTCCCCCAAGGTCTTATTGTCTTTATAGATTCAGTCTCTCAGGTGGTCTACACTCTCGCGTGGAGCGTCTTAGTTGTGGTTCAGTTGTTTGCCTTGGTACCTGTTTTTCTTTCGGTGTGATTGCTGGTATCTCGCCAGGGCTGTCTGTTTCGTTCAGTATGATTGCTGTTATCTCGCCTGGGCTGTCTGTTGAGACTGCCCTTTCCTCAGGTTGTTCCTTCTGTCTGTCCACCAAGTGTGGTTTGAGTTCTACATTGTAGTCTGCTTCTGGTTCAGCAGTGTTGTTGGTAAATCTACTTTTGACTTGGTCTACATGCCTCCGGCAGGTTTGGCCATTGTCCATTTGTACCACCAGTAGCCTGTTTCCTTCCTTGCCTGTTACTATTCCTGCAAGCCATTTGGGACCCCTGCCATAGTTTAGCACAAACACTTTGTCCCCTATCTCATTCCACCTCCCCCTCGAATTTCGTTCATGGTACTCAGTTAGCTCCTGGCGCTTTGCCTCAACAATTTCATGCATGTCTGGGAGGATTAACAAGAGCCTAGTCTTTAAGGTCCATTTCATCAATAGTTGCGCGGGGGGGGAACCCCAGTCAACGAATGCAGACGAGATCTGTATGTCAGCAGCAGTCACGACAGGCGGCTCTGCAGCGTGGGACCTTGGATTTTTAGCGAGCCTTATTTAACGATTTGCACTGCTCGCTCCGCCTGGCCATTGGAGGTCGGCTTTAACGGTGCCGTCTTAACGTGATTTATGCCATGGTCAACTATAAAATCTTGAAATTCTGCGCTGGTTAAGCACGGAGCATTATCACTGACCAATATGTCAGGTATTCCGTGCGTTGCAAACATGGTTCTAACGCTCTCCACAGTGATGGAGGTGGTGCTCGAGTTTAAAATGGTGCACTCGATCCACTTTGAAAATGCATCGATGACTACGAGGAGCATTTTGCCCATGAATGGGCCGTATAGTCGACATGCACCTGTGACCACGGTTTGGTTGGCCAGGGCCAGGAGCTTAGCGGGGCCATCCTGGGGTCATTACTGAGTTGGGCACAAATGGTGCACTGCCGGATGCAGAGTTCCAGTCCGCGTCAATGCCAAGCCACCAGACGTGGGATCTGGTTATGGCCTTCATAAGGATGATGCCCGGGTGCTCGCGGTGGAGCTCCCGGACAAACGCCTCTCTGCCTCGCAAGGGCATGACTACCTGTAGTGATAGTTCATGCATGCGCCTATGGAAAGGTTTGATCTCCTCGGGGCAGGCATCGCGAGCCTCTGCCCAGTCACCAGTTAAAACATATCTTTTGACTAAGGATAACGTGGGGTCGCTGGTCGTCCAGGCTCTGATTTGGTGAGCCGTCATGGGCGAATCTGTGGATTCGAAGGCATCGATTGCCGTGACCATCTCACAGTCCTGTTCGTCGGACCCTTCTGTGGTCACCACGGGTAGGCTGCTTAGTGCGTCGGCACAGTTGTCTGTGCCTGGTCTGTGCCTTATGGTGTAGTCGTAAGATGCCAGCATGAGTGCCCACCGCTGAATGCGCGCTGAGGCGTTGGCGTTTATTGCCTTGCACTCGGATAGCAAGGACGTGAGGGGTTTGTGGTTGGTTTCTAACGCGAACTTGGCCCCGAAAAGGTATTGGTGCATCTTTTTGACACCATAAACGCACGTGAGCGCCTCCTTCTCAACCATACCGTACCAGCGCTCCGCCCGCGAAAGTGACCTGGAGGCATAAGCAATGGGTTGTAATTTACCTGCATCATTGACATGCTGTAAAACGCACCCGACCCCGTACGCTGACGCATCACGTGTAAGAACTAGCTTTTTACCTGGGTCAAAAAAGGCTAAAACACTGTTGGAACATAGAAGCTTGCATGCCTTATTGAAGGCGCATTCTTGGGCGTCCCCCCAAAACCAATTGCACCCCTTTCTGAGTAGCATGTGGAGAGGCTCCAGCAGCATGCTCAAGTTCTGCATAAAGTTCCCAAAGTAATTGAGTAGCCCGAGAAAGGCGCGCAGTTCCGAGACATTCCGGGGCCTGGGTGCCAGACGAATTGCTTCGGTTTTGGATTCTGTTGGACGGATTCCATCAGCGGAAATACTTCTGCCCAAAAATTCTTCATCGGGCGCGAGAAACAGACACTTGGATTTCTTAAATCTTAGGCCTACCCGATACAATCGACTTAGTACATCCTCCAAATTGCGGAGATGGGAGTCAGTGTCCCTGCCCGTGATGAGTATGTCATCTTGACACACAACCGTCCCGGAGATGGACTTGAGCAGACTCTCCATGTTGCACTGGAATATAGCAGCTGCCGACCTGATGCCGAATGGTCATCGATTGTACATAAAAAAGCCTCGATGGGTGTTGATGGTGGTGAATAGCTTAGACTCTTCGGTCAGTTCTTGCGTCATATTCGCAGATGTGAGATCTAGTTTCAAGAAAAGATTTCCTCCAGCTAACTTGGCAAATAGGTCCTCCGCTCTGGACAGCGGGTATTGGTCCTATAGGAAGACTCTGTTTATGGTAGATCTGTAATCCCCACAGATTCGTACGGATCCATCAGGCTTCATGATGGGGACGATGGGACTTGCCCAGTCGCTAAATTCCACGGGTGAGCTAATGCCTTCCTGCAGAAGCCGGTCCAGTTCATGTTCAATCTTTTCCGTCACCACATAAGGCACAGCTCTAGCCTTGTGATGGACCAGTCTGGCATCCTGTGTGATGTAGATTTTAACTTTAGCCCCTTTGAAGGTGCCCACCCCTGGCTGAAAGAGATGTGCAAAATGACTTAGATCTGTTGAGCAGGAGGTCTGTTCCTCTGACGACATGGCATGAACACCATCCCATTTCAAATTTAGTTTTGCCAGCCAGCTTCTCCCCAACAGTGCTGGGAGATCTCCGGGAACAATCCAAAGGGGAAGTCGGTTCACTGTCCCTTTGTGTGTGACTGAGAGCATGGCGCTGCCAAGGACTGGGATGATTTCTTTGGTGTAGGTCCTTAGTTTGATGTCGATCCTTGTGAGTTTTGGTCTGTTGCTTTTGTGCGGTCACAGCTGATCAAATTGTTGGACGCTCATGAGAGATTGACTAACACCTGTGTCCAGTTCCATGTTGACGGGTGTCCTGTTGAGTAGGACCCTCATCATTATTGGAGGCGTCTTGTTTTAAGAACAGTGGACATTGATCGTGTTGACCTGCTGTACCTCGGAGTCCCGGGCACTGTCCCCACCGTCTTCTGGTCCGCTTTCCGACCCTTCCAATTTGTATACCAGCCGAGCTGCTGTTTTTCTGCACATGCGAGCCAGATGCCCTGTATAGTTGCAGTTTCTGCAAACAGCATTTTGAAATCGACACCCCCTTGTTGAGTGCCTTCCCCCACATCTCCAGCACAGACCGCTTCCATTGTTTCTGAAGGATGAGCTGCGTCTGGCTGGTCTCTCTTGAGCTTCTCTCAGTCTGTAGTTGATTGCTCGCATTGTGGGTTGATGAGGTGTGATCGGTCGTTCAGGTGGCCCTTGATGGCTTCTGGCACCACTGCCTGCTGTTGAGGTCCTGCTCTCCTGCCTTTGTATGTGTGTAGGGGTAGCGGCTTGTTTCACGCTTTGAACCCCTTGTTCCGATGTTTCGATGGTTGTCGTACCCGCAGTGTAGATCAACCTCGTTTCTTCTTCTCCTGCCAAGGATGTCTGTGCGACCAGTGCTGCTGCCTCTAGTGTTAAGTTCTTGATCTCTATCAGTTTTCGAAATATGCCTGCGTGGCCTATTCCTTCAATAATAAAGTCTCTCAGTACTTCTCTCCTTAGTTCATCGGAGAAATCACATAAACTAGCCAGCCTCCGAAGTTCCGCCACAAAGTCGGGTATGCTCTGGCCGACACAGCGTCTGTAGTTGTAGAACCTGTGTCTGGCAATGTGTAGGCTGCTCGCTGGTTTCAGGTGGTCTCTCACCAGTGTGCTCAACTCTTCAAACGACGTACTTGCTGGTTTCTCGGGTGAAGCAGGTCCTTCATTAAGGCGTATGTTTTCGAGCCACAGCTGGTCAAGAGATGGGCTCTTCTCTTGTCTGCCTTATCGTCGCCCAACCAGTCTTTGGTTACAAAGCTTTGCTGGAGCCTTTCTATAAAGTCCTCCCAATTGTCTCCAGCATTGTATTTCTCATCTGAGTTTGGTCGCCATTCTGTGGATTCTGTGATCCCGTAACTCGTCGCCACTGTAAAGTTCTGACCCTGCAGTACAGACTTATACGAGGCACATGCTGAAGTCAAGGTCACTCTGGACCTGCACCTTTATTTCACAGCTCTCGAGTGCCACACTTGCCTGAGACCTGCCTTTATATACCTGTGTGGGACAGGTATGCAGTGTCTCCTGCAAGTGCACCCCTGGTGGTAAAGTATGCTTGTGGTTACAGGTCATATCTAGTTACAGTCATGTATAGCATGGTAAAATACATTTTTATACAGTAATGTGAGATACATGACACTTTACTTTCAGTTTCATTTCCCTCAGTTTATTGTGAACTCATTTCACAATCTGTCCTCTGAAACGGACACTGTCATCAGGTAAATTGTCTTGCAAATCTTCATTTCTTTGCATGTCCAACACATAAAACACAAAGGCTCCAACATTCTTGGGCCTGGGGTGGTGGATGTTTGAAAAATGTATTCGATCATGGGATGTGGATGTCGTTTGTAGGACCAGCATTTATTTCCCATCCCTAATCACCCTTGAGAAGGTGATGGTGAGCCACCTTATGCAACTGAGTGACTTGCGAGGCCATAGAGGTCAGTTCAGAATCAACCACATTGCTGTGGGTTTGGAGTAACATGTAGGCCAGACCAGTAAGGGCAGCAAGACATTTGTGAGCCAGATGTGTTTTTACCACTATCCGCTAGTTTCATGGTCAACATTGCTTTACATTGCAGATGTTTAAAATGTAATTAACTGAATTTAAATTGCCCAGCTGTTGTGGTGGGATGTGCTTAATGTCCCCAGATTATAACACCAGGCTCTGGATTACTAGTCCAGTAACATAACCACTATGCTACCATACCCTCGATTGAGGGTACAACTCTGAGGGGAGGGTTGGAATTTGAACCCTTCCATGGTGATATCCCTCAAAGACGTATAGAATGTCATCTCCACCCCTCCCCTGCCAGAAATCCAACCAGTTCCACCTTTACTGCAGCCCGGGAAAGTACACCTGCAGGGATTGAGCGAATATCCTGGAGAATTGTATGTTGGACATCATGGAGATTTAAAGGGTTAATAATCAAAGTTCCTTTTATTTTGGAACTACTGCCTTTCCAAGATACACAAGATAAAAGCCTGGCGTATCTTGTACTTTTAGTCTCTGAGTATTATCGACGAGAAATGCTTGTGAAAGGGAATAAGTGACGGGAACGACATCATCCATGAGCGATTACAGTGTAACTTTAATGGTTAGTGTACTAAACATATGCAGAGGGTCCATTGACACCAGCATAGATAATAGAAAGATAAGCGGGTAATAATAATCCTCAAAGGATTGGAGAACAATTGAGTCAATAAGTCTTGTTTGACGGAAGTATCTTTGAGGTAAACCTCTATGACTGTTTATGAAAGGGCTGTTTTCCTCGATTCGGGAATAGTTACATCATGAGGTCTTATCTGTGACATGTAACTTTTGAGGTAGCAAACTAAGGTGGATAAAGGAGAATGGTTTCAACAGTTAGTGGGAGAGCGCGAAAGATACAGAAACCAAAAGCCACACTCTCTGGACTGTGAGGCCGATCACCTGTGCTGTATATGAATCATGTCTGTTCCGTATACACCATCAAGTGTCTCGTGCCTATTCAAAGCGTGTGGTTGTGAACAAGAGAAGAACGGAGATTGACTAACAGTTGGACATTAACAGAAGCGGGTGTACATTTTTAAAATTCATTCCCGGGATCTGGCATCGCTGGCAAGGCTGGCATTTACTGCCCATTGCTAGTTGCCATTGAGAAGATGGTAGTGAGCTGCCTTCTTGAACCACTGCAGTCCGTGAGGTGAAGGTGCTCCCACAGTGTGGTTAGTTAAGGTGTACCAAGACTTTGACCCAGCGACAATGAACGAACAGTTATATATGTCCAAGTCAGGATGGTGTGTGATTGGGAGGGGAAGGTGAATGTGGTGGTGTTCCCATTCACCTGCTGCTCTTGTCCTTCTTGGTGGTGGAGGTTGTGGGTTTGGAAGGTGCTGTGAAAGGATCCTTGGTGAGTTACGGCAGTGCATCCTGTGGATAGTACACAATGCAGCCACGGTGGTGGACGGTGTAGATGTCTTATGTAGTGGATAGGTATCGACCAAGTGGACTGCTTTGTCCTGGACTAAGATGGATTTGGGGATCTACTGCTGGTTACTGAATTGTAATGAGTGGCAGAGCCGTTAGGGAAGGGCCACAGATAACATTCCAGCAATGTTAAATTGTTAAACCTTCAGCCGAAATGGACAGCCTCCCCACACCCGCCCACCACCACGAAGGAGAACAAAGATTGTATTCCGATATTTCTGGCCACTATTGGTGGACAACAGGGAGAGACATCAATGGCACGGGCACTCTCTCCTCTTGTAATGATGACAATCTTCCTGGAATTTTGGACCGAGCAAATAGCAGGTCATGCTGGGTGTCCCACCCTGCCATACTTCAGGCAAAGAGGATGAAGCCTGATGAATATTGGTCTCAAACAGACTGAATGTTCCCAGTGTTTAACTGGAAGGAATTGTGAGTCATCCAGGACTGGATGTGGGACAAGCAGTCTGACAATAGAGACGGTGGAGGGAGGTGGTGGCGAGGTAGAGCTGGGCATCGTCAGCATACATGTGGAACATGACTCCATGTCAGCGGATGATGTCGCTGAGGGGCAGCAAATGAGGAAGAGACGGGTCTATGGATAAATCCTTGGGGGCCTCCAGAGGCATCGGTGAGCGCCAATAGAGAAGCCATTGCAGGAGTTTCGCTGGTGTGAACTGTACAGGTAAGAATGGAACCAAGTGAGTGCAGTCCCGCTGAGATGGACAATGATGAGAGGCGTTGAAGGGGGATGGTGTGGTTGACCTTGTTAAAGGCTCCAGAAAGGTCAAGGAGGGATAATGTATTACGGTCACAGCGATAAGTTATTTGTGAGTGTTTAGGGATGTGTTGGATATGTGGCAACCGTGGAAGCCTGATTGAAGAGGATCAATGAGGGAGTTGTGGGAAAGATGGGCATGGATTCGGGAGATGACAACATGTTCCAGGACCTTGGAGAGGAAAGGAAGGTTGGAGTGTGCCTCTGAATATGAAAGGTCCTGCCATTGATGTATGAATTCCATGAGGAGTTAACGGAGACCTGTGGCATTTCCATCAGATTCCCCAGGGATTTCATGCAAGAAATCTCCTTTCAGAACGAATCCCACTCCCAGTGTGAAGGAGTCGGGGAAGATGGCGGCTCTGGGGCTGGGTCAATGAGGGTCAGCGAGGGAGGTGCGGGCTGGGTCAGTGAGAGTCAGCGAGGGGGGTGGCAGTGTCAGCGAGGGGGGGGCCGGGTCAGCGAGCGGGGGGCGGGTCAGTTAGGGGGGGGCCGGGTCAGTGAGGGGGGGGCCGACGTCAGTGAGGAGGGGGCCGGGTCAGTGAGGGGGGGGGCTGGCGTCAGTGAGGGGTGGGCCGGGTCAGTGAGGGGGGCCGGGTCAGTGAGGGGGGGGCCAAGTCTGTGAGGGGGGGCCGGGTCAGTGAGGGGGGCGCTGGGTCAGTGAGGGGGGGCTGAGTCTGTGAGGGCGCTGGGTCAGTGAGGGGTGGCCGAGTCTGTGAGAGGTGGCTGGGTCAGTGAGGGGGGGCGGGTAAGTGAGGGTTGGGCCGGGTCAGTGAGGGGGGGAGCTGAGTCATCGAGGGGGGGGCCGGGTCAGGGAGGGGGGGGCGCTGCTGGATCAGTGAGGGGGGGCAGGTCAGTGAGGGGGCGGCCTAGTCAGTGAGGGGGTGGCTGGGTCAATGAGGGGGGGACCGGGTCAGTGAGGGGGGGCCGAGTCTGTGAGTGGGGTCTGGGTCAGTGAGGGGGGGTGGGTCAGTGAGCAGGGGGCCGGGTCAGTGAGGTGGGCGGCCGGGTCAATTCGGGGCGGTTGGGGCTGGGTCAGTGAGGGTCAGTGAGGGTGGGGCTGGGTAAGTGAGGGTCAGAGTTTAGTGAGGGGGAGTGCTGGGTCAGTGACGGTCAGTGAGGGGAGGGCTGGGTCAGTGAGGGTGGGGCTGGGTCAGTGAGAGTCAGAGTTTAGTGAGGGGGGTGCTGGGTCAGTGAGGGTCAGTGAGGGCGGGGCTGGGTCAGTGAGGGTCAGGGGTCAGTGAAGCGGCCGGGCTGGGTTGATATCAGAGCTGGACGATGGACAACCGAGGACCGGGAGGCTGTGAAATGGAGACAAGTTTTGAGGGAAACCAATAAAGTGGAGACGTGAATGGTGGTCCATCCGATTTATTATTATTGTTGTTTTTCCCGGCAGCGTGATACAACTGAGAGTCAGACAGGGGTCACCTGTGCCGGTGCGTGAAGGGAAAGGAGAGTTAGATCTTCGTGAAACATCCAAAGAGGTTCAATCTTTTTCAAATTGATAATGTAAATTAAAAAAAGCAGATCTGGAGATGATGCATTGCAAACAATACAGGAGGGGAAAACTGTTTTGGGAAATAGACATGAAGTCCTGTGTCTGATTTCGCCCCCTGGGCTGTTTCCCTGCGGTAAAGGCGCTGCATCAATGCAAGTTGTTGTTGTTGGTGGGCGGGGCTTCCTCCATTGTCTTTTCTCCCGCGCTCCCAGCAGTTGATTGGCCGCCCTGGTGAGGTGAGAGGTCAGCAGGTGGTGAGCGCGGGCCGGCAGTTGGTGCTCATCCCGCCCGCTGCCTGTCCTCCCGGCCCTACCAGTAACGTTGCACGTACAGCATCCTCCCTGCGTCATGTTGTTGCGTGGCATGCTGGATCTACCCGCGTTCAATTGGTGCCTGGTCCGCGTGCTGCTCCCGCTCTTTTTCCAGGCTCCCCCCAGGTGAGTGTGTGATGGCCAGGTGATGATGATGGGCCGAGGGCCGGGCGACCACGGACCGGCTTCTGGTGTGCCTGAACCACCGCCATTTCCCGGGCTGCCGATTTGAGGCACTTGACTGTGAGGAGTCCCTCGGCCTTTAGCAACCACTTCCTCGGCAGCCGCTCCCTGGGCCCTTGGCCACTGATGGCCAGGCGCTTCATTAACTTTGTGATTCCTCTTACCCAGGCAGGATGGGAAGTGGGATCCTGTTGTGTGAATTGTGTCCCTTCTGAACCGAATCAAAGACCGTTGGAGATCCAGGGACCAGGCACCGCCCTCCTCCCCATCACCGCCTATAACTCTGACAGTCAGCGGGCTGTCCTTCTCCAGTCTGGGCCATCTACGAGAAATCCCATCACAGTCAGCAACAGACCATGGAGGACGGCAGGTTCCCTTCCCGAAAACACCTCAGTTAGTTTTTAGGCAAAGTTTCACAAGGATGATCCCAAAACTGCAAGGTTATATCCAATAGGAAAGCGTGAAGAGTCTGTGGCTTTTCTCTAGAAAAGAGAAGAGTCAGTGTCGACCTGTTAGAGCTTTTTATAATTATGAAGTTGTTCAATAGGGCAGACGTAGAGAAGGTGTTTCGACAAGCGGGGAGAGTCCAAAACTAGAGGCCATAAATATAAAGAAAGGATTTGCATTTATCTAACACCCTTCACAATATCGCAACACCCCAAAGCCATTTACAACCAATGACATACTTTATTTCTGAAGTGTCGACACTGTTGTAATGTAGAAATTATTAATTTAAGATAGTCACTAATTAAGCCAATAGGGAATTCAAGAGAAATTTCTTTACCCATTGAATGGTGAGAATGTGGAACTTATTACCACAAGGAGTGGTTGAGTCAAATAGCATAGATGGACTTAAGGGCAAGCTAGATAAACACACGAAGGCGGAATCAATAGAAGGATATCTTGATGGGTTTAGATGAAGAGGAGTGGAAGGATACTTGTGAGGAGCATATACACCAGCACGGACCTGTTGAGCCGAATGGCCTGTTTTTGTGCCGTACATTGTATTTGAGCAGATATCTCGAATGTTGTTGCTTGTACAGCCCACCAGATTTATTCAGCTCAATTATACAACTTGCCAGGGTGGGATTTGAGCTCGCACCTTCTGGGTTACTAGTCCTGGACCAGAGTCAGTTCCTTCCTGTACTTGCGGGGGCCATCGGAGAGGCCTCCACTATCACAACACTGCAAATCCTGTCAGACAGGGTTGGGGTGCCTTCAAACACTGCCCGGTGTTAGATGCACCCAGTGGATTGTGAAGGATGATCCTTTATTAGAATCTCACAGACCAGGAGGAGTCTATTCATCCCATTGGGTCTATGCTGGATCTTTGAAGGAGCTAAACAACTAACCCCACTCCCCCTGCTCTTACCCCAGAGACCTGCAAATAATTCCCCTTCAAGTATTAATCCAATTTCCTTTTGGAAGTTAATATTGAATCTCTTCCACCGTTCTTTCATGGAATGCATTGCAGAATACAACAATTCACTGTGTGAAAATAGTTCTCTTCATCTTCCGCTCTGCTTCTTTTGCAAATGACCTAAAATCTGCATCCTCTGGAAACAGTTTCTCCCAATCAACTCTATCAAAACCTCTAGAAAGCTGAATGTAATCTCTTGATTTATCAGCGTTCTTTTGATCCGCTGCACTATTCCTCGGTAATGCTTCAGAGAACCCAAACTGTGGTTGGCAGTTGTGGAGTGAGCATTGGGCACCAATGCCACCAGTCTTCTCCTGCCCCTCGCCCCATGCTGCTGAGGAATGGGTTCCACCAGCGTCCAGCGCTCTTTGGCAAGTCAATTGATCTGGCCCATTTCTGGTCACGCTATTGGTCCAAAGGTTGATCCTGGGAACCTGTTGCAGAGCTCCAGGACATGGATTTACATTTTAGGGCGCAACTTATTAGGATGGTAGCAGAATTTAGTTCCCCAGGTATCCTCTCGTGATCTAGCGAGTATTGAGGAGGAGGGCTAAAATGAATATCAGTGATATGTCCTTACTATACAGTATAAATGTACACGAGGCCCATACTTGAGAGAAGGTCACTTTGTGACCAGTAACCTTTATTAGTCAGCACTGAAGTGATGAAGGTGGGTGGAGCTTCCCCTTTTATACCTGAAAGTCCAGGTTAGGAGTGTCTCCCACAAGTTCGCCCATTGTGGTCAATGTTCTCACGGTGTACAACTTAGGTCAGTTTATACATGGGTTGCAATGACAGTTGAATACAAGACATCACCTCCCCCCCCAAAGTATTATTGGGATCACAGGTTAAATCTCTCTAGTAGTTTATGCTCCCTTGTAGAGCGCCTGAGTTGGGGCTCCGGTTGTTGGGCGCTGGCCTGAGTGTCTGCTGTTTGTGGTGCCTCAGGCCTGTCTGAACTGCCCACAGTGACTGGGCTCTCCTCCACGTGGTTCCGGTGTTCGGTCACCTGTGATGGAGTGAACTCTACATCGTGTTCTTCCTCTGCTTCTTCTATGAGGTTGCTAAACCTCCTTTATGTTTGATCCACTGTTTGCGGCAGATTTGTCCATTGGTAAGTTTAACTACCGGAATCCTATTCCCCTCTTTGGCAATCACAGTGCCTGCGAGCCATTTAGGCTATGCAGCGTAGTTGAGGACAAAGACAGGGTCATTGACATCAATACATCGCGCCCTCGCATTCCCGTCATGGTAGTCACATCGTGACTGGCGCCTGCTCTCAACAATTTCTTTCATGGTGGGATGTATAAGGGATAATCTGGTTTTGAATGTCCTTTTCATTAGCAGCTCTGCGGGTGGGACCCCTGTGAGTGAGTGTGGTCGGGATCTATTCGCCAACAGGAGGCATGATAAGCGGCTTTGTAGGGAACCCCCCTTAGATTCTGAGCATCCACTGTTTGATTATCTGCACTGCTTATTCTGCCTGGCGTTTGAGGCGGGCTTGAACGGTGCTGTTCTGACATGGTTAATACCATTTCCTGCCATGAAGTCCTGGAATTCAATGCTTGTAAAGCACGGGCCATTGTCGCTGACCAAGACGTCCGGTAGACCATGGGCGGCGAACATTGCCTGTAGACTTTCTACCGTGGCAGAGGATGTGCTTGAATTGAGAATGTTGATGTCATGTAAGCTGACGTCAGACCTAATTTTGAAAAACGTTTGCTACCGGATAGCGTCGCAAAGAGGTCCTCCGCTCTCGGTAGCGGGTACTGGTCTTGGAGTGACACCCGATTGATGGTGGCCTTGTAATCACCACATAACCTGACCGACCCATCCGCCTTGAGCACCGACACAATCGGGCTCGCCAAATCACTGAATTCGACTGGCGAGATGATGCCTTCCCTCAGCAGGTGGTCCAATTTGCCTTCTATCTTTTCCCGCATCACGTATGGCACCGCTCTGACCTTGTGGTGTACTGGCCTAGTGTCCGGGTTTATGTGAATCA
Source organism: Pristiophorus japonicus (assembly GCF_044704955.1). NCBI lineage: Eukaryota > Metazoa > Chordata > Chondrichthyes > Pristiophoridae > Pristiophorus > Pristiophorus japonicus. The sequence goes on from NC_091995.1 coordinate 51,976,082, forward strand.
CTACTTTGGTCCCCATGAAAGTTCCAATGCTGGGTTGAAATAATGAGTCAAATTTGTCCAGGACCTGTGAGCATGATATTCGCTCCACAGAAGAAACTGCATTGACATCACCCCATTTCCAGTTCATGACAGCAAGCCAACTCCTCCCTAGTAGTGCAGGACTATCCCCTGGGACAATCCAGAGTGGCAATCAGTTCTCCGAATCTTTGTGGGTCACGACTATCGTGGCGCTGCCTAGCACCGGAATGATCTCCTTTGTATATGTCCGTAGCTGTACGTCAATCGGCAATAATTTTGGCCTCCTGGTCTTGGACGCCCACAACTTGTCGAACTATTTGATACTCATCAGGGACTGGCTGGCCCCCATGTCTAGCTCCATTGATACTGGGATGCCATTGAGGAGCACTTTCATCATTATCGGTGGCGTCCTGCTGTATGAACTGTATATGTGCTTCACATGAACTCGCTGAACTTCAGCTTCCAGCGATTTCATCCAATGTTCATTTGGCCTTCTAGGGCTTACATCGGGCCCGTCCTACTCGTACATCAACCTGGCTGCAGGCTTCCTGCACATAAGCGGCAAGTGACCGCTGACATTGCAATTTGTGCAGATATATTGCTGATACCTGCAAGCTGTGGCTGGGTGTTTGCCTCCACACCTCCAACTTGACCCATTGTTGGGAACAAAAGGTCCGTCTCTGACTGTCTCTGTTACTGTCCTTAAGCGCACCATTGACAGGTGTTGATGGCCCCAATTACTGGCCGCATTGTCCCTTGCGATGGCATGAATCGCCATTCAGCTAGCCATTGTCTCTGTTGAATTCCCCCTTTGGGTTTGACTACATGCTTGGGCATGTCCGCTTGCCCCTGTCTGCCAGGAGAACTGTGCGCCACGTTAACAATATTGACTATCTGTCTATTTGCTGCATTTAAGCCAAGATTGTTGTCAAACATCTTGCTGATCTCTTCCTCTCCTGAGATAAATGTCTGGGCCATCAAAGCCGCCGTTTCCAGGGTCAAATTTTTGGTCTCAATCAGTTTCCTGAAAACCCCAACGTTGTCGATGCCCTCAATAAAAAGTCTCACAGCATCTCCGCTCTGCATGCATCTGGGAACTTACATAGGCTCGCCAGTCACCGGAGGTCTGCCACGAAGTCTGGAACGCTTTGCCCTTCTCGCCGCCAGTGCATGTAAAACCGGTGTCTCGCCATGTGCATGCTGCTCACTGGTTTAAAGTGTTCCCCGATCAACTTACTGAGCTCTTCCAAAGTCTTGTCCGCCAGCTTCTCTGGCGCTAGAAGGACCTTCATCAGGGAGTACATCCTGGATCCACAAACCGTCAGGAGATGAGCCCTGCGTTTGTCGGCCGAATCCTGTCCCAACCATTCCTTAGTGACGAAACTTTGCTGTAGTCTCTCAATAAAATCGTCCCAATCATCACCAACACAGTACCTCTCGTCTGTGCTGCTAGTGGCCATGCTCGCGTGGTTTAAATCCCAGTTTCTCGTCGCCAATGATATGTCCTTACTATACAGTATAAATGCACACGAGGCCCATACTTGAGAGAAGGTCACTGTGACCAGTTACCTTTATTAGCCAGCACTGAAATGATGAAGGTGGGTGGAGCTTCCCCTTTTATACCTGAAAGTCCAGGTTAGGAGTGTCACCCACAAGTTCACCACCTAGTGGTCAATGTTCTCACTGTGTACAACGTAGGTCAGTTGAAACATGGGTTACAATGAGAGTTGAATACATGACAATCAGTACTGAAATGGTTTCTCCCTTGTTTACCTGTGCCGTTGAACAATCTCTGAATTAATCAAGTGGCCTGGGTTATGGTCCCAGGTTGCTCATCAACAGGTCAAGATTTGCATCAACTCAACAAAGGCTCACTGTCCCACATGCACAAGAAAAAAAATCAAATCCATAACTAAATATTCAAATTCACTCTCACTCCTCTGACACATTTCAGTAACATTCCCAGCTCCACTCACTGGTTCCCCAGTCTTGCCCCTCTGACTCAGGAGGTTCCATTGGATAATCCAGGCCCACACTACCGATGGAGGGAACGCTATACTGTTGGAGGTAGATGTCTATACTCTAGGAGTTGAGCTCGTAATGCAGGCTGAGACTCCTGGTGTGGCAGTACTGTTGGAGGTAGATATATGTACTCTAGGACTTGAGCCCAATGAGCGAGGTCCACACTCCTGGTGCCAGAACTGAAGGAGTGCGGCACTGTTGGAGGTAGATGTCTACACGCTAGTACTTGAGCCTATAATCCAGGCCGGCACTGCCGGTGCCAATTTCTTGTCTGTCAGTGACCAGTCCCTTGTGCTCGCTGACTTACATTGACGCCCAGTTAAGCAATGCCACAATTTTAAAATCCTTGTTCTAAAATTCCTCCATGGGCTAGCCCTACCTATGCCTGTAATCACCTGCAGCCCTATAATCGCCGAGATCTCTGCTCTCCGCCGATTCTGGCCTCTTGAACATCCCTGATTTATTTGCTCCACTGTTGGCAGCCTTGCATTCAGCTTTCTGGGTCCTCAGCTGTGGAGTTCTTCTCTAAATCTCTCTACCTCTACTTTTCTATCCTCCTTTAAGATGCTCCTTAAAACCTGCCTATTTTACCAAACTTTTAGTCATCTGCAATAACATCATGTGATATGTCTCAGTGTAAATTATTTTGATAATGTTCCTGTGAAGTGCTGTGGGCACTTTATTACTTTAAATGCACTATATAAATGTAAGTTGTTGTTGTGTCTCAGTCACCAGTCCCTTGGCTCTCACACACTGGTCGCTTGGCCCTTAGCAACCGGTCCCTTGGCCATTAGACACCGACCACTTGGCCTGTAGCAACTTGGCCCTCAGCAACAGGCCCTTGGTCCTCAGAAACCGGTCCCTCAGCCTTTAAGAACCAGTCCCTTAGCAACGAACTCTACGCCCTTAAAAGCAACACTTGGCACTCAGCAACCTGTCTCATGGCCCTCAGTAACCGGACACTTGCCCCTTAGCAACCGCTGCCTTGGCCCTAAGCAACCGCTTGTCCCTTGGCCCTTAGCAACCGGTGGTTCCTTGGCCCATAGCAACCAGTGGTCCCTTAGCCCTTTGCAACCGGTGGTCCCTTGGCCTTTAGCAACCGGTGGTCCCTTGGCCCTTAGCAACTTGGGCCTTAGCAACAGGTCCCTTCGCCCCAAGCCACCATCCCTTATCCCTCAGCAACTGGTCCCTTGGACCTTAGCATCCCATCACTTTGCCCTCAGCCACCGCTCCCTCAGCCCTCAGCAACCAACAATTGGCACTGAGCAACCGGTCCCTCGGCCCTCAGCAACCGTTATTTTGGCCCTTAATAACCAACAACTGGCACTGAGCAAACAGTTCCTTTGCCCTCAGCCACCATTCCCGCTGCCCTTGACCACCGCTGCCGCGACCTTCGACCACCGCTCCCCTCGGCCCCTAACAACCAACAATTGGTACTGAGCAAATGGTCCCTCCGCCCTCAGCCTCCGGTCCCTCGCCTTCAACAATCAACACTTGGCTCTCAGCCACCAGCCCCTTTTCCTTTATCTTCCAGTCTGTTTTTAAAGTAATTATTCCACATTTATTAGACAGCAACTTAACTTACTTCACAATATATACAGATTCGGTATGAAAATATGTCCATCAATGATATCGTCTTTAGTTTGTCGATGCAGTGTCCTGTGCCCCTATTTCGTCTGATTCTGTGTTCCTGCTGCCTTTTTGCGAGCTGATCTTTGCCAGCTAGTTTCTCCAGAGGGTCTTTTGTCATCAGCTGCCTGTCCAATCTGCATCCCAGGTATTCCTTTGATTGCTCTCGCCACACAGAAATGTTAAACTTACTCTCTTTAAGGCACTTCATAAATTTCTATTTAAATTCTTTAAATTCACCAAAGTGGTCGAGGGGGAAGGGGCTCCTAGTGATCTGAAGCTCTTGTTCTGGAAATTCAGGATGGTCATCACCTTCGGCCAGGCCAGTGACATCACAACAACAAGGCCAGACAATCGAGTCCCTTGGCCCTCAGTAACTGGTCCTGTTGAATTCAGCCAACACTACCGTGGGCCTCAGTAACCAATCCCTGGGTCACTCAGCCAAAAGATCTTGGCGCTCAACCAGCAGTATCTTGACCCTCAGTCACTCGTCCCCTGACCCTCAGTCACCGGTCCCCTGGCCCTCAGTCACCGGTCCCGTTGGCCCTCAGTCACCGGTCCCGTTGGCCCTCAGTCACCGGTCCCCTGGCCCTCAGTCACCGATCCCCTGACACTCAGTCACTGGTCCCCTGACCCTCAGTCACCGGTCCCCTGACCCTCAGTCACCAGTCCCGTTGGCCCTCAGTCACCGGTCCCGTTGGCCATCAGTCACCGGTCGCCTGGCCCTCAGTCACCGGTCCCCTGACCCTCAGTCACTGGTCCCCTGACCCTCAGTCACCGGTCCCCTGACCCTCAGTCACCGGTCCCGTTGGCCCTCAGTCATCGGTCCCGTTGACCCTCAGTCACCGGTCCCGTTGGCCCTCAGTCACCGGTCCCCTGGCCCTCCGTCACCGGACCCTGACCCTCAATCACCGGTCCCCTGACCCTCAGTCACCGGTCCCCTGGTCCTCAGTCACCAGTCCCGTTGGCCCTCAGTCACCGGTCCCCTGGCCCTCAGTCACCGGTCCTGTTGGCCCTCAGTCACCGGTCCCCTGGCCCTCAGTCACCGGTCCCGTTTGCCCTCAGTCACCGGTCCCGTTGGCCCTCAGTCACCGGTCCCCTGACCCTCAGTCACTGGATTCATTGGCCCTCAGTCAGCGGTCCCGTTGGCCCTCAGTCACCGGTCCCGTTGGCCCTCAATCACCGGTCCTGTTGGCCCTAAGTCACCGGTCCCCTGACCGTCAGTCACCGGTCCCGTTGGCCCTCAGTCACCGGTCCCCTGACCCTCAGACACCGGTCCCGTTGGCCCTCAGTCACCGGTCCCGTTGGCATTGGCCCTCAGTCACCGGTCCCGTTGGCCCTCAGTCACCGGTCCCGTTGGCCCTCAGTCACCGGTCCCCTGGCCCTCAGTCACCAGTCCCGTTGTCCCTCAGTCACCGGTCTCATTGGCCCTCGGTCACCGGTCCCCTGGCCCTCAGTCACCGGTCCCCTGGCCGTTAGCAACCGGTCCTTTTGCCTGAAAGTGCTGTAGTCTGAAACTAGAGTATTAAACATAAATAAAGCCAATTGCAGAGCTATAAAGGGCGTTTTGGCTAAGGTAGATTGGAAACATAAATTAAAGCTATGGCTAGTATTTAAATAAATATTTCATAATTCTCAACAAAAATACATTCTGTTCAGAAACATGGGAAAGTTGATAAATCTTTGGCTAACTAAATAAGTTAGGGATAGCATTAGATTGAAAGAAGAACCTTCAATGTTGCAAAGACTAGTAAAAAGCGGATTAGGAGAGTTTCAGAAACCAGCAAAGGATGACCAAAACATTGATAAAAAGGGAACAATTAGAATATGAAAGAAAACGAGCAAGAAATATCCAAACAGACTGTAAGAGCTTCTACAAATATGTAAAAAGGAAGAGAGTAGCAAAAGTAAACATTGGTCCCTTCGAGGCTGAGGCAGGAGAAATTATTATGGGGAATAAGGAAATGGTAGAAACATTAAACAAATATTTCGTATCTGTCATCAAAGTAGAAGATGCAAAAAACATACCTAAATGCTGGGGAACCAAGTATCTAATGAGGGTGAGGTACTTAATGTAATTCATATAAGTAGAGAAAAAGTGCAAGTGAAACTAATGGGACTAAAAGACAACAAATCCCCTGGAGCTGACGGTATACTTGCTCGGGCTCTAAAAGAGGTGGCTACAGAGATAGTGGATGCATTGCTGTTAATCATTTAAAATTCCCTAGAATCTAGATCGGTCCCAGTGGATTGGAAGGTAGCACATATAACACTGCTGTTCAAGAAAGGAGGAAAGAGAGAAAAGAGGTAACTACAGGCTAGTTAGCCTGACATCAGTCGTCAGGAAGATGCAGGAATCCATTAAGGAAGTAGTACCAGTGCACTTAGAAAATCATAACATGATTAGGCAGAGTCAACTTGGTTTTATGAAACGGAAATCGTGTTTAACAAATTTCTTAGCTTTTTGAGGATGTAACTAGGGTAGATAAAGGTGAACCAGTGGGTGTGATTACAGACAGGCTGGATTTCAAAGGGCAATCGATAAGGTGCCACATAAAATGTTATTACATGAGATAAGGGATCATGGGATTGGAGGTAATGTGTTTGCATGGATAGAGGATAAGTTAACGGACAGAAAACAGAGAGTAGGGATAAACGGGTCTTTTTCAGGTTGGCAGGCTGTAACTAGTGGGGTGCCACAAGCTTCAGCACTGGGTCACAAGTATTTACAACCTATATTGATGATCTAGACGAGGGGATCGAGTGCAAAGTATCCAAGTTTGCTGATGTTACAAAGCGAGAATAGTACAGTAAGCTGTGAGGAGAACACAGCGTCTGCAAATGAATATACATAGACTAAGTGATTGAGCAGTTAAGTAGTAGATGGAGTATAATGTAGGGAAATGTGAAGTTATACATTTTGTAGGAAGAATAAAAAACAGAATATTTATAAAATGGCGAGAAACTTTTAAATGTTGGTGTTCAGAGTGATTTGAGTGTCCTTCTGCCAGAAACAAAGAAAGCTCGCATGAGATACAGCAAGCAGTAAGGAAGGAAAATGGGCATGTTGTTCTTTATTGCAAGGGGGTTGGAGTATAAGAGTAAGGAAGTCTTGCTACAATTGTACAGGGCATTGGTGAGACCACACCTGGAGTACTGTGCAAAGTTTTGGTCTCATTGTCTAAGGAAGGATATACTTGCTTTGGAGGCGGTGCAATGGAGGTTCACTAGATTGATTGCTGGGATGAGAGGGCTGTCTTATGATGAGAGATTATGTAGATTGGGCCTACATTCTCTGGAGTTTAGAAGAATGAGAGATGATCTCATTGAAACATACAAGATACTGCAGGGATTGACATGGTAGATGCTGAGAAATTGTTTCCCCTGGCTAGTGTCTAGAACTAGGGGGCACAATCCCAGGTATAAGAATAAAAATGTATATTAATGCACAAATTGATTCAGTGTGTATGTATAAATGTCTTTGGCCAGGGACTCCCAGGTGTCAGTGGGGATGTCGCCATTTATCAGGGAGGCTTTGAGGGTGCCCTTGTAACGTTTCTGCTGCCCACCTTTGGCTCGTTTGCTCTGAAGGAGCTCCGAGTAGACACTTGCTTTGGTAGTCTCGGTGTCAAAGCCTCCCTGATAAAGTGTGACATCCCCACTGACACCTAGGGTGATATTTGGCCAGGGACTCCTAAGTGGAGGAAGTGCATCGAGAGGGCGCTGAGCACCTCGAGTCTCAATGCTGAGAGCATGCAGAAATCAAGCGCAGGCAGCGGAAAGAGTGTGCGACAAACCGGTCCCACCCAACCTTTCAACAACGACTATCTGTGCCACCTGTGACAGCCTGTGGCTCTCATATTGGACCATTCAGCCACCAAAGAACTCACTTCAGGAGTGGAAATAAGTGTTCCTTGATTCCGAGGGACTACCTATGATGATGATGATGATATTTAAAAAGTGCAGATTACAGAGAAGTTGTGCTTTGAAGAGACAAGATGGATACCTCCAAGTTCATGTCTTCTCAGGCTGGGCAGAGCTTCAGGAACAAAAGGAGCGTGGCTTCGAAATTCACCAAACCAGAAAAGGTGTTAATTGGAAAACAATTAACCTAATCAAGGAATGGCTCCAATTTCTACAGTCACATGTGTAAGGAAAGCCAATGAAGAATGCTCTGGATCCACAACCCAATCCTGGGCTTTCTGAGAGACAATGGTCCGTATGAAAATCAAGCCCAGAGCTTCTCTCTCCCTTTTTTGCTCTTCTTCGACAACCACACAGCAAAGCAGGAAACCTCCGTCTACTGAACCAGAAGCAAGAAAGAAGATCATGTTAGTTGCTTGACTCAAATGGAAGTATATGTCTCTCTAAATCTGTAACTCATTACCTTACCTGTTATAATTATGTAGAGCCCATAGAATACTCGTCGACTGCTGTTTGTCTGATAGGCTACGTGCATGTGTGTGTGTTTAATAAAATTATTCCAAATGGTTTTAAAAGAATTGTTCTTGCTGTAAATTTAATACCAGAGAGGTTTGGAAATTTTACAAAATTGGAGGCTCCTCCGGGATCTGGCGATGGAGCTTTTAATTATTCTCTTAATCAATCGGAAATCTCAGGAGTTGCGATTCTAACCCGTGTTGCAAAGTTCAAAACTATAAACTGTTAAACGGATCTGGAGATTTGTGTCAGAAGCAATCGTTTCGGTAGTTGGATGTGCTTAAGAGGGAACCACCAGTCGTTAAATTCAAAGACACAGGATGAAGGGATCAATGATGTACAAAAAGCCAGCCAAAGATGTAGCTGCAGCCTACCATGCGAAAATATATGAAAAGATGTCCCTCGGGGACTTACAAAAGTTATGGGCACATGTATCTGTAAGAGTCAACATGTGTCCTTTGGGAAGCTCGTGGAATTCATCCAGGAGAGACTTGAAGATGGAAAGCTAAGGTCCAAACGGGCAAACGGTCTCTTGCCATTCGGGGTACATTACTGTGCTCAGAGAGAGTAGGAACTCATGTGGCAGGATGCAAAATATATCAAAATTTAAGGGAAGAAATACAAGATTTTAAAGAATTACAAGTAAGAGATTCAAAGTATAAAAGAACAGAGAGAAGAGGCATACAGCTTGTTAGAAAAGTTAAAAGAAGGAGAAATCCAACAGTCGAGGCAAGAAATCAATCAATTAAGCCACAGTATTCGGCAATTAGAAAGAGGTGCCGAACAGGCAGCTTCGTTGCCACAGCAACAAAGCCTCTCAAATTTAAATGCTGGAGCAGCCATCACTGAGTCAAATGAAAGCAGATTGCAGCTAAACAATCTCTAAATTGGAAAGCTTGAGGCTCTGGCAGGAGTTAGAAGATATTAGGGGAGCATTAAGTGAAGCAATTAAAGGCCACATAGGGAGGCAGACCACTCCTGGTGCCAAGTAGAGATAGTGAGGCTAAAGAGTAAGTTAGGGCAGCAGCAGGCCCCAGTATCCACAGTAACACGGGGAGCCATAACAGAGACAACAGAAGGGGACAAGCAGGTGATGGATTGGGAGGAGGAAGGCAGTCAGTATAATCCCCAGGATGGTGGTGAATGATGGGATACCTTGGAGACAGTAGTAACCACTTCCTTATGGCATAATGTGCATGGTCACATCACCAGTAACCATACCGGCTTGCGGCCCATATCTGGTGCTGATGCCACGGCATGTAGCCACGAGTTGGGGTCCATTAATGATGGGGATGACCCACTGGGAGTTAATAGGAGGTGGGTAGAATTCAGGAGGGGTCACCCCGAGTTAGAGAAGCGAGACTTAACAGAAGTCCTCCTGTTGGCCTGCTCCACTTCCCTAAAAAAATAATCTTCCTGACCCAATCCTTCAGCATAATGGTGATAGCTTGGGAAGTGTCGCTGTACAGAGGGACCTGGGTGTCCTTGTACACTAGTCATTGAAAGCAAACATGCAGGTGCAGCAAGCAGTTAGGAAGGCAAATGGTATGTTGGCCTTAATTGCAAGAGGATTTGAGTACAGGATGTCTTACTACAATTATATAGCGCCTTGGTGAGACTGCACCTGGAGTACTGTTGCAGTTTTGGTCTCCTTACCTAAGAAAGGATATACTTGCCATAGAGGGAGTGCAGCGAAGGTTCACCAGACTGATTCCTTGGATGGCAGGACTGTCGTATGAGGAAAGATTGGATCGACTTGAGCTGTATTCACTAGAGTTTAGAAGAATGAGAGGGGATCTCAATGAAACATATAAAATTCTGACTGGGTTGCATAGACTGGATGCAGGGAGGATGTTTCCCCTGACTAGGGAGTCTAAAACAAGGGGTCACAGTTTCAGGATGCGGGGTAGGAAATTTCGGACCGAAATGAGGAAAAATGTTTTCACTCAGAGGGTGGTGAACCAGTGGAATTTTCTATCACAGAAAGCTGTGGAGGCCAAGTCACTGAATATATTTAAGAGGGAGATAGATAATTTCTAGAAACAAAAGACAAGGGGTATGGAGAAAAAGCGGGACTATGGTGTTGAGATAGAGGATCAGCCATGATCATATTGAATTGCGGTGCAGACTCGAAGGGCCGAATGGCCTACTACTGCTCCTATTTTCTGTTTCTATGGCGCAGTGACCAATGCAGAAATGACCAAGATCCGAAAGCATTTCGGGATCTGAAACTCAAACTTAGTGGCTATGCTTAGTCAGACCAAACAGCGCCCAGATGTGACCCCGAGAGCCTTTAGTAATCATCTGTACGATATCAATGAACGAACCCAGAATCAGGTACAATTTAAATCGATGTTCCTGACCCACTCCACTCTTTATGTAAAACTACCCAGGGCGAAGCCGTAAGGCCCGCCAATCAGTGGATAGATATAGAGACCAGCGCTCAAAGAGCCTGGGAGATGGTAAAAGATCAGTTAAAGGTGAAGTCGCCACCTACTGCAAAGAAACCAGTGCCAGCGGTGGAAGGATGTAGGGATTACCTCTTTAGGGGACAGAGCTTTAATTGTAAAAAGCAATTTCGTCTAGCAAAAGACTGGAGCAGACCCAGACGGGCACCGGACCATGATGCAACGCATAGGTACCTCCCGAGGGACGAACCCAAATCCTCTGGAATGGAACAACAATTGGCTCAGTTAGTTACCCTTCTAAAGAAGGACCAATCCAAGTCCTCTGGGATGGACCAACGATTGGACAAGTTGATAACTCTCATGAAAGTCCAAATAGCCACGGGGATGCAAAATTATTTACCGGTGCACGCAATCGTCGAAGCACACCCATTGGACGGACCCCTCCAAGGAACCTCCTTATGACGGGGTGCGGTGCCCAAAGATTGGTCGGAAGTGCAGTTCTGATGTGATGGTAGCGGGAGAACAGTCGTCCTTGATGTCTTAAAAGGGGGCAGACAGCAGATTATGCTTATCAATACAGGATCAGTCATTACCATCTTCCACACCGCATACCCTGAATGCCATGCAGTGGCGGGCAAGGGTTGTATGGTCCTTAAATGGTTTAATGGTGATACAAGTACCACGTATGTAAGGAAGGCCTCTGAAGTTCAGTTGGGAGTTCTCACTTGTAAGGTCCCAGCGCCGATGCTGATGACCACCCCCGATGGAGGGGGAATTTTAGGGGCTGATATGCTGGATCAGTATGACACGGTAATAAATTATGATCAGGATTTTGTTTGGATGGGATTAAGAAATAATGCAAGAGTGATAGAAATTTCTGATGCTCACTCGGTTTTAATATTAAAAAGCCATCTGAATATGACCCTCCGAGGAGCGAAAATGAAGCTGTGTCAAAGCTAACGGTGTTCGTCACATGAATGCACGATTGTAGAAAAATGTCAGATGAAGAAACTATTGAGGGCTGCCGCCCCCCCTCACCACCCATTCACTATACGTTACCCCACCCCAAGAGAGAGTCACCCTTACATACGAGACACCATAAAATCCCGAGCAGGGTGTTGTTTGGAAAGGCACTTTCACGACCAATTCACCCACATGGTCAGTTAAAAAGCCTGATAGCAGCTGCCGACTGACTATTGATATCAGAAAGTTAAGTTTTGTAATGCCAGCCTACTCACTGGTCGTAAGATGAGCTCTCGCCATATTATCTCAAATTCCTGCTCATTTCAAGTACTTCTTCACCCTCGACATCACCAATGGATGCTGGAGTATCCCTGTTAAAAGGGAAGACCCGTACAAATTCAGATTTGAGGACCAGAAAAACACCTGGACATGCCCGCCTCAGGTGTTCCACAATGCCCCCACGATCTTTCACAACAGAATGGCTACAATCATAAAATACTTTTCCCGTGCTACCTGCTTGCGACAGTATGTAGACAAACTACTGCTGCCAACTGACAGCATGGAGGAGCATCTGTCCATTTTGCACAAACTGTTGACAATGTTGGCTCAAGCGGGACGAAAGGTGAATCCCCATGAGACTCAATTGGTAAAAGAATGGGTCACCTTTCTAGGAGTGTTCACTTCTCCAGAGAGATCATCCCCTGACTCTCAGAAGATGGAGATATTATAGCGACTGCCATTACCCACTTCCAAAACATCCCTACGATCATTCTTGGGTTTGATGAGGTACCAAAGTAACTTTATCCCAGGCTTTGCAGAGTGCGCAAGCCCCTGCGTGATTTGATAAAACTGCAGCGTGATGACATACACCCGGTATGGACTGATGCTCACACCCAGTCCATGACTAACTTAAAAACTGTAGTGATACAGGTCGCATATCTGATTCCGCCTGTTTGGAGGTCGGAGCCACAGAACAAAGCCTCATTGCCAAACGAGAGCTAATCGACTACAGCCCATTGCATATGCGGCTCGAATCCTGCAGCGGGCAGAAACAACGTATACTGCATGCGTACGCCGCCTGCTGGCCGTCTGCTGGGCGGTACATCATTTTAGAAGAATGAGAGGGGATCTCATAGAAACATATAAAATTCTGACGGGATTGGACAGGTTAGAAGGAGGAAGAATGTTCCCGTTGCTCGGGAGTTCCAGAACCAGTGTCACAGGCTAAGAATAAGGGATAAGCCATTTAGGACCGAGATGAGGAGAAACCTCTTCACTCAGAGAGTGGTTAACCTGTGGAATTCTCTACCGCAGAAAGTTGTTGATGCCAGTTCGTTAAATATATTCAAAAGGGAGTTAGATATGGCCCTTACGGCCAAACGGTTCAAGGGGTATGGAGAGAAAGCAGGAAAGGGGTACTGAGGTTGAATGATCAGCCATGATCTTATTGAATGGTGCTGCAGGCTTGAGGGGCCGAATGGTCTGTTCCTGCACCTATTTTCCATGTTTCTATGTTTCTATGTTACCTTTATTGCAGGGCCACAACCGATAATCCTGCACAGAGGTCACACACCTCTGAGCCGACAGATGAAACCTGGAGATTCGTTAGTTTCTTCACAGCGGCTCAGCAAATGGACATTGGAATTCATGGAAAGAGACATTGATATCATTTCCAAACCCACCACATTGCTGCTGTAATTTCTGATGTAAGAGTGGGACCTGCGTGAATGCTGGTTACCCTCAATTAACTTTGAGACCTATCCTGTGCAGAAAATGCCCATACAGGGAGCCCCAGATGTCTATATATTAGTCGTCACATCACATCGAGTGATCCCCCCAACACCAGGTGTGCTGTGGTATTGCCAGAGAGAGATATCCAGCAAAGATGCAACCGACAATTTCCAAAATATGCAGAAATCGGCACACATCTAACCGCTGTGAATGGAACCTCAGATAGACCCTTGAATATTTGGTCTGATAGTGCCTATGCTATAAAAACCATGCTCTCCTGGCCCCTATACCACAAAAATGACTGTCATACAATAGACGGTAAGGCCCTGCTCCATGGGACCTGGTTACACCTGCTCTGCTCATAACTAAAACAGCGATCACAGCCCTGCTTCAATGGAAAGGTAGCAGCCCATAGAAAAGGAGGTCCACATAGTGAGGGAAATTCCAGAGCACACAGAGCAGCCAAAGAGGCTGTGATTGATGGGGAGATGGAGAATATTGATTGGAGATTGGCAGATTGGAAGTTGGCAAATGTAACCCCACTATTTAAAAAAGGAGGGAGAGAGAAAGCAGGGAATTACAGAATGGTTAGCCTAACGTCAGTAATAGGAAAAATGCTAGAGTCTATTAAAGAGGATGTGATAACGGCACACTTAGATAATATCAACAGGATTAAACAAAGTCAACATGGATTTATGAAAGGAAAATCATGTTTGACAAACCTACTGGAGCTTTTGAGGATGCAACTGATAGAATAGATAAGGAAGAACCAGTGGATGTAGTGTATTTGGATTTTCAGAAGGCCTTTGATAAAGTCCCACATAGGAGATTAGTGTGCAAAATTAAACACACAGGATTGGGGGTAATGTATTGGCATGAATTGAAAATTGGTTAACGGACAGGAAACTGAGAGTAAGAATAAACGGGTCTTTTTTGGGGTGGCAGGCAGTGACTAGTGGGGTACCACAGGGATCAGTGCTTGGGCCCCAGCTATTCACAAATGATTTGGAGGAGGAAACCAAATGTAATATTTCAAAGTTTGCTGACAACACAAAACTAGGTGGGGTTGTGAGTTGTGAGGAGGATGCAAAGATGCTGCAAGGCGATTTAGATAGGTTGAATGAGTGGGCAAACACATGGCCGATGCAGTGTAACATCGATAAACAGAAGGCTGTGGATGCCAAGTCACTGAATATATTTAAGAGGGAGATAGATAGTTTTCTAGAAACAAAAGACAATAAGGGGTACGGGGAAAAAGCGGGAATATGGTGTTGAGGTAGAGGATCAGATATGATCATATTGAAAGGCGGTGTAGACTCGAAGGGCTGAATGGCCTACTACTGCTCTGATTTTCTATGAGTCTATGAAACTATGAGGATATAGTTGCTGAACCCCGCATTGCTGTCAGCAAGGCCTCCCCAAGAGATCACCTAGATTTAACATCTCTACAGCAGATATACTGGCTATATGCCATTGTAAATGACTGGTACGAGGAAGGCAGAACCCTTCCTCAGCCAACAGCCTGGGCTCCCAATACCATACTAGTCACTGCCCCTCAATCAGTGGAGCAGTTGCTGATGCTTAAATTAAAGCCAAAAACCTGCCCGGTTGTGTATGTTCTACCAGAGGTGGGTCAGGAACTGCTCACCTTCTTTCACTCCCACCCCACAGCAGAGCACTATTTGGCCTTGGTAACCTTCTATAATGTAGCATTCACAACTCGGTAGCCTTCCATGAGGGAAAAAAATCGACCAATATGTGGCACGATGCCTACCATACCTACAGCACAATCCTTCTGCGTGCACTAACCGAGCCTTGCTTCAAAGCGCACCCCCACATCAAGGGCCATGGACTCACCTCCCGATAGACTTCATGGGGCCATTTCACAGGCGCAAGACAATTTTCAGCATGCCCTAGTGGTGATGGATCAATTCTCCAAATGATCAAAGCAATCCACAGCCACTCCAACACTGCAATCATGACAGCCAAAACACGATTAAATCATGTGCTTTGTAGTACAAGTGGACTTTGATCAAGGTTTCGACTTTACCGGTAAAATGTTTACCCACCTGCAGGAAATGTTGGGGATAAAACACAAATTACATATTGCTCACCACCCCCAGTTGTTCAGAGGGTCGAAAGGGGGAACAGGACCCTCAAGTTAACATGTAAAAATTGTGCACGGACCACCACACTCAATGGGCTAACATGCTGTCAATGTGCTTTATGGCAATGAGGTCCACATCTCATGAAACAACAGGGGTTTCCCCATATCAGGTCATGACGGGGAGGCTCATGAGAACGCAAGGCCAGTGAACACTTACAGGGATGAGTCCCCTGACAATAACGCCACGTAGTTCCAAGTGGCTGGAACAAGTGGTAGATTAAACCGATCAAATTAATCGATTTGTAGCACGATACTGGGGAAGTCAAAAAGACAAGTCAAAAGAATTTTTAACAAGTAAGTACGTCCCTTTGAGTGTCAGGTGGGAGACTCCGTAATGATTCCAAATTATGGGAAAAAGTTTGATCTCGGTCTTGAATAACCTCGAAGTCATTAATATAGATTGTAAAAAGCTAGTTATAGCCTGCCAACCCGAAAATGTCCTGTTTATTCATACTATCTGTTTTCTGTCCATTAACCAATCATCAATCCATGCTAATATATAGCCCCCATCCCAAAAATCCACTTTTTGTGTAATAAGCTTTTGTGTGGCACCTTACTGAATGCTTTTTCAAAATCCAAATGCACGACATCCACTGGTCTCCCTTATCCACCCTACAAGTTACATCTTCAAAAATCTCTATCAGATTTGTAAAACACTATTTCCCTTTCATAAAACCGTGTTGACTCTGCCTCATCATATTACAATTTTCTAATTATACTGTTGCCACGTCCCTAATAATCGATTCTATTATTTTTTTCTACTACTGATATCAGGCTAACTGGCCTAGATTTCCCCATTTATTCCTCATCCTTTCTTAACTAGCGGGGTTATGTTTGCTGCTTTCCAATAAAAGGGGACTGTTCTAAAATATTGGGAATTCTGGAACATTAATATCGATGCACCCACTAGCTCTGCAACTAGTTATTTTAAAACACGAGGATGCAGGTTGTCAGGTCCAGGGAATTTGTCACCACGTAGACCGATTAATTTTTCCAGTACTACGTCTTTACATATATTGAATTCTTTAAGTTCTTCATTCTCTCCAAACTCTTGGTTCCCTATTATTTCCAGAATTGTTTTGTGTCTTTTACCGTAAAGACAGATAGAACGTGCTTCTTTAATATCTCTGCCATTTCCTTATTGCCCATTATAATTTCTCCTCTCTCGGCCTCTTCTGATCCCACATTTAATTTCATAACTATATAACGTCTACAATCTGTTTTCGTGTCACGTGCCAATTTACCCTCATTATTTTTTTCTATTTCCTTATCAATTTCTTGGTTCTCCTTTCCTGAATTCTAAATTCCACCCAATCGTCAGGCGTACTACTCTTTTTGGCAAAATTATAGGCCACTTCATTTAATCTAATACTATTTTTTGTTGTAATTTATGTATTCATTATTTAAATACTAGCCATTGTTTTTCTGTCATCACACTGTTTAATGTAATTTCACAATCTACCTTAGACAACTCGCCCCTCATACCGACATAGTTTGGTCTGTTTAGATTCAAGACCCTAGATTCGTACTGAACTAAATCAATTTCAACCTCATTGTAAAATTCTATGATATTATGGTCACTTTACAACAATTATTAATTAACCCTGTCTCATTGCACAAGACCAGATCTTTAATAACCTGTTCCCTAGTTGGTTCCTCAACATACTGATGTAGAAAACCATCTTGTGTACATTCATGAATTCGTTCTCCATACTATTAATGCAAATTTGGTTTGACCAGTCTATTTGTAGGTTAAAGTCACCCATGATATATATGCCTCTAATTTCCTGATTTATACTCTGCCCATTATACATTGCAAATAATTTTAAGGGGCTGTAAGAATAAACAATTTTCTGCGTTTAAGATGGCTGAACCTACACATTGACTAAATCCTTGTAACCCAGTATATATTGCAGGCCAAGAGACCTTTTTCTTGAACTTTAAGAAATACAGACAATTGAGTTCACTGTCCCAGGGATCGATAAGACTCTAAGGGAACAAACCCTTCCTAAGTAACTGTCCCACTGATTGAGAAGTAACATTGAGCTGGAATATAACATTAAAGAATGACAAGCTGCAGACCATTTTGATATTCTGGATAGTTTGGAACATGTATGCAGTAGCATAGAGCCAAGTTTCTAAATATAATTACAGTGCAAAGTCTCTCGGCTGCTGCTGCAGTCAAGAGATTGGTAAGCTGATCAGTTACTTAGGGAATCATGGAATCACTGACCAAGGTCTGGTGAGAGTGTCTTTGTTTCTTTTAATCATTTAGAGGAGAGGCACGTCTTAACTGTTAAAAAATATAATAGGAATTGGTTTGGAGCAGGCTAATAATTAAGGAATATTTGTGCACTTCATGATATCATAAATTGCTCGTAGTTCCTTTGATTATTTTGGTAACGTTAACCACCTGGAGAACGGTGAGAAAAAGAAACATCCTGAGTCTGTATCTGTTTTTTTTTTTGTCTCACAAGTTTGAACTCTGTAATTAAGATGGCTGAACCTACACATCCACAGCTCTCTGGGGCAGAGAATTTCATAGATTTATAACCCTGTGAGAGAAAAAATGTATCCTCATCTCAGTTTTAATTGGGCAACCCCTTATTCTAAGACTATGTCCCCGAGTTTTAGTTTCCCCTATGAGTGGAAATATCTTCTCTGCATCCACCTTGTCGAGCCACGTCATTATCTTATATGTTTCAATAAGATCACCTCTCATCTTCTGAACTCCAATGAGTTTAGGCCCAACCTACCTTCATAAGTCAACCCCCTCATCTCCGGAATCAACCTCGTGAATCTTCTCTGAACAGTCTCCAATGCAAGTATATCCTTCCTTAAATACGGAGACCAAAACTGCACGCAGTACTCCAGGTGTGGATTCACCAATACCCTGTACAGTTGTAACAGGACTTCTCTGCTTTTATACCCTATGCCCCTTGCAATAAAGGCCAACATTCCATTTGCTTTCCTGATTACTTACTGTACCTGCAAAGTAACTTTTTGTGTTTCATGCACCAAGGACCCCCAATTTGCACTTTGCAATTTTTCTCCATTTAAATTACAATTTTCTTTTCCATTATTTTTGCCAAAGTGGATAAATTCACATTCCCCCACATTATACTCCAGCTGCCAATTTTTTGCCCACTCATTTAGCCTGTCTATAACCCTTTGCAGATTTGTTGTATCCTCCTCATAATTTGCTTTCCCACCCATCTTTGTATCTTCAGCAAACCTGGAGACATTACACTCGGTCCCTTCATCCAAGTCATTAATATAGATGGTAAATAGTTGAGGAACCAGCACTGATCCCTGCGGCACCCCAGTAGTCACTGTTTGTCAACCAGAAATTTACCCATTTATTCCGACTTTCTGTTTTCTGTTAGTTAGCCAATCCTCTATCCATGCTAAAATGTTACCCCCAGCTCCGTGAGCTTTTATCTTGTGCAGTAATCTCTCATTTTGCACCTTATCGAATGCCTTTTGGAAATTCGAATCCACCACATCCACTAGGTCCCCCTTATCCACCCTGCTCGTTACATCTTCAAAGAACTCCAGCAAATTTGTCAAACATGATTTCACTTTTAGAAAACCATGCTGACTCTGCTTGATTGAATCATGTTTTTCCCAATGTTCTGCTGCTGCTTCCTTAATAATGGACTACAACATTTTCCCAATGACAGATGTTAGGCTAACTGGTCTATAGTTTCCTGCTTGTTGTCTGCCTCCTTTTTCAAATAGGGGCATTATGTTTCCAATCTGCTGGGACTGCCCCAGAATATAGGGAATTTTGGTAGATTACAACCAATGCATCAACAATCGCTGCAGCCACTTCTCTTAAGACTCTAGGATATAAGGCATCAGGTCCAGGGGACGTGTCTGCCTTTCGTCCCATTATTTTACCTAGTACTACTTCATTATTGATAGATATTGTATTAAGTTCCTCCCTATCTATAGCCCCTTGATTGTCCACTATTGGGATGTTTTTAGTGTTTTCTACCATGAAGACTGATACAAAATATATGTTCAATGTCTCTGCCATTTCCCTGTTCACCATTATTAATTCCCCAGTCTCATCCTCCAGAGGATCAACATTTACTTTCGCCACTCTTTTCTTTTTTATGTACCTGTAGAAACTCTTACTATCTGTTTTTATATTTCGTACTAGTTTTCTTTCATAATCCATCTTCGTTTTCTTAATCATTCTTTTAGTCGTTCTCTGCTGGCTTTTAAAAATTTCCCAATCCTCTGACCTCGCACTAGTCTTGGCCACATTTTATGCCTTTGTTTTCAATTTGACACCCTCCCAGCAACCTGCCAGCAACCTGTTAGCTAATGTACTATCGCATTCAGAGGCTATTGGTGCAATACCTTGACCATTGTCACCGGGTTTCTCACCTTTTTATCTACTTTTTCCCATCTTACCCTATTCTCGTCCTCACTTTCCAGACTTTGCTTTGACATTGGAGTTCCAATCACCAGCTGATCTCTCATGGCTCACAGCTGCGATGAGACAAAGTCCATTTCAGTTACAGGAGGCTCTTGCCGCAAGGCATCAGCCATCCCACTCTGAAGCTACCACCACTGAAGGAACTATACGGACAAGTAAGATGAGGGACATTAAAAAATGACCGGTGTAGTTACCAAAGCCTGGCACAGTGGAAGTAAAAAAATATTTGTTTTACAAAAGTATTATGAATACTGGACATCCTGGCGAGATGTATGTTGGATATCTTGGGGAGTTCAGTGTTAAAGTCGAACTTCTCTCTATCTTGGAGCAACAGTCCTTTCAAAATAAACAGGATACTTTTGATGTATCGTCTGAGGAATGCAGAGTTAGCCCCCTGCTACGTGAATTGCTTGTGTAAGGAATTAGGTGACAGTAATGATGTCAGCCATGAATGATTAAAGTATAACTTTAGGGGCTAGGGTAGTAAACATTGACAGAAGTATCCATTCGCTCTAGTACACAAAGATAACAGTTAATAAAGCCTGCACTTCAATGAGATTAATAACAATTGCAGGACGTCTTCATTGCGGGTAATAGATTTTGAATAAGCCACTACAACTGTTTAAATGAAGAGACTGTCTTTGAAGGATTTGAGAATAAAATCATCATGAGGTCCTATCTATGACATGCAAATGTGACGTAGGCAAAATATGGTGCGTAAAGGAGCAGGTTTTCAGTAGTTCTTCGAAGAGCTCGAAAGATACAGAAACCGAAAAGCTGCTCTCTCTATACAGTTAGGCTGATCATTGCTGAACATCAATCAATTCTGTTCTGTATACTCTACCACCAACTGTCCCTTGCTTACTGGAAACGTGTAGTTGTGAACCATAGAAGGACGGAATCTGAAATGATTTGTTGCTGCTGATTAGTGAGATTGGTCCAATGTCAGGGAGAAATACCATGGGCTTCCAACTTGGTGCTGGTGCTAAAGGGTCACCAGTGAGAATGTGATTCAGATCAAACTGTTGCCATTGGGTCACTATAATGTTAGGACTGTTAATGCTTAGGCCTTGGAAATTATGCCAATGAAGTTGTTCCTAATCAGCTGTTGTCGCCTCTGTACATGACCAGGAGCCCAGGATAGTTCCCCAAGCTCTGCCTTCTACTCTGGCTCTGTGACATCAGTCTACTGACCCTGATTTCTTGGGGCATCATCCAGCACCTTTTCGGAATCACTGGGGTGTTTGCAGCGTTGTGTAACATGCAACAGATCTCTTTGCTGTAGGAGACTGTGATGTCCTTGTGCTCGGAAGCGGTCCCTTGAAGGTCTGAAGCTGTCCCCTCCTGCCACATGGTTTTACCGGCCCGGTAGCAGCTTGTCACTGACTTTCCGGCAGTTTGCGGGACGTAACATGGCGGACGGCTGACTAATTATACCCGGCCATTAAAATCGACACAGCTTGCCCACTGTTTCTCCCAAATACTCGCGCCACTCACTCTCCCTTCCTTGACTAAAAATAAAGTCTATAAGAGCTGTAGTTTCCGCTTCTGCTCTGGCCCGAACATTACTTGATCTGGTGTTTGTGACCAGCATTACAGATCTCCAGTCAGAACGAAAGGCAAGAAATCCTGAGACGAGATGTATATAGTGAATCCTTTCAAATCAACAATATGGGATTTAGACAAATATTACAGTTTGTGAAGCATTGTTTAAATGTCTATATATTTTGGCTCCTTCTCATAAAACATAGATTAATCATTCCCCAATCAGAGACATGAAATCCACAGATTGTTAATCCATGTGTATCAACACTCCAAATAGATAGTCCTCGGCAAAGCACAACTGGTTACATTTCTGCTTGGTGAATTTCCAAACAAGGCCGTGGACAAAGACCAATAAAAACTCATAAAAATGATCTGATGTTTATTTTTACACAGACTGACACGTATTCACAGTTAACGTCATCACTGCCATGAGAACAATGGAATTATTTAATGAAATTTCACGACCAACTAGGCTAAGCATTTTAGAGGGTTTACTCAAATGATATTCGAATGGTTATACTGCTGTTCTAACTCTAATCCCTCTTTTACATCCGCACAAGATCTGCTGCCTGTCCGGGATGTACGAAGTTTCAGACCCGGGAAGACATCGGAAAAGCCGTTTTTCAGCGCACAATGCGCATGCGCTGAAACCGGCTTTTCCGATCTGTCAAACTCCAGCTATGCGCCTGCTTTTTCACACGCAAGAATTTTGAGGACATTTGCTGGGCAAGATCGGAGTAAATACCACAAGCTTGCCCATGCAAATGTCCTCACTTCAGAGATGCGGATCATCTGTCACAGATTATATCACCTTATGTCTGTATCTGAATGCTCTTCGATATTACCTGTGATAGTGAGCTCCTTTAATATAAATTATATATAGTACAGGTTAAAGAAGGCAGAGTACATTCTTGATGTTACTAAGATCTAGAGAGAGCTAATCTATCAAAATATGCGCATTTGTTCCATCAAATCCTTGCACGAATCTATAAATAAATATCCTAAGCTTCAGGAGCCGTGTACCATGACTGCAGTAATGGAGATGTTTCAATATTGTCTTTGGAACGTATGATGGCAATAATATTCTAAAATCCTAATTCTTTTAATGGGCAAACTCATTGTAAAATATCTCTGATAAGTAACAGTGAATATGACTCACCTTAATCTGTTTGTTCAACTGACTGTAACTGATGCCAATCATTGTTTAATGCTCATGTGTCACTTGAGGGTCCTCTTAGCTATAACTGAGCTTCTTTGCAGTGCAAAGATCTGCCTCTCCATAACTGTTACAGGCAACGTCGCTTCTCTCCCAATATGGAACAGTCGGTAATCATACAGATAGAAAACATTTACTATCCGATTCTTGCAATAGTTGGTCTTCCTGGTAAGCCGCTAATAACCAGTTAATGCTCATCTTTAACATTGCTTCACTGTGTCACTGTTCCTGCTGTCGCTGTAATGATATTACCGAGTTGTTTTAATGTGTTTGATTTGCAGAGAAATAACTGAAAAAATCTCCAAGTTTCTCTGATACTGTTTACAAAGACTATTTCATTTCAACAATTTTTTGAATATGTCTCGGCCTTGATAATCATTCTTGTAGTTCTGTATCTGGGACAAGTATTAGTATCGGATGGATTAGCCAAACCAACAGTCCTTAAAGCGATTCCTGGAGACTGTTCAAGAAAAGACAAAGAAAATTTTCAAATAGATTTTTGTGAAGCCAGGATTAACAGAAGTGTTGCCCCAGGCCCACAAATACAGAAAGAGATGGAAATAAACAGTTTCTTAAAAGATAAGGGGATAAGGGGTTATGGGGAGCGGGCAGGGAAGTGGAGCTGAATCCATGATCAGATCAGCCATGATCCTATTGAATGGCGGAGCAGGCTCGAGGGGCCGTATGGCCTACTCCTGTTCCTATTTCTTATACACTCTGGATCACAATTGCAGTATTGTAGACTCCATGGGATTGCAACCTGACCACAGACCTAACCGGCTGCCAGATTAGCATCAGATCCCCACCTTTCCCTACACGGAGCGGCTCCGGGCGCCCTTCTGGTGCATGCAGCTGTCCAGCAGCGTGTCAACAAGTCTGAAAGCCGAGCCTCAACTGGCATTTCTTGTTGAGAGAACCATTTTTTTTTTGCAATTCGAAGTTTTTGGTGCATTTATTCTGTAATTCTAGCATAGAGTGTAGATTTTGGTCTTCACCACCTGGTTATTTGGCAGCATCTTGGTGGAGCGAAGGGTAGTGCGAGGTAAGTCAATGCAAATGTAATTTGGGTAAAATAGACCGCCAGTTCACTATCACCATTTTTAAGTCACTGCCCAATATCAATTTCCCGCCCTAATTTTCCGAGTTGTGACTGGAGCAATGAGTTCTATCACTGCCACAGACTATGGAAATCCATGGGTGTAAATGTTGTTGCCAGGCGAGATCATTAATCTCAGGCAACTACTCGGTAATAGAACTTTTAGAGCAACCTGAAGCGCTTGATTCTGAAACTGTGCGATATACTCTGTTGCTTTTAGTTAGAATTATTTGGTGTTCTGAAGCCACAAAGCAAAATGAGACACGTGCTACTAAAACGCATCCAGCTATTGCTGCGCGGTTGTGATTATAATCCAAGTGGTGAGTTTTCTGGTAACCATTGGATAGATTTCAGTCTTTACAGCTGTGTTCTGCATAACCTCGGCCAAATACAAAAAGCCAAATCCTCCGTGGAGGATAGGCTTCCTTAAAAAGAGCGGATGTCCTCCATTATTATCAGTGGAAAAATTCAGGCGGTTCCGTTGATACTTGTGGTCACAGCTACCAGATTTTCCTTTCTACACAATGGGGTAGAATGGCACCACCGTGTCTGCCTCTCACTCCCCATCTGGTGTTCAAGTTCATTGACTTCAGTAGAACTCAATCGCAAGCGAGGCAGATAATAGACGGCCGATGCCTACCTCCTGTTCAGCGCTACTGCCCAAAACCAATTTCTACCACAGATTCGGCTGATATTTAATGCTTAGGTGATAGAGACCACAATCTATCCCAAGTTTTCTATGCATGGTAGAAATAGAGTGCCTAGAATAATTGTCCCTGAATTTGCGGTGTTTATGACAGTGTACGGTTCTGCACCGCCTGTGTCTCTGGGATCCGCAGGTAATTAGACTGCCTTGTACCTCGGGGCCTGAAGCCGCAAGTGTTCACAGCCTGGTTGCCAGCAAGTACATTGGTAATTATTTTACAGATTGCAGGTGTACTCGAGAGTTGCGCCTCCGATTTTCATTTCTAGCCCAAATATCATCCATGTGGTAAAGGTGAAATGATCCTCTTTGCTGGTCCTTTCTTGTCGTTTGATAAACCAAAAGAAAAATAGTTCAAATCAATAATAAACATTAACCTATCTGTTGGTAGAATGTTATAAATTGTTATTTACGAAAACTGAAGGAAGGGGAAATATAGAGTCATCCATCAAGTGCAAAATCGGGAATAAATAAATTGAGATATGGTAATTATATAGTCATAGGAATTTCTAATTCTATTTTGCTACAAGCTACACTTCCCAAACTTGAGATTGCAATTCTGACAGAGATTTCAATCTGAGACAACAACTATTGTTTTTTATATTATTCAGTTACGCCAGAACGCCAAAGAACCGTTTTTATGTCGTCAAATGGAGGATAATTTTGATACTTGGATTCAAATGCACAGATTGAAATACATCTAGGAGAAATGCTAAAAAATTATTTAATGACGGCTACTCATGTAGCAGCAGCTATCTGGGGTGGCGGGGGTAGGGGTGAATTCTTGCGTGCAATGCCTGTTATACGCCCTCCCGATATTCAGCTCCATTGGTCTAAGAAATTGGACATCAAGTGGGCAGAAAACGGGCGGCCTGCGCATTGCCACCCAAGACAATCCTGGTCCTGTTTGCAAAGCACAGTCAATATTTCCAAAGCTCTGTTTGATATTAATCGCTATTGCACGTTATTAATAAACTAAATCTCAAATACGCTTGAAATGATTGCTCTGAGGAAAACCAGCGTCCACATTTCTAATAATAACTTACATATCATAAAATTACCTCTGCCCATTCTCAGGTCCCACGTATCACTCAGGCTTTAACCGGTTACTTTGATGTATGCAATTCGGGCGACACGTAATTTGGACGAAATCCAAGATGAAATGATTTTCTTTATATTGTGAACATGAAACAATGTATCACTAAGAAATCTTCCTTTGCTGGCTATTTGCTGAGGAAAAGCACGGGGAGAACATTGGGTAAGAATTTTCACAAGACTAAACAATATAATGGCCCCGAAAATCCGATCAGAGGCTACTTTCAAATGAAAGCCTCTGACCGGAGAATTTTTACGAATTTACCTGGTGGTCCCGCAGGCGCTTCACTGCAGGGCATCTTCCAGGTGCTAATGTCGAAGGTGCATGTGTGACTGCACAACCAATCAGGTAAGGTATTCCGCAGGTTTCTCATTAATAGCAATGTGAACTCCATATCTACGAGTTCTCATTGCTATTCATGAAAAGTAAAAAACAAATACACTAAACAGCATAATAAAAAATAAAAAATACACCTCATGTAATTGAAATTAATTGAAATTAAAGTTAATAACTGTTGGAAAAATATAAATTTTTCCGATTTTTAAAAATGTTTTACAATTAGGTTTAAAATAAACTTACCTTAGTGGGCAGGGTTTTTAACATAAACATGTGTTTTTTAACTTTTATTTTTACATGTTTTTGTATGTATTAAAACTCTTATGCTGGTAAAAAGTAGGCTATGTGCCTGCTGTTACCAGGCACAAGAGATTTCAGGACATTCGTTGGCAAGAGATAGGTAAATACCGCAATCTTGCCCATGCGAATATCCTGGCTGCCGAGATGTGTTGGATCTGTCAAGCCAGAGAGTGACAGATTGGAAAACCGGCATTTGCGATACCTTCCCAGGTCCGTACACACGCCGTTGAGAACCGGGGAGGCCGGGATTTCTGCTGCAATATTGCATTCAGAAACGTGTTATCACATTGAAACTTACAATGCATCATAATTGATCATAACTGAAATGATGATCTGAAGTTTGGCATAAAACTGGCGACGGTATTTCGTCCGCCCGCTATTACCTGATAGTGCATCCGCAATGCCGGTTTATACCAGGAAGGACAGATCGAAAGCTACCCCACGATGTATATGGATGGACAGGGATAAGCAAATGAGCCGCCCTGTTAGCTTTTTTTGCACCGAACCAGACATTCCTTTCTGCTGAACTAAATGGAAATGAAAATCTGCCGAATTCGATTACACGCGTCAGTTAGAAATGCCCATTTTCGGTCCGATGGAAAGTTGACGATCCAACCATGTCAGTCATTGCAGCATCATTTTCTGTTCGAAAGCAACTCAGAATAGGTTAGAGGCGTGTATTCACAAAGAAATTTATCTTTTTCAGAACTACTAGGCTTATCCGCTAGATTGGGAGAAACAAAAAGAGAGATTTGAGTGATAAGAAAATATTCGATGAATTTCAAACAAAGAACTGTCGACTGATCATCCTGTCAGAGTAAGGAGAGTTAGTCATTTAATTTCCTCTTTTCTGCAGCTAATTTGGTGACAATCATCATTCTCTCACATGGAAAGTGTGGTCTCTCCAAATGCATCACACATTATCTGGTGGCCATGGCAGTAGCTGATCGAATGGTCCTGATATTTGAAGTCATTCTGATTGAGATTAAAGATGCTTATTTTCCATATTCATTCCTGACCTTTACTCCGATATGTAATCTCAAACTCGCCCTGTTTTTTGATTTCATTGATTGCCTTGTCTGGCTAACGGTGTCTTTCACCTTTGACCGATTTGTTGCTATTTGTTACCAAAATTTGCGAACAAAATATTGCACAAAAAAACTGCAGCTGTGGTGATAGCAGTGGTGTGTTTCTTAAGCATTTTAGAAAATGCTCCAATCTACTTTGCATTTGAATCTCGGGAAATAATTGACAATAGACCTTGGTCCTGCTATGTAAAATCCAGCTTCTACACCTTACGCATATGGGTAGCATTCTTGTGGTTCGAAACCATTTTATCCCCAGTTGCACCATTTCTGTTGATCATGCTGCTCAATGCCCTGACCATCAGGCACATTGTACTGGCCAGTAGAGTGAGGAGCGGTCTCCAAGGAAACAAGAAGGTTCAGAATCACACTGACCCCGAGATGGAGAACCGAAGGAAATCCATAATTTTACTTCTCGCTATATCTGAAATTGTATTCCATTATGGATGTTATTTTTCATAGTTTTGATTTGTGTGCAATTTACAGATACACAATTAATGGAAGCAGATTACAATGACTCTTTCACCATTGCGGAACACTCCGGATATATGCTGAGGTGTTTGAGTGCTTGCGCAAACACGTTTATTTATGCAGTGTCCCAGAGCAAATTCAGAGAGGAATTAAAGAACATAATGGAGCGACCCCTGGCTCTCATGTATAATTTAGTTAAATAAGTTAAATGGCCTCACAGAAAAAAAATGGAACTACATCCATCGGAAGCGACCAGAAGTTGTTCATTTGGCATCTACAAACAGGAATCTCTAAAGGAAATCGAAACTGCCATCTGTGCCCCATATTAGACGTCATATTGTAGGAAATCAAAGGTATTTGGGCTAATATTAACTTTTGCTGATATTGTAAGACAGGCGATGTCTGAACTGAGTAAACACATAACAATTTTGCATATCCTAAATAAAATCGATTGGACAAACATACCCCCGGATATAAACGATTTTTCTCATCGAAACCTAACACCGGTTTCCGATCATATCCCTCAACCCTACTCCTGTCAGTAACACATGTAGTTATCTGTTAAGCAGCCATCTATTCCCATCATGATTAATGCTGTAATTGTTCCCGTGGGCGATCCATTCTTTCATTGAATAGGTCCTGCCTAACCTGCCATTTTGTTCCCAAGTGGAAAAATTACAAATTTTGTTCAAAATTTATATTAAGATTTTGGAATCAAAATAATTTCTAAATTTGTGGAGAACACCAAGTTGGAGGAGAGGTTAGGGAATACTGAGGGGAAGTGCAATAAATTAGGTAAACATAAGAACATCAGAAATAGGAGCAGGAGTAGATCATATGGCCCCTCGAGCCTGCTCCACCATTTAATAAGATCATGTCTGATCTGATCCTGGACTCAAGTCCACTTCCCTGTCCGCTCCCCATAACCCCTTATCGTTTAAGAAACTTTTTATTTCTGACCTAAATTTATTCAATGTCCCAACTTCCACAGCTCTCTGAGGCAGCGAATTCCATAGATTTACAACCCTCTGAGAGAAGAAATTTCTCCTCATCTCAGTTTGAAATAGGTGGCCCATTATTTTAAGATCATGCTGTCTAGTTCTAGTCTCCCCTTTCAGTGGAAAAATCCTCTCTGCATCCACCTTGTCAAGCCCCTCATAAACTTATACGTTTCGATAAGATCACCTCTCATTCTTCTGAATTCCAATGAGTAAAGGCCCAACCTACTTAACCTTTCCTCATAGGTCAACCCCCTCATCTCCAGAATCAACCTAGTGAACTTCTCTGAACTGCCTCCACAGCAAGTATATCCTTTTGTAAATATGTAAACCAAAACTGCACGCAGTATTCCAGGTGTGGCCTCACCAATACCCTGTACAGCTGCAGCAGGACTTCCCTGCTTTTATACTCCTTTCCCTTTGCAATAAAGGCTAAGATTCCATTGGCCTTCCTGATCACTTGCTATACCTGCATACTATACTTCTGTGTTTCATGCACAAGCTCCTCCAGGTCCTGCTGTACTGCAGCACTTTACAATCTTTCTCCATTTAAATAATAACTTACTCTTTGATTTTTTTTTGCCAAAGTGCATGACCTCACACTTTTCAACATTATCAACAACAACTTAGACAGTCCATGTCTTTTTGCAGATTTTTTATGTCCTCCTCACACATTGCTTTTCCTTATATCTTTGTATCATCAGCAAACTTGGCTACGTTACACTCAGTCCCTTCTACCAAATCGTTAATATAGACTGTAAATAGTTGGGGTCCCAGCACTGATCCCTGCGGCACCCCACTTGTTACTGATTGACAACCAGAGAATGAACCATTTATTCCTACTCTCTGTTTTCTGTTAGTTAGCCAATCTTCTATCCATGCTAATATATTACCCCCAACCCCATGAACTTTTATCTTGTTCAGTAACCTTTTATTTGGCACCTTGTCAATTGCCTTCTGGAAGTCCAAATACGCCACATCCACTGGTTCCCGTTTATCCACCCTGTTCGTTACATTCTCAAAGAATTCCAGCAAATTTGTCAAATATGACTTCCCCTTCATAAACCCATGCTGACTCTGCCTGACCAAATTTAGCTTTTACCAAATGTCCTGCTATTGTTCCTTTAATAATGTACTCCAACATTTTCCCAACCACAGAGGTTAGGCGAACTGGTCTATAGTTTCCTGCTTTTTGTCTGCCTCCTTTTTTGAAGAAGACATTAATTAATTTGCAGAATTGGCAAATTAATTGCAACACATATGTGTGAGCTATCACATTTAGTTATAAGAATTAGGAGGTTACATATTACTTGTAAAATACGAATCTAACGGGGTAGAGGAGCAAAGGGCTTAGGGAGTATAAATACACAAATCACGAAGAGTTGCAACACAGGTTAACTAGGCCATAACGAAAGCAAACCAAAAGCAAACCAAGCGGTTATATCTAGGGGATAGAATTGAAAATAGAGCAAGTATGCTGAACGTGTACAGAACGTTGATTCGACCAGACTTCGAGCACTGTGTATAATTTTGCTTGTCATTGTGGAGCTGGAGTACGAGCTTTAGAGAAAGCAATGCTTCCAGGAGGTGAAAAGTTACCTGGACACTTTGCTCCAGGAGGCAGTCACACATTTGAGGTTCAATAGTACTTTACAGTTAATCAATGATTAGGGACAGGAGGGTGTGACTGCGAGTCACGAAGGTATGTGGACCAAGGTGCAGTGAAGAAGCAGCCTCAGCTGACCCGGGAAGCGGGTTAGGTGAGGGGAAATACAGATATCTAAAGAGAAAGGTCAATGCAATAGAGCAGTGTCGCGATTTGGGTAAAAATACAAAGAATGTGACAGGGAGGTACAGAGAGTTTAATGCTAGCAATGCAACAGAGAAGAAAGTCAAAGCAGGGAATGATGGTAGAAATATTTAATTAAAGGCTCATTATTTGAATGCGCTAAGGATTCGTAACAAGATACATGAATTAGAAACACAGAAACATAGAAAATAGGTGCAGGAGCAGGCCATTCAGCCCTTCTAGCCTGCACCGCCATTCAATCAGTTCATGGCTGAACATGAAACTTCAGTACCCACTTCCTGCTTTCTCGCCATACCCCTTGGTCCCCAGAGTAGTAAGGACTTCATCTAACTCCCTTTTGAATATATTTAGTGAATTGGCCTCAACTACTTTCTGTGGTAGAGAATTCCACAGGTTCACCACTCTCTGGGTGAAGAAGTTTCTCCTCATCTCGGTCCTAAATGGCTTACCCCTTATCCTTAGACTGTGACCCCTGGTTCTGGACTTCCCCAACATTGGGAACATTCTTCCTGCATCCAACCTGTCCAAACCCGTCAAAATTTTAAACGTTTCTATGAGGTCCCCTCTCACTCTTCTGAACTCCAGTGAATACAAGCCCAGTTGATCCAGTCTTTCTTGATAGGTCAGTCCCACCATCCCGGGAATCAGTCTGGTGAATCTTTGCTGCACTCCCTCAATAGCAAGAATGTCCTTCCTCAAGTTAGGAGACCAAAACTGTACACAATACTCCAGGTGTGGCCTCACCAAGGCCCTGTACAACTGTAGCAACACCTCCCTGCCCCTGTACTCAAATCCCCTCGCTATGAAGGCCAACATGCTATTTGCTTTCTTAACCGCCTGCTGCACCTGCATGCCAACCTTCAGTGACTGATGTACCGTGACACCCAGGTCTCGTTGCACCTCCCCTTTTCCTAATCTGTCACCATTCAGATAATAGTCTGTCTCTCTGTTTTTACCACCAAAGTGGATAACCTCACATTTATCCACATTATACTTCATCTGCCACGCATTTGCCCACTCACCTAACCTATCCAAGTCACTCTGCAACCTCAAAGCATCCTCCTCGCAGCTCACACTGCCACCCAACTTAGTGTCATCCGCAAATTTGGAGATACTAAGTTTAATCCCCTCGTCTAAATCATTAATGTACAATGTAAACAGCTGGGGCCCCAGCACAGAACCCTGCCGTACCCCACTAGTCACTGCCTGCCATTCCGAAAAGTACCCATTTACTCCTACTCTTTGCTTCCTGTCTGACAACCAGTTCTCAATCCACGTCAGCACACTACCCCCAATCCCATGTGCTCTAACTTTGCACATTAATCTCCTGTGTGGGACCTTGTCGAAAGTCTTCTGAAAGTCCAAATATACCACATCAACTGGTTCTCCTTTGTCCACTTTACTGGAAACATCCTCAAAAAATTCCAGAAGATTTGTCAAGCATGATTTCCCTTTCACAAATCCATGCTGACTTGGACCTATCATGTCACCATTTTCCAAATGCTATGACATCCTTAATAATTGATTCCATCATTTTACCCACTACTGAGGTCAGGCTGACCGGTCTATAATTCCCTGCTTTCTCTCTCCCTCCTTTTTTAAAAAGTGGGGTTACATTGGCTACCCTCCACTCGATAGGAACTGATCCAGAGTCAATGGAATGTTGGAAAATGACTGTCAATGCATCCGCTATTTCCAAGGCCACCTCCTTAAATACTCTGGGATGCAGTCCATCAGGCCCTGGGGATTCATCGGCCTTCAATCCCATCAATTTCCCCAACACAATTTCCCGGCTAATAAGGATTTCCCTCAGTTCCTCCTCCTTACTAGACCCCCCGACCCCTTTTATAACCGGAAGGTTGTTCGTGTCCTCCTTCGTGAATACCGAACCAAAGTACTTGTTCAATTGGTCCGCCATTTCTTTGTTCCCCGTTATGACTTCCCCTGATTCTGACTGCAGGGGACCTACGTTTGTCTTTCCTAACCTTTTTCTCTTTACATACCTATCGAAACTTTTGCAATCCGCCTTAATGTTCCCTGCAAGCTTCTTCTCGTACTCCATTTTCCCTGCCCTAATCAAACCCTTTGTCCTCCTCTGCTGAGTTCTAAATTTCTCCCAGTCCCCAGGTTCGCTGCTATTTCTGGCCAATTGGTATGCCACTTCCTTGGATTTAATACTATCCCTGATTTCCCTGGATAACCACCGTTGAGCCACCTTCCCTTTTTTATTTTTACGCCAGACAGGAATGTACAATTGTTGTAATTCATCCATGCGGTCTCTAAATGTCTGCCATTGCCCATCCACAGTCAACCCCTTAAGTATCATTCGCCAATCTATCTCAGCCAATTCACGCCTCATAACTTCAAAGTTACCCTTCTTCAAGTTCTGGACCATGGTTTCTGAATTAACTGTTTCATTCTCCATCCTAATGCAGAATTCCACCATATTATGGTCACTCTTCTCCAAGGGGCCTCGCACAATGAGATTGCTAATTAATCCTCTCTCATTACACAACACCCAGTCTAAAATGGCCTCCCCCCTAGTTGGATCCTCGACATATTGGTCTAGAAAACCATCCCTTATGCACTCCAGGAAATCCTCCTCCACCGTATTGCTTCCAGTTTGGCTAGCCCAATCTATGTGCATATTAAAGTCACCCATTTTTACTGCTGCACCTTTATTGCATGCACTCCTAATTTCCTGTTTGATGCCCTCCCCAACATCACTACTACTGTTTGGAGGTCTGTACACAACTCCCACTAACGTTTTTTGCCCTTTAGTGTTCTGCAGCTCTACCCATATAGATTCCACATCATCCAAGCTAATGTCTTTCCAAACTATTGCATTAATCTCCTCTTTAACCAGCAATGCTACCCCACCACCTTTTCCTTTTATCCTATCCTTCCTGAATGTTGAATGCCCCTGGATGTTGAGTTCCCAGCCCTGATCATCCTGGAGCCATGTCTCCGTAATCCCAATCACATCATATTTGTTAACATCTATTTGCAAGGTTAATTCATCCACCTTATTGCGGATACTCCTTGCATTAAGACACAAAGCTTTCAGGCTTGTTTTTTTAACACCCTTTGTCCTTTTAGAATTTTGCTGTACAATGGCGCTTTTTGTTCTTTGCCTTGGGTTTCTCTGCCCTCCACTTTTCTTCATCTCCTTTCTGTCTTTTGCTTTTGCCTCCTTTTTGTCTCCCTCTGTCTCCCTGCATAGGTTCCCATCCCCCTGCCATATTAGTTTAACTCCTCCCCAACAGCACTAGTAAACACTCCCCCTAGGACATTGGTTCCGGTCCTGCCCAGGTGCAGACCGTCCGGTTTGTACTGGTCCCACCTCCCCCAGAACTGGTTCCATTGCCCCAGGAATTTGAATCCCTCCCTGCTGCACCACTGCTCAAGCCACGTATTCATCTGCTCTATCCTGCGATTCCTACTCTGACTAGCACGTGGCACTGGTAGCAATCCTGAGATTTCTACTTTTGAGGTCCTACTTTTTAATTTAGCTCCTAGCTCCTTAAATTCTTTTCGTAGGACCTCATCCCTTTTTTTACCTATGTCGTTGGTACCAATGTGCACCACGACAACTGGCTGTTCTCCCTCCCATTTCAGAATGTCCTGCACCCGCTCCGAGACATCCTTGACCCTTGCACCAGGGAGGCAACATACCATCCTGGAGTCTCGGTTGCGGCCGCAGAAACGCCTATCTATTCCCCTCACCATCGAATCCCCTATCACTATCGCGCTCCCAATCTTTTTCCTGCCCTCCTGTGCAGCAGAGCCAGCCACGGTGCCATGAACTTAGCTGCTGCTGCCCTCCCCTGATGAGTCACCCCCCCAACAGTACTCAAAGCGGTGTATCTGTTTTGCAGGAGGATGACCACAGGGGATCCCTGCACTATCTTTCATGAGTAGTACAAGTATACATAAATGGGTTTCATCTCAAAGCCATTACAAAGACTTAATTGCAAGATGTCCAAGGTTTTGACCTCGATGTTCCAGGGTACTTGACGCTTCGAAAAGACAGGCAAAATGTTAAAGGAGAAGGTTTAGCCATAATAACAAAGGATGACAAAGGGACAGTCGAGAGAAAGGATCTCGGTCGGAAGATCGGGAAGTTGAATCTGCATGGGTGGAGATAAGGTATAACAAGGGGCAAAAAACACTGGTGGGAGTAATATATAGGCCTGCTAAAAGTAGCTCTACCATTGGACAGAATATTAAACAGGAAATAGTAGGAGCTTGTAACAAAGGTAATGCAATAATCGTGGGAGGCTTTAATCTTCATATAGAGTGGACAAATCAAATTGGCAAAGGTCGTCTGGAGGATGAGTTCATGCAGTGCACTCGGGACAGATTCCGAGGGCAATACTTCATGGAACCCAGTAGGGAACAGGCTGTTTTAGATCTTGTATTGTAAAATGAGACAGTGTTAATTAGCAATCTCATAGCAAAGGACCTTCTGGGGCAGAGTGATCATAATACGATAGAATTTCACGTTGCGTTTAAAAGTAACTTGCCTAAATCCGCAACTAGTGTCTTAAACTTAAATAAAGCCAATTCAATCCCGGTCCTCTGCTTCCCGCGGGCGCTCACCAGAAAATGGCGAAAAAGATAGATACAAACCTTTTCCTGCTGTGTGCACCAGAGATCCTGATTCTGAAGCCTCCTCTTCTTGCACAACAGAGCACGTGCACATCTGGAAGTCCGTTGCAGTTACGAGGGCCGGTACACCCAATCACGGTAAAGTATTTTCTCATTCATAGTAAGAGGAGTTTCGTAATTCTGAAACTCCTATTACTATGAAGAGAAACACCCCCCAAACACCTCACATAAATACATTATAGAAATTAAAGTTGATAGAAATGTTTTTGTAAAAATGAATATTTGCTGAATTTTTAAAAAAGTTTTAATTATGGTTTAAAATAAACTTTCCTTATTGGGCAGGGTTTTTAACATTAAAATGTGGTTTTTAAATTTTAGTTTTATATGTTTTTGTATGTTTTAAAACTTGTACACTGCTGAAAGGCTATGCACCTGCTTTTACCAGGCACAAGTGTTTTGAGGACAGTCACAGGGCAAGAGATGGGCAAATAGCCAAACCTCTTCTGTGGGAATGTCCTTCACCCTGAGAGGTGGAGGATCTGTCAAGCCACAAACTTGACAGATCGCAAAAGCCAGTTTTCAGTGCATGCACATTGTACACTGAAAAACAGCTTTTGCAATGCCCTCTTGGGTCCGTGTGCACTCCATACGGACTCAGGGAGGCTGGGATTTCAAGGCCAATATGTATGAATGGCGAGTTCGCTAAGGTAGATTGGAAAAATAGATTAAAACGTATGGCAGCAGTGGCTAGCATTTAAAGAAATATTTCATAATTGTCAACAAAAATATATTCTATTGAGAAACAAAAACTCCAGAAGAAAAGTAATCCATCCATGGCTAACTAAACAAGTTAAAGGTAGCATTAGATTGAAATAATATGCTGATAATGTTGCGAAGAATAGTAGTAAACCTGAGATTTGGAGAGTTTCAGAAACCAGCAAAGGATGACCAAACAATTGATACAAAGGGAAAAATTGGACTCTGAAAGAAAACTAGCAAGAATATAAAAAACAAATTGCAGGAGCTTGTATAAATACGTAAAAAGGCAGAAAGTAGCAAAACTAAACATTGGTCCTTTAGAGGCTGAGACATGAGAAATTACATAAGAACATAAGACTTAGGAACAGGAGTAGGCCATCTAGCCCCTCGAGCCTGCTCCGCCATTCAATAAGATCATGGCTGATCTGGCCGTGGACTCAGCTCCACTTACCCGCCCTCTCCCCGTAACCATTAATTCCCTTATTGGTTAAAAATCTATCTATCTGTGACTTGAATAAATTCAATGAGCTAGCCTCAACTGCTTCCTTGGGCAGAGAATTCCACAGATTCACAACCCTCTGGGAGAAGAAATTCCTTCTCAACTCGGTTTTAAATTGGCTCCCCCATATTTTGAGGCTGTGCCCCCCTAGTTCGAGTCTTCCTTACCAGTGGAAACAACCTCTCTGCCTCTATCTTGTCTATCCCTTTCATGATTTTAAATGTTTCTATAAGATCACGCCTAATCCCTCTGAACTCCAACGAGTAAAGACCCAGTCTACTCAATCTATCATCATAAGTTAACCCCCTCATCTCCGGAATCAGCCTAGTGAATCGTCTCTGTACCCCCTCCAAAGCCGGTATATCCTTCCTTAAGTAAGGTGACCAAAACTGCATGCAGTACTCCAGCTGCGGCCTTACCAATACCCTATACAGTTGCAACAGGATCCCCTGCTTTTACTCCATCCCTCTCGCAATGAAGGCCAACATTCCATTCGCCTTCCTGATTACCTGCTGCACCTGCAAACTAACTTTTGGGGATTCATGCACAAGGACCCCCAGGTCCCTCTGCACCCCATTCAAATAATATTCCCTTTTACTGTTTTTTTTCACAAGGTGGATGACCTCACACTTTCCGACATTGTATTCCATCTGCCAAACCTTAGCCCATTCGCTTAACCTATCCAAATCTCTTTACAGCTTCGCTGTGTCCTCTACACAACTCGCTTTCCCACTAATCTTTATGGGGAATAAGGAAATGGCAGAAACGTTGAACAAATATTTTATATCTGTCTTCACAGTATAAGACACAAAAAACATACCTAAAATGCTGGGGAATCAAGGGTGAGGGTGAGGAATTTAACGTAATTAACATTAGTAGAGAAAAGGTAATAGATAAACTAATGGGATTAAAACCCGACAAAATCCCAGCACCTGACAGTCTACATCCTAAGGTTCTAAAAGCGTGGTTGCAGAGATAGTGGATGCATTGGTATTGATCTTTCAAACTTCCCTACAAT
Organism: Pristiophorus japonicus; assembly: GCF_044704955.1. Classification (NCBI taxonomy): domain Eukaryota; kingdom Metazoa; phylum Chordata; class Chondrichthyes; family Pristiophoridae; genus Pristiophorus; species Pristiophorus japonicus. The sequence goes on from NC_091995.1 coordinate 52,013,453, forward strand.
CTGTAATGGTCCCAGCAGATTGGATGATGGCAAATGTAACTCCGCTATTCAAGAAAGGAGGGAGAGTGAAAATAGGCTAGTTAGTCTGACATCAGTCGTCGGGAAAATGCTGGATTCCATTGTTAAGGAAATGGCATCAGGGCACTGAGAAAATTATAACATGATTGGCAGAGTCAACATGGTTTTCTGAAAGGAAAATCGTGTTCGACAAATTTATTAGAGCATTTTGAGGAAGTAACTAGTAGAGAAAGGGAAACCAGTAGATATATTCTATTTGGATTTCCAAAAGGAACTCGATAAAGTGCCATATAATTACACAAGTTGAGGGATCATGGGATTGGAGGTAATGTTTAACATGGATAATAGATTGGTGAGAGGACAGAAAACAGCATGGGAATAAACGGGCCTTTTTCAGGTTGGTAGGCTGTAACTAGTGGGGTGCCGCAAGAATACGTGCTCGGGACTCAAATATTTACAATTTATATTAATGACTAAAATGAAGGTACGGAATGTAATGTATCCACATTTGCTGATGATACAAAGCTAGGTGGGGCAGTAAGCTGTGAGGAGCACACAACATGTCTGCAAAGGGATAGACTAAGTGAGTGGGAATTACGGTGGCAGATGGAGCATAATGTAGGGAACTGTGAGGTTAATCACTTTGGTAGAAAGAATAGAAAAACATAATTTTCCTGTTAATTAATTTCAAAACAAATGCACAAAAAAGCAAAGAAACCCCATCAGATTTGATGTTTCTTTTGCACAGCCTGACAGGTCTGCAGAGTTAATACCATCGCTGGCATGGCCAGAATGGAATTCTCAGAATGACAGTTTGGTCAATCTATATATAAGCCATATTTAACATAAGAACACAAGAATTAAATGCAGGAGTAGGCGTTTCGGTCCCTCGAGCCTACTCCGCCTTTCAATGCGATCAATGAAACTCCAGGTGCGGTCTCACCGGGCCCTATATAATTGCAGTAAGACATATTTACTCTTGTACTCAAATCCTCTTGTAATAAAGGCCAACATACCACTTACTTTATTAATTGCTTGCTGTGCCTGCATTTTAACTTTAATTTTCCTTCCTATATCAAACCATGCAAATTAAAAAGAAAACACACATTTTGTTACAGACTCACACCAAATTTTTCAACATGCACACTTTATGATGAGGCGCTAAAATCAATTCACAGAGAAAAGCAGAGAAGATTCCCCAAAATAATCTAATGGAGCTGAGACGAGTTGTAGTTGCTGAAATCACTGCCCGGACTGGGATCAGCGACATCAGTTTCAACTGGTTATGCAACTTTCCAGAACTGGTTTGTACAGGACGTTTGGAAAGTTTATGAAAATAGCTTTCAAGTCGCACAATTTGGACAATCTAACTTTCATATACAAAACTGGCAGCTCTTCCCACCACCCGCCCAACACCCCCTCAATCCTATCATCTGGTGCTGTGAGAATCGTAATCTCTTTGGGGAACAATCTGAATGTCCATCATCAATTTAATATAAATCACACCAAAATTCATCCTTGACCAATGGTAAAATATCCGAAAATATTACGGTCATTCGCGGAATATGTCGTAATTCTAAAATAACTCGGTTTGAGTCAGGGGCACTTGCCATTGACCCGAGGAGTGTAACCGGATCCCGTTCCAAATTTCTGCTGCACAGGCGGCGTGAGGTCTCCCTTATACCCTCCAACTCCTTCGATTAAGTCATCCATAAACTCCCATAGCTCTTCCAAACCCTACTGAGATGTTTATCCAAATTTATCATTCTAACATTCAGTATATGTCAATCCAGACCCTGTCTCCTTCCCCTCCACCCAACGCATGTTGATGCTGAAATCCAACATCTCAGCATATCCACGGCACTGCTCAGCTGTATACAACTGACTATATCACTTTCTGTGTGGATCTGTGAACAGTCTTCGGTCTCACGTGAACCACGGAGCTACCTTATCATGTAGAATATAATTTAAAAAGGAAAAATGACGATGCACTTTACTTGTATATGATGCTAATGTACATCTACTGCACACATTTATTGCATCAAATGCAATCTATGAACCTATAATTGAATGATCACAGCTTCAGGAGTCCATACGTTTATTGTAAAATATATATATTTCACAACATTACCAAATATTCTCCAATTATTTTTTGATTGAATGTGAAATGTCCTGCTCCGTGATAAGTGAGAGCAAGCTTAATCTGTTTGTTCAAAAGCCTTTAACTGTTGCCAATGATATAATCCTTTTATCACACGGGGTTTCTCTCTGGTCCAAATTGGACCTCATTTTGTAAGCAATAATATCTGTGTGTTCATATCACTGACAGTCAGCATCATTTCGCTCAAAAAAATATGATAACCAGTACTATTCACACAGATAGAAAACATATACAATCCTATTCTTGACAAAATTGGTGTTCAGAATATGACGCTTATATTCAGGTAATCTTTATCTTTAGCAGTATTTCATTGTATCACTGCTTCTGCTGATGGTGTAATAAAATTATCTGCTTGCTTTGATGTGGTTGATGTGCAAACATTAATCATCACCAGCAAATAAGTAACAATGAGAAAACTCAAAGTTTCCAACATGTTCCACATGTAATAACCAGATGGACAGCATAATTTGTTCTGATGTTTTAAATTAAAACAGTTTAGTGTGGATTTTGTCTCTTTTTAGATAGACGTCTAATTTTCAACTGGAGCCAAATGTTCGCATCACAGCTTGTTTCTGGTTGGTTAATATATTGAAAAGTCGGCACTATCCTTTGGGTTAAGTTGTCCAGATCAGCCGGGAAAGATGGTCTAATTGGCCCAAGTTACTGCCCGCTGATTGGAAGAACCTCTAACCTCGAAATTCTACCCAGTAAAGTATCGCTGGAGATAAAATCTCTGCTGCTTCTGTTTTCTTCGGCTTTAGTAAGACATGACAATAATGATGTAAATCAATTATAGACTTTAGTCAACGTTTTGGCAGATCGTTTTTTAATTATTGTTATTCTAGAAAACTGAACGCAAGAAAAATACTGCATCACACATCAAACCCTGACTGTGCAAATTATAAATTGGAACTAATTTATCAGTTCTGGGTTTAAAGGCAGTTTGAAATATGTAGGGGGGGGGGGGGGGGAAATTGCAGTTGGAGGCTACCGAACCATTTCCGAAAGTACCTGGTTGTCCTAGGCCGAGATTCACTGTGCAGCACACGTGGAGGTATCTTTCAGATATGGATGGACGTGCTGGAGTCACGTGGGCCTGGACCACCAATCCCTATGCAGTATTCTCATTGATAAAAATGGCAACTCCGTTTGTATAATTCACCATTACATCAATGAGAATAATCGCCTAAAACTCCGAAACACAGCATAATAAAGCAATAAAACACCTTCCATTTTTAAAATAAATTGAAATTAAATGTAATTCAATGTTTTAGAGAGAAAAAATATTTTTTCGAATTTTTTTAATATGTTTTAATCTGGTTAAAAATGAATTTATCTTAATGGTTTTTCATGCAAACATGAGTGTTTTGATTTAATTTTTCTATGTTTTACAAGTCTTATGCTGATAAAACTAAGATTTGTGCCTGCTTTTACAGGCATAAAAGTTTGAAGGGCATTTGCTGGGCATGAGTTGCGCAAATAGGCTAATTTCTCCCACGCGGATGTCCTTCTCCCAGGGATGTGGAGGATCTGTCTGGAGAAATCTTGACAGAATGGAAAAGATGGTTCTTGGTGCATGCCCATTGTGCCCAAGATCCGGCTTTTGTGAGGCATCGGCGGGTCCGTGCGCACTTCACACCGACCCGGCAAGGCTGGAACTTTCAGCCCTATTTGTTTTAAATAGTTGAAACAGGACATGATGATCCCACTGGAGAGTAATATTGGGTGTGGTGTAAAACTAGTGTTCCAGCAATTCTGTGGGATTCTGGCCCTGTCAGTTAGGTTAAAATTAGGCCACAGAGGCTTTGGAGAGACAAGTTAAATGCTGCAGGAATTTGCATCAAAATACCTGTCCACTGATCATCATCTGAAGATAAGGAGTGTTAGTCATTTTAATTGCACCTCTTTGCAGCTAATTTGGGGATTATTGTGATTCTATCCTGCAGAGGTTACACCCTCTCCAAGTGCATGACCCGTTACCTGGTGACAATGGCTGCGGTGGATCTACTGCTCCTGATATCTGATGTAATAGTATATGAGATTCAAGATGTTTGTTGTCCATATTCAACCTTTAATTCAGCTCCCATTCGCTGTCTCAGCCTAATATTTACTAATTTCCTTTGTTCTCTCTAGTTAATTGTCACATTCATCTTTGATCGAGTTGTGTCCATTTTTGCCCAATGTTGCCAACAATATAAGAACAGAAGAACATATGAAATAGGAGCAGGAGTAGGCCACTTGGCCCCTCGAGCCTGCTCCGCCATTTAATAAGATCATGGCTGATCTCCTCTTGGGCTCAGTTCCACATCCCTTCCCGCTCCCCATAATCCGTCATGCCCTTATCGTTCAAAAAGCTGTATATCTCCACCTTAAATTTATTCAATGACTCAGCCTCCACAGCTTTCTGGAGCAAAGAATTCCACAGATTCATGACACTCTGAGAGAAGGAACTCCTCCTCATCTAAGTTCTAAATTGCAAACTCTTATTCTGAAACTATTCCTCCTATTTCTAGATTCTGCCATGAGGGGAACATCCTCTCTGCGTCTACGTTATCAAGCCCCCCTCAGTATCTTGTATGTTTCAATAAGGTCACCTCTCATTCTTCTAAACTCCAATGAGTATAGGCACAACATGCTCAACCTTTCTTCATAAGTCAACAGTTTCACCTCAGGAATCAACCTATTGAACCTTCTCTGAACTGCCTCCAATGCAAATATAATCTTCCTTAAATAAGGAGAAAAAAAGTGTACGCTGTATTCTAAGTGTGGTTTTTAGCAATACTTTGTACAGTTGTAACAGGACATCCATGCTTTTACACTCCATCCCCCTTATAATAAAGGCAATTTCATTTACCTTCCTAATTAATTGCTGTACCTGCATGCTAACTTTTTGTGTTTCATGCACACGGACTCCCGGATCCCTTTGTATTACAGCATTTTGCAATATCTTTCCATTTAAATAATAATTTGCTTTTTTATTTTTCCTGCAAAGTGGATAACCTCACATTTTCCCACATTATACTCCATCTGCAAAATATATATTGCACTGAATACACTGTGGTTGTGGTTAGAGCAGCAGGGTGTTGCATGTGCGTTTTAGAATCTGTTCTAATCTATTTTGTATATGAAACTCATGAAATACTTTATGAAGTAACATGGTCTTGCTACGTAAAATCAAGCCTCTATACCCTAACAATATGGTAGCACATTGTGATTGGAAACTATTTTAACCCCATTGGATCCATTGATTTTGATTTTACTGCCAAATACTCTGCTCATCAGGCAAAATGAGGAGGGCATTCAGAGCAAAAGACAACAGTGAGAATCACATTGGTCGAGTGAGGGAAAGTCAAAGAAAATTGACTTTTATTCCTCAGCATAACAGTCAATTTTATACTTTTATCGATGGTAACATTCGAATCGTATGTATGTGTCCAATTTACTTTTACTCAACTTTTAGAAGCAAATTAAGCGACCAATTCACCATCTGGATATATTCTTATGCCTTTGATTTGCTGCAGAAACAATTTTATTGACGCGGTTTCCCAGAGTAAATTCAGAGATGAGCTGAAGAATAGGATTAAGCTTCCCCTGACTAGAATAACGTATCATTGATTAAGTTAAATAGATCCAGTGAATTTAGAAAATGGAAATTTTAACTTTGGAAAATACTGAAAAAGAACCAAATACTGAAACAGATCCATGATGCGCCCACCCGATTTCCCCTTCCATTGACTTAAATGGGAGAGAAAATCAGGTGTGGTTTATAAAGGGTGACAAATTTGATATGGAGCATTATACAAAATCGCCCAAAGTTATAATTGCTCCCAAATGCCATCCCTCTAAATGTAACAGAAGTCATTCAAACTGACCTATCATCCCAAACTGATATATCATCCCAAACTGACCAGCACTCTCAAACTTACCCATTATTCCTCAAAGACCCATCACTCTGAAACTGAGCTCCACAACGAGACTGACTCATCATTTGCAAACTAACCCATCACTCACAAACTGACACAACAATCACAAACTAACCCATCACTCCCAAAGTGACCTATCATCCTAAACTGACACATCATCCCAAACTGATCAGCATTCACAAACATACCATCATTCTGAAAATGACCCATCACTCCCAAATGGGCCCAACAATCCCAAATTAAACCATAATGCCAAAAATAACATATCACTCCCAAACTGACCCATCACCCCAAAATCACCCATCACTCAAGCTGATCCTTCTCCAAGAATCTAACAGATCACCATAAACAGACCCCTCACCCCAAACAGACACATCCCCGAAATTAACCCCTCATCCCAACCTAGCCTCTCACCTAAAACTGACCCAACGCCCCAAACTGACACATTACCCCAAACTCTTTCAGCACTCCAAACTGACCCTTCGCCCAAAACTGACCCACAAAGCAAAACTGTTCATCACCCTAAACTGACCCATCACCCCAAACTGACCTCTCAGCCGAATCTTACCCGTCACCCCCAAACTGAACAATCAGTATGACAGTCACCGATTACCCCAAATGAGCAATCACTCCTAACTGAACCATCACTCACAAAATGGCCATCACCATCAATTAGCCCATCATTCTGAACTGACCAACCTTATTCTTCTTCTTAGGTGGTCCATAGTATTGAGGATGACTTACTTCCACCAAAAAGGGATGAGTTCACAGGTTTTTCAATGAAGGACCAAATATTCCAGGTCCCGAACTGCATATCGACTGGGGGAAGATGACTGCATGGATTTTGTAAACGTGTGGTGGCCGTTGCTTGCCATCCACGATATGGGCTTGACAGAGCTAGGTCTTGGTCCAATGGCAAGGATTAACCAAGACAACCACCAACAAACTAGTGCATCACTTCAAACTGACCCAATACCTTCCAAGTGAACCATTAATCCAAATGACAACATCCTGAAACTAGCCCATAAACTCCAAACTGTCTCATCAAATCTAAACTGCCCTATCAGCCTTAAACAGCCCCATCACCATAAACCTGACACATCGCCCTGAAACTGACACATCACACTCAAACTGGCCCATCTCCATCGAACAAGCCCATCACTACTGTTGTAGAGAGTAGATATATATAGACTTAGGCATTAGGCACCTGCTGGATATTTAAAACTCACATAAGCTTAAATGGACACACACATAAAATGGCTGCCCAGGCATGATGGGAAACCAGGTAGTCAAGCTGTGAACTGTTGAACGTTCACTGACCGAGCAATAACCCTGTGAGGCCCACTGTAGGAATGCCTGGGAAGGCAGAGATAAGAAGGAAGCCATCTCCTGTGAACAAGGCCATAAACCAATTAATTCCCCAGGAAGAAAGATAAGAGGGAAACCATTTGCTGTAAACCAGGCTACAAACCAATTATTTCTCCCAGATGAAAGAACTAGGGAGAGAACATATAAAGTCATCGATCAACCCAAATTGACAATGGTTCCCTGGATACGAGGAGAATTCTATTGGATTAAAGAACCTATATGTAATCTATAATCGTTGTGATTGGCTTGTGTCCAGCCGTGATGAGCTGTGTAACTGCAGTAAGCTGTTTTGTAACTGTTGTAAAACATATAAAGGTACATGTAACTCTTTGTTCTGTGGAGAGAAACCTGGATACGGTCCTGTTTGTTTCCTCCCCGCTGAGCGTAATAAAAGCTGCTTCAGCATTGGAACCGACCCTGAGTGTTGAGTGATTCTTCTAAGAAAACACTAACGCTAACAATGGCGTAGTCGACGGGATTTCCCGGAGTCGCTGGACGCCCTTGGAAAAAACCCGGGTGAGTATAAAAAACAAGTATAAAGGGTGCGGAAGGTGGAAGCTGGTTGATCGACATGAGGAGACGGTCTAATATCTCAAACGCCTAGCCTGAGCCTGAATTAAGAGGACTTTTGTCCCACGTGACGGCCAGGAACCAAGTAGGCGTAGGGAACACACTTAGACCGTGGGATCGTGATACCGAGAGACATCTTCCGGACCCAGTAGTGTAATTTGAAATACCCCGGGATAGAACCAAGCAGTGTACAGCGGCTAACGGAATCCAAACCTGTGAACAGGGTCGGACCAACGGGCTGAGCGGTGGTAGGTAGTCGTTAAGGATACGTAGAGCACTGCGGGAATTGCTTAAACGCGTTTTTAAGAATTGTATAAGTTTGTGTAACAGCAGAACTTGTGACCTGACAGTAGCCAAGAGACAGTTTACTACAAGTCGCGCTAGAAAGAAAGCGGACCGCTGAGAGTAGATTCCTAACGATACCAGTCCTACCCAGGAATGGCCATGAAAACAAGTAAACTCGAGTGGGGACCAGAAGGGTCGCTTACCCGCCACCTGGCGGAAAAACAAAAGAAGCTAATTGAAAAAATGATTAAAGCAGGGTGGAATCCTCAGGAATTAGTTATGTGAGGAATTATTTAGATAAAACTACGAATTCCCTGAAAGGTCATGGATCCAAAAATAGAGCCGGCCAAAACAAGAAGAGAGACTGTTGTAAATGTCTGATCGTTGAGTGAGAAGTGTCTGTGTGATTTTTGACTGCAGAATGAATTTTTGTTTTATGTTTTCATGTTCCGAAAGCCTGGTTGGAAGAGGAATGCAAGTGTCTGTTTATTTTAGAAACAGAGTGAAAGTCTTTTTTTTTAAACCCTTTGTAATGTTGTCCTGTATGTGGGAAGTTTTAAGACATTTAAGTTAGAAACGCAGGTGTGGATTTATTCGGATGATAAGTTACGGAGCTAGGAGAATAAACAAATAAAGAATAGGTTTGTTGAGCAAAATATTTATTTGACATGCTCACTTACTTGCCGAAAGAAAACATGCAATGATTGATTGGGTTGAAAGACATAAATTTAGTCTCGGAATGAGATAAAGAATGCTTTAAAAAAAAAGAGCTTCTAAAAAAAAAGTTTTAAATAAAGATACTAGTTGATGTTTGCTGTGAAAAAGATATTGGTTTAATTAGAAGAGAAAAAAAAAATAATTGGAATAAGTAAAAAACACTCTACATGGATTCGAATTTTCAAAAGTTTCAATGCAGTTTGAAAAGATTTCTAAAATGGACAGTGTTTATCAAAAATGTCCCGAACAGTCTAAACAAGCAGGAGGGTTTTGAAGATAACGAGGAGAAAGAGAGAAATAAAAAAAAAACAGAATTGAATTTCAGTAAACAAAATCGCTATTGTATGTGTGGTCTTGTTTTAAAACAATTAAAAAAAAAAATAATTCTTTGGCAAGTACTTGAATTAGAAGTTAAGAAAACATTGGAATTTACTCTAATGATTTATGCTGTTTTTAACGGATTTCTAATTTCGAAGCCAGTTTTGAAGGCACAAAGACTTTTTTTTTTTCAGATGATTACGTGAAGTCACGTAATGACATCAGGTCTTCTTACAAACCTGGAAAGGAGTTAACCCTTTCCATTGACAGCCGTTTTATACTGAACATTATTAATTTGGATTTCTTAATAGAAAAAAAACTCAGAGGGAACTATACTAGGGATGGACCTACTCCGCGAATTAGGAACAATAGTGGATGCGCAGCGAAAACGGGTAACCTGGAAAGGTACGAAAGGGTATAAGGATAAAGTGGCCAGGAAATGGGCACTAGTAAAGAACATAGCCACATTAGGTAAAACGGATACTCTGAAGAGAGACTGGTCTAAGGACGGGATGTTGGGATTACTGTGTCAGGCTATCCCGGGAGTTTGGGCAAAAAGCAAACAGGACTGCGGACTTGTGGACATGACACCGGAGAAGGTCACGGGACCGGTACACCCTCCCCACAAGCAGTACCCTATTAAACCAGAGGCCATGCGGGCCACTGAGGGGATAATACAAGCCCTGGTAGAACAGGGCATACTACGACAGACCGTGTCAGTCACAAACTCCCCGATGTGGCCAGTTAAAAAGCCGGATGAAAGCTACCGACTAACGATAGATTACACAGCCCTGAATAAAGTTACATCCAGGGAACACCCGATTGTGGCCAGCCCAGCGACTATCTTCAACGGTCTGAATCCGGAACATAGGATTTTCACCGTCTTAGATATCGCTAACGGATTTTGGTCAATCCCGCTGGACCCGGAGTCTCAGGAGAGATTCGCATTTACATCCAGAGATAGACAATACACATGGACCCGACTCCCTCAGGGATTCCATAACAGCCCGAACATTTTCCACCGAGTCATGAGTAACGCTTTGGAATCATGTAACCTAACCCCGTATAATAGTACAATCCTTCAGTACGTGGACGACATCCTAATAGCCTCATCAAGTGACCGAGAGCATTTAGGGGCCGTAGCCATGGTCCTAAGGACTCTAGATAAGGCAGGGTTTAAAATAAATCCAAAAAAAAAGGCGCAGATCGGACAAGCCACGGTTCGACATCTGGGACACGATATCAGTCAGGGAAAAAAAAAAAAAAAAAAAAAAAAGACTCTTCCGACAGACCGAAAGACAGCCATCGTTGATATGCCCCGACCAACTACAGTCCGGGCAGTGCGGCGGGTGATGGGTTTGTTCAACTATTGCAGGAATTTCATTCCTCAATTTGCGAACATAGCCGAACCCATTCAGCGACTAGTGAAGGGAGGAAAACCAGGAACAGAGCAGGTAGACTGGGGATCGGAGCAAGAGGAAGCCTATGGGAAATTAAAAGCCGAATTGGTGGCAGCCCCAGCGCTGAAGCTACCGGATATGACAAAGCCGTTCCATGTACATTACGATCTCGATGGAGGTTTTTATAGCGCCATCATAACCCAGGAGAAAGGGGGGGTAATGAGACCAGTAGCGTATTACTCAACACAAGAGTCCCCGGTAGTGAAGGGACTCCATCGGTGTGTGGCTGCCCTCGATTGTGCCGCTTGGGCTGCCAGGATATGCGAACCAGTCACAATGTCGGGGCAGATAATTTTACACACGAAGCACACCATAGTGGAATTGCTAAATACCGGGAGGTTAAAAACAGTGTCAGATGCGCGACGAGCTACCTGGGAGGCAGTACTATTACCCAAAGATCAGTCCATACAAATAATTAGAGATATAGGCTTTAATCCCGCGGAGGGAATAGTAACCGAAGGTGAACCCCATAGCTGCAAGACTGAGATAGACGAAGGAACAGAAGGGGGAATAGCCGACGAACCTCTGAGGGACCCCGATTTAACCCTTTACGTTGATGGGTCCCGACGATATGTCGACGGAAGATTCCGCACCGGGTGGGGCGTGGTAGATCAGGATGGTGTCACCCTCCTGCGAGGGGCACTGGAAGGAACAGTGTCCGCCCAAGTGGCGGAGTTGGTAGCGCTGACCGAAGCCCTCAAATGGGCAGAGGGGAAGCGTGTAAATGTTTATACTGACAGCCGGTATGCATTCGGGGTAGTACACGATTATATGATAGCGTGGAGTAGACGTGGATATATAACCTCGGGGGGGGGACACATTAAACACGAGAATATAGTTCGGGAGCTGGTCGAAGCCGTTAAAAGGCCTACGACGGCAGCAGTAATAAAGATCAAGGCACATCAAAAGGTAGAGACCAGGGAACAACGGGGAAACATGCTGGCAGATCAAGCAGCTAGGAGCGCGGCAGAAGAAGATGAGCCCCAGATAATTAAAGTGGCCGTGATAGGACCAGGAGAGCTAAGTGTCCGTAAGATACAGGAAGAAAGTAGCTCGGAGGAACGGTCACAATGGGAAAGCAAGGGGGCCAGCATTGGGGAGGACGGGGTATGGAGGAAGGGATTACAAGCAGTCGCCCCGTCTTCAATCCAGACCGAACTACTCCGGCTACACCATGAGCCGGACCACACTGGGCGAGACGGAATGCTGAGCCGTCTGCTCAAAGACTGGTGGTGGGCCGGGGTAGGGCGAGACGTAGCCAAACATTGCCAGCGCTGTATAGTATGTGCACAGCATAATCCAGGCAGACCCGTAAAGGTCAGAATGGCACATCAGACACGTCCCAGGGGCCCGTGGGAGAATCTACAAATTGATTTCACAGGACCCCTACCCACCAGTCGGGGAAAGAAATACTGCCTGGTTATTGTAGATCAGTTTACCAGGTGGGTTGAGGTTTTTCCCACCCGGGATTGCGGAGCATCCACGGTAGCGCAGATTATCGCATTCGACATAATCCCACGGTGGAAAGTGCCCCTTCAAATTGACTCGGACCAGGGGACGCACTTCACAGGACAGGTCATGAAGCGGGCATGCGGTCTGCTTGGAATCCGACAACGGTTCCACATCCCGGACCACCCCCAGAGCTCAGGAATGGTGGAGCGAATGAACCGTACCCTTAAGACAGCAATTGCCAAAGCTATAACAGAGACCGGGAAGGGATGGGTAGATATTTTGCCCTGCATATTAATGAGACTTAGGGCTACCCCTAACCGAACCACAGGACTGACCCCCTTTGAATTAATGACAGGAAGGGCCATGAGACTTCCTGAAGGGATCATAACAGGGGGGGAGGAAATGGGGCCTCTACGAGATCGGATTAAACAATATGTAAAACAATTAGATTCACAGCTAAAGGAACTAAGGAAAGAGGTGGTAGAGCAACAGGCCCTACGGGACTTGGAGACCCAAAACAACGGGAAGGCCGCGCATCCCTCCCACAGGTAGGCGACAAAGTATTAGTACAGGTCACTCCAGGCAGGACGGGGTTTGCCCCGAGGTGGACCGGACCGTATGACATCATTTTGACAAGCGACACGTGTGCATGTGTCGACATGAAAGGGAAAGGCCGGTGGAAGCACTGGTCACAACTAAAAAGGTATAACCCAAAAGAATAATGGCCGAACCAAGGGTGATACGCCTAGACGAGACGGAATGGTATGCTGTAAAGTACCAGGAGTGGTTAGACACCCTTTCGGAAGGGGTGTTCGGAGGAATAGCTTTAGCTTTAATGTTAATAGGAGTTTGGGTAATATTTAAGTGGGTAAAGACACGGGCGAACGCCCCACAGATTCAATTCGAAATGATTCAATTGTAACCCTGTGCTTCTGATTTTGCAGGGTGACCGGGACACTCATAGGAAAAAAAAACTTTAACCCCTGGTGACGACCAGGCCGTCTGTTTAAAATTACAGATAATACGTACCGAGATGGGAATACGGACGACGCTACTCGTAATATGGATAGCCCTGCGACATGCACGTACCCTGGGCAACACCGACGGACAGCAGAGCACGCTGGAAATAAACAATTACATGAACTATGGAGTGTTGTTCAATTTGACGGACGGAATATGTGTTCCAGCGACTAAGGATTGGAGCAAGGACAGAACTTATTTTAATGCATGGTTACAAGTGAATCCTAATAAGGACCGGGTATGTGTACAGTGCTCCACGGGTATAAGGAGCAGCTGCATTAAACGGAGGGATGTCAAAGGGCCCGATGAATGCACTTTCGGCATAATTTGCGCGCCTCCGGGACAATCCCAGCAATAACTACTAAGGGACCAGAAAATGGGATTGTAATGTACAACGAGGGGGAACTGTTGTATGATAATGTTAAACATGAATTTGTGCCTGTTCTGATCAATATTTCAGGCATCCAGATGCCGGAATATTGTACCGAACAGTCAAGGAAGATGTACAATGTATTAAGTAAAGTTGTAATGCAGCAGGCTGCCGATGCAATGGGTGCCAGTAAGTTCCGGGGACAGGGGTTAGCACCCAGGGTGAAGAGGGAAATAGTAAATGATGTTGCTACCGTTTTCAATACAGGAACCTCCGTAGTTAACTCGATAGACATACAAGGGCTAAATGAGAGGGTAGAACAGCTTAAAGGGGTGATGAAGGGGTTATTGGAGAGGGTGGAGCAAAACCAGGAAGACCAGGCCAACCTAGGAAAGGAGGGTGTCGAAATCCAGTTGGATGGCATCTCAGTCCTGGAAGCTCACGCTAAAACCATCAATCACCTCATTGATAGAGAACAAGAAGATACAATAAAGCAAAGACAGGGGCAACTCTGTCATGCTTATGGTCTGTGGATGGTGGGACAGATCCGCCACAACCTCGACCAGATCCAACGCGGGGAAGTACCCGATTGGATAGACAGTTCACATTTAGCTCAGTTGGCGAACCAAAGGGGGACACTGGATAATTGTACTCTGAAGGGACTGACCCGAGTATACCCCGCAATTCTAGATTGCCAGATGGGTAGGACTACCGGGATAGGGATAGTCCTGTTGATCCCTATAGCAACGCCGGACTCAGGGCCGTTCCCCTTATACCAACTAGAGAATATCGGAGTAATACGGGAAAATGTCTCCATACGCTACTACCTAACCACCACCTCTGCCGTTCGTCGAAACAACATACTTACCGGGATTTCCCTAGCAGATTGCAAGCAAAGGGGGGAAATCACAGTATGCCCTCACCCGGTGGGCCGAGGGGAACTAGACGAGTGCGGGTTTAACCGAACCGACGGGTGTGTACTAATAATAGTGCCCGCACACATGCACTTCGCGAGGGCGGGCTACGGAGGGAGGGGAAGATACTGCGTCTCTACCACAGAGCGTTCATACCAGTATAATGACCTACAGTGCCCTATACCGCAGCCCAACTTTTGCTTCACACCACTACGACCTGTCGGGATCGGGCAAGCACATTTCACCCAGGTTAGGCGCCGGAAGTCCGAAGTTATTGAAGTAACTGATCAGCTCCATGATCATTTGCAGGATTATGACGAGCCAGAGCAGGTCCCTATCCCACATCTAACCGAGGTATTACGGGAGTTAAGGCTCAGAGTGGGGCAATCCGTAAAACTCTATCACCAGATACAAACTAAAATCAAAGAACTGGAAGAAGATACCGAGGTAGACTTACAAAGTCAGAGTTGGTGGAGAAAAGTCTGGGACTGGGGAATAAATGTGAACATCCACCCATGGATCCGAATTATTTCACACACACTGGTCGGGATACAATTAATCTTAGCAATAACATGGGGCGTGATGGCCTGCCAGGTATGCAGGCGCCACAAACGGCGGAAACGGACCAATCACCGTTCCCTGGATATTAAACAAGCCTGTTTGATAAGGGGACGGGAGGAGCTAGCCTTTGTTAATTTGATCTAAGCAACCGGGACTCCTGAAACCGCGTGACTGGCCAGCACGTTGAGGCAAGGAGTACCGGGCAGTGCACAAATATCAGATAAAGGCAGTACGGTCGGTTAAAAGGGGACTAGGACTAGTCCCTTTACCGAAAGGGGGGAATTGTTGTAGAGAGTAGATATATATAGACTTAGGCATTAGGCACCTGCTGGATATTTAAAACTCACATAAGCTTAAATGGACACACACATAAAATGGCTGCCCAGGCATGATGGGAAACCAGGTAGTCAAGCTGTGAACTGTTGAACGTTCACTGACCAAGCAATAACCCTGTGAGGCCCACTGTAGGAATGCCTGGGAAGGCAGAGATAAGAAGGAAGCCATCTCCTGTGAACAAGGCCATAAACCAATTAATTCCCCAGGAAGAAAGATAAGAGGGAAACCATTTGCTGTAAACCAGGCTACAAACCAATTATTTCTCCCAGATGAAAGAACTAGGGAGAGAACATATAAAGTCATCGATCAACCCAAATTGACAATGGTTCCCTGGTTACTAGGAGAATTCTATTGGATTAAAGAACCTATATGTAATCTATAATCGTTGTGATTGGCTTGTGTCCAGCCGTGATGAGCTGTGTTACTGCAGTAAGCTGTTTTGTAACTGTTGTAAAACATATAAAGGTACATGTAACTCTTTGTTCTGTGGAGAGAAACCTGGATACGGTCCTGTTTGTTTCCTCCCCGCTGAGCGTAATAAAAGCTGCTTCAGCATTGGAACCGACCCTGAGTGTTGAGTGATTCTTCTAAGAAAACACTAACGCTAACACTACCAAACTGAGCACCACTCACAAACTACGAGATGAGTAACAGAAAATGAGAGAGAGAGTGAAACATGAACGAGAGTGAGCGAAGAAAGTGAAACAGACAGTGCGATAGACATAGAGACAGAGAGATAAGAAACAACATAAGGAGAGTGAGGGTAAGAGAAGCGAAGGCAGGGACAGATGTCGACAGAAACGAGAGGAGAGAAAAATGGAAACAGAGAGCAAGAGAGGCAGAGAAGGTGAATGAGGGAGACAGAGGGACAACCAGTGGAAGAGAAAGTTGGAGATGAAATTGATTAATGAAACCACATATATAAGGAGAGAGAGAATCTAACTGAGTGAGAATGGAAATCCCCACTCAGTGAGTGAGAGATATTGAGCGTCAGAAACTCGTCGCGGGCGATAATGCACATTGGGCTGTCTCGCAACAACTGCCTGTTATATCTGCCACTATTCTATTAGAGTCAATGGAATTAAACATCAGTTGCTGCGTATAACTGGTGGATGATCCGATACGGCCCATGGTGCACCACCGCCCGAG
This sequence comes from Pristiophorus japonicus, assembly GCF_044704955.1. Classification (NCBI taxonomy): domain Eukaryota; kingdom Metazoa; phylum Chordata; class Chondrichthyes; family Pristiophoridae; genus Pristiophorus; species Pristiophorus japonicus. The sequence goes on from NC_091995.1 coordinate 52,030,075, forward strand.
ACAGATGTCTGAGTGAGAAAATAATGAAGGTCCCTGTGCTGTGTTAGCACTAAATTGCTGCCCACACCTCAGTCAAAATCACTGTCCTGTCATTTAAACAAAACCTCCCTCTGTATCTCTCTTTCTTTGCTGTGCAGCCTGTGAGTATCTCAGTCTCAGTTCCTGTATATCTACAACACACAAGGGTTACAAGAGAACGATTCACTCCTGCCTCATACTGTACGAACCCTATGTGTTACAGTGTTCACTCCTGTCATCATCATAGGCAGTCTCTCGGAATCGAGGAACTTGCTTCCACTCCTGAAGTGAGTTCTTTGGTGGCTGAACAGTCCAATATGAGAGCCACTGACTCTGTCGCAGGTGGGACAGATAGTCATTGAGGTGTGGGTGGGACTGGTTTGCCACACACTTTTACCACTGCCTGTGCTTGATTTCTGCATGTTCTTGGCGTTGAGACTCGAGGTGCTCAGCAACCTCCCGAATGCACTTCCTCCATTTACGGCGGTCTTTGGCCAGGGACTCCCAGATGTCAGTGAGGATGCCGCACTTTATCAGGTAGGCTTTGAGGGTGTCCTTGTAACGTTTCTGTTGCCGAACTTTGGCTTGTTTGCCGTGAAGGAGTTCCGAATAGACCATTTGCTTTGGGAGTCTCGTGTCTGGCATGCAAACTATGTGGCCTGCCCAGCAGAGCTGATCAAGTGTGGTCAGTGCTTCCATGCTGGAGATGTTAGCCTGTACATGTACAACAACTACAACAACTTGCATTTTAATCGAACGTTTAATATAGTAAAACTTCCCAAGGCACTTCACAGGAGCGATCATCAGACAACGAATGACACCGAGCCACATAAGGAGACAACAGGGCATGTAAGGGAAAAGTGGTAAGCAGCGCCTTTCGGAAGGAGGGAGAGAGAGTTTGACGCCCAGAACTTACTGCCTCAGCAGCTGCAAGATGGCCGATAAATTGGAGCAAATAAAATTGGGGATGGGCAAGAATCGAGAGTTGGTGGAGAACAGAGATCGCGGAGGGTTTTATGGCTGGGGGAGTGTGCAGAGATAGTCAGGGAGAGGGAGGCCACGGAGGGCTTTGAAGACAAGGATGAGAGTGTTGAAATTGATTTGTTGTTGGACCAGGAGCCAATGTTGGTCACCAAGTACAGGGTAATGGCCGATCGTGACTTGCTGCGTTTGGCATGTGGGCAGCAGAGTTCTGGGTGAGTTCCAGTTTATGGAGGGTGAAGGATGGGAGATAATGTCCGAAATGCCTTTCATAATGGCGACTATTCACTTCTGAACTTGCTGCCACTGAGCAAACTTTCCAGAACAGCAGGATGATGGACATTAAATAATGAAGAGCGTGGTCACCAAAATGGGATGCGTAGGAAATAAGAAAATTAAATTTGTTGTACAAAAGTATTGCTATCACTGAAATGATATATTATGACTGATTAGTAAGAGTGATCCAATGTTACGGATAAATAACATGGGTTTTTCGACATGGTGCTTGAGCTACAAAGTCACCAATGTGAATGCGATTGAGAAGAATCTGTTGTAATAGGGGACATTGTAATGTTAGGACTGTTCATGCTTAATGTTTAGACATTATTCAGCTGAAGTTGTTCCAATTGAGATCAGGTGGCCTCTGGGCATGACCAGCCTCCAACCCGTCTCACCAGGCTCCTACTTGCCCTCTGGATCTGTGTCATCATCCGACTGATCCTCATTTCTTAGGGCATCATCCATGACCTCTTTGGACTCATTGGGGTGATTTCTGCATTGTGTAATATGTAGAAAATATCTGTGTTGTAGCAGATTCTTAATGACAGGCTATCGAGGCATCTAAAAGTTTCTCTTACCTGTGTATCAATAGGGGAACAAATTCACAAGGAAGCGTTGGGATTCCCCTAACCTGGTCTTCAGCCTTCTCTGACCAAATTCTCTGTCCTTCCACTTATTATGTGCCAGGAACCGGTTCCTTGAAGGTCCCAGGCTGCAACCTCCAGCCACCGATTTTAACAGATTGACCGTTGATTGCATCACATTCCCGACCGTTTCGGTCCTGCACTCTGCAGGCGACAGATTAATCATTCCAGGCCCTTATTTGTTTTCGGTCCTGGGATGTGGGCCTCGCTGGCAAGGCCAGCATTTATTGTCCATGCCTAATAGCCATGGAGAATGTGGTGCTGATCCATCTTCTTCACCCGTCTCATTCCACGTGGTGAAGGTACTCCCATAGTGCTGTGAGGGAGGGAGTTCAAGGATTTTGACCTAGCGATGATGAAGGAATGGCAATATATTTCCAAGTCAGGATAGTGTGTGACTTGGAGGGAACGTGGAGGTGATGGTGTCTCCATACGGCTGATGCCCTTGTCCTTCTCTTGGTAAAAGTCCCTGTAGAGGTAGAGGTCTTGCTGCATGCGGGAATGCACTGCTTCTTTATCTGAGGAGTTGTGAATGGAAGTGAACGCTATGCAACCATCAGCGAACATCCACACTTCCGACCTTATGATGGAGGGAAGGTGATTGTTGAGGCAGCTGAAGATGTCCTAGGTTGGGATGCTTGACCTCTAACAACCACAACAATCTCATTTTGTGTTAGGTATGACTGCAGCCAGTGGAGATTTTCCACCTGATATATTTTGACTTTAATTTTACCAGGGACTCCTTGAAGCCACACTCGGTCAAATGCTGCCGTGATGTCAATGGCAGTCATTCACCTCACCTCTGGAACTCCGCTTTTTTTCCATGTTTGGACCAAGGTTGTAATAATGTTTGCAGCTAAATGGTCCGGTGGAACCCAAACTGAGCATGGATGAGCTGTTTATTGGTGAGTTATTGCCACTTGATAGTGCTTTCTAACAAACCTTCCATCATTTTGCTAATGATTGAGAGTGACTGATGGGGTGGTAATTGGCTACATTGATTTGTCCTGCTTTTTGAAGACAAAACATACCTGATCAGTTTGCCATCTTGTCGTGTACATGCCAGTGTTGTACTGGAACAGCTTGGCTATAGGCACGGCTAGTTCTAGCGCACATCTTCAGCAGGATAGCGGGATGTTGTCTGGGCCTGTAGACTTTGCTGTATTCAGTGCGCTCAGTCATTTCTTGATATCACGTGGAGTGAATCGAGTTGGCTGAAGAATGGCTTCTGTAATGGTAGGGACTTAGGAGGAGGCAGATATGGATCACCCATTAGGCAATTCTGGCTGAAGATGGTTCCAAATGCTTGAGCCTTGTACTTTGCACTGGCTTTCTGGACTCCACCATCAGTGAGGGTGGGGATATCCATATTTGTTTAAGAACATAAGTAATAGGAGCAGGAGTAGGCCACTTGGCCCCTCGAGCCTGCTCTGCCATTTTAACAAGATAATCGCTGATCTGATCAGAGACTCAGCTCCACTTCCCTGCCCGCTCCCCTTCCCTGCTCACTCCCTATAACCGTTCATTCCCTTATCGCTCAAAAATCTGTCTATCTCTGCCTTAAATATATTCAATGACCAGCCTCCGCAGCTCTCTGGGGCAGAGACTTCTGTAGATTTACAACCCTCTGAGAGAAGAAATTCTTTCGCATCTCCGTTTTAAATGGGCGGCCCCTTAATCTGAGACTATGTCCCCTAGTTTTAGTTTCTGCTATTAGTGAAAATATCCTCTCTACATCCACCTTGTCGAGCCCCCTCTGTTTTATATATTTCGATACGATAACCTCTCATTCTTCTGAACGCCAATGTGTATAGGCCCAATCTACTCAACCTAACTTTACCTGCCAACCACCAATCACAACTGGACATGCAGCACCTGCAGCACATTGATGTGATCCATTGATTGTGGGATCGCTAAGCTCTGTGTATAGCATGCTTGCTTCCACTATTTAGCAGGCATGCAGTCAGTGTTGCAGCTTACACAGTTTGTCATCAAATATTTAGTGCTGCTCATGGCATGCTCTCCTATATTCCTCATTAAACTAGGGTTGGTCTCCTGGATTGATGTTAATTGTAGAGTGAGGGATAGGCCAGCCCGGGGAGGCTTTCAACTAGCATGGCAGGGTGATGGGAATTTATGCAGGGAGGCAGAGGAAGGTAAAAATGGGGCAGAAGCAAAAGGTAGGAAGGATAAAAGTAATAGTGGAGGGCACAGAAATCAAGGGCAAACATCAAAAAGGGCCACATTATAACATAATTCCAAAAGGACAAAGTGTTAAAAAAACAAGCCTGAAGGCTCTGAGTCTCAAGGCGAGGAGCATTCGTAATAAAGTGGATGAATTAACTGCGCAGATAGCTGTTAACGGATATGATGTAATTAGGATTACAGAGACATGGCTGCAGGATGACCTAGGCTGCGAACTCAATATCCAGTGGTATTCAATATTCAGGAAGGATAGACAGGAAGGAAAAGGAGGTGGGGTAGCGTTTCTGGTTAAAGAGGAGATTAACGCAATAGTAAGGAACGACATTAGCTTGGATGATGTGGAATCTATATGGGTAGAGCTGCGAAACACCAAAGAGCAGAAAACGATCGTGGGAGTTGTGTACAGACCATCAAACAATAGTCGTGAGGTTGGGGATGGCATCAAGCAGGACATTAGGGATGCGTGCAATAAAGGTACAGCAGTTATCATGGGTGACTTTAATCTACATAGAGATTGGGCTAATCAAACTGGTAGCAATACTGTGGAGGAGGATTTCCTGGCGTGTAGAAGGGATGATTTTCTGGAAAAATATTTCGAGGAACCAACTCGAGAGCAGGCCATCCTAGACTGTGTGTAATCAGAGGATTGATTCGCAATCTTGTCATGCGAGGCCCCTTGGGGAAGAGTGACCATAATATGGTAGAATTCTTCATTCAGATGGAGAGTGACAGTTAATTCAGAGACTAGGGTCCTGAACTTAAAGAAAGGTAACTTCGATGGTATGAGACGTGAGTTGGCTAGGATAGACTGGCGAATGATACTTAAAGTGTTGCAGGTAATAGGCAATGGCAGACATTAAAAGATCACATGGATGAACTACAACAATTGTACTTCCCGCTCTGGTGTAAAAATAAAATGGGGAAGGTGGCTCAACCGTGGCGAACAAGGAAAATTAGGGATAGTGTTAAATCCAAGGAAGAGGCATATAAATTGGCCAGAAAAAGCAGCAAACCTGAGGACTGAGAGCAATTTCAAATTCAGCAGAGGAGGACTAAGGGTTTAATTAGGAGGGGGGAAATAAATTATGGGACTAAGCTTGCAGGAAACATAAAAACTGATTGCTAAAGCTTTTAGAGATATGTGAAGAGAAAAAGATTAGTGAAGACTGAAGTAGGTCCCTTGCAGTCAGAATCAAGTGACTTCATAATTGTGAACAAGGACATGGCAGACCAATTGAACAAATAATTTGGTTGTCTTCACTAAGGAAGACACAAATAACCTCCCAAAAATAATAGTGGACCGAGGGTCGAGCGAGAAGGAGGAACTGAGGGAACTGAGGGAAATCCTTATTAGTCAGGAAATGGTGTGAGAAAAATTGATCAGATTGAAGGCCGATAAATCCCCAGGGCCTGATAGTCTGCCTCCGAGAGTACTTAAAGAAGTGGCCCTAGAAATAGTGGATGCATTGGTGGTCATTTTCCAACATTCCATAGAGTACCTTTGGATTGGAGGGTAGCTAATGTAACCCCACTTTTTAAAAAGAAGGAAGAAAGAAACCAGAATTATAGACCAGTTAGTCTGACATCGGTAGTGGGTAAAATGTTGGAATCAATGAATAAAGATGTAACAGCAGCTCATTTGAGAAGCAGCGACAGGATCGGTCCAAGTAGGCATCGATTTATGAAAGGGAAATCATTATTCACAAATCTTCTAGAATTGCTTAAGGATGTAGAGTAGAGTGGACAAGGGAGAACCGGTGGAGGTGGTGTATTTGGACTTTCAAAAGGCTTTTGACAAGGTACCACACGATAGATTAGTGTGCAAAATTAAAGCACATGGTATTGGGGGTAATGTATTGATGTGGATAGAGAACTGGTTGGCAGACAGGAAGCAAAGAGTAGGAATAAACGGGTTCTTTTCAGAATGGCAGGCAGTGACTAATGGGGTACCGCAAGTTTCAGTGCTGGGACCCCAGCTATTTACAATATACATTAATGATTTACACGAAGGAATTGAATGTAATATCTCCAAGTTTCCAGATGACACTAAGCTGGGTGGCAGTGGGAACTATGAGGAGGATGCTCAGAGGCTGCAGGGTGACTTGGACAGGTAAAGTGAGTGGGCAAATGATTGGCAGATGCAGTATAATGTAAATAAATGTGAGGTTATCCAGTTTGGTGGCAAAAATAGGAAGGCAGACTATAGAATCATAGAAATATAGAAAATAGGTGCAGGAGTAGGCCATTCGGCCCTTCGAGCCTGCATCACCACTCACTAAGATTATGGCTGTTCATTCACCACAGTACCCCTTTCCTGCTTTCTCTCCATGCCCCTTGATCTCTTTAGCCGTAAGGGCCATATCTAACTTCCTCTTGAATATGACCAATGAACTGTCATCTACAACTCTCTGCAGTAGGGAATTTCACAGGTTAACAACTCTCTGGGTGAAGCGGTTTCTCCTCATCTCGGTCCTAAATGGCTAACCCCTTATCCTTAGACTATGTCCCCTGGTTCTGGACTTCCCAAACATCGGGAACATTCTTCCTGCATCTAACCTGTCCAGTCCCGTCAGAATTTTATATGTTTCTATGAGATCCCCTCTCATCCTTCTAAACCCCAGTGAATACAGGCCCAGTCGATCCAGTCTCTCCTCATATGTCAGTCCTGCCATCCCGGGAATCAATCTGGTGAACCTTCGCTGCACTCCCTCAATAGCAAGAATGTCCTTCCTCAGATTATGAGACCAAAACTGGACACAATATTCCAGGTGAGGCCTAACTAAGGCCCTGTACAACTGCAGTAAGACCTCCCTACTCCTATACTCAAATCCCCTAGCTATGAAGGCCAACAGAGCATTTGCCTTCTTCACCGCCTGCTGAACCTGCATGCCAACTTTCAATGACTGATGTAGCATGTCACCAAATTCTCGTTGCATCTCCATTTTTCCTAATCTGCCGCCATTCAAATAATATTCTGCCTTTGTGTTTTTGCCAAAAAAGTGGAAACGCTCACATTTATCCACATTACACTGCATCTGCCATGCGTAGCCCACTCACCTAACCTGTCCAAGTCACCCTGCAGCCATTTAGCGTCCTCCTCACAGCTCACACTGCCACCCAGCTTAGTGTCATCTGCAAATTTGGAGATGTTACACATCAATTCCCTCATCCTTGTCATTAATGTATATTGTAAATAGCTGTGGTCCCAGCACTGAGCCCTGCAGTATCCCACTAGACACTGCCTGCCATTCTGAAAAGGACCCGTTTATCCCGACTCTCTGCTTCCTGTCTGCCAACCAGTTCTCTATCTATGTCAGTACATTAGCCCCAACACCATGTGCTTTAATTTTGCACACCAATCTCTCGTGTGGGACCTTGTCAAAAGCCTTTTGAAAATCCAAATACACCACATCCACTGGTTCTCCCTTGTGCACTCTACCAGTTACATCATCAAAAAATTGTAGAAGATTTGTCGTGCAGGATTTCCATTTCATAAATCCATGCTGACTTGGACCAATCCCGTCACTGCTTTACAAATGTGCTGCTATTCCATCTTTAATAATTGATTCCAATATTTTCCCCACTACTGATGTCAGGCTAACCAGTCTATAATTACCCGTTTCGCTCTCGCTCCTTTCTTAAAAACTGATGTTACATTAGCTACCCTCCAGCCCATAGGAACTGATCCAGAGTCGATAGACTGTTGGAAAATGATCACCAATTCATCCATTATTTCCAGGTCGACGTTCTTAAGTACTCGAGGATGCAGACTATCAGGCCATGGGGACTTATCGACCTTCAATCCCATCAATTTGCCTAACACAATTTCCCGCCTAATAAGGATTTCCTTCAGTTCCTCCTTCTCACGAGACCCACGGTTCCCTAGTATTTCCGGAAGGTTATTTGTGTCTTCCTTCGTGAAGACAGAACCAAAGTATTTGTTTAACTGCTCCGCCATTTCTTTGTTCCCCATTATAATTTCACCTGAATCTGACTGCAAGGGGCTTACGTTTGTTTTCACTAATCCTTTTCTCTTCACTTATCTATAGAAGCTTTTGCAGTCAGTTTTTATGTTCCCAGCAAGCTTCCTCTCAAACTCTATTTTCCCCAACCTAATTAAACACTTTGTCCTCCTCTGCTGTATTACAAAATTCTCCCAGTCCTCAGGTTTGCTGCTTTTTCTGGCCAATTTAATATGCCTCTTCCTTGGATTTAACACTATCCTTAATTTCTCTTGTTAGCCATGGTTGAGCCACCTTCCCCATTTTATTTTTACTCGAGACAGGGATGTACAATTGTTGAAGTACATCTATGTAATCTTTAAATGTTTGCCATTGCCTATCCACCGTCAACCCTTTAAGTATCATTCGCCAGTCTATTCTAGCCAATTCACGTCTCATACCATAGAAATTACCTTTCCTTAAATTCAGGACCCTAGTCTCTGAATTAACTGTGCCACACTCCATCTTAATAAACAATTCTACCATATTATGGTCACTCTTCCCCAAGGGGCCTCGCACAACAAGATTGCTAATTAGTCCTTTCTCATTACACATCACCCAGTCTAGGATGGCCAGCCCTCTAGTTGGTTCTTCGACATATTGGTATAGAAAACCATCCCTAATACGTTCCAGGAAATCCTCCTCCACCGCATTGTTACCAGTTTGGTTAACCCAATCAATATGCAGATTTAGTCGCCTATGATAACAGCTGTGCATGTGCAGATATTGCATGCATCCCTAATTTCTTGTTTGATGCTGTCCCCAACCTCACTACTTCTGTTTGGTGGTCTGTACAAAACTCCCACTAGCGTTTTCTGCCCTTTGGTATTCCGTAGCTCCACCCATATCGATTCCACGTCATCCAAGCTCATGTCCTTCCTTACTATTGCATTAATTTCCTCTTTAACCAGCAACGCCACCCCACCTCCTTTTGCTTTCTGCCTATCCTTCCTAAATGTTGAATACACCTGGATGTTAAGTTCCCAGCCTTGGTCACCCTGGAGCCATGTCTCCTTGATGCCAATTACATCATATCTGTTAACTGCTATCTGCACAGTTAATTCTTCCACCTTATTCCGAATACTTCTCGCATTGAGGCACAGAGCCTTCAGGCTTGTCTTTTTAACACACTTTGCCCCTTTAGAATTTTTCTCTAATGTGGCCCTTTTTGCTTTTTTCCTTGGGTTTCTCTGCCCTCTACTTTTACTTTTCATCTTTCTATCTTTTGCTTCTGCCCCCATTCTACTTCGCTCTGTCTCCCTACATAGGTTCCCATCCCCCTGTCATATTAGTTTAACCCCTCCCCGACAACACTAGCAAGCACTCCCCCTAGGACATTGGTTCCAGTCCTGCCCAGGTGCAGACCGTCCGGTTTGTGCTGGTCCCACCTCCTCCAGAACCAGTTCCAATGTCCCAGGAATTTGAATCCCTCCCTTCTGCACCACTCCTCAAGCCATGTATTCATCTGAGCTCTCCTGCGATTCCTACTCTGACTACCACATGGCACTGGTAGCAATCCTGAGATTACTACTTTTGAGGTCCTACTTTTATATTTAGCTCCGAGCTCTCTAAATTCATCTTGTCGGACCTCATCCCGTTTTTACCTATATTGTTGGTAGCTATATGCACCACGACAACTGGCTGTTCGCCGTCCCTCTTCAAAATGTCCTGCTCCCGCTCCGAGACATCTTTGACCCTTGCACCAGGGAGGCAAAATACCATCCTGGAGTCTTGGTTGCGGCCTCAGAAACGCCTATCTATTCCCCTTACAATAGAATCCCCTACCACGATAGCTCTCCCACTCTTTTTACTGCCCTCCGGTCCAGCAGAGCCATCCACGGTGCCATGAACTTGGCTGCTGTTGCTCTCCCCTGATGAGTCATCCCCCTCAACATTACCCAAAGCTGTGTATCTGTTTTTTCAGGGCGATGACCGCAGGGAACCCCTGCATTATCTTCCTTCCACCGCTCTTCCTGTTGGTCACCCATTCCCTATCTGTCCATGTAACCTTTACCTGCGGTAAGACCAACTCAATAAATGTGCTATTCACGTCATTTTTAGCATCGTGGATGCTACAGAGTAATCCACCCGCAGCTCCAGTGCCGCAACGCGGTCTGTCAGGTACTGCTAATGGTTACATTTCCCGCACATGTAGTCGTCAGGGACACCGGAAGTGTCCCTGACTTGCCACATAGCACAGGAGGAGCATTACATGTGCCCGAGCTCTCCTGCCATTAACTTAATTTGGCAACAACAATGCTAAAAGGTTACTTACTGATCAATAAAAAGGAAAACTACTCACCAATCACCAGCAATCACTTACCCCCTTGGCTGTGATGTCCCCCTTTGATATCTTTCTGGTTCTTTTTTGCCTCCCTGCTGCAGCTGCACCAGCGCGCCTCTCTGATGCTGCTCTGCTTCTCGACTCACCACGCTGGTCCCCAGACTCCACGCTGGTCTTTTGTAGGCTTCTCCGATGCTGCTCCGCCTCCCAACTCACCACGCTGGTCCCCGGACTCCCCGCTGGTCTTTTGTAGGCCTCTACAACTATCTGAATAGTGACAGATTAGGAAAACGGTAGGTGCAATGAGACCTGGGTTTCAATGAATCAGTCATTGAAAGTTGGCATGCATGTACAGCAGGCAGTGTAGAAGGCAAATGGCATGTTGCCGTTCATAACGAGAGGATTTGAGTATAGGAGCAAGGAGGCCTTACTGCAGTTGTACAGGGCCTTGCTGAGGCCAAACCTTGCATATTGTGTTCAGTTTTGTTCTCCTAATCTGAGGAAGGACATTCTAGCTATTGAGAGAGTGCAGCGAAGATTCACCAGACTGATTCCCGGGAAGGCAGGACTGACATATGAAGAAAGACTGGATCGACTAGGCTTCTATTCACTGGAAGTTAGAAGAATGACAGGGGATCTCATAGAAGCATATACAATTCTAATGGGAGTGGATAGATTCTTTGCAGGAAGAATATTTCCGATGTTGTGGAAGTCCAGAACCAGGAGTCACAGTCCAAGGATAAGCCATATAGGACCATGATGAGGAGAAACGTTTTCACACAGAGAATTGTGAAGCTATGGAATTCTCTAGCACAGAAAGTTGATGAGTCTAATTCGTTGGATATATTCAAAAGGGAGTTAGCTGTGGCCCTTATGGCCAAATGGATCAGTGGGTATGGAGAGAAGGTAGGAGTGGGGTACTGAAGTTGCATGATCAGCCTTGGTCATATTGAATGGTCGTGCAGGATGGAAGGGCCGAATGGCCTGCTCCTGCGCATATTTTCTATGTTTCTATTGTTCTATGAGGTTACAGATTGTCGTGGAATACAATGCTGCTATTGAAGGCCCACAATGCTCAGTTTTTAGAAGTTTGATCATTTCTGGATCTATCACAATGATGTTGGTATTGCTACACAACACAACAGAGGTTGCCCCCAGTGTGAAGATGGAACTTTGTCTCCACAAGGGCTGTGCGGTGGTCACTCCTACCAATACTCTCATGAAAAAATGCATCTGTGACACATAGATTGATGAAGACGACATGAAGAAGGTTTTTCCCTTATGTTGGTACAGTCACCACATGCCGCAAGCCCAGTCTGCCAGCCAGTACATTCAGTACTCGGCTAGCTCTGTTAGTAGTGATGCTACCGAGCCACTCTTGGTGATGGACATTGAAGTTCCCCATCCAAAGTGAATAATGTGCACTTGCTACCCTCAGTGCTTCTTCCAAGTAGTGTTTAACATGAAGAAGTATTAATTCTTCAGCTGATGGAGGGCAGGAGGTAATAATCAGCAGGTCGGTTCCTTATCCATGCTTGACCTGAAACCTTGAGGCCACATGGGAATCTACTTACCTAAAGAAGGATATACTTGTCATTGAGGGATTGCAGTGAAGGATCACCAGAATAATTCCTGCAATGGGCAGATTATCACGTGAAGAGAGATTGCATTAACTAATCCTATATACTCTAGAGTTTAGAAGTATGAGAGATACTCTCATTGACACATACAACGTTCTTACATGGCTTGACTGGGTAGACACAGGGAGGATGTTTCCTCTGGCTGGACTGTCGAGAACCAGGGGTCATAGTCTCAGAATAAGGGACCGGCCATTTAGGACTGAGATGAGGAGAAACTACTTCACTCAGAAGATGGTGAATCTTTGGAATTATCTACCCCAGAGGGCTGTGGTGGCTCAGTTTTTGAATATTTTCAAGACAGAGATCGATACATGTTTGCATATTAAGGGAATCAAGGGATATAGCGAAAGTGCAGGAAAGTGGAGTTGAGGTAGAAGATCAGCCATGATCTTATTGAATGGAGCAGCCTCGAGTGGCCAAATTGCCTACTCCTGCTCCTAATTCTTATGTTATAATGTTCTGCTGAGTTAATGTTGAGTACTGCAAGGGCCACTCCGAACAAGTTGTATGCCACTGTGTCATCACCTATTTTATGTCTATCCTGCTGGTGCGACAGGACATCACCAGGACATGGTGGCTTGCCATTCCATTTCAGAGGACAGCGAAGCGTCAACCACATTGCTGTGGGTCTGTAGTCAGATATCAGCCATGCCAGGTAAGGTGGGCAGATTTCTTTCCCTGAAGGACATTCGTATACCAGATTGATTTTTACAACAATAAGATAGTTAGTCGCAAAGACTCTTCAACCCTCCAGAAATCCAACATTTCCACATATATGTGGGGTTGCTCAGTTGTATACAACTGACTATATCACTTTCTGGTTGTATCTGAATGCTCTTAGATCACATCTGTAGTATTGAAGTTCTTAATATTTGTTATATATAGCATAACTTAAAAAAGATAGAGAACATTTTTGATGTAATTAAGATCTCGAGAAAAGTAATAATCACAATTGCGCCTATTTATTCCATCAATTGCCTCGCACCAATCCTCAGGTTCAGGAATCTTATACCATTTTTCCAGGAATGGAGATGCCGATTTTCTTTGTTTAGAACATATAATGACAATCATATTTTTGACTACTTATTTTTCCAACTGACAATACCGTTGCAAAGTATCCCTGATTAGTAGCAGTGCATGAAACTCGCTTTAATCTGTTTGTTCAAATGACTGTAACTAATGCCAGGCATTGTGTAATGTTCATGTGTCACTTGAGGTTTCTCTCAGGTATAAATAAGACCTGAGTTTGAAAGCAGGAGTCTGCATGTTTGCAACACTAACTGGCAACTTCGCTTCTTTCAGAAAATGGAAAAGCCGATAATCATACAGATAGCAAACATTTACTATCCTATTCTTGCAATAGTTGGTCTTCCTGGTAAGCCGCTTATAATGAGCTAGCACTCATCTTTAACAGTGCTTCACTGTGTCACTGTGTAATGATATTATCTGTGTGTTACATGTTTTCTTTGCGGAGACTGATTACCAGCATCAAAGAAGTAAATCAAGTGGCTCCAAGTTTCTGTCATATTGTTAATGTAACAGTCCGAGAAGAATCACAATTTAATCTGACTATTTAAGTTCAGTAAATTAGTGGGAATGTTTCAGCCTTGATAGACAGTCCTACATTTTTGTTTCTGGGACAAGTATTAGTATCGGATCGAGTAGCCAAACCAACAAATCTTAAAGGCATTTCCGGAGGCTGATCTAGAAAAAACAAAGGACATTTTCTGTTGCATATTTGTGAACCCAGGAGAAACTGATGATATCTGTCCGTGCCCCACAAAAACACTCTGGCGCATTGCTGGGATAGTATCATGCCCATTGGCAGATTAGCATCGGAGCCGAATGGTTTCCCGCACTTCCCAGTCGGTTGTTGCTCCTGGCTTCTATCTGGCACTTGCAGCTGGCCAGCAGCGTGTAAACAAGGCTGGAAGCCGAACCTCAGGCGAAAAAATTGGTTTTCCTCAGCTGCATGAGATGGGCTCGGAGGGAATGGCCCGCTCATTTTACACCCGGACTGATATTGGTTTCCGACGAAAAATCAGGCGCATTGTGAAGCAAACTGCCTGTTCACTCTGAGCTTATTTTGAGCAACCGGCGATGAACAATTTTACCACTTACATATGGCATGCCTTGCATCCAAAACCCTCTTTTGATGAAACTCGAAGTTGTTGGTGTATTTACAACGTATCTATAGACTAATGATACTTAAAGGGTTGATGGTGGATAGGCAATGGCAAATATTTAAAGATCACATGGATGTACTTCAGCAATTGTACATCCCTGTCTGGAGTAAAAATAAAACGGGGAAGGTGGCTCAACCGTGGCTAACAAGGGAAATTAAGGATAGTGTTAAATCCAAGGAAGAGGCATATAAATTGGCCAGAAAAAGCAGCAAACCTGAGGACTGGGAGAAATTTAGAATTCAGCAGAGGAGGACAAAGAGTTTAATTAAGAGGGGGGAAATAGAGTACAAGAAGAAGCTTGCCGGGAACATAAAAACTGACTGCAAAAGCTTCTATAGCTATGTGAAGAGAGAAAGATTAGTGAAGACAAAGGTAGGTCCCTTGCAGTCGGATTCAAGTGAATTTATAATGGGGAACAAAGAAATGGCAGACCAATTGAACAAATACTTTGGTTCTGTCTTCACTAAGGAAGACACAAAAAACCTTCTGGAAGTACCAGGCGACCGAGGATCTAGTGAGAAGGAGGACCTGAAGGATATCTATATTAAGCGTGACATTGCCTTAGGGAAATTGATGGGATTGAAGGCCGATAAATCCCCGGGGCCTGATAGTCTGCATCCTAGAGTACTTAAGGAAGTGGCCCTAGAAATCGTGGATGCATTGGTGATCATTTTCCAACACTCTATCGACTCGGGATCAGTTCCTATGGACTGGAGGGTAGCTAATGTAACACCACTTTTTAAAAAGGGAGGGAGAGAGAAAGTGGGTAATTATAGACAGGTTAGCCTGACATCAGTGGTGGGGAAAATGTTGGAATCAATTACTAAGGATGAAATAGCTGCGCATTTGGAAAGCAGAGACAGGATCGGTCCAAGTCAGCATGGATTTATGAAAGGGAAATCATGCTTGAAAAACCTTTTGGAATTTTTTGAGGATGCAACTAGTGGAGTGGACAGGGGAGAACCAGTGAATGTGGTGTATTTGGACTTTGAAAAGGCTTTTGACAAGGTCCCACACAAGAGATTGGTGTGCAAAATCAAAGCACATGGTATTGGGGGCAATATACTGATGTGGATAGAGAACTGGTTGGCAGACAGGAAGCAGAGAGTCGGGACAAATGGATCCTTTTCAGAATGGCAGGCAGTGACTAGTGGAGTGCCTCAGGGCTGGGATCGCAGCTTTTTACAATATACATCAATGATTTGGATGAAGGAATTGAGTGTAATATCTCCAACATTGCAGATGACATTACACTGGATGACCGTGTGAACTGTGAGGGGGACGCTAAGAGGCTGCAGGGTGAATTAAACAGGTTAGGTGAGTGGGCAAATGCATGACAGATGCAGTATAATGTGGATAAATGTGAGGTTATCCACTTTGGGGGCAAAAACGCGAAGACAGAATATTATCTGAATGGCGGCAGATTAGGAAAGGGGAGGTGCAACGAGACCTGGGTGTCATGGTTCATCAGTCATTGAAAGTTGGCATACAGGTACAACAGGCTGTAAAGAAGGCAAATGGTATGTTGGCCTTCATAGCTAGGGGATTTGAGTATAGGAGCAGGGAGGTCTTACTGCAGTTGTACAAGGCCTTGGTGTGGCCTCACCTGGAATATTGTGTTCAGTTTTGCTCTCCTAATCTGAGGAAGGATGGTCTTGCTATTGAGGGAATGCAGCGAAGGTTCACAAGACTGATTCCAGGGATGGCTTGACTGACATATGAGGAGAGACTGGACCAATTGGGCCTTTATACATTGGAGTTTAGAAGGATGGGAGGGGATCTCATAGAAACATACAGGATTTGACATGATGGAACAGGTTAGATGTGGGTAGATTGTTCCCGATGTTGGGGAAGTCCAGAACCAGGGGACACAGTCTTCGGATAAGGGGCAGGCCATGTAGGACTAAGATGAGGAGAAACATCTTCACTCAGAGAGTTGTTAACCTGTGGAATTTCCTGCCGCAGAGAGTTGTTGATGCCAGTTCATTGGATATATTCAAGAGGGAGTTAGATATAGCCTTTACGGCCAAGGGGATCAAGGGATATGGAGAGAAAGCAGGAAAGGGGTACTGAGGGAATGATCAGCCATGATCTTATCGAATGGTGGTTCAGGCTCGAAGGGCCGAATGGCCTACTCCTGCACCTATTTTCTGTGTTTCTTTGTATGGTAACAATTTTGTCTTCAACACCTCATCATTTTGCCTCACATTTGTGGAGCGTGGAGTGGTGCCGGGGAATTCAATCGAAATGTAATTTTTATAAAATAGGCCGCCAATTTGCTATCGCCAGTTTTAGACCACTCTCAGAGGCCAAGTTCCTGTCTACAGCCACTAATTCTCCGAGTTGGGAAAGTAGCAATGAGCTTTTGTCACTGCTACTGGCCATGGAAAACCGTGGGCGCAGTGGCCACTATATGTTTGTGTCAGGCCTGGTCATTGATCACTTGCGACTATTCGGTAATGGAGCTGATAAAGCAACTTGAGGCGCTTGATTCAGAACCTGTGCGATATATTATCTTGCTTCTAGCTAGAGTCAGTTAGAGTGCTGAGGCTGCAAAGCAAAATGGGACAAGTGCGAATAAAGCGCGTCCAACTGCTGCTGCATTGTTGTAATTCTAAATGCATGTGATTTCTCCGGTAACCGTGGGATACATTTGAGTCTTTACCTCCGGGGTGTTCTGCATCACCGGGACAAAGCACAAAGCCAAATCATCCGCGGAGGATCTGTTGCAGATTGTCTTCCATTATTTTCAATGGAAGAAATTCGGGAGGGTTCGGATAACACCTGCGATCACAGCTGACACATTTTCCTTTCTACACACAGCGGTACAACAGCACTATCGTGGCTGCCTCTCACTCATTGTCTGATCTTCAGTTCCATTGACTTCAATAAAATTGACTATCACGTGAGGCATATAACATGCGGCCGATGCATTACCTTATGTTCAGCGCCATTGCCCAAAATGAATCGTTACCCCACAGATCGGCTGATGTTTAATGCCAGGCAATAAAGACTACAATCAGTCCCAAGTTTCCTATGCATGTTCGAAGTATTGTGACTCCAATAGAATTTCCAGTGGCCTGCTCCTGAAATCCCACCACAACTTCGACAAAATATCTTTGCAATCCGGGAAGAACAGTGTAAAGGGTTGAGTTTGCCACAGGAGATCTGCCGATCCCTCCCCAATACTTGTATTCAATAGTGTAGTTGCAGACACAGCACCACTGACGCAAGGGTCCTTTGCACCTTCAACAAGCGATGAAAGTCAGGCAGGATTTAGAATGGGCAGGTAGCCAGTTCTTCATATTATCGGGTAAAGGTGAAAAGTTCCCTCTTTGCTGCTGGTTCTTTCTTCCCGTTTGATAGCCCAAGAAATAAATAATTCAACGCAATACTAAACCTTTATCCATCTGTTGGTAGATTATTTTCAAGTTTGTTACTTATGAAAACGGGAGGAAAGTTTTATACATCAAGCGCAACACAGGGAATAGATCTATTGTGAGATAATAACTAGATAGGTTGTCCGTATAGTCACGGGGATTTCCAAATCTATGTTTCTACAATCTGCAGTATCAACACTTTAAATTTCCACTCCTGGCAGTGATTTGGATCTGAGACAAGAGCTGCTGGTTTTTACATTTTTCGGCTAAGGCTGGACATCAAAGAACAGATTTTATATCGAAAATAAGGACAATATTTACACTTTGATTAAAATAAAAAGCTCGAAATACATCTGGGAGAAATGCTGAGAAATTATTTAAGGAGGAGCAGCACATATCTGTGGGTAAACATTCTTGGGCGGAATGTACGGGCTGCCTGTTATACGCCACTCCCGAGATTCAGCTCCATTGTTCTACGAAACTGGGACATCGAGCGGGCAGATAACGGGCGGCCTGTGCATTTGCCCGGAAATCCTGTGCTTACTTGCACAGCATAGTCATGATTTCCTGAGCCCTGCTTGATATCAATAGCTATTTTATATTATTAATAAACTAAATTTCAAATTGGCCTTAAATGTTTGCATCTGAAGCGAACCAGCGTCCACGTTTCGACTAGTAACTAATATATCATAAAATTCCCTGTGTCCATGCTCAGGCCCCATGTATCTCCCATCATTTAACTGCCGACTTTGCTGTAAGCGATTCGGGCGGTACATAGTTCCGGCACAAACCATGAAGAAATGTCATCCATGTGCACATAAAGCGGACACTGAGAAATCTTTATTCGCTGGTTATTTGCTGAAGAAAAAAACGGGAAGGACAACTGGTAGGAATGTGTACGTACTTCCAGAAGACTGAATGATAGAATATTGCAGTCACAATGGTGCCATCACACTGAAACATACATTGCCTGATTATTGAGGATATTTGTAACCATTATCATCATAGGCAGTCCCTCGAAATCGAGGAAGACTTGCTTCCACTGTAAAAGTGAGTTCTTAGGTGGCTGAACTGTCAAATACGGAAATTGCAGTATC
This sequence comes from Pristiophorus japonicus, assembly GCF_044704955.1. NCBI lineage: Eukaryota > Metazoa > Chordata > Chondrichthyes > Pristiophoridae > Pristiophorus > Pristiophorus japonicus. The sequence goes on from NC_091995.1 coordinate 52,048,790, forward strand.
TGTCGCAGGTAAGATAGACGGTGGTTGGAGGAAAGGGTGGGTGGGACTGGTTTGCTGCACGCTCCATCCACTGCCTGTGCTTGTTTTCTGCATACTCTCAGCGACGAGACTCGAGATACTCAGCACCCTCCCGGATGTTCTCCCTCCACTTAGAGTGATGAGGAGATACTGGGGTACATTTTCACCTGAAGTTTGGCTTAAAACTGGCGATAGGGTTTTGTCTGCTCGCTATTATCTGTTAGTGAATCCGCAACGCCGGATTACATTAGGAAGGATAAATGGAAAACTACCCCATGATATGTAAGCAGGGACAGGGGTAATCAAATCAGCCACACGTTGTGCACCTATCGGGACATTCCTTTCTGTAGTAGTGAATGGAAATGAAAACCGGGCGGATTCCGTAAGAAAAGCCCATTTTAGGTCCGGTGGAAAGTTGAAAATCCAAGCATGTTTTTCTGCAGCGTTTTTCTCTTCTGAAGTAACTCAGAATAAGTTAGCAACCTGTATCCATAAGGATATATATCTTTTCAGGATTATTAGGATCTTCTGATAGATTAGGAGAAATTAAGAGGGACAAATTTGAGTGATAAGAAAACGTCCCATGAATTTCATATAAAGAAATCTCGACTGTTTATCCTCTCACATTAAGGGGATTTAGTAATTTAATTTCCTCTTTTTTGCAGCTAATTTGGTAACAATCGTCATTCTCTCCCATGGAAAGTGTGGTCTCTCCAAATGCATCACCCGTTACCTGGTGGCCATGGCAGCGGCTGATCTAATGGTCCTGATATTTGATATAATTCTGTATGAGATTAACTTATGCTTATTTCCCAAATTCATTCCTGAACTACACTCCGATTTGTAGTCTCAATCTTGCCCTGTGTTATTCTTTCATTGATTGCTCTGTCTGGCTAACGGTGGTTTTTACCTTTGATCGATTTGTCGCTATTTGTTACCAAACTTTGCGAACAAAATATTGCACTGAAAAAACTGCAGCTGTGGTGATAGCAGTCGTGTGTTTCTTAAGCGTTTTAGAAAATGTTCCAGTTTACTTTGTATTTGAACCTCGGAAAATAATAGGCAACATACCATGGTCCTGCTATGTAAAATCAAGCTGCTACACCTCACCCATATGGATAGCATTCTTGTGGTTCCATTCTAACACCATTTGCCCCATTTTTCCTGATCGTGCTGCTCAATGCCCTGACCATCAGGCACATTGTACTGGTCAATAGAGTGAGGAGGGGTCTCCGAGCAAACAACAGTGGTGAGAATCACACTGATCCAGAGATGGAGAACCGAAGGAAATCCATCATTTTACTGTTCGCTATATCTGGCAATTTTATACTGTTATGGATGGTACACCTTATAGTTTACATATGTGTGCAATTTACAGATACTCAATTTATGGAAGCAAATGCTAACAACTCTTTCACAATTGCGGAACAATCTGGGTATATGCTGAGTTGTTTGAGTGCTTGCACAAACACGTTTATTTATGCAGTGTCCCAGAGCAAGTTCAGAGAGGAATTGAAGATTGTGATTATGCATCCCCTGGCTCCCATTATTAATTTAATCAAACAAGTTAAATGATCCACAGAACTAAAATATAATTGCATCAATCGAAAGTGGGCAGCAGTTGTTCAATTGATATATACACACAGGAATCTCTAAAGGAAATGGAAGCTGCCATATGTTCCTAATGTTAGATGTAATTTTGTAGAAGATAAAAGATGCTCGGGGTATTCTATTTTTTCCGGAGAGTTTAAGACAGGTGATGTGGTATCGGAAAAAAACAAATAAGAATTTTTCAGAACCGCATAGAGGGCTATGCTGATAGACGTAGATGAGGAAGTAGAGGTGGTGCGAATAAAACATGAATGTTGGTATGTACTGGTGGAACCGAATGGCATATTTCTGTGCTGAGTATTCTATGTACTCCAGTGTAATTCCAGATTTCAGATCTCCAGTCAGCATTAAATACAAGTTAAAACTGAGATGTGCTGTTACAGTGGAAATTATTCCAGCTGCAGAAATTACGGTGAAGTCAAGAAAATGGGAGGTAAACTGACCCCTAGCGAGTGAGGCAAAGTTAAATGTATTGACTCCATCCTCTAAAAGTTGCCTTCATTTTCCCACAATTAGAGAGCTTATATCCTCCAACTACGTTGATTCTCAGTCCATATGCATTCACTTTACAACTAGGTTGTTCTCTTCACTAAACATCATTTCCCCCTTAATTTGTTTCATAATAAAGGCACAAGCAAAAGCAAATAAACATTGTGATGCTCAGTCTGTCACATTGTACAGTTACTGTCATCAATGGCATGTCATCAATGGAATTCTCAAAATGACAAAATGATGCATTTTGGTCAATCTATATATAAGTTATATTCTCCTTGCCATTGCAAGTCCTGCAAATTAAATCGGAAAGAAATGTCGTTTTATTAGAGAATCACAGCAAACATCCCACCAATCTTTTACAACATGCACACTTAATGAGGGACCGCTATTATTAGTTCATAGAGAGAGAAACAGAGAAGATTTCCCAAAATAATCAAAGCGTGCTGAGACGAATTGTAATGGCTGAAATCGCTGCCATACGTGGGATCAGCCAACTCAGTTCCAACTGGGGATGTAGCTTTCGGGAACAAGTTCGGAGAGGACGTTTGGAAAGTGTATGTAAATAGCAGTCAAGTATCACAAAGTGCACCATCTAACTCTCGTATTCAAATCTGGGAGCTCTTTCCGCCACCGCGCACAAAACCTCCTTCCAATTCCACCAACTGGTGCTGTGAGAATCGTAATCCCATCACTTTCTTCATAGTTGATCAAATGTTGAAATATCCAAAATGATGACGCTCTTTAGGGGAATGTGCCATATTTCTAAAATAACTCGGCTCAGGCAGGACGAATTGCCATTGACTCGAGGGTGCAACCGGGGTCTGGGCCAAATTCTGGCTATACAGCCGGCGTGAAGTCTACTTTCTTCCCTCCAGCTGCTTAGAATTTGACGGTCATAAATTCTCATCGCCTTCCAAACGACTACTGAGATGGTTAGCCACATTTATCTTTCTCACACTCGGTGCATCTCAGATCAGACCCTGTATCCCCTCCTCTCCTCCCACGCCTGTTGATGCTGAAATCCAACATCTCAGCATATTTGCGGGGCTGCTCAGGTGTATCCAACAGACTACATCACTTTCTGTGTTGATCTGTGAAGGCTGTTTGATTTGACTTGAAACACAAAACCTCCTTATACTGATATTATATTGAATGCAAACTAACAAAGAAGAATTATGATGCACCTAAAATGTCGGTGGTGCTTATCTACCACTAATATGCACAGTTATTTCATCAAATGCCTTCCATGAACCATTAGTGGCAAACGGTAACTTGTGGGATGCTGCAGGGATTGGTGCTGGGGCCTCAGCTATTAATAATGTATATTAATGACTTGGATGAAGGATCCTAGTGTAATGTAAGCAAGTTTCTTGATGATACAAAGATGGAGTTGGAAAGCAAATTGTGAGGAGGACACAAAAAATCTGCAAAGGGATATAGACAGGCTAAGTGAGTGGACAAAACATTGGCTGATGGAGTATAATGTGGGAAAATGTGCGGTTATCCACGTTGGCAGAAATAATAGAAAAACGCATTGTAATTTAAATGGAGAAAAATTGCAAAGTGCTGCAGCACAGAGCAACCTGGGAGTCCTTGTGTATGAAACACAAAAAGCTAGCATGCAGGTGCAGCAAATAATCAGGAAGGCAAATGGAATGTTGGCCTTTATTACAAGGGGGATAGAGTATAAAAACAGAGAAGTCCTGCTACAGCTGTACAAGGTATTGGTGAGGCCAGACCTAGAGCACTGCATACAGTTTTGGTCTCTGTATTTAATGAAGAATATACTTGAATTGGAGGTTTTTCAGAGAAGGTTCACTAGGTTGTTTCTGGAGATGAGCGAGTTGACTTATGAAGATAAATTGAGTAGTCAAGGCCTATACAAATTGGAGTTCAGAAGAATGAGAAGTGATCTTTTCGAAACATATAAAGGTAATGAGGGGACTCGACAAGGTGGATGCAAAAAGGATATTTCCACTCATAGGGGAAATTAAAACTAGGAGTCACAGTCTCAGAATAAGGAGCCGCCCATTTAAAACTTAGATGAGGAGGGATTTCTTCTCTCAGAGGGTTGTAAATCTATGGAATTATCTGCCCCAGAGAGCTGTGAAGGCTGGGTCACTTAATATATTAAAGCGGAGATAGACAGATTATTGAGCGATAAGGCAATAAAGGGTTATGGGCAGCGGCAGGGAAGTGGCGCTGAGTCCAATACAGATCACCAAGATCTTATTAAATGGAGGATTGGCTCAAGGGACCAAATGGCCTACTCCTGCTCCTATTTCTTATGTTCTTATGACCTCAACTTCAGGAATCTGCACCTTTACTTTGGGAGTGCAGATTTCAAACTATTTTATTTTAAAATATGATCAAAGTAATATTCTTGAGTTTTATTTCTGAATGTGAAATGTCTTGCTCCCTGATCAATAGTAGGAAATACGGCCCGGCTTAATCAGTTTTTCCAAATAACTTTAACTGATACTTAATGTGCACTTGCTCTTTCATCTGTTGAGCTTTCTCTCAGGTCTTAATCGGATACCATTTTGAAAGCAGACTATCTGTACGTCTATAACACTGACAGAGTGTGTCGCTTCGCTCTGAAAATAAGACAGCCAGTAATAATCATACAGATATAAATTATATAATGCCGTATTCTTGCCAAAGTTGTTGTTCAGAATAAGGCGCTTATATTTAGTTAATATTCACCTTTAACAGTATTTCACTGTGTCACTACTCCTGTTGTCTGTGTAATAATATTTGCTTGTTTTGATGTGGGTGATGTGCAGACGTTAATTACCACCAGCAATTAAATAACAATTAGAAACATCAAAGTTTCCAACATATTCCTCATGTATACCTGGTCGGGCAGCACAATTTGTTCTGAAGTTTTAGATTAAACAGTATACTGGTGACTTTGTGTTATTTGTAGATAATTGTGTAATTTCCTTTCGGTGCCAAATATTAGTATCTGGTTCTGGTTGGTCAATGTTATTGCGTACGTTCAAAGATGATCTGAAGAAGATGATTAATCGCCTCCTGGCTCAATTAATGGATTCATTAACTAAGTTAAATAGCTTCACCGAATTCTTAAAAAGCAATAGGAATTTTAACTTTGGGAAACAGTGAAAAAGAGGCCCTCTGGAATTGGCAAGTCCATTATGCGCCCCGCCCAATTTCCCCTTCTATTGACTTCAATAGAAAGTACAATCAGGCGCGGTGCACCAAGGGAGCGAAATCGCGATCATTGATATTACTCTATCGCCCAAAGTTAAAATTAATCACTTCCATCCCCCAACTATAAGAGAAGCATTTCAATAGAAAAGACGTTCACACAGGAATCTCCCATCGAATTACTCACAATCAGTGGAAGCATGTGCCCCGGAGCTCCGTATTTCCGCGTTCGCCAATCTGGTTTTATTATCAATCAAATTGAATAAATGGAGATGAGAAGTCGAGCGCGCTCAAATTGAAAAGCTCGGCCGTGCTATTTGGAGCTACAGAAGGGATATTCTTAATCAGACGCAATCCAATACTGTCTCGGCCCCTGATTGAAGATGAGTAAGTTATTTTTTTTGCATGACATTCTGGGCTTCCCCTGCTATTCAGATCGTGGGGCAATGGGTGAGCTTATACTCTGACCAATGATGGCAGCATTCTGGCGTTCAGTAATGTTGGGACATGATATTTAGATATAGTGAATCAGATCAAGGGTCCAGGATTAAATGGCAGCAGTTGTGCAGAGATTCTGAAGCACAAAGTACCTGCCGCGGGTTATGCAGCACTGCAGCAGCGGGTCTGGGGTTAATTAACACTGAGTGATGGCAGTAGGGGAGGGGCTTGGGATTAAACCGCACTGGGAATTGGGTATTTTGAGAATCAGCCCCTGGGGAATCCTTTCCTTTGGCAGCACCGCAGAGGCAGAACATACAGTCTGGTAGAACTAGGGATTGGAATGTGATTTCTGGCGGGGGGGAAGGAGGAGGAAGTGTCTGAGCCCATGGGTGGGAGTGGGAGGATCCCAGAATCTGGCAGCTCTTCGGTTGTTGGCCATGTTGTGAAATTAACTGACTGGGAAATCTCTCTATAGATTCTGAAGTCAGCGATTCTCATTGCTCATTTGAAAATGGCGAGTTTTTATGACATTAACAACAAATGACTGCTTAACAAGACAAATATTGAATAAATATATAATTGCTCAACATATCATTGTATTTGAAAGTTTCAATCGAAAACATTTATTAACAGAGATCGACAGTTTTGCTGCTTCAGAGAGCTGTGGAAGCTGGGCCATTGAATAAATTTAAGACAGAGATAGACAGGGAATAAGGGGTTATGGGGAGCTGGCAGGGAAGTGGTCCTGAGTCCATGATCGGATCAGCCATGATCGTAATAAATGGCGGAGCAGGCTTGAGGGACCCTATGGCCTACTCCTGTTCCTATTTCTTATGTTCTTATTAAAGAATGTTTTAAGAATTATGCAGACAATCGACGTAATATAAATAAACTGAATAATGTAAGCAAGAGAGGGCGTGAGTGCTTTGGGCAGGGAATTTACCCTGAGCCAGATTATCTTTCTTACCTAATAAAATAACTTCAAAATATCTTTCTGATCAATTAACTTCAGAAATGTTTTTACATTGATTTTGTTTCAACGTAATGTGAAATAAATGAATGAATTATACACAGGGTACAAAAACATTTCAACAGCTTTTAAACTGAACTGCCCATTTGGGAACTGAAGGGTTGACCGACCGCCTGTTTCGCGCCCCACCTGAGTATAATGGAGGATAATGGGGCGGCCGGTCCGACCATGTCACTTCACCACAGGGAGTGGTGGGTTAAAATTAATTAAATATTAAAATATCACATTTAAATGGGAACAAAGGCACAGTTGCGGCAATAATTTCATTGGACGTTAGTAATTATTTTATCACTTCTATTAAGATGCGAGAAACTCTTTTAGAGTCTACCTGCAAAACATAAACATTAAACTGTGCCACCCGACCTGGGTGACACTCCAGACATTTACAAGGCCCTTTTTTTCCCCCCTTTTTTGTTTTTTTTTTTGTGTTTTTTCTTTTTTTTTTTGTTTTTTTTTTTGGGGCACTAAAATCACAATTTTTCCCCAGTGCCCCCTATAAAAGGGAAGGGGACACTAAAAGCACCGGCAATTAAAACAAATTAACTTTAAAACGTAAAATCAAATTAAAATTTGGTTGCCGGGCGTGATGATGCACTCCAGTCCCTCCGGTGCCCACCACTCGCGGAAGGCCGCGAGCGTACCGGTGGACACCGCGTGCTCCATCTCCAAGGACACCCTGGACCGGATGTAAGAGCGGAAGAGAGGCAGGCAGTCAGGTTGAACGACCCCCTCGACCGCCCGCTGCCTGGACCGGCTGATGGCACCCTTGGCCGTGCCCAGGAGCAGTCCTACGAGGAGGCTTTAAGATGCGAGAATGCGGGAATAACATTCTACAGCTGATGACACACGGGCTTATCCCGAAGAGCTAAGTTTCCATTGGTGTCAGTGTAAAATGGACGATAATGAATTGAAATCTTATTAGGCATCACAGCTGATTTGTATTCTATCCACTTCACAGAAATTCAAAATCGGGCGTCATGTGTAATGGGCGATAATTCGATGTCCCCCATTTTACTCTGTCCCTAGCAGTTAAATTACCCCAAGGACTTGATTTGGATGAATTTATCTTAGGTGGAAATGAAACACAGACAAAAGTTAATTGGCTACCCGGTTTACATTCTGTCCCATTTCCTGTTCCTCGACTTCAATGAAAACTAAAATATGTGGGTATAAAAAGGGTGGCGGGTCCTGTTTCCGTCCGTAAATGATCATTCACCCAATTGGCCATTTGTTGGCGGTTTAAATCTCCATTTCATGTATCGCTTATCTCCTGTAATGACCAGAGCATCTGTTTGAAGGGTAACCAGTAGAGGCTGAATAAGAACACATTGGCTTTGTATTTCCTGTGTTTAGCACGATTGGTGAACTGAAAGATATCCGGAAACAAAATTTTTTCACCTGCCTCCTTGGTAAAGATGAAAAGTAATTCCTTCTAATGAGTTACTTCCTGTGAATATAGTTTCAGGTGCTCAGCAAGGAAAAACCTCCGATAATCTTTGTAATCATTTCCTTTAAAGTGCAAACGATAGCTAGCAGACCATTATGATGAGTTCGGTGGCATTGCCCATGCAAAATCAGTCTTCTATAGCGTTCCCACATGGGAGCATTTTTGTTGTTGATCACCATTTTATTCTTGTTGGTTCCATTTGTATTGATTGTATTGCTCAATGTTCTGACCATTAGACACGCTGTACGGGGCAATAAAATGAGGAGGAGTGGAAGAGGAAACAACAGTGGTAAGAATCACATTGATACAGAGAAGGAGAACCGAAGAAAATCTTACCATTTACTTCTGTCCACCTCTTGTAGCTTTAATTTTTTATGGAGGTATATTTTCCTATATTACATAAATGTGCAATTTATATTAAGATAACAATTATTCTGACCTTCTCACCATTATGGAAGAAACTGGATATTCTGATTCGAATTAGAGTTCCTGTACAGACAGGTTTGTTTATCAGTGTCCCAGTGGAAATTCAGAGATGCATTGAAGCATATGATTAAATTGCCCTGGTTTCAATTATTAAGCCAATTAAATAGGTAATGACTCATTAAAATTAAATAAATTATATCCAATAAAGCTGAACATAGGTGCTGCATTATAAATCGTGTGCACACGTTCAAAGCTCACGTGGCATGGAAAATAATGCCTCTTCTGTTCCAAGCTTGCTTCATGTACGACACAGTACAGGAACTACCTAGACTGGACTGTTTTGTTATACAAAAATGTGATTATCCCATCCTTAAATAGGAACCCTTTAATGTATAATTGTACCATTCCGGTTGCTTGAAAGCAATACATATCATTCCATTTTGCTTGGTTTAAACAAATGATGCCCAGGCTTGGTGGTTTTACAACAGAGACAGGAATGTATGCAGTTATATTTGGAGGTATATCTCATGGCTCCCGTCTTGAGCACTCTGTCTTGGAAGCTGAGATAGGGAACTGGATTGGTTATTACCGCTCGTTTGATAGGTCAATACTTGCTCCACCTTCTCAAAAGACTGTGATCTTTGATACTATTCATCTGATGCCTGCCGAAAACAAGTAAATCTAGCATTTAAAAAGCCTGAGCTTAAGTCCTGAAATTACGAAACATTCAATAAAGTATGTTGCCTTTATATTCAGTATTGCAACTAAGCGAAATGTCGATTGTAAATATTCAAGCTTAATTACTCGAGAAAATAGAAGTAAGTGGTTAATTCATTCTAGGCTGCGCAAGCTTTGAGAGGGAATCTTCAGTTTGGAATCAGCTCTCACAACAGCAGCTTCAGACTTGCTGGAACACATTTTAAAGAAGCAGTGATTTGAAAGTGTTCGAATAAGTTTAAAGCAAGACTTCATCCTGTAACTGTAAAGTTGTAAATCGGCAGGACTCTCCATTAATTTGTATTTAACTCTTGTGTATTTATTATAATGTATCATGTAGATTTATAAAACGTGCTGCAATAAATTGAATATAAAATAAATTTCGAACAAAGATGCAGTTAAACTCAGAGATAGGATTTATCCAATCCAATAAATAATTATTGTCAACTAAATTTCATCTGAACTGAATCTAGGCAAAACCATTTTTACTTGGAAATGTATAAGGACTATTTTCAAACATTATCTGTGAAGGCACACATGTTTTCCAATCTCAACCATTGTTACCTCAAGTGACAATGCTCCATGGCTTGACCCACACATTCCATCCTGCAGCTCTCTCCCCCGTGTCTTGCATTCCATAACATTATGTGACGAAATCCACAGTCTTCACAACGAATGGAGCTTGATTACCTCACTTTTGCAATAGCTATAAGAGTACAGAAGTAATTTAAAACAATGCAACAACTATTAGCTTCCTCATTAAATCTGATAAGGAAATAAATGATGGACATTGGGAGGAGTTGGATGCCTTGACATCCAGAAATGTCTTGGTGTAAAAATGATGATATGAAGCTAGTCATCAATTATAAATCTCGTTCAATTTTAATTTCCATTGAAGTCAATGGAAGGGGAAAGTGGGCGGACCTATGAAGGGCGAACATTTCGAGATCGTCCATTTTACACCATCACCTAAAGTTAAATTACTCCCTGCATTATAATGCATTTGTTGCAATTGAGTCAATCACACCACACATACAAAGCAGGATTGCCTTCAGCTGCAGTACAAATCGCTAATACACTTTATTATTTGCGTATTTGTGTGCCATACTGCATCCTCACTGGAGAAAAGAGAACATGTCTCTGGACAGAAACAACTTGCATTTACATAGCGGCAGTAACATCATAAAATGTCCAAGATACATTACAGAGGCCTAAATAAAAATAACAACCAGAAGCCACAGAACGAGATATTCGGAGGATAGTCTAAAAGCTTAATCGATATGGTGGATTTTACGGAGAACTAAAAGAGAATGGTGAATTAGACACCATGAAGGGATTGTGGGAGGCCATTCCAGGGCGTGAGCTGCAGGCGGACAGAGGCTTTGGAAAGCAAAATCGGGCGGCCCGTCCGATTTCTGCCACACCGGGTAGGTTAAAATCTGGGCTACCGGGCTGTAATGATAGAAGCTAAAACAATTCAGTTATCTCCATATTGCACGGGAGATTTAATTATATTTTATTGTCGTTATGGATTGAATACTGAAATATAATTCTCAATATTAGCAAACTAACACTGAAACCAACAAGTCAGCTGCTGTATATTTTTACTGCCTAATAATATTATGTGAATTCAATTTGTCCAGTTGTGAATGAGAATAAGGACCGAAATGAACTGGAGCTGTTTCTGGTTGAAGCGGATATCACCTCTTTAAAAAAGGCAGGCACTTCAGGGAATTCAGGGTCAGAGAAATCTCCGGACCTAGCTCCGATCACGTAAATGGGTCGGAGAGGAATTGCCCAAATTATTTCTCGCAAATTGGGCTGGGTTCTCAATCTGTTATTTTTCGCCTGTCGCAGGAGATCCCGTGGTTTGTTTAGTGTATATATTGTGATACAAGAGGTAGCACAATCGCGTGGGAAAGTCTAAATGTACCAGAGAGTTTCACCTGTCCGTCATTGTTCGTTTGTTCGTATTATCTGAAGGCAAGTGGAAGTCACAGCACTGGCCCCTGCTTCCAATATCGCTCAACGCAACCAGATTTGGAGTAGTATCTTAAGTTACCGCAGATATTGATGAGACCGAGATATCGAAGATGGTTGAATTTCCAAAATAAGTTAATATTTGGGAATAAAAATAGAACATGCTGGAAATATCAGCGAGTCAGGCAGCATCTGTGGAGAGAAAGCAGAGTTAACGTTTCGGGTCGACCCTAAATATTAACTCTACTTTCCCTCCACAGATGCTGCCTGACCCGCTGAGATTTCCAGCATTATCTGTTTCCATTTCAGATTCCCGCATTCGCATTATTTTGTTTTAATATTTGGGAAGTTTGGACTGCACTGCTGTTGAATATGAACCCCTGGGACAAGAGGTCTCTGTAATGTTTCGGT